>NC_056630.2:263849926-264479103 GCF_002870075.4 Lactuca sativa
ATAATATGGTTTATTATATTTACCTATCAATAGCACACATTGAACATAGAACTTACAAAACATGGTAGACATCGTTACTACTATACTTAAAATCAGCTTACAAAACATGTTAGGATATAAACATTGCAAAAAAACAAGTTTTCAGATCAAAGGAAACAAACTTATGATTTTATGAAATAAAAGATATTATTTTATAAGGATTCATGTCAATGTCAAAATGGATATTCACAGTATTATTAGTGAATTCGTTGAGAGAACCACAGTATGAGACGCCTTGTAAGCAGAGTCTCCTGAGAGGGAGAGTGTGAGTTTATGTATAGATCTATACGGGAGTGATAATCCCCGCACCCTGACTATTAGCTACAGTCAACCTAGGGTGACAAACGTCATTTTTCGCGACGTCCGAGTACGTCTTAATGTTGATCGTCCATAGTATGGTTATAAGAATCCACAGGTGAAACAACGACTCGTTCACGTAATAATACACCTAACATACAATCAATAGGGTTAGTAACTATGTGATGACTTAGTATGTACATTATGGTAATATGACATTAACATCCAGCATGCGATGGGATGTGTGATCACCGCCTCATTTCCTGTTCCTTGTTTGGTTGTGGGCTTAGGGCAAAATCACCCAATCGACTGTCTGTTCGATCTAGATTTCTATAACTCGTATGTACTAGGTGATCACAGGATGGAATTAACAACACTTCCAGCATACCGTACAACATGCATTCAACTAGATTTATTTATGTAATAAGACTACTATACAATGATTTTCATACAAAGGTTTTCATGCAAAGGGAACAGAACAATGGTTTTCGTACAATGGTTTTCATACAAAGGTTTTCCTGCAAAGGGAACAGAACATTGGTTTTCGTACAATGGTTTTCATACAAAGGTTTTCCTGCAAAGGGAACAGAACATTGGTTTTCGTACAATGGTTTTCATACAAAGGCGCCCAACAGTGACGATCCGCTGAAATACCAGCGAGGATCTGAATTCATTGAAAGAACGCAAGGATTGAATGGAACCAAAGTAACCATCTCCTTTCCTTATCCTTAACCATCCACTCGGAATCCGAATTTCAGGACGAAATTCCCACTAACGAGGGGATGATGTGACAACCCGAACCTTTTTCCATTTCCGTTAATAAAATTTATATTTTTATTGAGTCCCGTCGAATTCCTTTGGTTTGGAAAGTCATTTTGTTATATAATTGAGCTTCATATATGAGTCGGGACCAAAACTACACAAAATTTCGAGTTTTCCTTCGATCAAAACAACATTCACGGCCTGACTTGGGTTCACAGTCGTACACCCGTGTACGGCCGTACACTCGTTTACGGCCAAAGTTGGGTGAACCCCACCACCGACCTCAAAAACCCCTATAAATACGAGACTCTACCCCTCATTTCCACTTTTTTGGCCGAACACCCTCTACTTTTCTCTCTAGACTCTTGACCGTACACCCCTAAAGCACCTTTATTCTTCCATAAAACATTGAAAAACACCATTGGGGGTTCATTTCGGAGCATCTAGGACACATATTCATCGATTCCAGCACTCTTGTTCTTGAGTGTACGACCGTATACCTTCAAGTTCATTGACCGTACACTCATTCACGGCCATATACCTTCAAAGGTCGTACACCCCTTCAAGGTAGTCTACGACCGTACATGGTTGATAGCCGTACACTCCCTTTCACGGCCTTACACACTCCTTAAGTGGTACATTAGGCTGAAAACCCGCTTTCGTTGATTTAATAAAGTCCCGATAACATTCCTTAACCGAAAGTAAGTGTTTTTCCATCATTTTATTTAATGAAATCGCTAATTTAGATACATATATTTATTTAATTGTTATTAGGATTCGGTTAAGTGCCACGTACAACAACTCGAGGGTCTTCGTTTCCAGTTCATTGATTCGACGCTTGCACACAATTAACGGTGAGTTCATACCCCAACATTTTTCCGGGTTTTTAATATTTTCTGGGGGGAATACAAGTATAGCACAAGAAATCTTGTGTTCAAAAAATATAATATGGTTTATTATATTTACCTATCAATAGCACACATTGAACATAGAACTTACAAAACATGGTAGACATCGTTACTACTATACTTAAAATCAGCTTACAAAACATGTTAGGATATAAACATTGCAAAAAAACAAGTTTTCAGATCAAAGGAAACAAACTTATGATTTTATGAAATAAAAGATTTTATTTTATAAGGATTCATGTCAATGTCAAAATGGATATTCACAGTATTATTAGTGAATTCGTTGAGAGAACCACAGTATGAGACGCCTTGTAAGCAGAGTCTCCTGAGAGGGAGAGTGTGAGTTTATGTATAGATCTATACGGGAGTGATAATCCCCGCACCCTGACTATTAGCTACAGTCAACCTAGGGTGACAAACGTCATTTTTCGCGACGTCCGAGTACGTCTTAATGTTGATCGTCCATAGTATGGTTATAAGAATCCACAGGTGAAACAACGACTCGTTCACGTAATAATACACCTAACATACAATCAATAGGGTTAGTAACTATGTGATGACTTAGTATGTACATTATGGTAATATGACATTAACATCCAGCATGCGATGGGATGTGTGATCACCGCCTCATTTCCTGTTCCTTGTTTGGTTGTGGGCTTAGGGCAAAATCACCCAATCGACTGTCTGTTCGATCTAGATTTCTATAACTCGTATGTACTAGGTGATCACAGGATGGAATTAACAACACTTCCAGTATACCGTACAACATGCATTCAACTAGATTTATTTATGTAATAAGACTACTATACAATGATTTTCATACAAAGGTTTTCATGCAAAGGGAACAGAACAATGGTTTTCGTACAATGGTTTTCATACAAAGGTTTTCCTGCAAAGGGAACAGAACATTGGTTTTCGTACAATGGTTTTCATACAAAGGTTTTCCTGCAAAGGGAACAGAACATTGGTTTTCGTACAATGGTTTTCATACAAAGGCGCCCAACAGTGACGATCCGCTGAAATACCAGCGAGGATCTGAATTCATTGAAAGAACGCAAGGATTGAATGGAACCAAAGTAACCATCTCCTTTCCTTATCCTTAACCATCCACTCGGAATCCGAATTTCAGGACGAAATTCCCACTAACGAGGGGATGATGTGACAACCCGAACCTTTTTCCATTTCCGTTAATAAAATTTATATTTTTATTGAGTCCCGTCGAATTCCTTTGGTTTGGAAAGTCATTTTGTTATATAATTGAGCTTCATATATGAGTCGGGACCAAAACTACACAAAATTTCGAGTTTTCCTTCGATCAAAACAACATTCACGGCCTGACTTGGGTTCACAGTCGTACACCCGTGTACGGCCGTACACTCGTTTACGGCCAAAGTTGGGTGAACCCCACCACCGACCTCAAAAACCCCTATAAATACGAGACTCTACCCCTCATTTCCACTTTTTTGGCCGAACACCCTCTACTTTTCTCTCTAGACTCTTGACCGTACACCCCTAAAGCACCTTTATTCTTCCATAAAACATTGAAAAACACCATTGGGGGTTCATTTCGGAGCATCTAGGACACATATTCATCGATTCCAGCACTCTTGTTCTTGAGTGTACGACCGTATACCTTCAAGTTCATTGACCGTACACTCATTCACGGCCATATACCTTCAAAGGTCGTACACCCCTTCAAGGTAGTCTACGACCGTACATGGTTGATAGCCGTACACTCCCTTTCACGGCCTTACACACTCCTTAAGTGGTACATTAGGCTGAAAACCCGCTTTCGTTGATTTAATCAAGTCCCGATAACATTCCTTAACCGAAAGTAAGTGTTTTTCCATCATTTTATTTAATGAAATCGCTAATTTAGATACATATATTTATTTAATTGTTATTAGGATTCGGTTAAGTGCCACGTACAACAACTCGAGGGTCTTCGTTTCCAGTTCATTGATTCGACGCTTGCACACAATTAACGGTGAGTTCATACCCCAACATTTTTCCGGGTTTTTAATATTTTCAGGGGGGAATACAAGTATAGCACAAGAAATCTTGTGTTCAAAAAATATAATATGGTTTATTATATTTACCTATCAATAGCACACATTGAACATAGAACTTACAAAACATGGTAGACATCGTTACTACTATACTTAAAATCAGCTTACAAAACATGTTAGGATATAAACATTGCAAAAAAACAAGTTTTCAGATCAAAGGAAACAAACTTATGATTTTATGAAATAAAAGATATTATTTTATAAGGATTCATGTCAATGTCAAAATGGATATTCACAGTATTATTAGTGAATTCGTTGAGAGAACCACAGTATGAGACGCCTTGTAAGCAGAGTCTCCTGAGAGGGAGAGTGTGAGTTTATGTATAGATCTATACGGGAGTGATAATCCCCGCACCCTGACTATTAGCTACAGTCAACCTAGGGTGACAAACGTCATTTTTCGCGACGTCCGAGTACGTCTTAATGTTGATCGTCCATAGTATGGTTATAAGAATCCACAGGTGAAACAACGACTCGTTCACGTAATAATACACCTAACATACAATCAATAGGGTTAGTAACTATGTGATGACTTAGTATGTACATTATGGTAATATGACATTAACATCCAGCATGCGATGGGATGTGTGATCACCGCCTCATTTCCTGTTCCTTGTTTGGTTGTGGGCTTAGGGCAAAATCACCCAATCGACTGTCTGTTCGATCTAGATTTCTATAACTCGTATGTACTAGGTGATCACAGGATGGAATTAACAACACTTCCAGTATACCGTACAACATGCATTCAACTAGATTTATTTATGTAATAAGACTACTATACAATGATTTTCATACAAAGGTTTTCATGCAAAGGGAACAGAACAATGGTTTTCATACAAAGGTTTTCCTTCAAAGGGAACAGAACATTGGTTTTCGTACAATGGTTTTCATACAAAGGTTTTCCTGCAAAGGGAACAGAACATTGGTTTTCGTACAATGGTTTTCATACAAAGGCGCCCAACAGTGACGATCCGCTGAAATACCAGCGAGGATCTGAATTCATTGAAAGAACGCAAGGATTGAATGGAACCAAAGTAACCATCTCCTTTCCTTATCCTTAACCATCCACTCGGAATCCGAATTTCAGGACGAAATTCCCACTAACGAGGGGATGATGTGACAACCCGAACCTTTTTCCATTTCCGTTAATAAAATTTATATTTTTATTGAGTCCCGTCGAATTCCTTTGGTTTGGAAAGTCATTTTGTTATATAATTGAGCTTCATATATGAGTCGGGACCAAAACTACACAAAATTTCGAGTTTTCCTTCGATCAAAACAACATTCACGGCCTGACTTGGGTTCACAGTCGTACACCCGTGTACGGCCGTACACTCGTTTACGGCCAAAGTTGGGTGAACCCCACCACCGACCTCAAAAACCCCTATAAATACGAGACTCTACCCCTCATTTCCACTTTTTTGGCCGAACACCCTCTACTTTTCTCTCTAGACTCTTGACCGTACACCCCTAAAGCACCTTTATTCTTCCATAAAACATTGAAAAACACCATTGGGGGTTCATTTCGGAGCATCTAGGACACATATTCATCGATTCCAACACTCTTGTTCTTGAGTGTACGACCGTATACCTTCAAGTTCATTGACCGTACACTCATTCACGGCCATATACCTTCAAAGGTCGTACACCCCTTCAAGGTAGTCTACGACCGTACATGGTTGATAGCCGTACACTCCCTTTCACGGCCTTACACACTCCTTAAGTGGTACATTAGGCTGAAAACCCGCTTTCGTTGATTTAATCAAGTCCCGATAAGATTCCTTAACCGAAAGTAAGTGTTTTTCCATCATTTTATTTAATGAAATCGCTAATTTAGATACATATATTTATTTAATTGTTATTAGGATTCGGTTAAGTGCCACGTACAACAACTCGAGGGTCTTCGTTTCCAGTTCATTGATTCGACGCTTGCACACAATTAACGGTGAGTTCATACCCCAACATTTTTCCGGGTTCTTAATATTTTCAGGGGGGAATACAAGTATAGCACAAGAAATCTTGTGTTCAAAAAATATAATATGGTTTATTATATTTACCTATCAATAGCACACATTGAACATAGAACTTACAAAACATGGTAGACATCGTTACTACTATACTTAAAATCAGCTTACAAAACATGTTAGGATATAAACATTGCAAAAAAACAAGTTTTCAGATCAAAGGAAACAAACTTATGATTTTATGAAATAAAAGATATTATTTTATAAGGATTCATGTCAATGTCAAAATGGATATTCACAGTATTATTAGTGAATTCGTTGAGAGAACCACAGTATGAGACGCCTTGTAAGCAGAGTCTCCTGAGAGGGAGAGTGTGAGTTTATGTATAGATCTATACGGGAGTGATAATCCCCGCACCCTGACTATTAGCTACAGTCAACCTAGGGTGACAAACGTCATTTTTCGCGACGTCCGAGTACGTCTTAATGTTGATCGTCCATAGTATGGTTATAAGAATCCACAGGTGAAACAACGACTCGTTCACGTAATAATACACCTAACATACAATCAATAGGGTTAGTAACTATGTGATGACTTAGTATGTACATTATGGTAATATGACATTAACATCCAGCATGCGATGGGATGTGTGATCACCGCCTCATTTCCTGTTCCTTGTTTGGTTGTGGGCTTAGGGCAAAATCACCCAATCGACTGTCTGTTCGATCTAGATTTCTATAACTCGTATGTACTAGGTGATCACAGGATGGAATTAACAACACTTCTAGCATACCGTACAACATGCATTCAACTAGATTTATTTATGTAATAAGACTACTATACAATGATTTTCATACAAAGGTTTTCATGCAAAGGGAACAGAACAATGGTTTTCGTACAATGGTTTTCATACAAAGGTTTTCCTGCAAAGGGAACAGAACATTGGTTTTCGTACAATGGTTTTCATACAAAGGTTTTCCTGCAAAGGGAACAGAACATTGGTTTTCGTACAATGGTTTTCATACAAAGGCGCCCAACAGTGACGATCCGCTGAAATACCAGCGAGGATCTGAATTCATTGAAAGAACGCAAGGATTGAATGGAACCAAAGTAACCATCTCCTTTCCTTATCCTTAACCATCCACTCGGAATCCGAATTTCAGGACGAAATTCCCACTAACGAGGGGATGATGTGACAACCCGAACCTTTTTCCATTTCCGTTAATAAAATTTATATTTTTATTGAGTCCCGTCGAATTCCTTTGGTTTGGAAAGTCATTTTGTTATATAATTGAGCTTCATATATGAGTCGGGACCAAAACTACACAAAATTTCGAGTTTTCCTTCGATCAAAACAACATTCACGGCCTGACTTGGGTTCACAGTCGTACACCCGTGTACGGCCGTACACTCGTTTACGGCCAAAGTTGGGTGAACCCCACCACCGACCTCAAAAACCCCTATAAATACGAGACTCTACCCCTCATTTCCACTTTTTTGGCCGAACACCCTCTACTTTTCTCTCTAGACTCTTGACCGTACACCCCTAAAGCACCTTTATTCTTCCATAAAACATTGAAAAACACCATTGGGGGTTCATTTCGGAGCATCTAGGACACATATTCATCGATTCCAGCACTCTTGTTCTTGAGTGTACGACCGTATACCTTCAAGTTCATTGACCGTACACTCATTCACGGCCATATACCTTCAAAGGTCGTACACCCCTTCAAGGTAGTCTACGACCGTACATGGTTGATAGCCGTACACTCCCTTTCACGGCCTTACACACTCCTTAAGTGGTACATTAGGCTGAAAACCCGCTTTCGTTGATTTAATCAAGTCCCGATAACATTCCTTAACCGAAAGTAAGTGTTTTTCCATCATTTTATTTAATGAAATCGCTAATTTAGATACATATATTTACTTAATTGTTATTAGGATTCGGTTAAGTGCCACGTACAACAACTCGAGGGTCTTCGTTTCCAGTTCATTGATTCGACGCTTGCACACAATTAACGGTGAGTTCATACCCCAACATTTTTCCGGGTTCTTAATATTTTCTGGGGGGAATACAAGTATAGCACAAGAAATCTTGTGTTCAAAAAATATAATATGGTTTATTATATTTACCTATCAATAGCACACATTGAACATAGAACTTACAAAACATGGTAGACATCGTTACTACTATACTTAAAATCAGCTTACAAAACATGTTAGGATATAAACATTGCAAAAAAACAAGTTTTCAGATCAAAGGAAACAAACTTATGATTTTATGAAATAAAAGATATTATTTTATAAGGATTCATGTCAATGTCAAAATGGATATTCACAGTATTATTAGTGAATTCGTTGAGAGAACCACAGTATGAGACGCCTTGTAAGCAGAGTCTCCTGAGAGGGAGAGTGTGAGTTTATGTATAGATCTATACGGGAGTGATAATCCCCGCACCCTGACTATTAGCTACAGTCAACTTAGGGTGACAAACGTCATTTTTCGCGACGTCCGAGTACGTCTTAATGTTGATCGTCCATAGTATGGTTATAAGAATCCACAGGTGAAACAACGACTCGTTCACGTAATAATACACCTAACATACAATCAATAGGGTTAGTAACTATGTGATGACTTAGTATGTACATTATGGTAATATGACATTAACATCCAGCATGCGATGGGATGTGTGATCACCGCCTCATTTCCTGTTCCTTGTTTGGTTGTGGGCTTAGGGCAAAATCACCCAATTGACTGTCTGTTCGATCTAGATTTCTATAACTCGTATGTACTAGGTGATCACAGGATGGAATTAACAACACTTTCAGTATACCGTACAACATGCATTCAACTAGATTTATTTATGTAATAAGACTACTATACAATGATTTTCATACAAAGGTTTTCATGCAAAGGGAACAGAACAATGGTTTTCATACAAAGGTTTTCCTTCAAAGGGAACAGAACATTGGTTTTCGTACAATGGTTTTCATACAAAGGTTTTCCTGCAAAGGGAACAGAACATTGGTTTTCGTACAATGGTTTTCATACAAAGGCGCCCAACAGTGACGATCCGCTGAAATACCAGCGAGGATCTGAATTCATTGAAAGAACGCAAGGATTGAATGGAACCAAAGTAACCATCTCCTTTCCTTATCCTTAACCATCCACTCGGAATCCGAATTTCAGGACGAAATTCCCACTAACGAGGGGATGATGTGACAACCCGAACCTTTTTCCGTTTCCGTTAATAAAATTTATATTTTTATTGAGTCCCGTCGAATTCCTTTGGTTTGGAAAGTCATTTTGTTATATAATTGAGCTTCATATATGAGTCGGGACCAAAACTACACAAAATTTCGAGTTTTCCTTCGATCAAAACAACATTCACGGCCTGACTTGGGTTCACAGTCGTACACCCGTGTACGGCCGTACACTCGTTTACGGCCAAAGTTGGGTGAACCCCACCACCGACCTCAAAAACCCCTATAAATACGAGACTCTACCCCTCATTTCCACTTTTTTGGCCGAACACCCTCTACTTTTCTCTCTAGACTCTTGACCGTACACCCCTAAAGCACCTTTATTCTTCCATAAAACATTGAAAAACACCATTAGGGGTTCATTTCGGAGCATCTAGGACACATATTCATCGATTCCAGCACTCTTGTTCTTGAGTGTACGACCGTATACCTTCAAGTTCATTGACCGTACACTCATTCACGGCCATATACCTTCAAAGGTCGTACACCCCTTCAAGGTAGTCTACGACCGTACATGGTTGATAGCCGTACACTCCCTTTCACGGCCTTACACACTCCTTAAGTGGTACATTAGGCTGAAAACCCGCTTTCGTTGATTTAATCAAGTCCCGATAACATTCCTTAACCGAAAGTAAGTGTTTTTCCATCATTTTATTTAATGAAATCGCTAATTTAGATACATATATTTATTTAATTGTTATTAGGATTCGGTTAAGTGCCACGTACAACAACTCGAGGGTCTTCGTTTCCAGTTCATTGATTCGACGCTTGCACACAATTAACGGTGAGTTCATACCCCAACATTTTTCCGGGTTCTTAATATTTTCAGGGGGGAATACAAGTATAGCACAAGAAATCTTGTGTTCAAAAAATATAATATGGTTTATTATATTTACCTATCAATAGCACACATTGAACATAGAACTTACAAAACATGGTAGACATCGTTACTACTATACTTAAAATCAGCTTACAAAACATGTTAGGATATAAACATTGCAAAAAAACAAGTTTTCAGATCAAAGGAAACAAACTTATGATTTTATGAAATAAAAGATATTATTTTATAAGGATTCATGTCAATGTCAAAATGGATATTCACAGTATTATTAGTGAATTCGTTGAGAGAACCACAGTATGAGACGCCTTGTAAGCAGAGTCTCCTGAGAGGGAGAGTGTGAGTTTATGTATAGATCTATACGGGAGTGATAATCCCCGCACCCTGACTATTAGCTACAGTCAACCTAGGGTGACAAACGTCATTTTTCGCGACGTCCGAGTACGTCTTAATGTTGATCGTCCATAGTATGGTTATAAGAATCCACAGGTGAAACAACGACTCGTTCACGTAATAATACACCTAACATACAATCAATAGGGTTAGTAACTATGTGATGACTTAGTATGTACATTATGGTAATATGACATTAACATCCAGCATGCGATGGGATGTGTGATCACCGCCTCATTTCCTGTTCCTTGTTTGGTTGTGGGCTTAGGGCAAAATCACCCAATCGACTGTCTGTTCGATCTAGATTTCTATAACTCGTATGTACTAGGTGATCACAGGATGGAATTAACAACACTTCCAGCATACCGTACAACATGCATTCAACTAGATTTATTTATGTAATAAGACTACTATACAATGATTTTCATACAAAGGTTTTCATGCAAAGGGAACAGAACAATGGTTTTCGTACAATGGTTTTCATACAAAGGTTTTCCTGCAAAGGGAACAGAACATTGGTTTTCGTACAATGGTTTTCATACAAAGGTTTTCCTGCAAAGGGAACAGAACATTGGTTTTCGTACAATGGTTTTCATACAAAGGCGCCCAACAGTGACGATCCGCTGAAATACCAGCGAGGATCTGAATTCATTGAAAGAACGCAAGGATTGAATGGAACCAAAGTAACCATCTCCTTTCCTTATCCTTAACCATCCACTCGGAATCCGAATTTCAGGACGAAATTCCCACTAACGAGGGGATGATGTGACAACCCGAACCTTTTTCCATTTCCGTTAATAAAATTTATATTTTTATTGAGTCCCGTCGAATTCCTTTGGTTTGGAAAGTCATTTTGTTATATAATTGAGCTTCATATATGAGTCGGGACCAAAACTACACAAAATTTCGAGTTTTCCTTCGATCAAAACAACATTCACGGCCTGACTTGGGTTCACAGTCGTACACCCGTGTACGGCCGTACACTCGTTTACGGCCAAAGTTGGGTGAACCCCACCACCGACCTCAAAAACCCCTATAAATACGAGACTCTACCCCTCATTTCCACTTTTTTGGCCGAACACCCTCTACTTTTCTCTCTAGACTCTTGACCGTACACCCCTAAAGCACCTTTATTCTTCCATAAAACATTGAAAAACACCATTGGGGGTTCATTTCGGAGCATCTAGGACACATATTCATCGATTCCAGCACTCTTGTTCTTGAGTGTACGACCGTATACCTTCAAGTTCATTGACCGTACACTCATTCACGACCATATACCTTCAAAGGTCGTACACCCCTTCAAGGTAGTCTACGACCGTACATGGTTGATAGCCGTACACTCCCTTTCACGGCCTTACACACTCCTTAAGTGGTACATTAGGCTGAAAACCCGCTTTCGTTGATTTAATAAAGTCCCGATAACATTCCTTAACCGAAAGTAAGTGTTTTTCCATCATTTTATTTAATGAAATCGCTAATTTAGATACATATATTTATTTAATTGTTATTAGGATTCGGTTAAGTGCCACGTACAACAACTCGAGGGTCTTCGTTTCCAGTTCATTGATTCGACGCTTGCACACAATTAACGGTGAGTTCATACCCCAACATTTTTCCGGGTTTTTAATATTTTCTGGGGGGAATACAAGTATAGCACAAGAAATCTTGTGTTCAAAAAATATAATATGGTTTATTATATTTACCTATCAATAGCACACATTGAACATAGAACTTACAAAACATGGTAGACATCGTTACTACTATACTTAAAATCAGCTTACAAAACATGTTAGGATATAAACATTGCAAAAAAACAAGTTTTCAGATCAAAGGAAACAAACTTATGATTTTATGAAATAAAAGATTTTATTTTATAAGGATTCATGTCAATGTCAAAATGGATATTCACAGTATTATTAGTGAATTCGTTGAGAGAACCACAGTATGAGACGCCTTGTAAGTAGAGTCTCCTGAGAGGGAGAGTGTGAGTTTATGTATAGATCTATACGGGAGTGATAATCCCCGCACCCTGACTATTAGCTACAGTCAACCTAGAGTGACAAACGTCATTTTTCGCGACGTCCGAGTACGTCTTAATGTTGATCGTCCATAGTATGGTTATAAGAATCCACAGGTGAAACAACGACTCGTTCACGTAATAATACACCTAACATACAATCAATAGGGTTAGTAACTATGTGATGACTTAGTATGTACATTATGGTAATATGACATTAACATCTAGCATGCGATGGGATGTGTGATCACCGCCTCATTTCCTGTTCCTTGTTTGGTTGTGGGCTTAGGGCAAAATCACCCAATCGACTGTCTGTTCGATCTAGATTTCTATAACTCGTATGTACTAGGTGATCACAGGATGGAATTAACAACACTTCCAGTATACCGTACAACATGCATTCAACTAGATTTATTTATGTAATAAGACTACTATACAATGATTTTCATACAAAGGTTTTCATGCAAAGGGAACAGAACAATGGTTTTCATACAAAGGTTTTCCTTCAAAGGGAACAGAACATTGGTTTTCGTACAATGGTTTTCATACAAAGGTTTTCCTGCAAAGGGAACAGAACATTGGTTTTCGTACAATGGTTTTCATACAAAGGCGCCCAACAGTGACGATCCGCTGAAATACCAGCGAGGATCTGAATTCATTGAAAGAACGCAAGGATTGAATGGAACCAAAGTAACCATCTCCTTTCCTTATCCTTAACCATCCACTCGGAATCCGAATTTCAGGACGAAATTCCCACTAACGAGGGGATGATGTGACAACCCGAACCTTTTTCCATTTCCGTTAATAAAATTTATATTTTTATTGAGTCCCGTCGAATTCCTTTGGTTTGGAAAGTCATTTTGTTATATAATTGAGCTTCATATATGAGTCGGGACCAAAACTACACAAAATTTCGAGTTTTCCTTCGATCAAAACAACATTAACGGCCTGACTTGGGTTCACAGTCGTACACCCGTGTACGGCCGTACACTCGTTTACGGCCAAAGTTGGGTGAACCCCACCACCGACCTCAAAAACCCCTATAAATACGAGACTCTACCCCTCATTTCCACTTTTTTGGCCGAACACCCTCTACTTTTCTCTCTAGACTCTTGACCGTACACCCCTAAAGCACCTTTATTCTTCCATAAAACATTGAAAAACACCATTGGGGGTTCATTTCGGAGCATCTAGGACACATATTCATCGATTCTAGCACTCTTGTTCTTGAGTGTACGACCGTATACCTTCAAGTTCTTTGACCGTACACTCATTCACGGCCATATACCTTCAAAGGTCGTACACCCCTTCAAGGTAGTCTACGACCGTACATGGTTGATAGCCGTACACTCCCTTTCACGGCCTTACACACTCCTTAAGTGGTACATTAGGCTGAAAACCCGCTTTCGTTGATTTAATAAAGTCCCGATAACATTCCTTAACCGAAAGTAAGTGTTTTTCCATCATTTTATTTAATGAAATCGCTAATTTAGATACATATATTTATTTAATTGTTATTAGGATTCGGTTAAGTGCCACGTACAACAACTCGAGGGTCTTCGTTTCCAGTTCATTGATTCGACGCTTGCACACAATTAACGGTGAGTTCATACCCCAACATTTTTCCGGGTTTTTAATATTTTCTGGGGGGAATACAAGTATAGCACAAGAAATCTTGTGTTCAAAAAATATAATATGGTTTATTATATTTACCTATCAATAGCACACATTGAACATAGAACTTACAAAACATGGTAGACATCGTTACTACTATACTTAAAATCAGCTTACAAAACATGTTAGGATATAAACATTGCAAAAAAACAAGTTTTCAGATCAAAGGAAACAAACTTATGATTTTATGAAATAAAAGATTTTATTTTATAAGGATTCATGTCAATGTCAAAATGGATATTCACAGTATTATTAGTGAATTCGTTGAGAGAACCACAGTATGAGACGCCTTGTAAGCAGAGTCTCCTGAGAGGGAGAGTGTGAGTTTATGTATAGATCTATACGGGAGTGATAATCCCCGCACCCTGACTATTAGCTACAGTCAACCTAGGGTGACAAACGTCATTTTTCGCGACGTCCGAGTACGTCTTAATGTTGATCGTCCATAGTATGGTTATAAGAATCCACAGGTGAAACAACGACTCGTTCACGTAATAATACACCTAACATACAATCAATAGGGTTAGTAACTATGTGATGACTTAGTATGTACATTATGGTAATATGACATTAACATCCAGCATGCGATGGGATGTGTGATCACCGCCTCATTTCCTGTTCCTTGTTTGGTTGTGGGCTTAGGGCAAAATCACCCAATCGACTGTCTGTTCGATCTAGATTTCTATAACTCGTATGTACTAGGTGATCACAGGATGGAATTAACAACACTTCCAGTATACCGTACAACATGCATTCAACTAGATTTATTTATGTAATAAGACTACTATACAATGATTTTCATACAAAGGTTTTCATGCAAAGGGAACAGAACAATGGTTTTCATACAAAGGTTTTCCTTCAAAGGGAACAGAACATTGGTTTTCGTACAATGGTTTTCATACAAAGGTTTTCCTGCAAAGGGAACAGAACATTGGTTTTCGTACAATGGTTTTCATACAAAGGCGCCCAACAGTGACGATCCGCTGAAATACCAGCGAGGATCTGAATTCATTGAAAGAACGCAAGGATTGAATGGAACCAAAGTAACCATCTCCTTTCCTTATCCTTAACCATCCACTCGGAATCCGAATTTCAGGACGAAATTCCCACTAACGAGGGGATGATGTGACAACCCGAACCTTTTTCCATTTCCGTTAATAAAATTTATATTTTTATTGAGTCCCGTCGAATTCCTTTGGTTTGGAAAGTCATTTTGTTATATAATTGAGCTTCATATATGAGTCGGGACCAAAACTACACAAAATTTCGAGTTTTCCTTCGATCAAAACAACATTAACGGCCTGACTTGGGTTCACAGTCGTACACCCGTGTACGGCCGTACACTCGTTTACGGCCAAAGTTGGGTGAACCCCACCACCGACCTCAAAAACCCCTATAAATACGAGACTCTACCCCTCATTTCCACTTTTTTGGCCGAACACCCTCTACTTTTCTCTCTAGACTCTTGACCGTACACCCCTAAAGCACCTTTATTCTTCCATAAAACATTGAAAAACACCATTGGGGGTTCATTTCGGAGCATCTAGGACACATATTCATCGATTCCAGCACTCTTGTTCTTGAGTGTACGACCGTATACCTTCAAGTTCATTGACCGTACACTCATTCACGGCCATATACCTTCAAAGGTCGTACACCCCTTCAAGGTAGTCTACGACCGTACATGGTTGATAGCCGTACACTCCCTTTCACGGCCTTACACACTCCTTAAGTGGTACATTAGGCTGAAAACCCGCTTTCGTTGATTTAATAAAGTCCCGATAACATTCCTTAACCGAAAGTAAGTGTTTTTCCATCATTTTATTTAATGAAATCGCTAATTTAGATACATATATTCATTTAATTGTTATTAGGATTCGGTTAAGTGCCACGTACAACAACTCGAGGGTCTTCGTTTCCAGTTCATTGATTCGACGCTTGCACACAATTAACGGTGAGTTCATACCCCAACATTTTTCCGGGTTTTTAATATTTTCTGGGGGGAATACAAGTATAGCACAACAAATCTTGTGTTCAAAAAATATAATATGGTTTATTATATTTACCTATCAGTAGCACACATTGAACATAGAACTTACAAAACATGGTAGACATCGTTACTACTATACTTAAAATCAGCTTACAAAACATGTTAGGATATAAACATTGCAAAAAAACAAGTTTTCAGATCAAAGGAAACAAACTTATGATTTTATGAAATAAAAGATTTTATTTTATAAGGATTCATGTCAATGTCAAAATGGATATTCACAGTATTATTAGTGAATTCGTTGAGAGAACCACAGTATGAGACGCCTTGTAAGCAGAGTCTCCTGAGAGGGAGAGTGTGAGTTTATGTATAGATCTATACGGGAGTGATAATCCCCGCACCCTGACTATTAGCTACAGTCAACCTAGGGTGACAAACGTCATTTTTCGCGACGTCCGAGTACGTCTTAATGTTGATCGTCCATAGTATGGTTATAAGAATCCACAGGTGAAACAACGACTCGTTCACGTAATAATACACCTAACATACAATCAATAGGGTTAGTAACTATGTGATGACTTAGTATGTACATTATGGTAATATGACATTAACATCCAGCATGCGATGGGATGTGTGATCACCGCCTCATTTCCTGTTCCTTGTTTGGTTGTGGGCTTAGGGCAAAATCACCCAATCGACTGTCTGTTCGATCTAGATTTCTATAACTCGTATGTACTAGGTGATCACAGGATGGAATTAACAACACTTCCAGTATACCGTACAACATGCATTCAACTAGATTTATTTATGTAATAAGACTACTATACAATGATTTTCATACAAAGGTTTTCATGCAAAGGGAACAGAACAATGGTTTTCGTACAATGGTTTTCATACAAAGGTTTTCCTGCAAAGGGAACAGAACATTGGTTTTCGTACAATGGTTTTCATACAAAGGTTTTCCTGCAAAGGGAACAGAACATTGGTTTTCGTACAATGGTTTTCATACAAAGGCGCCCAACAGTGACGATCCGCTGAAATACCAGCGAGGATCTGAATTCATTGAAAGAACGCAAGGATTGAATGGAACCAAAGTAACCATCTCCTTTCCTTATCCTTAACCATCCACTCGGAATCCGAATTTCAGGACGAAAGTCCCACTAACGAGGGGATGATGTGACAACCCGAACCTTTTTCCATTTCCGTTAATAAAATTTATATTTTTATTGAGTCCCGTCGAATTCCTTTGGTTTGGAAAGTCATTTTGTTATATAATTGAGCTTCATATATGAGTCGGGACCAAAACTACACAAAATTTCGAGTTTTCCTTCGATCAAAACAACATTCACGGCCTGACTTGGGTTCACAGTCGTACACCCGTGTACGGCCGTACACTCGTTTACGGCCAAAGTTGGGTGAACCCCACCACCGACCTCAAAAACCCCTATAAATACGAGACTCTACCCCTCATTTCCACTTTTTTGGCCGAACACCCTCTACTTTTCTCTCTAGACTCTTGACCGTACACCCCTAAAGCACCTTTATTCTTCCATAAAACATTGAAAAACACCATTGGGGGTTCATTTCGGAGCATCTAGGACACATATTCATCGATTCCAGCACTCTTGTTCTTGAGTGTACGACCGTATACCTTCAAGTTCATTGACCGTACACTCATTCACGGCCATATACCTTCAAAGGTCGTACACCCCTTCAAGGTAGTCTACGACCGTACATGGTTGATAGCCGTACACTCCCTTTCACGGCCTTACACACTCCTTAAGTGGTACATTAGGCTGAAAACCCGCTTTCGTTGATTTAATCAAGTCCCGATAACATTCCTTAACCGAAAGTAAGTGTTTTTCCATCATTTTATTTAATGAAATCGCTAATTTAGATACATATATTTATTTAATTGTTATTAGGATTCGGTTAAGTGCCACGTACAACAACTCGAGGGTCTTCGTTTCCAGTTCATTGATTCGACGCTTGCACACAATTAACGGTGAGTTCATACCCCAACATTTTTCCGGGTTTTTAATATTTTCTGGGGGGAATACAAGTATAGCACAAGAAATCTTGTGTTCAAAAAATATAATATGGTTTATTATATTTACCTATCAATAGCACACATTGAACATAGAACTTACAAAACATGGTAGACATCGTTACTACTATACTTAAAATCAGCTTACAAAACATGTTAGGATATAAACATTGCAAAAAAACAAGTTTTCAGATCAAAGGAAACAAACTTATGATTTTATGAAATAAAAGATTTTATTTTATAAGGATTCATGTCAATGTCAAAATGGATATTCACAGTATTATTAGTGAATTCGTTGAGAGAACCACAGTATGAGACGCCTTGTAAGCAAAGTCTCCTGAGAGGGAGAGTGTGAGTTTATGTATAGATCTATACGGGAGTGATAATCCCCGCACCCTGACTATTAGCTACAGTCAACCTAGGGTGACAAACGTCATTTTTCGCGACGTCCGAGTACGTCTTAATGTTGATCGTCCATAGTATGGTTATAAGAATCCACAGGTGAAACAACGACTCGTTCACGTAATAATACACCTAACATACAATCAATAGGGTTAGTAACTATGTGATGACTTAGTATGTACATTATGGTAATATGACATTAACATCCAGCATGCGATGGGATGTGTGATCACCGCCTCATTTCCTGTTCCTTGTTTGGTTGTGGGCTTAGGGCAAAATCACCCAATCGACTGTCTGTTCGATCTAGATTTCAATAACTCGTATGTACTAGGTGATCACAGGATGGAATTAACAACACTTCCAGTATACCGTACAACATGCATTCAACTAGATTTATTTATGTAATAAGACTACTATACAATGATTTTCATACAAAGGTTTTCATGCAAAGGGAACAGAACAATGGTTTTCATACAAAGGTTTTCCTTCAAAGGGAACAGAACATTGGTTTTCGTACAATGGTTTTCATACAAAGGTTTTCCTGCAAAGGGAACAGAACATTGGTTTTCGTACAATGGTTTTCATACAAAGGCGCCCAACAGTGACGATCCGCTGAAATACCAGCGAGGATCTGAATTCATTGAAAGAACGCAAGGATTGAATGGAACCAAAGTAACCATCTCCTTTCCTTATCCTTAACCATCCACTCGGAATCCGAATTTCAGGACGAAATTCCCACTAACGAGGGGATGATGTGACAACCCGAACCTTTTTCCATTTCCGTTAATAAAATTTATATTTTTATTGAGTCCCGTCGAATTCCTTTGGTTTGGAAAGTCATTTTGTTATATAATTGAGCTTCATATATGAGTCGGGACCAAAACTACACAAAATTTCGAGTTTTCCTTCGATCAAAACAACATTAACGGCCTGACTTGGGTTCACAGTCGTACACCCGTGTACGGCCGTACACTCGTTTACGGCCAAAGTTGGGTGAACCCCACCACCGACCTCAAAAACCCCTATAAATACGAGACTCTACCCCTCATTTCCACTTTTTTGGCCGAACACCCTCTACTTTTCTCTCTAGACTCTTGACCGTACACCCCTAAAGCACCTTTATTCTTCCATAAAACATTGAAAAACACCATTGGGGGTTCATTTCGGAGCATCTAGGACACATATTCATCGATTCCAGCACTCTTGTTCTTGAGTGTACGACCGTATACCTTCAAGTTCATTGACCGTACACTCATTCACGGCCATATACCTTCAAAGGTCGTACACCCCTTCAAGGTAGTCTACGACCGTACATGGTTGATAGCCGTACACTCCCTTTCACGGCCTTACACACTCCTTAAGTGGTACATTAGGCTGAAAACCCGCTTTCGTTGATTTAATCAAGTCCCGATAACATTCCTTAACCGAAAGTAAGTGTTTTTCCATCATTTTATTTAATGAAATCGCTAATTTAGATACATATATTTATTTAATTGTTATTAGGATTCGGTTAAGTGCCACGTACAACAACTCGAGGGTCTTCGTTTCCAGTTCATTGATTCGACGCTTGCACACAATTAACGGTGAGTTCATACCCCAACATTTTTCCGGGTTCTTAATATTTTCAGGGGGGAATACAAGTATAGCACAAGAAATCTTGTGTTCAAAAAATATAATATGGTTTATTATATTTACCTATCAATAGCACACATTGAACATAGAACTTACAAAACATGGTAGACATCGTTACTACTATACTTAAAATCAGCTTACAAAACATGTTAGGATATAAACATTGCAAAAAAACAAGTTTTCAGATCAAAGGAAACAAACTTATGATTTTATGAAATAAAAGATATTATTTTATAAGGATTCATGTCAATGTCAAAATGGATATTCACAGTATTATTAGTGAATTCGTTGAGAGAACCACAATATGAGACGCCTTGTAAGCAGAGTCTCCTGAGAGGGAGAGTGTGAGTTTATGTATAGATCTATACGGGAGTGATAATCCCCGCACCCTGACTATTAGCTACAGTCAACCTAGGGTGACAAACGTCATTTTTCGCGACGTCCGAGTACGTCTTAATGTTGATCGTCCATAGTATGGTTATAAGAATCCACAGGTGAAACAACGACTCGTTCACGTAATAATACACCTAACATACAATCAATAGGGTTAGTAACTATGTGATGACTTAGTATGTACATTATGGTAATATGACATTAACATCCAGCATGCGATGGGATGTGTGATCACCGCCTCATTTCCTGTTCCTTGTTTGGTTGTGGGCTTAGGGCAAAATCACCCAATCGACTGTCTGTTCGATCTAGATTTCTATAACTCGTATGTACTAGGTGATCACAGGATGGAATTAACAACACTTCCAGCATACCGTACAACATGCATTCAACTAGATTTATTTATGTAATAAGACTACTATACAATGATTTTCATACAAAGGTTTTCATGCAAAGGGAACAGAACAATGGTTTTCGTACAATGGTTTTCATACAAAGGTTTTCCTGCAAAGGGAACAGAACATTGGTTTTCGTACAATGGTTTTCATACAAAGGTTTTCCTGCAAAGGGAACAGAACATTGGTTTTCGTACAATGGTTTTCATACAAAGGCGCCCAACAGTGACGATCCGCTGAAATACCAGCGAGGATCTGAATTCATTGAAAGAACGCAAGGATTGAATGGAACCAAAGTAACCATCTCCTTTCCTTATCCTTAACCATCCACTCGGAATCCGAATTTCAGGACGAAATTACCACTAACGAGGGGATGATGTGACAACCCGAACCTTTTTCCATTTCCGTTAATAAAATTTATATTTTTATTGAGTCCCGTCGAATTCCTTTGGTTTGGAAAGTCATTTTGTTATATAATTGAGCTTCATATATGAGTCGGGACCAAAACTACACAAAATTTCGAGTTTTCCTTCGATCAAAACAACATTCACGGCCTGACTTGGGTTCACAGTCGTACACCCGTGTACGGCCGTACACTCGTTTACGGCCAAAGTTGGGTGAACCCCACCACCGACCTCAAAAACCCCTATAAATACGAGACTCTACCCCTCATTTCCACTTTTTTGGCCGAACACCCTCTACTTTTCTCTCTAGACTCTTGACCGTACACCCCTAAAGCACCTTTATTCTTCCATAAAACATTGAAAAACACCATTGGGGGTTCATTTCGGAGCATCTAGGACACATATTCATCGATTCCAGCACTCTTGTTCTTGAGTGTACGACCGTATACCTTCAAGTTCATTGACCGTACACTCATTCACGGCCATATACCTTCAAAGGTCGTACACCCCTTCAAGGTAGTCTACGACCGTACATGGTTGATAGCCGTACACTCCCTTTCACGGCCTTACACACTCCTTAAGTGGTACATTAGGCTGAAAACCCGCTTTCGTTGATTTAATAAAGTCCCGATAACATTCCTTAACCGAAAGTAAGTGTTTTTCCATCATTTTATTTAATGAAATCGCTAATTTAGATACATATATTTATTTAATTGTTATTAGGATTCGGTTAAGTGCCACGTACAACAACTCGAGGGTCTTCGTTTCCAGTTCATTGATTCGACGCTTGCACACAATTAACGGTGAGTTCATACCCCAACATTTTTCCGGGTTTTTAATATTTTCTGGGGGGAATACAAGTATAGCACAAGAAATCTTGTGTTCAAAAAATATAATATGGTTTATTATATTTACCTATCAATAGCACACATTGAACATAGAACTTACAAAACATGGTAGACATCGTTACTACTATACTTAAAATCAGCTTACAAAACATGTTAGGATATAAACATTGCAAAAAAACAAGTTTTCAGATCAAAGGAAACAAACTTATGATTTTATGAAATAAAAGATTTTATTTTATAAGGATTCATGTCAATGTCAAAATGGATATTCACAGTATTATTAGTGAATTCGTTGAGAGAACCACAGTATGAGACGCCTTGTAAGCAGAGTCTCCTGAGAGGGAGAGTGTGAGTTTATGTATAGATCTATACGGGAGTGATAATCCCCGCACCCTGACTATTAGCTACAGTCAACCTAGGGTGACAAACGTCATTTTTCGCGACGTCCGAGTACGTCTTAATGTTGATCGTCCATAGTATGGTTATAAGAATCCACAGGTGAAACAACGACTCGTTCACGTAATAATACACCTAACATACAATCAATAGGGTTAGTAACTATGTGATGACTTAGTATGTACATTATGGTAATATGACATTAACATCCAGCATGCGATGGGATGTGTGATCACCGCCTCATTTCCTGTTCCTTGTTTGGTTGTGGGCTTAGGGCAAAATCACCCAATCGACTGTCTGTTCGATCTAGATTTCTATAACTCGTATGTACTAGGTGATCACAGGATGGAATTAACAACACTTCCAGTATACCGTACAACATGCATTCAACTAGATTTATTTATGTAATAAGACTACTATACAATGATTTTCATACAAAGGTTTTCATGCAAAGGGAACAGAACAATGGTTTTCGTACAATGGTTTTCATACAAAGGTTTTCCTGCAAAGGGAACAGAACATTGGTTTTCGTACAATGGTTTTCATACAAAGGTTTTCCTGCAAAGGGAACAGAACATTGGTTTTCGTACAATGGTTTTCATACAAAGGCGCCCAACAATGACGATCCGCTGAAATACCAGCGAGGATCTGAATTCATTGAAAGAACGCAAGGATTGAATGGAACCAAAGTAACCATCTCCTTTCCTTATCCTTAACCATCCACTCGGAATCCGAATTTCAGGACGAAATTCCCACTAACGAGGGGATGATGTGACAACCCGAACCTTTTTCCATTTCCGTTAATAAAATTTATATTTTTATTGAGTCCCGTCGAATTCCTTTGGTTTGGAAAGTCATTTTGTTATATAATTGAGCTTCATATATGAGTCGGGACCAAAACTACACAAAATTTCGAGTTTTCCTTCGATCAAAACAACATTCACGGCCTGACTTGGGTTCACAGTCGTACACCCGTGTACGGCCGTACACTCGTTTACGGCCAAAGTTGGGTGAACCCCACCACCGACCTCAAAAACCCCTATAAATACGAGACTCTACCCCTCATTTCCACTTTTTTGGCCGAACACCCTCTACTTTTCTCTCTAGACTCTTGACCGTACACCCCTAAAGCACCTTTATTCTTCCATAAAACATTGAAAAACACCATTGGGGGTTCATTTCGGAGCATCTAGGACACATATTCATCGATTCCAGCACTCTTGTTCTTGAGTGTACGACCGTATACCTTCAAGTTCATTGACCGTACACTCATTCACGGCCATATACCTTCAAAGGTCGTACACCCCTTCAAGGTAGTCTACGACCGTACATGGTTGATAGCCGTACACTCCCTTTCACGGCCTTACACACTCCTTAAGTGGTACATTAGGCTGAAAACCCGCTTTCGTTGATTTAATAAAGTCCCGATAACATTCCTTAACCGAAAGTAAGTGTTTTTCCATCATTTTATTTAATGAAATCGCTAATTTAGATACATATATTTATTTAATTGTTATTAGGATTCGGTTAAGTGCCACGTACAACAACTCGAGGGTCTTCGTTTCCAGTTCATTGATTCGACGCTTGCACACAATTAACGGTGAGTTCATACCCCAACATTTTTCCGGGTTTTTAATATTTTCTGGGGGGAATACAAGTATAGCACAAGAAATCTTGTGTTCAAAAAATATAATATGGTTTATTATATTTACCTATCAGTAGCACACATTGAACATAGAACTTACAAAACATGGTAGACATCGTTACTACTATACTTAAAATCAGCTTACAAAACATGTTAGGATATAAACATTGCAAAAAAACAAGTTTTCAGATCAAAGGAAACAAACTTATGATTTTATGAAATAAAAGATTTTATTTTATAAGGATTCATGTCAATGTCAAAATGGATATTCACAGTATTATTAGTGAATTCGTTGAGAGAACCACAGTATGAGACGCCTTGTAAGCAGAGTCTCCTGAGAGGGAGAGTGTGAGTTTATGTATAGATCTATACGGGAGTGATAATCCCCGCACCCTGACTATTAGCTACAGTCAACCTAGGGTGACAAACGTCATTTTTCGCGACGTCCGAGTACGTCTTAATGTTGATCGTCCATAGTATGGTTATAAGAATCCACAGGTGAAACAACGACTCGTTCACGTAATAATACACCTAACATACAATCAATAGGGTTAGTAACTATGTGATGACTTAGTATGTACATTATGGTAATATGACATTAACATCCAGCATGCGATGGGATGTGTGATCACCGCCTCATTTCCTGTTCCTTGTTTGGTTGTGGGCTTAGGGCAAAATCACCCAATCGACTGTCTGTTCGATCTAGATTTCTATAACTCGTATGTACTAGGTGATCACAGGATGGAATTAACAACACTTCCAGTTTACCGTACAACATGCATTCAACTAGATTTATTTATGTAATAAGACTACTATACAATGATTTTCATACAAAGGTTTTCATGCAAAGGGAACAGAACAATGGTTTTCGTACAATGGTTTTCATACAAAGGTTTTCCTGCAAAGGGAACAGAACATTGGTTTTCGTACAATGGTTTTCATACAAAGGTTTTCCTGCAAAGGGAACAGAACATTGGTTTTCGTACAATGGTTTTCATACAAAGGCGCCCAACAGTGACGATCCGCTGAAATACCAGCGAGGATCTGAATTCATTGAAAGAACGCAAGGATTGAATGGAACCAAAGTAACCATCTCCTTTCCTTATCCTTAACCATCCACTCGGAATCCGAATTTCAGGACGAAAGTCCCACTAACGAGGGGATGATGTGACAACCCGAACCTTTTTCCATTTCCGTTAATAAAATTTATATTTTTATTGAGTCCCGTCGAATTCCTTTGGTTTGGAAAGTCATTTTGTTATATAATTGAGCTTCATATATGAGTCGGGACCAAAACTACACAAAATTTCGAGTTTTCCTTCGATCAAAACAACATTCACGGCCTGACTTGGGTTCACAGTCGTACACCCGTGTACGGCCGTACACTCGTTTACGGCCAAAGTTGGGTGAACCCCACCACCGACCTCAAAAACCCCTATAAATACGAGACTCTACCCCTCATTTCCACTTTTTTGGCCGAACACCCTCTACTTTTCTCTCTAGACTCTTGACCGTACACCCCTAAAGCACCTTTATTCTTCCATAAAACATTGAAAAACACCATTGGGGGTTCATTTCGGAGCATCTAGGACACATATTCATCGATTCCAGCACTCTTGTTCTTGAGTGTACGACCGTATACCTTCAAGTTCATTGACCGTACACTCATTCACGGCCATATACCTTCAAAGGTCGTACACCCCTTCAAGGTAGTCTACGACCGTACATGGTTGATAGCCGTACACTCCCTTTCACGGCCTTACACACTCCTTAAGTGGTACATTAGGCTGAAAACCCGCTTTCGTTGATTTAATCAAGTCCCGATAACATTCCTTAACCGAAAGTAAGTGTTTTTCCATCATTTTATTTAATGAAATCGCTAATTTAGATACATATATTTATTTAATTGTTATTAGGATTCGGTTAAGTGCCACGTACAACAACTCGAGGGTCTTCGTTTCCAGTTCATTGATTCGACGCTTGCACACAATTAACGGTGAGTTCATACCCCAACATTTTTCCGGGTTCTTAATATTTTCAGGGGGGAATACAAGTATAGCACAAGAAATCTTGTGTTCAAAAAATATAATATGGTTTATTATATTTACCTATCAATAGCACACATTGAACATAGAACTTACAAAACATGGTAGACATCGTTACTACTATACTTAAAATCAGCTTACAAAACATGTTAGGATATAAACATTGCAAAAAAACAAGTTTTCAGATCAAAGGAAACAAACTTATGATTTTATGAAATAAAAGATATTATTTTATAAGGATTCATGTCAATGTCAAAATGGATATTCACAGTATTATTAGTGAATTCGTTGAGAGAACCACAGTATGAGACGCCTTGTAAGCAGAGTCTCCTGAGAGGGAGAGTGTGAGTTTATGTATAGATCTATACGGGAGTGATAATCCCCGCACCCTGACTATTAGCTACAGTCAACCTAGGGTGACAAACGTCATTTTTCGCGACGTCCGAGTACGTCTTAATGTTGATCGTCCATAGTATGGTTATAAGAATCCACAGGTGAAACAACGACTCGTTCACGTAATAATACACCTAACATACAATCAATAGGGTTAGTAACTATGTGATGACTTAGTATGTACATTATGGTAATATGACATTAACATCCAGCATGCGATGGGATGTGTGATCACCGCCTCATTTCCTGTTCCTTGTTTGGTTGTGGGCTTAGGGCAAAATCACCCAATCGACTGTCTGTTCGATCTAGATTTCTATAACTCGTATGTACTAGGTGATCACAGGATGGAATTAACAACACTTCCAGTATACCGTACAACATGCATTCAACTAGATTTATTTATGTAATAAGACTACTATACAATGATTTTCATACAAAGGTTTTCATGCAAAGGGAACAGAACAATGGTTTTCATACAAAGGTTTTCCTTCAAAGGGAACAGAACATTGGTTTTCGTACAATGGTTTTCATACAAAGGTTTTCCTGCAAAGGGAACAGAACATTGGTTTTCGTACAATGGTTTTCATACAAAGGCGCCCAACAGTGACGATCCGCTGAAATACCAGCGAGGATCTGAATTCATTGAAAGAACGCAAGGATTGAATGGAACCAAAGTAACCATCTCCTTTCCTTATCCTTAACCATCCACTCGGAATCCGAATTTCAGGACGAAATTCCCACTAACGAGGGGATGATGTGACAACCCGAACCTTTTTCCATTTCCGTTAATAAAATTTATATTTTTATTGAGTCCCGTCGAATTCCTTTGGTTTGGAAAGTCATTTTGTTATATAATTGAGCTTCATATATGAGTCGGGACCAAAACTACACAAAATTTCGAGTTTTCCTTCGATCAAAACAACATTCACGGCCTGACTTGGGTTCACAGTCGTACACCCGTGTACGGCCGTACACTCGTTTACGGCCAAAGTTGGGTGAACCCCACCACCGACCTCAAAAACCCCTATAAATACGAGACTCTACCCCTCATTTCCACTTTTTTGGCCGAACACCCTCTACTTTTCTCTCTAGACTCTTGACCGTACACCCCTAAAGCACCTTTATTCTTCCATAAAACATTGAAAAACACCATTGGGGGTTCATTTCGGAGCATCTAGGACACATATTCATCGATTCCAGCACTCTTGTTCTTGAGTGTACGACCGTATACCTTCAAGTTCATTGACCGTACACTCATTCACGGCCATATACCTTCAAAGGTCGTACACCCCTTCAAGGTAGTCTACGACCGTACATGGTTGATAGCCGTACACTCCCTTTCACGGCCTTACACACTCCTTAAGTGGTACATTAGGCTGAAAACCCGCTTTCGTTGATTTAATCAAGTCCCGATAACATTCCTTAACCGAAAGTAAGTGTTTTTCCATCATTTTATTTAATGAAATCGCTAATTTAGATACATATATTTATTTAATTGTTATTAGGATTCGGTTAAGTGCCACGTACAACAACTCGAGGGTCTTCGTTTCCAGTTCATTGATTCGACGCTTGCACACAATTAACGGTGAGTTCATACCCCAACATTTTTCCGGGTTTTTAATATTTTCTGGGGGGAATACAAGTATAGCACAAGAAATCTTGTGTTCAAAAAATATAATATGGTTTATTATATTTACCTATCAATAGCACACATTGAACATAGAACTTACAAAACATGGTAGACATCGTTACTACTATACTTAAAATCAGCTTACAAAACATGTTAGGATATAAACATTGCAAAAAAACAAGTTTTCAGATCAAAGGAAACAAACTTATGATTTTATGAAATAAAAGATTTTATTTTATAAGGATTCATGTCAATGTCAAAATGGATATTCACAGTATTATTAGTGAATTCGTTGAGAGAACCACAGTATGAGACGCCTTGTAAGCAGAGTCTCCTGAGAGGGAGAGTGTGAGTTTATGTATAGATCTATACGGGAGTGATAATCCCCGCACCCTGACTATTAGCTACAGTCAACCTAGGGTGACAAACGTCATTTTTCGCGACGTCCGAGTACGTCTTAATGTTGATCGTCCATAGTATGGTTATAAGAATCCACAGGTGAAACAACGACTCGTTCACGTAATAATACACCTAACATACAATCAATAGGGTTAGTAACTATGTGATGACTTAGTATGTACATTATGGTAATATGACATTAACATCCAGCATGCGATGGGATGTGTGATCACCGCCTCATTTCCTGTTCCTTGTTTGGTTGTGGGCTTAGGGCAAAATCACCCAATCGACTGTCTGTTCGATCTAGATTTCTATAACTCGTATGTACTAGGTGATCACAGGATGGAATTAACAACACTTCCAGTATACCGTACAACATGCATTCAACTAGATTTATTTATGTAATAAGACTACTATACAATGATTTTCATACAAAGGTTTTCATGCAAAGGGAACAGAACAATGGTTTTCGTAGAATGGTTTTCATACAAAGGTTTTCCTGCAAAGGGAACAGAACATTGGTTTTCGTACAATGGTTTTCATACAAAGGTTTTCCTGCAAAGGGAACAGAACATTGGTTTTCGTACAATGGTTTTCATACAAAGGCGCCCAACAGTGACGATCCGCTGAAATACCAGCGAGGATCTGAATTCATTGAAAGAACGCAAGGATTGAATGGAACCAAAGTAACCATCTCCTTTCCTTATCCTTAACCATCCACTCGGAATCCGAATTTCAGGACGAAATTCCCACTAACGAGGGGATGATGTGACAACCCGAACCTTTTTCCATTTCCGTTAATAAAATTTATATTTTTATTGAGTCCCGTCGAATTCCTTTGGTTTGGAAAGTCATTTTGTTATATAATTGAGCTTCATATATGAGTCGGGACCAAAACTACACAAAATTTCGAGTTTTCCTTCGATCAAAACAACATTCACGGCCTGACTTGGGTTCACAGTCGTACACCCGTGTACGGCCGTACACTCGTTTACGGCCAAAGTTGGGTGAACCCCACCACCGACCTCAAAAACCCCTATAAATACGAGACTCTACCCCTCATTTCCACTTTTTTGGCCGAACACCCTCTACTTTTCTCTCTAGACTCTTGACCGTACACCCCTAAAGCACCTTTATTCTTCCATAAAACATTGAAAAACACCATTGGGGGTTCATTTCGGAGCATCTAGGACACATATTCATCGATTCCAGCACTCTTGTTCTTGAGTGTACGACCGTATACCTTCAAGTTCATTGACCGTACACTCATTCACGGCCATATACCTTCAAAGGTCGTACACCCCTTCAAGGTAGTCTACGACCGTACATGGTTGATAGCCGTACACTCCCTTTCACGGCCTTACACACTCCTTAAGTGGTACATTAGGCTGAAAACCCGCTTTCGTTGATTTAATAAAGTCCCAATAACATTCCTTAACCGAAAGTAAGTGTTTTTCCATCATTTTATTTAATGAAATCGCTAATTTAGATACATATATTTATTTAATTGTTATTAGGATTCGGTTAAGTGCCACGTACAACAACTCGAGGGTCTTCGTTTCCAGTTCATTGATTCGACGCTTGCACACAATTAACGGTGAGTTCATACCCCAACATTTTTCCGGGTTTTTAATATTTTCAGAGGGGAATACAAGTGTAGCACAAGAAATCTTGTGTTCAAAAAATATAATATGGTTTATTATATTTACCTATCAATAGCACACATTGAACATAGAACTTACAAAACATGGTAGACATCGTTACTACTATACTTAAAATCAGCTTACAAAACATGTTAGGATATAAACATTGCAAAAAAACAAGTTTTCAGATCAAAGGAAACAAACTTATGATTTTATGAAATAAAAGATTTTATTTTATAAGGATTCATGTCAATGTCAAAATGGATATTCACAGTATTATTAGTGAATTCGTTGAGAGAACCACAGTATGAGACGCCTTGTAAGCAGAGTCTCCTGAGAGGGAGAGTGTGAGTTTATGTATAGATCTATACGGGAGTGATAATCCCCGCACCCTGACTATTAGCTACAGTCAACCTAGGGTGACAAACGTCATTTTTCGCGACGTCCGAGTACGTCTTAATGTTGATCGTCCATAGTATGGTTATAAGAATCCACAGGTGAAACAACGACTCGTTCACGTAATAATACACCTAACATACAATCAATAGGGTTAGTAACTATGTGATGACTTAGTATGTACATTATGGTAATATGACATTAACATCCAGCATGCGATGGGATGTGTGATCACCGCCTCATTTCCTGTTCCTTGTTTGGTTGTGGGCTTAGGGCAAAATCACCCAATCGACTGTCTGTTCGATCTAGATTTCTATAACTCGTATGTACTAGGTGATCACAGGATGGAATTAACAACACTTCCAGTATACCGTACAACATGCATTCAACTAGATTTATTTATGTAATAAGACTACTATACAATGATTTTCATACAAAGGTTTTCATGCAAAGGGAACAGAACAATGGTTTTCGTACAATGGTTTTCATACAAAGGTTTTCCTGCAAAGGGAACAGAACATTGGTTTTCGTACAATGGTTTTCATACAAAGGTTTTCCTGCAAAGGGAACAGAACATTGGTTTTCGTACAATGGTTTTCATACAAAGGCGCCCAACAGTGACGATCCGCTGAAATACCAGCGAGGATCTGAATTCATTGAAAGAACGCAAGGATTGAATGGAACCAAAGTAACCATCTCCTTTCCTTATCCTTAACCATCCACTCGGAATCCGAATTTCAGGACGAAAGTCCCACTAACGAGGGGATGATGTGACAACCCGAACCTTTTTCCATTTCCGTTAATAAAATTTATATTTTTATTGAGTCCCGTCGAATTCCTTTGGTTTGGAAAGTCATTTTGTTATATAATTGAGCTTCATATATGAGTCGGGACCAAAACTACACAAAATTTCGAGTTTTCCTTCGATCAAAACAACATTCACGGCCTGACTTGGGTTCACAGTCGTACACCCGTGTACGGCCGTACACTCGTTTACGGCCAAAGTTGGGTGAACCCCACCACCGACCTCAAAAACCCCTATAAATACGAGACTCTACCCCTCATTTCCACTTTTTTGGCCGAACACCCTCTACTTTTCTCTCTAGACTCTTGACCGTACACCCCTAAAGCACCTTTATTCTTCCATAAAACATTGAAAAACACCATTGGGGGTTCATTTCGGAGCATCTAGGACACATATTCATCGATTCCAGCACTCTTGTTCTTGAGTGTACGACCGTATACCTTCAAGTTCATTGACCGTACACTCATTCACGGCCATATACCTTCAAAGGTCGTACACCCCTTCAAGGTAGTCTACGACCGTACATGGTTGATAGCCGTACACTCCCTTTCACGGCCTTACACACTCCTTAAGTGGTACATTAGGCTGAAAACCCGCTTTCGTTGATTTAATCAAGTCCCGATAACATTCCTTAACCGAAAGTAAGTGTTTTTCCATCATTTTATTTAATGAAATCGCTAATTTAGATACATATATTTATTTAATTGTTATTAGGATTCGGTTAAGTGCCACGTACAACAACTCGAGGGTCTTCGTTTCCAGTTCATTGATTCGACGCTTGCACACAATTAACGGTGAGTTCATACCCCAACATTTTTCCGGGTTTTTAATATTTTCTGGGGGGAATACAAGTATAGCACAAGAAATCTTGTGTTCAAAAAATATAATATGGTTTATTATATTTACCTATCAATAGCACACATTAAACATAGAACTTACAAAACATGGTAGACATCGTTACTACTATACTTAAAATCAGCTTACAAAACATGTTAGGATATAAACATTGCAAAAAAACAAGTTTTCAGATCAAAGGAAACAAACTTATGATTTTATGAAATAAAAGATTTTATTTTATAAGGATTCATGTCAATGTCAAAATGGATATTCACAGTATTATTAGTGAATTCGTTGAGAGAACCACAGTATGAGACGCCTTGTAAGCAGAGTCTCCTGAGAGGGAGAGTGTGAGTTTATGTATAGATCTATACGGGAGTGATAATCCCCGCACCCTGACTATTAGCTACAGTCAACCTAGGGTGACAAACGTCATTTTTCGCGACGTCCGAGTACGTCTTAATGTTGATCGTCCATAGTATGGTTATAAGAATCCACAGGTGAAACAACGACTCGTTCACGTAATAATACACCTAACATACAATCAATAGGGTTAGTAACTATGTGATGACTTAGTATGTACATTGTGGTAATATGACATTAACATCCAGCATGCGATGGGATGTGTGATCACCGCCTCATTTCCTGTTCCTTGTTTGGTTGTGGGCTTAGGGCAAAATCACCCAATCGACTGTCTGTTCGATCTAGATTTCTATAACTCGTATGTACTAGGTGATCACAGGATGGAATTAACAACACTTCCAGCATACCGTACAACATGCATTCAACTAGATTTATTTATGTAATAAGACTACTATACAATGATTTTCATACAAAGGTTTTCATGCAAAGGGAACAGAACAATGGTTTTCGTACAATGGTTTTCATACAAAGGTTTTCCTGCAAAGGGAACAGAACATTGGTTTTCGTACAATGGTTTTCATACAAAGGTTTTCCTGCAAAGGGAACAGAACATTGGTTTTCGTACAATGGTTTTCATACAAAGGCGCCCAACAGTGACGATCCGCTGAAATACCAGCGAGGATCTGAATTCATTGAAAGAACGCAAGGATTGAATGGAACCAAAGTAACCATCTCCTTTCCTTATCCTTAACCATCCACTCGGAATCCGAATTTCAGGACGAAATTCCCACTAACGAGGGGATGATGTGACAACCCGAACCTTTTTCCATTTCCGTTAATAAAATTTATATTTTTATTGAGTCCCGTCGAATTCCTTTGGTTTGGAAAGTCATTTTGTTATATAATTGAGCTTCATATATGAGTCGGGACCAAAACTACACAAAATTTCGAGTTTTCCTTCGATCAAAACAACATTCACGGCCTGACTTGGGTTCACAGTCGTACACCCGTGTACGGCCGTACACTCGTTTACGGCCAAAGTTGGGTGAACCCCACCACCGACCTCAAAAACCCCTATAAATACGAGACTCTACCCCTCATTTCCACTTTTTTGGCCGAACACCCTCTACTTTTCTCTCTAGACTCTTGACCGTACACCCCTAAAGCACCTTTATTCTTCCATAAAACATTGAAAAACACCATTGGGGGTTCATTTCGGAGCATCTAGGACACATATTCATCGATTCCAGCACTCTTGTTCTTGAGTGTGCGACCGTATACCTTCAAGTTCATTGACCGTACACTCATTCACGGCCATATACCTTCAAAGGTCGTACACCCCTTCAAGGTAGTCTACGACCGTACATGGTTGATAGCCGTACACTCCCTTTCACGGACTTACACACTCCTTAAGTGGTACATTAGGCTGAAAACCCGCTTTCGTTGATTTAATCAAGTCCCGATAACATTCCTTAACCGAAAGTAAGTGTTTTTCCATCATTTTATTTAATGAAATCGCTAATTTAGATACATATATTTATTTAATTGTTATTAGGATTCGGTTAAGTGCCACGTACAACAACTCGAGGGTCTTCGTTTCCAGTTCATTGATTCGACGCTTGCACACAATTAACGGTGAGTTCATACCCCAACATTTTTCCGGGTTCTTAATATTTTCAGGGGGGAATACAAGTATAGCACAAGAAATCTTGTGTTCAAAAAATATAATATGGTTTATTATATTTACCTATCAATAGCACACATTGAACATAGAACTTACAAAACATGGTAGACATCGTTACTACTATACTTAAAATCAGCTTACAAAACATGTTAGGATATAAACAATGCAAAAAAACAAGTTTTCAGATCAAAGGAAACAAACTTATGATTTTATGAAATAAAAGATATTATTTTATAAGGATTCATGTCAATGTCAAAATGGATATTCACAGTATTATTAGTGAATTCGTTGAGAGAACCACAGTATGAGACGCCTTGTAAGCAGAGTCTCCTGAGAGGGAGAGTGTGAGTTTATGTATAGATCTATACGGGAGTGATAATCCCCGCACCCTGACTATTAGCTACAGTCAACCTAGGGTGACAAACGTCATTTTTCGCGACGTCCGAGTACGTCTTAATGTTGATCGTCCATAGTATGGTTATAAGAATCCACAGGTGAAACAACGACTCGTTCACGTAATAATACACCTAACATACAATCAATAGGGTTAGTAACTATGTGATGACTTAGTATGTACATTGTGGTAATATGACATTAACATCCAGCATGCGATGGGATGTGTGATCACCGCCTCATTTCCTGTTCCTTGTTTGGTTGTGGGCTTAGGGCAAAATCACCCAATCGACTGTCTGTTCGATCTAGATTTCTATAACTCGTATGTACTAGGTGATCACAGGATGGAATTAACAACACTTCCAGCATACCGAACAACATGCATTCAACTAGATTTATTTATGTAATAAGACTACTATACAATGATTTTCATACAAAGGTTTTCATGCAAAGGGAACAGAACAATGGTTTTCGTACAATGGTTTTCATACAAAGGTTTTCCTGCAAAGGGAACAGAACATTGGTTTTCGTACAATGGTTTTCATACAAAGGTTTTCCTGCAAAGGGAACAGAACATTGGTTTTCGTACAATGGTTTTCATACAAAGGCGCCCAACAGTGACGATCCGCTGAAATACCAGCGAGGATCTGAATTCATTGAAAGAACGCAAGGATTGAATGGAACCAAAGTAACCATCTCCTTTCCTTATCCTTAACCATCCACTCGGAATCCGAATTTCAGGACGAAATTCCCACTAACGAGGGGATGATGTGACAACCCGAACCTTTTTCCATTTCCGTTAATAAAATTTATATTCTTATTGAGTCCCGTCGAATTCCTTTGGTTTGGAAAGTCATTTTGTTATATAATTGAGCTTCATATATGAGTCGGGACCAAAACTACACAAAATTTCGAGTTTTCCTTCGATCAAAACAACATTCACGGCCTGACTTGGGTTCACAGTCGTACACCCGTGTACGGCCGTACACTCGTTTACGGCCAAAGTTGGGTGAACCCCACCACCGACCTCAAAAACCCATATAAATACGAGACTCTACCCCTCAATTACACTTTTTTGGCCGAACACCCTCTACTTTTCTCTCTAGACTCTTGACCGTACACCCCTAAAGCACCTTTATTCTTCCATAAAACATTGAAAAACACCATTGGGGGTTCATTTCGGAGCATCTAGGACACATATTCATCGATTCCAGCACTCTTGTTCTTGAGTGTACGACCGTATACCTTCAAGTTCATTGACCGTACACTCATTCACGGCCATATACCTTCAAAGGTCGTACACCCCTTCAAGGTAGTCTACGACCGTACATGGTTGATAGCCGTACACTCCCTTTCACGGCCTTACACACTCCTTAAGTGGTACATTAGGCTGAAAACCCGCTTTCGTTGATTTAATCAAGTCCCGATAACATTCCTTAACCGAAAGTAAGTGTTTTTCCATCATTTTATTTAATGAAATCGCTAATTTAGATACATATATTTATTTAATTGTTATTAGGATTCGGTTAAGTGCCACGTACAACAACTCGAGGGTCTTCGTTTCCAGTTCATTGATTCGACGCTTGCACACAATTAACGGTGAGTTCATACCCCAACATTTTTCCGGGTTCTTAATATTTTCAGGGGGGAATACAAGTATAGCACAAGAAATCTTGTGTTCAAAAAATATAATATGGTTTATTATATTTACCTATCAATAGCACACATTGAACATAGAACTTACAAAACATGGTAGACATCGTTACTACTATACTTAAAATCAGCTTACAAAACATGTTAGGATATAAACAATGCAAAAAAACAAGTTTTCAGATCAAAGGAAACAAACTTATGATTTTATGAAATAAAAGATATTATTTTATAAGGATTCATGTCAATGTCAAAATGGATATTCACAGTATTATTAGTGAATTCGTTGAGAGAACCACAGTATGAGACGCCTTGTAAGCAGAGTCTCCTGAGAGGGAGAGTGTGAGTTTATGTATAGATCTATACGGGAGTGATAATCCCCGCACCCTGACTATTAGCTACAGTCAACCTAGGGTGACAAACATCATTTTTCGCGACGTCCGAGTACGTCTTAATGTTGATCGTCCATAGTATGGTTATAAGAATCCACAGGTGAAACAACGACTCGTTCACGTAATAATACACCTAACATACAATCAATAGGGTTAGTAACTATGTGATGACTTAGTATGTACATTGTGGTAATATGACATTAACATCCAGCATGCGATGGGATGTGTGATCACCGCCTCATTTCCTGTTCCTTGTTTGGTTGTGGGCTTAGGGCAAAATCACCCAATCGACTGTCTGTTCGATCTAGATTTCTATAACTCGTATGTACTAGGTGATCACAGGATGGAATTAACAACACTTCCAGCATACCGTACAACATGCATTCAACTAGATTTATTTATGTAATAAGACTACTATACAATGATTTTCATACAAAGGTTTTCATGCAAAGGGAACAGAACAATGGTTTTCGTACAATGGTTTTCATACAAAGGTTTTCCTGCAAAGGGAACAGAACATTGGTTTTCGTACAATGGTTTTCATACAAAGGTTTTCCTGCAAAGGGAACAGAACATTGGTTTTCGTACAATGGTTTTCATACAAAGGCGCCCAACAGTGACGATCCGCTGAAATACCAGCGAGGATCTGAATTCATTGAAAGAACGCAAGGATTGAATGGAACCAAAGTAACCATCTCCTTTCCTTATCCTTAACCATCCACTCGGAATCCGAATTTCAGGACGAAATTCCCACTAACGAGGGGATGATGTGACAACCCGAACCTTTTTCCATTTCCGTTAATAAAATTTATATTTTTATTGAGTCCCGTCGAATTCCTTTGGTTTGGAAAGTCATTTTGTTATATAATTGAGCTTCATATATGAGTCGGGACCAAAACTACACAAAATTTCGAGTTTTCCTTCGATCAAAACAACATTCACGGCCTGACTTGGGTTCACAGTCGTACACCCGTGTACGGCCGTACACTCGTTTACGGCCAAAGTTGGGTGAACCCCACCACCGACCTCAAAAACCCCTATAAATACGAGACTCTACCCCTCATTTCCACTTTTTTGGCCGAACACCCTCTACTTTTCTCTCTAGACTCTTGACCGTACACCCCTAAAGCACCTTTATTCTTCCATAAAACATTGAAAAACACCATTGGGGGTTCATTTCGGAGCATCTAGGACACATATTCATCGATTCCAGCACTCTTGTTCTTGAGTGTGCGACCGTATACCTTCAAGTTCATTGACCGTACACTCATTCACGGCCATATACCTTCAAAGGTCGTACACCCCTTCAAGGTAGTCTACGACCGTACATGGTTGATAGCCGTACACTCCCTTTCACGGACTTACACACTCCTTAAGTGGTACATTAGGCTGAAAACCCGCTTTCGTTGATTTAATCAAGTCCCGATAACATTCCTTAACCGAAAGTAAGTGTTTTTCCATCATTTTATTTAATGAAATCGCTAATTTAGATACATATATTTATTTAATTGTTATTAGGATTCGGTTAAGTGCCACGTACAACAACTCGAGGGTCTTCGTTTCCAGTTCATTGATTCGACGCTTGCACACAATTAACGGTGAGTTCATACCCCAACATTTTTCCGGGTTCTTAATATTTTCAGGGGGGAATACAAGTATAGCACAAGAAATCTTGTGTTCAAAAAATATAATATGGTTTATTATATTTACCTATCAATAGCACACATTGAACATAGAACTTACAAAACATGGTAGACATCGTTACTACTATACTTAAAATCAGCTTACAAAACATGTTAGGATATAAACAATGCAAAAAAACAAGTTTTCAGATCAAAGGAAACAAACTTATGATTTTATGAAATAAAAGATATTATTTTATAAGGATTCATGTCAATGTCAAAATGGATATTCACAGTATTATTAGTGAATTCGTTGAGAGAACCACAGTATGAGACGCCTTGTAAGCAGAGTCTCCTGAGAGGGAGAGTGTGAGTTTATGTATAGATCTATACGGGAGTGATAATCCCCGCACCCTGACTATTAGCTACAGTCAACCTAGGGTGACAAACGTCATTTTTCGCGACGTCCGAGTACGTCTTAATGTTGATCGTCCATAGTATGGTTATAAGAATCCACAGGTGAAACAACGACTCGTTCACGTAATAATACACCTAACATACAATCAATAGGGTTAGTAACTATGTGATGACTTAGTATGTACATTGTGGTAATATGACATTAACATCCAGCATGCGATGGGATGTGTGATCACCGCCTCATTTCCTGTTCCTTGTTTGGTTGTGGGCTTAGGGCAAAATCACCCAATCGACTGTCTGTTCGATCTAGATTTCTATAACTCGTATGTACTAGGTGATCACAGGATGGAATTAACAACACTTCCAGCATACCGAACAACATGCATTCAACTAGATTTATTTATGTAATAAGACTACTATACAATGATTTTCATACAAAGGTTTTCATGCAAAGGGAACAGAACAATGGTTTTCGTACAATGGTTTTCATACAAAGGTTTTCCTGCAAAGGGAACAGAACATTGGTTTTCGTACAATGGTTTTCATACAAAGGTTTTCCTGCAAAGGGAACAGAACATTGGTTTTCGTACAATGGTTTTCATACAAAGGCGCCCAACAGTGACGATCCGCTGAAATACCAGCGAGGATCTGAATTCATTGAAAGAACGCAAGGATTGAATGGAACCAAAGTAACCATCTCCTTTCCTTATCCTTAACCATCCACTCGGAATCCGAATTTCAGGACGAAATTCCCACTAACGAGGGGATGATGTGACAACCCGAACCTTTTTCCATTTCCGTTAATAAAATTTATATTCTTATTGAGTCCCGTCGAATTCCTTTGGTTTGGAAAGTCATTTTGTTATATAATTGAGCTTCATATATGAGTCGGGACCAAAACTACACAAAATTTCGAGTTTTCCTTCGATCAAAACAACATTCACGGCCTGACTTGGGTTCACAGTCGTACACCCGTGTACGGCCGTACACTCGTTTACGGCCAAAGTTGGCTGAACCCCACCACCGACCTCAAAAACCCATATAAATACGAGACTCTACCCCTCAATTACACTTTTTTGGCCGAACACCCTCTACTTTTCTCTCTAGACTCTTGACCGTACACCCCTAAAGCACCTTTATTCTTCCATAAAACATTGAAAAACACCATTGGGGGTTCATTTCGGAGCATCTAGGACACATATTCATCGATTCCAGCACTCTTGTTCTTGAGTGTACGACCGTATACCTTCAAGTTCATTGACCGTACACTCATTCACGGCCATATACCTTCAAAGGTCGTACACCCCTTCAAGGTAGTCTACGACCGTACATGGTTGATAGCCGTACACTCCCTTTCACGGCCTTACACACTCCTTAAGTGGTACATTAGGCTGAAAACCCGCTTTCGTTGATTTAATCAAGTCCCGATAACATTCCTTAACCGAAAGTAAGTGTTTTTCCATCATTTTATTTAATGAAATCGCTAATTTAGATACATATATTTATTTAATTGTTATTAGGATTCGGTTAAGTGCCACGTACAACAACTCGAGGGTCTTCGTTTCCAGTTCATTGATTCGACGCTTGCACACAATTAACGGTGAGTTCATACCCCAACATTTTTCCGGGTTCTTAATATTTTCAGGGGGGAATACAAGTATAGCACAAGAAATCTTGTGTTCAAAAAATATAATATGGTTTATTATATTTACCTATCAATAGCACACATTGAACATAGAACTTACAAAACATGGTAGACATCGTTACTACTATACTTAAAATCAGCTTACAAAACATGTTAGGATATAAACAATGCAAAAAAACAAGTTTTCAGATCAAAGGAAACAAACTTATGATTTTATGAAATAAAAGATATTATTTTATAAGGATTCATGTCAATGTCAAAATGGATATTCACAGTATTATTAGTGAATTCGTTGAGAGAACCACAGTATGAGACGCCTTGTAAGCAGAGTCTCCTGAGAGGGAGAGTGTGAGTTTATGTATAGATCTATACGGGAGTGATAATCCCCGCACCCTGACTATTAGCTACAGTCAACCTAGGGTGACAAACATCATTTTTCGCGACGTCCGAGTACGTCTTAATGTTGATCGTCCATAGTATGGTTATAAGAATCCACAGGTGAAACAACGACTCGTTCACGTAATAATACACCTAACATACAATCAATAGGGTTAGTAACTATGTGATGACTTAGTATGTACATTGTGGTAATATGACATTAACATCCAGCATGCGATGGGATGTGTGATCACCGCCTCATTTCCTGTTCCTTGTTTGGTTGTGGGCTTAGGGCAAAATCACCCAATCGACTGTCTGTTCGATCTAGATTTCTATAACTCGTATGTACTAGGTGATCACAGGATGGAATTAACAACACTTCCAGCATACCGTACAACATGCATTCAACTAGATTTATTTATGTAATAAGACTACTATACAATGATTTTCATACAAAGGTTTTCATGCAAAGGGAACAGAACAATGGTTTTCGTACAATGGTTTTCATACAAAGGTTTTCCTGCAAAGGGAACAGAACATTGGTTTTCGTACAATGGTTTTCATACAAAGGTTTTCCTGCAAAGGGAACAGAACATTGGTTTTCGTACAATGGTTTTCATACAAAGGCGCCCAACAGTGACGATCCGCTGAAATACCAGCGAGGATCTGAATTCATTGAAAGAACGCAAGGATTGAATGGAACCAAAGTAACCATCTCCTTTCCTTATCCTTAACCATCCACTCGGAATCCGAATTTCAGGACGAAATTCCCACTAACGAGGGGATGATGTGACAACCCGAACCTTTTTCCATTTCCGTTAATAAAATTTATATTTTTATTGAGTCCCGTCGAATTCCTTTGGTTTGGAAAGTCATTTTGTTATATAATTGAGCTTCATATATGAGTCGGGACCAAAACTACACAAAATTTCGAGTTTTCCTTCGATCAAAACAACATTCACGGCCTGACTTGGGTTCACAGTCGTACACCCGTGTACGGCCGTACACTCGTTTACGGCCAAAGTTGGGTGAACCCCACCACCGACCTCAAAAACCCCTATAAATACGAGACTCTACCCCTCATTTCCACTTTTTTGGCCGAACACCCTCTACTTTTCTCTCTAGACTCTTGACCGTACACCCCTAAAGCACCTTTATTCTTCCATAAAACATTGAAAAACACCATTGGGGGTTCATTTCGGAGCATCTAGGACACATATTCATCGATTCCAGCACTCTTGTTCTTGAGTGTACGACCGTATACCTTCAAGTTCATTGACCGTACACTCATTCACGGCCATATACCTTCAAAGGTCGTACACCCCTTCAAGGTAGTCTACGACCGTACATGGTTGATAGCCGTACACTCCCTTTCACGGCCTTACACACTCCTTAAGTGGTACATTAGGCTGAAAACCCGCTTTCGTTGATTTAATCAAGTCCCGATAACATTCCTTAACCGAAAGTAAGTGTTTTTCCATCATTTTATTTAATGAAATCGCTAATTTAGATACATATATTTATTTAATTGTTATTAGGATTCGGTTAAGTGCCACGTACAACAACTCGAGGGTCTTCGTTTCCAGTTCATTGATTCGACGCTTGCACACAATTAACGGTGAGTTCATACCCCAACATTTTTCCGGGTTCTTAATATTTTCAGGGGGGAATACAAGTATAGCACAAGAAATCTTGTGTTCAAAAAATATAATATGGTTTATTATATTTACCTATCAATAGCACACATTGAACATAGAACTTACAAAACATGGTAGACATCGTTACTACTATACTTAAAATCAGCTTACAAAACATGTTAGGATATAAACAATGCAAAAAAACAAGTTTTCAGATCAAAGGAAACAAACTTATGATTTTATGAAATAAAAGATATTATTTTATAAGGATTCATGTCAATGTCAAAATGGATATTCACAGTATTATTAGTGAATTCGTTGAGAGAACCACAGTATGAGACGCCTTGTAAGTAGAGTCTCCTGAGAGGGAGAGTGTGAGTTTATGTATAGATCTATACGGGAGTGATAATCCCCGCACCCTGACTATTAGCTACAGTCAACCTAGGGTGACAAACGTCATTTTTCGCGACGTCCGAGTACGTCTTAATGTTGATCGTCCATAGTATGGTTATAAGAATCCACAGGTGAAACAACGACTCGTTCACGTAATAATACACCTAACATACAATCAATAGGGTTAGTAACTATGTGATGACTTAGTATGTACATTGTGGTAATATGACATTAACATCCAGCATGCGATGGGATGTGTGATCACCGCCTCATTTCCTGTTCCTTGTTTGGTTGTGGGCTTAGGGCAAAATCACCCAATCGACTGTCTGTTCGATCTAGATTTCTATAACTCGTATGTACTAGGTGATCACAGGATGGAATTAACAACACTTCCAGCATACCGTACAACATGCATTCAACTAGATTTATTTATGTAATAAGACTACTATACAATGATTTTCATACAAAGGTTTTCATGCAAAGGGAACAGAACAATGGTTTTCGTACAATGGTTTTCATACAAAGGTTTTCCTGCAAAGGGAACAGAACATTGGTTTTCGTACAATGGTTTTCATACAAAGGTTTTCCTGCAAAGGGAACAGAACATTGGTTTTCGTACAATGGTTTTCATACAAAGGCGCCCAACAGTGACGATCCGCTGAAATACCAGCGAGGATCTGAATTCATTGAAAGAACGCAAGGATTGAATGGAACCAAAGTAACCATCTCCTTTCCTTATCCTTAACCATCCACTCGGAATCCGAATTTCAGGACGAAATTCCCACTAACGAGGGGATGATGTGACAACCCGAACCTTTTTCCATTTCCGTTAATAAAATTTATATTTTTATTGAGTCCCGTCGAATTCCTTTGGTTTGGAAAGTCATTTTGTTATATAATTGAGCTTCATATATGAGTCGGGACCAAAACTACACAAAATTTCGAGTTTTCCTTCGATCAAAACAACATTCACGGCCTGACTTGGGTTCACAGTCGTACACCCGTGTACGGCCGTACACTCGTTTACGGCCAAAGTTGGGTGAACCCCACCACCGACCTCAAAAACCCCTATAAATACGAGACTCTACCCCTCATTTCCACTTTTTTGGCCGAACACCCTCTACTTTTCTCTCTAGACTCTTGACCGTACACCCCTAAAGCACCTTTATTCTTCCATAAAACATTGAAAAACACCATTGGGGGTTCATTTCGGAGCATCTAGGACACATATTCATCGATTCCAGCACTCTTGTTCTTGAGTGTACGACCGTATACCTTCAAGTTCATTGACCGTACACTCATTCACGGCCATATACCTTCAAAGGTCGTACACCCCTTCAAGGTAGTCTACGACCGTACATGGTTGATAGCCGTACACTCCCTTTCACGGCCTTACACACTCCTTAAGTGGTACATTAGGCTGAAAACCCGCTTTCGTTGATTTAATCAAGTCCCGATAACATTCCTTAACCGAAAGTAAGTGTTTTTCCATCATTTTATTTAATGAAATCGCTAATTTAGATACATATATTTATTTAATTGTTATTAGGATTCGGTTAAGTGCCACGTACAACAACTCGAGGGTCTTCGTTTCCAGTTCATTGATTCGACGCTTGCACACAATTAACGGTGAGTTCATACCCCAACATTTTTCCGGGTTCTTAATATTTTCAGGGGGGAATACAAGTATAGCACAAGAAATCTTGTGTTCAAAAAATATAATATGGTTTATTATATTTACCTATCAATAGCACACATTGAACATAGAACTTACAAAACATGGTAGACATCGTTACTACTATACTTAAAATCAGCTTACAAAACATGTTAAGATATAAACAATGCAAAAAAACAAGTTTTCAGATCAAAGGAAACAAACTTATGATTTTATGAAATAAAAGATATTATTTTATAAGGATTCATGTCAATGTCAAAATGGATATTCACAGTATTATTAGTGAATTCGTTGAGAGAACCACAGTATGAGACGCCTTGTAAGCAGAGTCTCCTGAGAGGGAGAGTGTGAGTTTATGTATAGATCTATACGGGAGTGATAATCCCCGCACCCTGACTATTAGCTACAGTCAACCTAGGGTGACAAACGTCATTTTTCGCGACGTCCGAGTACGTCTTAATGTTGATCGTCCATAGTATGGTTATAAGAATCCACAGGTGAAACAACGACTCGTTCACGTAATAATACACCTAACATACAATCAATAGGGTTAGTAACGATGTGATGACTTAGTATGTACATTGTGGTAATATGACATTAACATCCAGCATGCGATGGGATGTGTGATCACCGCCTCATTTCCTGTTCCTTGTTTGGTTGTGGGCTTAGGGCAAAATCACCCAATCGACTGTCTGTTCGATCTAGATTTCTATAACTCGTATGTACTAGGTGATCACAGGATGGAATTAACAACACTTCCAGCATACCGTACAACATGCATTCAACTAGATTTATTTATGTAATAAGACTACTATACAATGATTTTCATACAAAGGTTTTCATGCAAAGGGAACAGAACAATGGTTTTCGTACAATGGTTTTCATACAAAGGTTTTCCTGCAAAGGGAACAGAACATTGGTTTTCGTACAATGGTTTTCATACAAAGGTTTTCCTGCAAAGGGAACAGAACATTGGTTTTCGTACAATGGTTTTCATACAAAGGCGCCCAACAGTGACGATCCGCTGAAATACCAGCGAGGATCTGAATTCATTGAAAGAACGCAAGGATTGAATGGAACCAAAGTAACCATCTCCTTTCCTTATCCTTAACCATCCACTCGGAATCCGAATTTCAGGACGAAATTCCCACTAACGAGGGGATGATGTGACAACCCGAACCTTTTTCCATTTCCGTTAATAAAATTTATATTTTTATTGAGTCCCGTCGAATTCCTTTGGTTTGGAAAGTCATTTTGTTATATAATTGAGCTTCATATATGAGTCGGGACCAAAACTACACAAAATTTCGAGTTTTCCTTCGATCAAAACAACATTCACGGCCTGACTTGGGTTCACAGTCGTACACCCGTGTACGGCCGTACACTCGTTTACGGCCAAAGTTGGGTGAACCCCACCACCGACCTCAAAAACCCCTATAAATACGAGACTCTACCCCTCATTTCCACTTTTTTGGCCGAACACCCTCTACTTTTCTCTCTAGACTCTTGACCGTACACCCCTAAAGCACCTTTATTCTTCCATAAAACATTGAAAAACACCATTGGGGGTTCATTTCGGAGCATCTAGGACACATATTCATCGATTCCAGCACTCTTGTTCTTGAGTGTACGACCGTATACCTTCAAGTTCATTGACCGTACACTCATTCACGGCCATATACCTTCAAAGGTCGTACACCCCTTCAAGGTAGTCTACGACCGTACATGGTTGATAGCCGTACACTCCCTTTCACGGCCTTACACACTCCTTAAGTGGTACATTAGGCTGAAAACCCGCTTTCGTTGATTTAATCAAGTCCCGATAACATTCCTTAACCGAAAGTAAGTGTTTTTCCATCATTTTATTTAATGAAATCGCTAATTTAGATACATATATTTATTTAATTGTTATTAGGATTCGGTTAAGTGCCACGTACAACAACTCGAGGGTCTTCGTTTCCAGTTCATTGATTCGACGCTTGCACACAATTAACGGTGAGTTCATACCCCAACATTTTTCCGGGTTCTTAATATTTTCAGGGGGGAATACAAGTATAGCACAAGAAATCTTGTGTTCAAAAAATATAATATGGTTTATTATATTTACCTATCAATAGCACACATTGAACATAGAACTTACAAAACATGGTAGACATCGTTACTACTATACTTAAAATCAGCTTACAAAACATGTTAAGATATAAACAATGCAAAAAAACAAGTTTTCAGATCAAAGGAAACAAACTTATGATTTTATGAAATAAAAGATATTATTTTATAAGGATTCATGTCAATGTCAAAATGGATATTCACAGTATTATTAGTGAATTCGTTGAGAGAACCACAGTATGAGACGCCTTGTAAGCAGAGTCTCCTGAGAGGGAGAGTGTGAGTTTATGTATAGATCTATACGGGAGTGATAATCCCCGCACCCTGACTATTAGCTACAGTCAACCTAGGGTGACAAACGTCATTTTTCGCGACGTCCGAGTACGTCTTAATGTTGATCGTCCATAGTATGGTTATAAGAATCCACAGGTGAAACAACGACTCGTTCACGTAATAATACACCTAACATACAATCAATAGGGTTAGTAACTATGTGATGACTTAGTATGTACATTGTGGTAATATGACATTAACATCCAGCATGCGATGGGATGTGTGATCACCGCCTCATTTCCTGTTCCTTGTTTGGTTGTGGGCTTAGGGCAAAATCACCCAATCGACTGTCTGTTCGATCTAGATTTCTATAACTCGTATGTACTAGGTGATCACAGGATGGAATTAACAACACTTCCAGCATACCGTACAACATGCATTCAACTAGATTTATTTATGTAATAAGACTACTATACAATGATTTTCATACAAAGGTTTTCATGCAAAGGGAACAGAACAATGGTTTTCGTACAATGGTTTTCATACAAAGGTTTTCCTGCAAAGGGAACAGAACATTGGTTTTCGTACAATGGTTTTCATACAAAGGTTTTCCTGCAAAGGGAACAGAACATTGGTTTTCGTACAATGGTTTTCATACAAAGGCGCCCAACAGTGACGATCCGCTGAAATACCAGCGAGGATCTGAATTCATTGAAAGAACGCAAGGATTGAATGGAACCAAAGTAACCATCTCCTTTCCTTATCCTTAACCATCCACTCGGAATCCGAATTTCAGGACGAAATTCCCACTAACGAGGGGATGATGTGACAACCCGAACCTTTTTCCATTTCCGTTAATAAAATTTATATTTTTATTGAGTCCCGTCGAATTCCTTTGGTTTGGAAAGTCATTTTGTTATATAATTGAGCTTCATATATGAGTCGGGACCAAAACTACACAAAATTTCGAGTTTTCCTTCGATCAATACAACATTCACGGCCTGACTTGGGTTCACAGTCGTACACCCGTGTGCGGCCGTACACTCGTTTACGGCCAATGTTGGGTGAACCCCACCACCGACCTCAAAAACCCCTATAAATACGAGACTCTACCCCTCATTTCCACTTTTTTGGTCGAACACCCTCTACTTTTCTCTCTAGACTCTTGACCGTACAACCCTAAAGCACCTTTATTCTTCCATAAAACATTGAAAAACACCATTGGGGGTTCATTTCGGAGCATCTAGGACACATATTCATCGATTCCAGCACTCTTGTTCTTGAGTGTACGACCGTATACCTTCAAGTTCATTGACCGTACACTCATTCACGGCCATATACCTTCAAAGGTCGTACACCCCTTCAAGGTAGTCTACGACCGTACATGGTTGATAGCCGTACACTCCCTTTCACGGCCTTACACACTCCTTAAGTGGTACATTAGGCTGAAAACCCGCTTTCGTTGATTTAATCAAGTCCCGATAACATTCCTTAACCGAAAGTAAGTGTTTTTCCATCATTTTATTTAATGAAATCGCTAATTTAGATACATATATTTATTTAATTGTTATTAGGATTCGGTTAAGTGCCACGTACAACAACTCGAGGGTCTTCGTTTCCAGTTCATTGATTCGACGCTTGCACACAATTAACGGTGAGTTCATACCCCAACATTTTTCCGGGTTCTTAATATTTTCAGGGGGGAATACAAGTATAGCACAAGAAATCTTGTGTTCAAAAAATATAATATGGTTTATTATATTTACCTATCAATAGCACACATTGAACATAGAACTTACAAAACATGGTAGACATCGTTACTACTATACTTAAAATCAGCTTACAAAACATGTTAGGATATAAACAATGCAAAAAAACAAGTTTTCAGATCAAAGGAAACAAACTTATGATTTTATGAAATAAAAGATATTATTTTATAAGGATTCATGTCAATGTCAAAATGGATATTCACAGTATTATTAGTGAATTCGTTGAGAGAACCACAGTATGAGACGCCTTGTAAGCAGAGTCTCCTGAGAGGGAGAGTGTGAGTTTATGTATAGATCTATACGGGAGTGATAATCCCCGCACCCTGACTATTAGCTACAGTCAACCTAGGGTGACAAACGTCATTTTTCGCGACGTCCGAGTACGTCTTAATGTTGATCGTCCATAGTATGGTTATAAGAATCCACAGGTGAAACAACGACTCGTTCACGTAATAATACACCTAACATACAATCAATAGGGTTAGTAACTATGTGATGACTTAGTATGTACATTGTGGTAATATGACATTAACATCCAGCATGCGATGGGATGTGTGATCACCGCCTCATTTCCTGTTCCTTGTTTGGTTGTGGGCTTAGGGCAAAATCACCCAATCGACTGTCTGTTCGATCTAGATTTCTATAACTCGTATGTACTAGGTGATCACAGGATGGAATTAACAACACTTCCAGCATACCGTACAACATGCATTCAACTAGATTTATTTATGTAATAAGACTACTATACAATGATTTTCATACAAAGGTTTTCATGCAAAGGGAACAGAACAATGGTTTTCGTACAATGGTTTTCATACAAAGGTTTTCCTGCAAAGGGAACAGAACATTGGTTTTCGTACAATGGTTTTCATACAAAGGTTTTCCTGCAAAGGGAACAGAACATTGGTTTTCGTACAATGGTTTTCATACAAAGGCGCCCAACAGTGACGATCCGCTGAAATACCAGCGAGGATCTGAATTCATTGAAAGAACGCAAGGATTGAATGGAACCAAAGTAACCATCTCCTTTCCTTATCCTTAACCATCCACTCGGAATCCGAATTTCAGGACGAAATTCCCACTAACGAGGGGATGATGTGACAACCCGAACCTTTTTCCATTTCCGTTAATAAAATTTATATTTTTATTGAGTCCCGTCGAATTCCTTTGGTTTGGAAAGTCATTTTGTTATATAATTGAGCTTCATATATGAGTCGGGACCAAAACTACACAAAATTTCGAGTTTTCCTTCGATCAAAACAACATTCACGGCCTGACTTGGGTTCACAGTCGTACACCCGTGTACGGCCGTACACTCGTTTACGGCCAAAGTTGGGTGAACCCCACCACCGACCTCAAAAACCCCTATAAATACGAGACTCTACCCCTCATTTCCACTTTTTTGGCCGAACACCCTCTACTTTTCTCTCTAGACTCTTGACCGTACAACCCTAAAGCACCTTTATTCTTCCATAAAACATTGAAAAACACCATTGGGGGTTCATTTCGGAGCATCTAGGACACATATTCATCGATTCCAGCACTCTTGTTCTTGAGTGTACGACCGTATACCTTCAAGTTCATTGACCGTACACTCATTCACGGCCATATACCTTCAAAGGTCGTACACCCCTTCAAGGTAGTCTACGACCGTACATGGTTGATAGCCGTACACTCCCTTTCACGGCCTTACACACTCCTTAAGTGGTACATTAGGCTGAAAACCCGCTTTCGTTGATTTAATCAAGTCCCGATAACATTCCTTAACCGAAAGTAAGTGTTTTTCCATCATTTTATTTAATGAAATCGCTAATTTAGATACATATATTTATTTAATTGTTATTAGGATTCGGTTAAGTGCCACGTACAACAACTCGAGGGTCTTCGTTTCCAGTTCATTGATTCGACGCTTGCACACAATTAACGGTGAGTTCATACCCCAACATTTTTCCGGGTTCTTAATATTTTCAGGGGGGAATACAAGTATAGCACAAGAAATCTTGTGTTCAAAAAATATAATATGGTTTATTATATTTACCTATCAATAGCACACATTGAACATAGAACTTACAAAACATGGTAGACATCGTTACTACTATACTTAAAATCAGCTTACAAAACATGTTAGGATATAAACATTGCAAAAAAACAAGTTTTCAGATCAAAGGAAACAAACTTATGATTTTATGAAATAAAAGATATTATTTTATAAGGATTCATGTCAATGTCAAAATGGATATTCACAGTATTATTAGTGAATTCGTTGAGAGAACCACAGTATGAGACGCCTTGTAAGCAGAGTCTCCTGAGAGGGAGAGTGTGAGTTTATGTATAGATCTATACGGGAGTGATAATCCCCGCACCCTGACTATTAGCTACAGTCAACCTAGGGTGACAAACGTCATTTTTCGCGACGTCCGAGTACGTCTTAATGTTGATCGTCCATAGTATGGTTATAAGAATCCACAGGTGAAACAACGACTCGTTCACGTAATAATACACCTAACATACAATCAATAGGGTTAGTAACTATGTGATGACTTAGTATGTACATTATGGTAATATGACATTAACATCCAGCATGCGATGGGATGTGTGATCACCGCCTCATTTCCTGTTCCTTGTTTGGTTGTGGGCTTAGGGCAAAATCACCCAATCGACTGTCTGTTCGATCTAGATTTCTATAACTCGTATGTACTAGGTGATCACAGGATGGAATTAACAACACTTTCAGTATACCGTACAACATGCATTCAACTAGATTTATTTATGGAATAAGACTACTATACAATGATTTTCATACATAGGTTTTCATGCAAAGGGAACAGAACAATGGTTTTCGTACAATGGTTTTCTTACAAAGGTTTTCCTGCAAAGGGAACAGAACATTGGTTTTCGTACAATGGTTTTCATACAAAGGTTTTCCTGCAAAGGGAACAGAACATTGGTTTTCGTACAATGGTTTTCATACAAAGGCGCCCAACAGTGACGATCCGCTGAAATACCAGCGAGGATCTGAATTCATTGAAAGAACGCAAGGATTGAATGGAACCAAAGTAACCATCTCCTTTCCTTATCCTTAACCATCCACTCGGAATCCGAATTTCAGGACGAAATTCCCACTAACGAGGGGATGATGTGACAACCCGAACCTTTTTCCATTTCCGTTAATAAAATTTATATTTTTATTGAGTCCCGTCGAATTCCTTTGGTTTGGAAAGTCATTTTGTTATATAATTGAGCTTCATATATGAGTCGGGACCAAAACTACACAAAATTTCGAGTTTTCCTTCGATCAAAACAACATTCACGGCCTGACTTGGGTTCACAGTCGTACACCCGTGTACGGCCGTACACTCGTTTACGGCCAAAGTTGGGTGAACCCCACCACCGACCTCAAAAACCCCTATAAATACGAGACTCTACCCCTCAATTACACTTTTTTGGCCGAACACCCTCTACTTTTCTCTCTAGACTCTTGACCGTACACCCCTAAAGCACCTTTATTCTTCCATAAAACATTGAAAAACACCATTGGGGGTTCATTTCGGAGCATCTAGGACACATATTCATCGATTCCAGCACTCTTGTTCTTGAGTGTACGACCGTATACCTTCAAGTTCATTGACCGTACACTCATTCACGGCCATATACCTTCAAAGGTCGTACACCCCTTCAAGGTAGTCTACGACCGTACATGGTTGATAGCCGTACACTCCCTTTCACGGCCTTACACACTCCTTAAGTGGTACATTAGGCTGAAAACCCGCTTTCGTTGATTTAATCAAGTCCCGATAACATTCCTTAACCGAAAGTAAGTGTTTTTCCATCATTTTATTTAATGAAATCGCTAATTTAGATACATATATTTATTTAATTGTTATTAGGATTCGGTTAAGTGCCACGTACAACAACTCGAGGGTCTTCGTTTCCAGTTCATTGATTCGACGCTTGCACACAATTAACGGTGAGTTCATACCCCAACATTTTTCCGGGTTTTTAATATTTTCAGGGGGGGAATACAAGTATAGCACAAGAAATCTTGTGTTCAAAAAATATAATATGGTTTATTATATTTACCTATCAATAGCACACATTGAACATAGAACTTACAAAACATGGTAGACATCGTTACTACTATACTTAAAATCAGCTTACAAAACATGTTAGGATATAAACATTGCAAAAAAACAAGTTTTCAGATCAAAGGAAACAAACTTATGATTTTATGAAATAAAAGATATTATTTTATAAGGATTCATGTCAATGTCAAAATGGATATTCACAGTATTATTAGTGAATTCGTTGAGAGAACCACAGTATGAGACGCCTTGTAAGCAGAGTCTCCTGAGAGGGAGAGTGTGAGTTTATGTATAGATCTATACGGGAGTGATAATCCCCGCACCCTGACTATTAGCTACAGTCAACCTAGGGTGACAAACGTCATTTTTCGCGACGTCCGAGTACGTCTTAATGTTGATCGTCCATAGTATGGTTATAAGAATCCACAGGTGAAACAACGACTCGTTCACGTAATAATACACCTAACATACAATCAATAGGGTTAGTAACTATGTGATGACTTAGTATGTACATTATGGTAATATGACATTAACATCCAGCATGCGATGGGATGTGTGATCACCGCCTCATTTCCTGTTCCTTGTTTGGTTGTGGGCTTAGGGCAAAATCACCCAATCGACTGTCTGTTCGATCTAGATTTCTATAACTCGTATGTACTAGGTGATCACAGGATGGAATTAACAACACTTTCAGTATACCGTACAACATGCATTCAACTAGATTTATTTATGTAATAAGGCTACTATACAATGATTTTCATACAAAGGTTTTCATGCAAAGGGAACAGAACAATGGTTTTCGTACAATGGTTTTCATACAAAGGTTTTCCTGCAAAGGGAACAGAACATTGGTTTTCGTACAATGGTTTTCATACAAAGGTTTTCCTGCAAAGGGAACAGAACATTGGTTTTCGTACAATGGTTTTCATACAAAGGCGCCCAACAGTGACGATCCGCTGAAATACCAGCGAGGATCTGAATTCATTGAAAGAACGCAAGGATTGAATGGAACCAAAGTAACCATCTCCTTTCCTTATCCTTAACCATCCACTCGGAATCCGAATTTCAGGACGAAATTCCCACTAACGAGGGGATGATGTGACAACCCGAACCTTTTTCCATTTCCGTTAATAAAATTTATATTTTTATTGAGTCCCGTCGAATTCCTTTGGTTTGGAAAGTCATTTTGTTATATAATTGAGCTTCATATATGAGTCGGGACCAAAACTACACAAAATTTCGAGTTTTCCTTCGATCAAAACAACATTCACGGCCTGACTTGGGTTCACAGTCGTACACCCGTGTACGGCCGTACACTCGTTTACGGCCAAAGTTGGGTGAACCCCACCACCGACCTCAAAAACCCCTATAAATACGAGACTCTACCCCTCAATTACACTTTTTTGGCCGAACACCCTCTAGTTTTCTCTCTAGACTCTTGACCGTACACCCCTAAAGCACCTTTACTCTTCCATAAAACATTGAAAAACACCATTGGGGGTTCATTTCGGAGCATCTAGGACACATATTCATCGATTCCAGCACTCTTGTTCTTGAGTGTACGACCGTATACCTTCAAGTTCATTGACCGTACACTCATTCACGGCCATATACCTTCAAAGGTCGTACACCCCTTCAAGGTAGTCTACGACCGTACATGGTTGATAGCCATACACTCCCTTTCACGGCCTTACACACTCCTTAAGTGGTACATTAGGCTGAAAACCCGCTTTCGTTGATTTAATCAAGTCCCGATAACATTCCTTAACCGAAAGTAAGTGTTTTTCCATCATTTTATTTAATGAAATCGCTAATTTAGATACATATATTTATTTAATTGTTATTAGGATTCGGTTAAGTGCCACGTACAACAACTCGAGGGTCTTCGTTTCCAGTTCATTGATTCGACGCTTGCACACAATTAACGGTGAGTTCATACCCCAACATTTTTCCGGGTTTTTAATATTTTCAAGGGGGAATACAAGTATAGCACAAGAAATCTTGTGTTCAAAAAACATAATATGGTTTATTATATTTACCTATCAATAGCACACATTGAACATAGAACTTACAAAACATGGTAGACATCGTTACTACTATACTTAAAATCAGCTTACAAAACATGTTAGGATATAAACATTGCAAAAAAACAAGTTTTCAGATCAAAGGAAACAAACTTATGATTTTATGAAATAAAAGATATTATTTTATAAGGATTCATGTCAATGTCAAAATGGATATTCACAGTATTATTAGTGAATTCGTTGAGAGAACCACAGTATGAGACGCCTTGTAAGCAGAGTCTCCTGAGAGGGAGAGTGTGAGTTTATGTATAGATCTATACGTGAGTGATAATCCCCGCACCCTGACTATTAGCTACAGTCAACCTAGGGTGACAAACATCATTTTTCGCGACGTCCGAGTACGTCTTAATGTTGATCGTCCATAGTATGGTTATAAGAATCCACAGGTGAAACAACGACTCGTTCACGTAATAATACACCTAACATACAATCAATAGGGTTAGTAACTATGTGATGACTTAGTATGTACATTATGGTAATATGACATTAACATCCAGCATGCGATGGGATGTGTGATCACCGCCTCATTTCCTGTTCCTTGTTTGGTTGTGGGCTTAGGGCAAAATCACCCAATCGACTGTCTGTTCGATCTAGATTTCTATAACTCGTATGTACTAGGTGATCACAGGATGGAATTAACAACACTTTCAGTATACCGTACAACATGCATTCAACTAGATTTATTTATGTAATAAGACTACTATACAATGATTTTCATACAAAGGTTTTCATGCAAAGGGAACAGAACAATGGTTTTCGTACAATGGTTTTCATACAAAGGTTTTCCTGCAAAGGGAACAGAACATTGGTTTTCGTACAATGGTTTTCATACAAAGGTTTTCCTGCAAAGGGAACAGAACATTGGTTTTCGTACAATGGTTTTCATACAAAGGCGCCCAACAGTGACGATCCGCTGAAATACCAGCGAGGATCTGAATTCATTGAAAGAACGCAAGGATTGAATGGAACCAAAGTAACCATCTCCTTTCCTTATCCTTAACCATCCACTCAGAATCCGAATTTCAGGACGAAATTCCCACTAACGAGGGGATGATGTGACAACCCGAACCTTTTTCCATTTCCGTTAATAAAATTTATATTTTTATTGAGTCCCGTCGAATTCCTTTGGTTTGGAAAGTCATTTTGTTATATAATTGAGCTTCATATATGATTCGGGACCAAAACTACACAAAATTTCGAGTTTTCCTTCGATCAAAACAACATTCACGGCCTGACTTGGGTTCACAGTCGTACACCCGTGTACGGCCGTACACTCGTTTACGGCCAAAGTTGGGTGAACCCCACCACCGACCTCAAAAACCCCTATAAATACGAGACTCTACCCCTCAATTACACTTTTTTGGCCGAACACCCTCTAGTTTTCTCTCTAGACTCTTGACCGTACACCCCTAAAGCACCTTTACTCTTCCATAAAACATTGAAAAACACCATTGGGGGTTCATTTCGGAGCATCTAGGACACATATTCATCGATTCCAGCACTCTTGTTCTTGAGTGTACGACCGTATACCTTCAAGTTCATTGACCGTACACTCATTCACGGCCATATACCTTCAAAGGTCGTACACCCCTTCAAGGTAGTCTACGACCGTACATGGTTGATAGCCGTACACTCCCTTTCACGGCCTTACACACTCCTTAAGTGGTACATTAGGCTGAAAACCCGCTTTCGTTGATTTAATCAAGTCCCGATAACATTCCTTAACCGAAAGTAAGTGTTTTTCCATCATTTTATTTAATGAAATCGCTAATTTAGATACATATATTTATTTAATTGTTATTAGGATTCGGTTAAGTGCCACGTACAACAAATCGAGGGTCTTCGTTTCCAGTTCATTGATTCGACGCTTGCACACAATTAACGGTGAGTTCATACCCCAACATTTTTCCGGGTTTTTAATATTTTCAGGGGGGAATCCAAGTATAGCACAAGAAATCTTGTGTTCAAAAAATATAATATGGTTTATTATATTTACCTATCAATAGCACACATTGAACATAGAACTTACAAAACATGGTAGACATCGTTACTACTATACTTAAAATCAGCTTACAAAACATGTTAGGATATAAACATTGCAAAAAAACAAGTTTTCAGATCAAAGGAAACAAACTTATGATTTTATGAAATAAAAGATATTATTTTATAAGGATTCATGTCAATGTCAAAATGGATATTCACAGTATTATTAGTGAATTCGTTGAGAGAACCACAGTATAAGACGCCTTGTAAGCAGAGTCTCCTGAGAGGGAGAGTATGAGTTTATGTATAGATCTATACGTGAGTGATAATCCCCGCACCCTGACTATTAGCTACAGTCAACCTAGGGTGACAAACGTCATTTTTCGCGACGTCCGAGTACGTCTTAATGTTGATCGTCCATAGTATGGTTATAAGAATCCACAGGTGAAACAACGACTCGTTCACGTAATAATACACCTAACATACAATCAATAGGGTTAGTAACTATGTGATGACTTAGTATGTACATTATGGTAATATGACATTAACATCCAGCATGCGATGGGATGTGTGATCACCGCCTCATTTCCTGTTCCTTGTTTGGTTGTGGGCTTAGGGCAAAATCACCCAATCGACTGTCTGTTCGATCTAGATTTCTATAACTCGTATGTACTAGGTGATCACAGGATGGAATTAACAACACTTTCAGTATACCGTACAACATGCATTCAACTAGATTTATTTATGTAATAAGGCTACTATACAATGATTTTCATACAAAGGTTTTCATGCAAAGGGAACAGAACAATGGTTTTCGTACAATGGTTTTCATACAAAGGTTTTCCTGCAAAGGGAACAGAACATTGGTTTTCGTACAATGGTTTTCATACAAAGGTTTTCCTGCAAAGGGAACAGAACATTGGTTTTCGTACAATGGTTTTCATACAAAGGCGCCCAACAGTGACGATCCGCTGAAATACCAGCGAGGATCTGAATTCATTGAAAGAACGCAAGGATTGAATGGAACCAAAGTAACCATCTCCTTTCCTTATCCTTAACCATTCACTCGGAATCCGAATTTCAGGACGAAATTCCCACTAACGAGGGGATGATGTGACAACCCGAACCTTTTTCCATTTCCGTTAATAAAATTTATATTTTTATTGAGTCCCGTCGAATTCCTTTGGTTTGGAAAGTCATTTTGTTATATAATTGAGCTTCATATATGATTCGGGACCAAAACTACACAAAATTTCGAGTTTTCCTTCGATCAAAACAACATTCACGGCCTGACTTGGGTTCACAGTCGTACACCCGTGTACGGCCGTACACTCGTTTACGGCCAAAGTTGGGTGAACCCCACCACCGACCTCAAAAACCCCTATAAATACGAGACTCTACCCCTCAATTACACTTTTTTGGCCGAACACCCTCTACTTTTCTCTCTAGACTCTTGACCGTACACCCCTAAAGCACCTTTACTCTTCCATAAAACATTGAAAAACACCATTGGGGGTTCATTTCGGAGCATCTAGGACACATATTCATCGATTCCAGCACTCTTGTTCTTGAGTGTACGACCGTATACCTTCAAGTTCATTGACCGTACACTCATTCACGGCCATATACCTTCAAAGGTCGTACACCCCTTCAAGGTAGTCTACGACCGTACATGGTTGATAGCCGTACACTCCCTTTCACGGCCTTACACACTCCTTAAGTGGTACATTAGGCTGAAAACCCGCTTTCGTTGATTTAATCAAGTCCCGATAACATTCCTTAACCGAAAGTAAGTGTTTTTCCATCATTTTATTTAATGAAATCGCTAATTTAGATACATATATTTATTTAATTGTTATTAGGATTCGGTTAAGTGCCACGTACAACAAATCGAGGGTCTTCGTTTCCAGTTCATTGATTCGACGCTTGCACACAATTAACGGTGAGTTCATACCCCAACATTTTTCCGGGTTTTTAATATTTTCAGGGGGGAATCCAAATATAGCACAAGAAATCTTGTGTTCAAAAAATATAATATGGTTTATTATATTTACCTATCAATAGCACACATTGAACATAGAACTTACAAAACATGGTAGACATCGTTACTACTATACTTAAAATCAGCTTACAAAACATGTTAGGATATAAACATTGCAAAAAAACAAGTTTTCAGATCAAAGGAAACAAACTTATGATTTTATGAAATAAAAGATATTATTTTATAAGGATTCATGTCAATGTCAAAATGGATATTCACAGTATTATTAGTGAATTCGTTGAGAGAACCACAGTATAAGACGCCTTGTAAGCAGAGTCTCCTGAGAGGGAGAGTATGAGTTTATGTATAGATCTATACGTGAGTGATAATCCCCGCACCCTGACTATTAGCTACAGTCAACCTAGGGTGACAAACGTCATTTTTCGCGACGTCCGAGTACGTCTTAATGTTGATCGTCCATAGTATGGTTATAAGAATCCACAGGTGAAACAACGACTCGTTCACGTAATAATACACCTAACATACAATCAATAGGGTTAGTAACTATGTGATGACTTAGTATGTACATTATGGTAATATGACATTAACATCCAGCATGCGATGGGATGTGTGATCACCGCCTCATTTCCTGTTCCTTGTTTGGTTGTGGGCTTAGGGCAAAATCACCCAATCGACTGTCTGTTCGATCTAGATTTCTATAACTCGTATGTACTAGGTGATCACAGGATGGAATTAACAACACTTTCAGTATACCGTACAACATGCATTCAACTAGATTTATTTATGTAATAAGGCTACTATACAATGATTTTCATACAAAGGTTTTCATGCAAAGGGAACAGAACAATGGTTTTCGTACAATGGTTTTCATACAAAGGTTTTCCTGCAAAGGGAACAGAACATTGGTTTTCGTACAATGGTTTTCATACAAAGGTTTTCCTGCAAAGGGAACAGAACATTGGTTTTCGTACAATGGTTTTCATACAAAGGCGCCCAACAGTGACGATCCGCTGAAATACCAGCGAGGATCTGAATTCATTGAAAGAACGCAAGGATTGAATGGAACCAAAGTAACCATCTCCTTTCCTTATCCTTAACCATTCACTCGGAATCCGAATTTCAGGACGAAATTCCCACTAACGAGGGGATGATGTGACAACCCGAACCTTTTTCCATTTCCGTTAATAAAATTTATATTTTTATTGAGTCCCGTCGAAGTCCTTTGGTTTGGAAAGTCATTTTGTTATATAATTGAGCTTCATATATGATTCGGGACCAAAACTACACAAAATTTCGAGTTTTCCTTCGAACCAAACAACATTCACGGCCTGACTTGGGTTCACAGTCGTACACCCGTGTACGGCCGTACACTCGTTTACGGCCAAAGTTGGGTGAACCCCACCACCGACCTCAAAAACCCCTATAAATACGAGACTCTACCCCTCATTTCCACTTTTTTGGCCGAACACCCTCTACTTTTCTCTCTAGACTCTTGACCGTACACCCCTAAAGCACCTTTATTCTTCCATAAAACATTGAAAAACACCATTGGGGGTTCACTTCGGAGCATCTAGGACACATATTCATCGATTCCAGCACTCTTGTTCTTGAGTGTACGACCGTATACCTTCAAGTTCATTGACCGTACACTCATTCACGGCCATATACCTTCAAAGGTCGTACACCCCTTCAAGGTAGTCTACGACCGTACATGGTTGATAGCCGTACACTCCCTTTCACGGCCTTACACACTCCTTAAGTGGTACATTAGGCTGAAAACCCGCTTTCGTTGATTTAATCAAGTCCCGATAACATTCCTTAACCGAAAGTAAGTGTTTTTCCATCATTTTATTTAATGAAATCGCTAATTTAGATACATATATTTATTTAATTGTTATTAGGATTCGGTTAAGTGCCACGTACAACAACTCGAGGGTCTTCGTTTCCAGTTCATTGATTCGACGCTTGCACACAATTAACGGTGAGTTCATACCCCAACATTTTTCCGGGTTTTTAATATTTTCAGGGGGAATACAAGTAATAGCACAAGAAATCTTGTGTTCAAAAAATATAATATGGTTTATTATATTTACCTATCAATAGCACACATTGAACATAGAACTTACAAAACATGGTAGACATCGTTACTACTATAATTAAAATCAGCTTACAAAACATGTTAGGATATAAACATTGCAAAAAAACAAGTTTTCAGATCAAAGGAAACAAACTTATGATTTTATGAAATAAAAGATATTATTTTATAAGGATTCATGTCAATGTCAAAATGGATATTCACAGTATTATTAATGATTCGTTGAGAGAACCACAGTGTGTGACGCCTTGTAAGTAGAGTCTCCTGAGAGGGAGAGCGTGAGTTTATGTATAGATCTATACGTGAGTGATAATCCCCGCACCCTGACTATTAGCTACAGTCAACCTAGGGTGACAAACGTCATTTTTCGCGACGTCCGAGTACGTCTTAATGTTGATCGTCCATAGTATGGTTATAAGAATCCACAGGTGAAACAACGACTCGTTCACGTAATAATACACCTAACATACAATCAATAGGGTTAGTAACTATGTGATGACTTAGTATGTACATTATGGTAATATGACATTAACATCCAGCATGCGATGGGATGTGTGATCACCGCCTCATTTCCTGTTCCTTGTTTGGTTGTGGGCTTAGGGCAAAATCACCCAATCGACTGTCTGTTCGATCTAGATTTCTATAACTCGTATGTACTAGGTGATCACAGGATGGAATTAACAACACTTTCAGTATACCGTACAACATGCATTCAACTAGATTTATTTATGTAATAAGGCTACTATACAATGATTTTCATACAAAGGTTTTCATGCAAAGGGAACAGAACAATGGTTTTCGTACAATGGTTTTCATACAAAGGTTTTCCTGCAAAGGGAACAGAACATTGGTTTTCGTACAATGGTTTTCATACAAAGGTTTTCCTGCAAAGGGAACAGAACATTGGTTTTCGTACAATGGTTTTCATACAAAGGCGCCCAACAGTGACGATCCGCTGAAATACCAGCGAGGATCTGAATTCATTGAAAGAACGCAAGGATTGAATGGAACCAAAGTAACCATCTCCTTTCCTTATCCTTAACCATTCACTCGGAATCCGAATTTCAGGACGAAATTCCCACTAACGAGGGGATGATGTGACAACCCGAACCTTTTTCCATTTCCGTTAATAAAATTTATATTTTTATTGAGTCCCGTCGAAGTCCTTTGGTTTGGAAAGTCATTTTGTTATATAATTGAGCTTCATATATGAGTCGGGACCAAAACTACACAAAATTTCGAGTTTTCCTTCGAACCAAACAACATTCACGGCCTGACTTGGGTTCACAGTCGTACACCCGTGTACGGCCGTACACTCGTTTACGGCCAAAGTTGGGTGAACCCCACCACCGACCTCAAAAACCCCTATAAATACGAGACTCTACCCCTCATTTCCACTTTTTTGGCCGAACACCCTCTACTTTTCTCTCTAGACTCTTGACCGTACACCCCTAAAGCACCTTTATTCTTCCATAAAACATTGAAAAACACCATTGGGGGTTCACTTCGGAGCATCTAGGACACATATTCATCGATTCCAGCACTCTTGTTCTTGAGTGTACGACCGTATACCTTCAAGTTCATTGACCGTACACTCATTCACGGCCATATACCTTCAAAGGTCGTACACCCCTTCAAGGTAGTCTACGACCGTACATGGTTGATAGCCGTACACTCCCTTTCACGGCCTTACACACTCCTTAAGTGGTACATTAGGCTGAAAACCCGCTTTCGTTGATTTAATCAAGTCCCGATAACATTCCTTAACCGAAAGTAAGTGTTTTTCCATCATTTTATTTAATGAAATCGCTAATTTAGATACATATATTTATTTAATTGTTATTAGGATTCGGTTAAGTGCCACGTACAACAACTCGAGGGTCTTCGTTTCCAGTTCATTGATTCGACGCTTGCACACAATTAACGGTGAGTTCATACCCCAACATTTTTCCGGGTTTTTAATATTTTCAGGGGGAATACAAGTAATAGCACAAGAAATCTTGTGTTCAAAAAATATAATATGGTTTATTATATTTACCTATCAATAGCACACATTGAACATAGAACTTACAAAACATGGTAGACATCGTTACTACTATAATTAAAATCAGCTTACAAAACATGTTAGGATATAAACATTGCAAAAAAACAAGTTTTCAGATCAAAGGAAACAAACTTATGATTTTATGAAATAAAAGATATTATTTTATAAGGATTCATGTCAATGTCAAAATGGATATTCACAGTATTATTAATGATTCGTTGAGAGAACCACAGTGTGTGACGCCTTGTAAGTAGAGTCTCCTGAGAGGGAGAGCGTGAGTTTGTGTATAGATCTATACGGGAGTGACAATCCCGCACCCTGACTATTAGCTACAGTCAACCTAGGGTGACAAACGTCATTTTTCACGACGTCCGAGTACGTCATAATGTTGATCGTCCATAGTATGGTTATAAGAATCCACAGGTGAAACAACGACTCGTTCACGTAATAATACACCTAACATACAATCAATAGGGTTAGTAACTATGTGATGACTTAGTATGTACATTATGGTAATATGACATTAACATCTAGCATGCGATGGGATGTGTGATCACCGCCTCATTTCCTGTTCCTTGTTTGGTTGTGGGCTTAGGGAAAAATCACCCAATCGACTGTCTGTTCGATCTAGATTTCTATAACTCGTATGTACTAGGTGATCACAGGATGGAATTAACAACACTTTCAGTATACCGTACAACATGCATTCAACTAGATTTATTTATGTAATAAGACTACTATACAATGGTTTTCATACAAAGGTTTTCATGCAAAGGGAACAGAACAATGGTTTTCGTACAATGGTTTTCATACAAAGGTTTTCCTGCAAAGGGAACAGAACATTGGTTTTCGTACAATGGTTTTCATACAAAGGTTTTCATGCAAAGGGAATAGAACAATGGTTTTCATACAAAGGTTTTTCAAACAGAACAATACTTAAACAACATAAGTATGGTAGATATTTATATTCTACAAATGGGAACAAATAATTCAATAAAGTACACTTAGGGAAAATATAGGATTTTCCAGGGTAAACATCAGTACGTTACAATAACTGCTTAATTATCCAATTAACGAATATTCATTATTAATTCTATAGTTCCTTGGTTTATGCATCTGGTTTACGTATGAAGAATATCCGATGGACTATGGAATGTGTGGTTTCCGCCTCATTCCCTATTCCTTGTTTGGTTGTGGGTTTAGGGCAGATCCACACAATTAACCGTCTATTCGATATTGGTTTATGCGTAACTAGTATGAACCAAGAAGTTGTAGAAAGAATTTGTTTAATCATACTTTTCATAAGAAAATATTGGATTTTCTTGAGGAACAATTTCAACAGCAATCAAAGGATCAATACAATTAACTTTGTAAGTATCTAGTGAATACTTCAAGATTATGTACATGAGGATCCGACAACCTGTGGAATGTGTGGTCTCCGCCTCTTTTCCTGTTCCTTGTTTGGTTGTGGGCTTGGGGTAGAACCACACAATCGATTGTTTGTTCGATCTGGATTGTATATGATTTGTATACGCTAAGTACTCGAAGGAAGAACTACTAAGAATAATTTTTACTTAAACATTCATTACATCAGAAAATATAAGGTTTTTGTGAGAAACATAACGTACTTTTCGAAAGGATAAAGAACAGTTTTCTAAAATAAAACGTTTATGAACTCACCAGCTTTATGCTAATACTCTTTCAAAACTTACTTGTATTCTCAGGACACTAGTAGACAGGTACACGCATCGAGTTCAAGAAGATGGAGCATAGTAGCTTTGAGTCTTTACTTGTTATTTACTTTTGGAGTCAATCGTGTATGATTCAAATGTAATGTAAACAATATACTATTAATACAATAGTTGTTGTTGCTTTGATTACTATTATTCAATTATTGGGATACTGTACATGGCGTTCTCTACCCCCGAGCGTTTTCGCCGTTTCTGTTTGGGGGTGTGATAGGTTTAGCTCATATTACTTTCAGAGAACAAGAGTACAAAAATTGATAGTAAATGATGGCAAAACTCTACTATCAACTCTATGTTTAGCTCCTATTTATAGGAGGCTGAAAGTACAAAAAATACTAAGGCTAGACATTACGCTTCGTTAAAAAGATGCCTTAGTAAATACATAGAAAATATACAAAAGTGACTAATACACAGACTTCGACATATTACAAGATATTTCAACTCGAAAATCTCCCCTTTGTAAGCATGTCGAACTTCTCAGTTCGTGAGAATCTGTGCAACAAAGTGCATCATCCTTCGTATCTCAGAGTACCATGTCATTATCTTCCTTAACTCAACTTTATCTCCATCATTATTCTTCTTGCCATTATTCATACGAACAATGTAGTTCGTATATTGCGAAGTAGTATATCTTTCTATCTCTGAAGACTGGAATAAAAACCTCTTAGTTTTGCCATTCTTATCTTTTCCTGCAAAGACCAATCCAAAAGGCTTTAAGCATATCTCCCCATATATTTCTTCAGTTCAGCTTCGGTCTTCGACAATTCCATAGAAACTTTCACTTCCCTTCCGATTGATGATGCTAACTCCACATCAGTCTATGCTAGACAATCATAGTAATTGTCTATGAAGATTTTGATATGGGCAAGACCAAGCCTCAATACATCTTTACCAGTCCCTTGAAGTTGCGAAGCCTCAATGTCTTTCAAAATTAATGCAACTTGAATCAGGTCATTCAAGTTCATTTGAGGAAAATCAGCAACCGAGAAATCACATACTTGATTCTTCGCTCTTACAACATGATACCGAAAATGTTGTATCATATTCTCGAACATTACATCTTTTGTTATATTAATAACCTTCTTGATCTCCACTAATGACCATATTTCTTCTGGTTCTTTTCCAACAACCGCATGAAACCTAAGTTTCATATAAATAAAGTCATCCTTGTTGTCGAACTTTTCAACTATCTTGTATTGAGCCATGATAAACATCATTTCATTCACCGAAAAATCAAGCTGACTCATATAAGTGTTAGTGATATAATAGCTTTTCTTAGGCTTTTTTCTCAAGCACATACATGTGATTGAAAGCAACTCTTGCTTCAATATTCTCTTAGCTGTACAAATTCTTTGGATCTCCCTTATCCACACCAGGTGGATCACTTTTATGAAGTCTTAGTATGCTCTGTATCTGCCTTTGTTTCTCCATTTCAGCTTCAATTTCAGCCTTCTTCTCTTCTTTCGATTTTTCAACCAAAATCCCCTTCCCTTTTCCGTCATCTTCAGAAGGTTTTGATTTAGATGAACTTGAACTTCCTCCTTCAGTAGAAGAGCCAATAACAATTCCCTTCAGAATAGGTCTTGTTGTAACACCAGCGAAATTAGGGCCAAAATTTAACTTTTATAAAACAATAATTAAGATATACCAAGTGGTATATATCGTAACGAGGTTTCCAAAAATATAAAGAACACTAAAATCCGAGTTATAACGAAGAAGTTATGACCAATCGAAGATCCATGGCAATACCGGTAAAACACTGTTAAGCGTAAAATAAGAAATCCCGATAACATACTTTTAGCCTTAGATATCTAAATGAAGGTCATAGATATCATTACATCGTGAACATACATAAAAAGAACGCCCAAATCTGACTTCGTATGAGGAAATTATGATTTTTCAAAGTTTCTGACCTAGCAGTAGACAGCTAAAAACTCGAAATAGAGATCCAACGGTCTTTAGCCGACACAACCTAAACGAAAGTTGAAGACCCCGACAATAGGAGTACAACAGTAAAAAGTCTGACGAAAATGGACACCAGATGAAGGAGTTATGGAATTTAGACCTGTTAAAAATAATATAATAAGAATAAATTCAAAATTAGTCGACGGAGTTTAAACGAGAGTTATAGAGCCTTTTCTTAATTACGCGTCGATATAAACAACGTCGAAAATGGAGCTCGTATGTGAAAGATATGATTTTTTGAAATTCAGGACACGAATTTCGACGCTGTGTCAGAATTGTCTGTGTTCACGACGTGAACAATCTGACTGATGCATTTCCGAGCCACTTGATGGATGACGCATGCCATGACAATTTTGGGACAAACTGACGACGTGAATTGGCAAAACTCACGACGTGAACTTCGATTTTTAGCCTATATATAGAAATCGAATCCTTTCGAGTTTGGCTGCTCATTCCTAACCTCTCTACTACTTCTACTCTCTGTTAAGCCCCTATAAACCAGCCCGAAGCCCCGGTAACACTCCTCGAACATGACGCAAGGCCCGACGCCCCAAAGTTCCCGAGACACTGCTTCTCTCCAGTCGAAGTACTGCCTGCGTGAAGCCCCAGGTTTTATACTCAAGCTCTGAAGGAAGTTCTATACTCCCGAGATCCCCGAGAATCCTGAGATTTCAACTCTCTCTAGTCGAAGTTTTGCTCGATTCATCTCTCGACTACTTCAAAACAACCACTTCAATCAAGTGAGTTCATACCCCAACAAACACACTTTAAATACGTTTTTAACCGCTTTTAAACACTTTTAAGGGGAGGGGGGGATACAAGTAAACACACGGCTAAAATCGTGTGAAACATCGATCTTTTGCTATACTTTTCATACTGTTGTTTTAACTATCATATGAAGTTGTTATCATGCAAAACACCACACAAGACAACTTTACCCACTTAGGGTACAATATGTTTTATAAATAGAAATATGTTTTATTTATATGTTTACGTATCATATCAAGGGTAACCATCTTTGTTAAACCATTTTACGCATTCAAAGAACTTATGATTTATGCTTTGTCAAACATTGTGAAAGAGGATAAACATTGCATACAAAACTATCACTTTGATATATACTTAGTTGAGAATCCGTGAGACGATTATATCTTCAATGCTACCTTTTTGTGAAAAGGTACTACCTAAAGTCCTGTCTATTATAACCAGAGTCTCCCATTTGGAGAGCGTGTCAAATGTGTATAGATCTATACGGGAAGTCATGATCCCGCGCCCTGACTGTTAGCTACAGTCCTTTGGGTGACAGTTTGTCATAAACGTTTCGACGACTGAAGACCGTCGCCACATGCATATTATGTTTAGTATGGTTATAAAACTCACCGGGTAGACAATTATTATGGTATTCTGATTTTATGAACGTGTAGCTATTAAAACTATTCTTCATCTAACAAGTGCGATCTTCTTATAGCTTTATTATATAAAACTATGCCTCAACCTTTAAGCATGTCAGTTGCTTGCGATTTTCGGTCTTAGAGACGGCCTGTTACTTTTGGAAAATAAGGGATTTTCCTATATCTAAAACAATCAACTAATAGGAAAATAAGGGATTTTCCTGGTGCAACTATTTACAATTCACAACATAAACATTCATATGCATTTCATACTCTTATAAGAAAATAAGGGATTTTCTTGGAAAACGCACGAACTTTGGAATGACATACATTTTCTCAAAACCGCTTATGAACTCACCAACTTAATTGTTGACACTTTTTCTTTGAAATAACTTGTATTCTCAGGGAACCGCTAAGCAGGTTTGGAAATCATCTTTTGGGGATTAACGTTCTGGCGTTAATGACTTCTTTTGAAACATGTTATTGTATTTATATTTTGAATATGTAACAACTACGATTATGTAAACACTTTTAAATATTTATATATTTGGTGGTGTGTAGTTTCCTTACTATGCAATTGTTATGATACTGAATATGACGTCCTTCGTCTCCGAACGTTTCCGCCGTTCTGGTTTGGGGGTGTGACAGATTGGTATCAGAGCTTTGTTTATAGTGAATTAAGTTTATCAAAACCATTTTTGGTATACAACTATAAACACAACTGGGCAAAAACACTCTGAGTAAGAGTCATACTTTTAAAATAAAATTTATTTAATTTTGTTATAAAGTAGGCATGCATTCATTTCATATTAATAACATGATCAATATCATAATTAAAACAATATAGAAGTATTATAGATGAGTTGTACAATACATGTATGCCTTGAGATATGTAATCGGGACTGGGATGAATGTATCCTGATCAACTATATTTTTCCGAGAGCCGACCAGCATATGCCCTGGGATAGCTACAATGGCCAACAAATCTAAAACTTACCAAACTTATCAACCTTAGAATCAAACATAACATTTAGAATACTATATGATTATTTTATGCATACAATAAGTTTAACTTTGATGTTCAACCTTATGTGCCTTATTTCTAGACAATCCTTATCTCCCTATTCTCGTACATACACAATGGTTGGATTCCACCTACCAGGAGACCCCTACTACCCGAAACGAGACAGTGGAGAAGGGATAGAGAATGATCCTGAAGAAGAAATGCAAGAAGAATCAGACTCAGATCCCGAGGACAATAATCTACCCTTAGCGGCTCCAATTCAAAATCCTAATCCTCGACCAGAATTTCATGGCTCGACACCTTTATGGGCAACCAACCTGAATAGGTGGAGTCACGAACATGATCAACCCCTTCCATACAATGGAGACCGAAGCTTTTACAATCTAAGCGAGAGAGGCTCAGCAGACAGAGTCCTTCCTATATTGGTTCTCCGAATTGCTCGCATTGATGAACAAGGAAGGACAAACATCCATCGAACTGAGGAGAATGATGCGAACATTGGAGTCAATACAGTTCGCATCCAACAGTTAGGATTAGCTCATGGGAGAGTCGTAAATCAAAATGAAGCTTGGCATAGAGAGCTAACTGAAACTAAAACTGAAGTCAGGGAACTTAGAGCACGCCATGCAAGGTATGAAATGCGTTTGCTTGAGATGGAACGTCAGTTGGCAGGTCAAAAGGCTCAACAGAACAGTTCCCGCCGCCAGTAGAGGACACTCTACTCACTCCTCATTTTGGGTTGTTAAATAACCTTAGTATGTACTCTAAGTAGCACTCTTTTCATGTAATTATTCCTATCTAGCAAGTACCGTCTCGTTAAATCTTTGTATTGTCAGGTTTCCCTATCTGGTAGATTATAGACCTACCCAAGGTCAAATTTTCCAAATTCTATGTAACTTTATACCAACTAATATGACAGACCTCTGGTTTCCTTTAAAGATTATCTTTATCAATCTGTGCCTTGGCTATGTAGGCAGTTCATGTCATGAACTGTTATAGCAACTCACTACATTATCCCTGTCGATCTAATCTATCGTAGCTCAACGTTATTGAACCCGACATCTCTGGTGAAGTCTTGCCACCGTTTCATCTTTAACCCTTTAACTGAAAATGCCTTCTCGCTAATCAAATGGACTAAACCCTTCAATAAACCCAACTTTTCTATCACTTACACCCTTTAGAGAGAGAAACATTTATCTTAGGATAAAAAACCTTTATAACTTCAACTAGAGCAATCAAAACAACGACAGAGATTAAAACGTGCCTGAGGAAAAGCAAGGATGACGTGTTCATAAGATACAAGATATAACAAATCGTTACCACTGAGGAGAGGACAAAGGGAACCACTCGTGAATCATGAGAGGTGGTAGAGAACCTGATGCGTCAGACTAATAAGTAATAATTATTATTACCTAATGAGTTGGTAAGTATAATACTCACGCTTTGAGATGGATACATCACATCCTTCTTCATAACTCGGAAAAGTAAAGGATATACCCTCTCCCAAAACGCATGAAACTAGATCAACTTGAGATTTCAACCCTAAAGTATAAATACATCATAAGGAATGTAAGCCGGGACATTAGAAACTGAATATCAAAGTGAGGAAATTATACGTATCGAATCCAACTAACAACAATCCTAGTTATCTAACCAAATCGTTTCACATCATGTAACAGAATCATGTCTTCACCTGGAAGTAATCAACCAACCAACGACACACCAATTCTGCATATTGACTCAGCTACTCTTCGTGCTGCAGTCACAATCGCCGTATCAGCCATCATGGTTTATATCAATGCAAGTAATGCTAGTAAAAATGGGAATGGTGTCGACCATTCAAATCTCTACAACAATCAGGGAAACCAACAAGTGCGAGCCCATAAGAATACTCCGACCCACAAACCTCGTAACAGGAAATGAAAACCCTGGAATAGGAAAGGGAACAGTTGGAAACAAGGGCCTCCCAAAAGACAACATATAGTGACAGCTCACACTGTTACTATTCCTACCACCCCAACACCCCTAAGGTCGTATAATGGCAACCAGCTTAAGTGCAACCGATGCAACTTTCATCATCACGGACCTTGCCGTGAAAGGTATTGTGCTAGGTGCAACAGGAAGGGGCACACCGTCCGCTACTGTAGAGGACCAATCCAACCACCCGCTCTAACCACGAATGTCGGAGTTGGCCATACTTGTTATGAGTGTGGAGCAACGGGGCACTTCCGAAGGGACTGCCCGAGAGCAAACAACAGAAATGCTGACGGGAGAGGTCGAGTATTCGCAATGGGCCAAGAGGAAGCCGTTGCAGATCCCACTATTGTTACGGGTACGTTTCCCCTCGATAACTCCTATGCATGCATTTTGGTTATTAGTGGAGTGAAGATGAGTTTCATAAGCCATAGATTTAAAAATCTACTCAATCAAACAACCCAATCATTAAGCAAAACCTTCATAGTAGTAATATCAATAGACTGAAAGCACTAAAAACACATAAGTAGAATGCACTATCCCATTAACGAACACTTTTACTGATCGAATTCTCTATTAATACGACAAGAAGTTCCCAAATAGCTACTAGAAATTGATTGGTTTGGTCTTCACAATACCAATTGCATGTGCTATGAAAAGACCCTTCACTTTCGCCGTTGACTAACAAAAACCTTTCGATCTATAACGACAAACCCAACACAATTTCCAAAATCATAGTTAGGTTTCAAAACCCCGAGGTACTCATGTGAGGAGTACTATATCTTTACAACCTTCCCGTAGTATCCCCCAACAGATCATTTAGAAATACCACGCGTACAACGAGTCAACTCCAAGCTCAGAAACTAGGAGTGAATTCAACAATGAACTTCAAAACGAAGCTGCCCTAAAGCATCAAGTGAATATGCTAAATTTAGAAGAGCATAAGTAAATAAACCCAAAACCACACGATCCTGACCGGCCGAAGCGATAGGCAGAGTAATGAAGGTCCGCTGGAACACCCACATTGGGATCTAGATTCATAAAGGAAAAAGAAGAACAAATGGACCAGAAGCACTCATGCCTTCCCGCAACAATTGGAGTCCTAGTCAAAATGCGAATTTTGGGACGAAATTTTCTCTAACAGGGGGATAATGTAACACCAACGAAATTAGGGTCAAAATTTAACTTTTATAAAACAATAATTGGGATATACCAAGTGGTATATATCGTAACGAGGTTTCCAAAAATACAAAGAACACTAAAATTCGAGTCATAACGAAGAAGTTATGAACAATCGAAGATCCGCGGCAATACCAGTAAAATACTGTTAAGCGTAAAATAAGAAATCCCGATAACATACTTTTTAGCCTTAGGTATCTAAATGAATGTCATAGATATCATTAAACCGTGAACATACATAAAAAGAACGCCCAAATCAGACTTCGTATTAGGAAGTTATGATTTTTCGAAGTTTCTGACCTAGCAGTAGACAACTAAAAACTCAAAATAGAGATCCAACGGTCTTTAGCCGACACAACCTAAGCGAAAGTCGAAGACCTCGACAATAGGAGTACAACAGTAAAAAGTCTGACGAAAATGGACACCAGATGAAGGAGTTATGGAATTTAAACGGACTTTTCCAGGCCCGGACTATTAAAAATAATATGACAAAAATAAATTCAAAATTAGCCGACGGAGTCTAAACGAGAGTTGGTGAGCCTTTTCTTAGCTACGCGTGGATATAAAGAACGTCAAAAAAGGAGCTCGTATGCGAAAGATATGATTTTCTGAAGTTTGGGACACGAATTTCGACGTTGTGTCAGAATTGTCTGTGTTCACGACGTGAACAGTCTGATTGATGCATTTCAGAGCCACTTGACAGATGACGAATGCCATGACGATTTTGGGACAAACTCACGGCGTGAATTGGCAAAACTCACGACGTGAACTTCGATTTTTAGCCTATATATAGAAATCGAATCCTTTCGAGTTTGGCTGCTCGTTCCTAACCTGTCTCCGACTTCTACTCTCTGTTAAGCCCCTCTAAACCACCCAGAAGCCCCGGTAACACTCCTGGAACACGATGCAAGGTCCGACGCCCCGAAGTTCCCGAGACACTGCTTCTCTCCAGTCGAAGTACTGCCTACGTGAAGCCCCGGGTTTTATACTCAAGCTCTGAAGGAAGTTCTATACTCCCGAGATCCCCGAGAATCCCGAGATTTCAACTCTCTCTAATCGAAGTTCTGCTCTATTCTTCTCTCGACTACTTCAAAACAACCACTTCAATCAAGTGAGTTCATGTTGGATTAGTGTCTAAGTCCATAACTATTTTGGTATGTACTTGACCCGATGGTGCATGGTCCTTTTGGGTTGCCTTCACCAAAGCAAGTTGATAGGATGAATTATGAAGAGAAAGGATTAATTATGATTTATTAATATATCACGAGAATAATATATTAAAGGAGAAATCATATTGTTTAATTAATATTAGTCAAGAATTAATTGATAATTAATTTTGTGACTAAAAGAGATTAATTAAACTTAAGAGACTGGAACTGTAATTATAAGATAATTGCATTTGAGCTATGGATCACCTTGGAATAATAGGTTGGGCGAATTCTATGGGGAAACCCATTAGATATCGTCCAAGGGATAATCTAAAAGGGTCCATGGGCTGCTTAGGGCTTAAGAAGTTAAATTAGGGTTTCCTAGTTGAAAACCCTAATGGCCTACATGTATATATAGTACCCTTAAGCCCCAAAACGTGGCTAAGAGTTCCACTAGGGTTTCTACACATTTTGGGCAGCCTCTTCTCTCATTATTCTTCATCCTCTTGCTCTTGGTGTTTGTGAGCCATTAGAGGAGTGACACTTGTGACTCTAAGCTTTCTAAAGTCATTACAAGGAGGATTTAAGATTGTTATTGCTACATAACAATCAAGGTAAGATCTAAACCCCATTCATAAGTTAATATGATTAATTGTATGTTAGATCTAGGGTTTAAAGTCTTGGATGAATTGCATGTACAATAGCGAAACCTAGATCCAAGCATTAGGGTTTGTATGAGCACATAGGATGTTCTTATGGCTAAAACCCATCAGTGGTATCAGAGCCTTGATTGGTTTCTATTGTATTGATTCCTAGTGCATTCATTCTTGTTGTAAAATCGATTTTTTGGCCCCCTGACTGATGAACTCGGCGAGTAGCTCCAACTCGGCGACTTCATAGAGGAACTCGGCGAGTTCGAGCGTTAGTTAGAGCAGATTTTAGGATTTTTACCTATTTTGACTTAGGATAATTGCCATAATTGTTTAAAATTAATAAAATACGAATTTTATTGATTCCTTATGATTATCTTTGTCAAAATAAAAGATTTTGGTCATCTAATTAGATAATTGTTACCTTATTTGATAAATGTTAAATTATTTGAATTATTTGATCATTATCTTGAAAGAATTTGAACTAGATCTAATTAGATAATCACCAATTAATTGTTAATTGCCTTATTTGAATTATGTGATCTAGAATATTCTTGATAAAGTTTGGAAAAGTTTCAAATTAATCCCTTTAGGTTTTTTAGTTTAAATTTGAACTTAAAAGTTTTGTTTTTGAAATTTAAATAAGTTAAATCCTAATGTTTTGAAATGTTTCAAAACTTGCCCTCAAGTTTTGGAATTTAAAAGTTGATTAAAAGTTTAATTTAGAAATGTTAAATTCTAAAACCCTAATATTGTTTTGAAAAGTTCAAATCACACCCTTATGGTTTTATTAATTAATTAAAGTGTATAATTAAAAGAGATTTAATAAATCCATAAAGTTCTGGTTTACAATTTAATTAAATTAAAAGTATAATTATAAAATTTGACCACTTAGTAATTAAAAAGTGTAAAATACACCCTATACTATATATAACATTAAAAATCTAATATTATATATGTGTATGAGTAAAAGTCAGTCTTACCGTTAGTAGGCCTCATTCACGAAGCTGGTCTATAAGGGGTGTTTAAGGAAAATGCCTATAAAATGGCGATTGAATGGGTATCCACTCTTAACCATTGCACTCTTGACTAGTGGAGGGTCGTTAGTCGAACGGGTAGGATAGGACAGAAACCTTCCATTATAAGTATAATGAAGTACAAAAGTAACTAAATGCTTTTACAAAATTCCCAATCTTAGTTACTTTAGGCAAAAGTGAATTGATGCAATTCCATGAAATTACACTTTGTGCCCTTGCGAAGACGTTAGTGGAGCGTGTGTGGTTAACCGACACACTAAATGGTTCTAAGCAAAGGTAGCAAAGGGTGACTCATTCTTTGTCATAGTTCGATGGAGCGTGTGTGGTTAACCGGCACATCGAATAGGTGATTGTAACATTGAGGGCACCATGTAAGTTTGCATGGCTATTCACACCCTATTTTGTGATCCTCGACATCCCAGTCACAAATCGAGGGGCATATCGAGATTTAAACATGCCATTGAAAAATTCAATGGATCTCAAAAGATCTAGGAATTTCCAATAGATTTAAAACTTAAGTTTACTTTTCGTTTTTCATGGTGGAAATTGGTAAATCGTCATTTACCTACCTTCAAATATTCTGCAACTAGATTACGGCATCCCTCTTCTAGGTTGTAGAGTATTGTGTTGGATCCTAGCCTCGATGTTTCATTTGGGTGTCACATCGAGGATTCCAATCAATTAACTTGAATTTTTTTCTCCCATTTTGTAGATGTCAAAGTATGACAACTATGGTCTTCCCAAATCCCGTGGAACAAACCTTCCACATGAAGATGATATTCCACGATTCGATCGAGGAACAAGAGATCATGCTTCACTTCCTCCACCTCCTCCAATTATTCTCCCTAACCCACAAGTTCGAAGCCTTGAAAAGTTCAAGCTCACTCAAGCCCTTTTGGCAAGTAAACATGAAGAAGGAAAGTCAGTGTGTGCACACGTCCTAGAGATGAAGTCACATATTGATCGGTTAAGAATGTTGGGATCCGTTGTCTGTGAGGAGCTGGCTATTGACTAGGTTCTTCAGTCACTTCTTGACTCATATAGTGAGTTCCTAAGAGAGTACTATATGATGAACCATGACATAACCCTCATCGATCTCACATATATGCTTATTGCTGCTGAATCAGCAATGATTTGGCGCACTGGAAAAGCAAAGTTGATTGGTGGATCTGTCTTCCAGACCTCTATGGATATAGGCAATGGCAACGAAAGGCATGCCATGCTCGAAGAGTTTGGTCATAAGAGAAAGGCAAAGACTGAAGTAGTTCCATGTGCTGTTCCAAAAGAGTCCATTTGCTTTTATTGCCAAGAGAAGGGGCATTGGAGACGAAGCTGCCCAGTCTACCTAAGAGATCTAAGAGATGGGAGAGTCAAAATGTATGGCTCTACTTTAGGTAAAATCCATTAACTAACTCTTTTAAGTTCCTATTCTAGATTCTTAAGACATGATGTGATAAGATTACAATTGATGTTTTGTAGGATCAAAGAAGAGAGAAGAATCTTAAGGGAAGAAGTGAGCGGAATCTAATCGTGAAGAAATGGATTTTGATCGCATTGCTTGAAGATTGGGTTCTTGAGCTACTACTTGGAGTTAGAATAGATTGCTATGAAATATGTATTAACATAGTTTTTTCAATGAATTGCATTGTAAGGACAAATTTTTCCGCAGTAAAATAAAATTTGATTTTATATTATTTATTTATCCTTGCAATGGCGTGTATGAAAAATTAATGTTTGAATGTTTCTGTTATTAGCAATAATGGATTATGTTATTTGTGGAAATGTCGAGAATTTACTAAATAGGGAGAGTTTCTCATCGCCCAAGTTTCAATTGGACAGAAACTTGGAATCATGCAACTTGGTTGCATGATGAATGAGAAAATTCATATTTGGAAATCAGACTAATCCGTTGACAAAGTGTCAAGTGAAGGACTAGGAGATCGAGTACACGAAGTTGTGTGTTGATCAAGTCCACCACACGAGTAACAAAGATATTCATCATGATTTACTAAATGTGTAGTAAATATGATTATACTTATAGGATTAAGTGTAATTCTGAATTGATTGAATGAGTTTAAATCAATAGCAAAACGGATAAGAAGAATCAAGTAGGCAGAAATATAAAAGTTTCTCTATTCTAAGAAGAAGGGAGAGTACCTTTTATTATGTTTTATGATAGGTCTTAATGATTAAGAACCATATCTCAATTGATCCTCTAAGTGAGTCTTAGTACAATTGTATGTCTGAGAAGAGGAATCAAGAATTGAAGAAATGGTTAAATCAAGAAGTCAATCATAGTTCGTTCCAAAACAAGTCTTAGAAGTTAAGATTGTGACATTGAGTGACAAGTCTTACGAAGGTTTATAACATTCATCAAATGTGGAATTTGAAATGGTTTTCTTATTACTGCACATTTGAAATTGGAAAGTTGTGACCAACTAGGACCAATTTTGTGAAGTGTTTTGTCTTGATAAAATCTACACTAACTCTTGAATATTTGTTTGTCAAAAATTGTTTATTGACAAGAGAATCTTATATGTCAAGGAGTCAGTGGGAGTCTTAATGGTCTTGAAAATTTCAAGAACTAATCAAGAATAAACCTTATCGATCATCATTAGTACACGACTTGAGGTTTACAGCCTATCGTGTTGACACTATCTTGTTTCTGTGCCATTCCAATTGAGTTAATTATGCATGTGAATTTTATGAGTTCTCATTTGAATGCATAAAAGGCAAGGACCTTGATCAATGAAAAGTACATTGATAAGAAAGGGTGAGCTGCTTAACTACTTGGAAGACATGGTGGGCACTCGTGTTACCATAAGGCAAGAAATCAAGATTAAGAAAGTTCGGTCCATAAGAGTTTGGATTTGTCGCAAACCTTGTTTTGGACAAATTCGCATGGATAGGAACACATACACCATTAAAATCTAAGTGTCATAAGATTCCCTCCTTCATGAAGATGACTGTGAGGAAATGCTTTCACCAAGAGAGATTTTAAGAAGATTGTGATTGTGAAAAATTGTATTCTCGAATTTGATTATGGTTACGGTATCCCTTTCCATAATTAGAATTGTGAGATATGGCAATTAGTCTAAATTGTTTAAGACACACATATGAGCTATCTAAGGCAAAGGTGTATGAGATTAAGAAGCTTAGATAAAATATTATCAAAGCATTAGGTATTAGAAATATGTGTTGGATAAGGTGTCTAAGTCCATAACTATTTCTGGTAAATATTTGACCCGACCCGGCATGGTCCATTTGGGTTACATGGCACCATGCAATTGGATAAACTAAATGAGAGAAATAACATATATGGTTTATTAATATATTATAAGTTCTAATATATTAATAATATTATTTAATTAGTATTGATCAAAAATTAATTTAGAATTAATTAAGTGATAAAAAAGATAACTAATTAAATATATGGGTAGATTATGTAAATCTTCCATATCTTATATAGTGGGCTAAAAGGCTCCATGGATTATCAAGTTGGGTTCCACCCATAGGATGCTCCATGGATGCTTCATGGAGTTAACCCATGGATTGAGAAATAAAGAGTCATGTTACATTAGGGTTTTACCTAATGCAACACACTATATAAGGACCATGTCTCTCCCCAAAATTGGCTACACTAGTGAAACAAGAGGGCTTGGCCGATTTTGAGTGTTTTAGAGTATTCTCTCAAGTTTATACTTTGCATTTGGTGTTGTGTGAAGCATTTGAGGCATCACACTTGAGGTGCTAGGCTCACAAGGTTTCAAGGAACACTATCAATAACAAGGTATGTAGTTCTATCTATTATTCAAGTTAAAATTGTTCCCCATGTATGCTAGATAGGATCATAGCCTTGGAAATCAACTTTGCATGATAATTAGACAAACATAGATCCAAGGTTATTAGGGTTGCATGTACACTTAGGAAGTGTTAGAATGCTCAAAACCCATCAATATGAACTAAAGAAATTCAATAAGTATTGTTTTTGTGGAAGTTAAGTTGTTTTCTGAATACATGTCAAAGCTAGTGGGAGCATAAGTGTTATGCTTATATGATAATAATCATGATGATAGTGGGAGCATAAATGTCGTGCTTGTATGATTATTAAGGCAAGTATTGCAAGTTAGCAATATTAATTATAGAAAACAAGAGTTATACTTTGCAAAGTCCTAAAGGTTGAATAGTTTTTTTGCTATAATTAAGGGAGATAATATTATGCTTCATTTCAAATCTAAAGGCTTAGGTTGTGGAATGTTGTGACAACTCGATATTTCGAGACAATATGATGGATCACAAGTCAAATTTACGTCAAAATTTAACTTTCCTAAAATCTTATTTGGGTTAAATAAAGTAGTAGGAATCGTATCAAGGTTTTCGTACATATAAAGAACCCTAGAATCCGAGTTATAACGAAGAAGTTATGACCAACCGAAGATTCTCGGTAAAACCGACAACACTGATAGACATAAAACGCGAAGTTTCAATACAATAATTTGTAGCCTTAGGTATCTAAATGAAAGTTTTAGATATCATTAAACCGTAAACGTACATGAAAAGAACGTCCAAATCTGACTTTGTATGAGGAAGTTATGATTTTTCTAAGTTACGGATATAGCAGTAGACAGCTAAAAACTCGAAATGGAGATCGAGAGACTTTTAGCCGACACAAACTAAATGAGAATCGAAGGTCTCAACAATAGAAGCGTAATGGTAAAAAGTCTGACGGAAACGGACGTCAGATGAAGAAGTTATGGAACTTTAACGGACTTTTCCTGTCCCGACCTATTAAAATATAATATTAAAAATAAATTCAAGATTTGCCAACGGAGTCTAAACGAAAGTTGTAGATCGTAGTCTCAACTTCGCGTGGATATAAAGAACGTCGAAAACGGAGTTCGTATGAGAAAGATATGAATTTTTGAAGTTTACTAAACAGTTAAAATATAAATTAAATTCAAAATCCGGTATTATCCGAAGGAGGAGTCATCGGACCAATCCAGGTTACGCCCCGCGTACGCTCGTATACCCAGCGTACTCGGATGCTAGGCTTCGGCTCGTCCACGTCGCTCCGATGCTTCAACCAAGGATGCGGTCATGCCTGACGTTGCGTACGCCCAACGTACGCGAGGGATTCAGACCCTATATAAAAGGTGCGAGGATGCCGGCCATTTTTGCTCAATTCTTCCCTTTCTCACGCCGAAGCTCTGCGTTTCAACCCTCGGAGTCATCCCAAAGGCCCGGTTTTCATATCCAAGTTGGGAAGGAAGTTTTACGCTCCCGAGACTCCCGAGATTCCCGAGAATCCCGAGAAATCCGCTTACTTGAGTGGAAGTTCTACTCGGTTTTCGTCTCGCTTTCTTCAATCTATCAAGTGAGTTCATACCCCTATAATCCACACTTTTAAATGTTTTATAAATGTTTTTATATGCTTTTAAGGGGGGGAATACAAGTAAAACACACGATTATTATCGTGTGTTATATAAAGTTTCATTATACACTTTTTATGAACGAAATCACATGTGATTTATAACTATTATAAGGAAACTTTCATATGCAAAATGTATCACGATAACATCATATCTTTTGAAATGAAAAATGTTGTTATATATGTATAAATCAAACACTCTGCTTATACTGTAGGTATATGTGTCCATCTTAGACACTATAAAAATTATACTTTTCATAACAAGTGAGCATTTTACTAGAGATTACTATACAAACGAGACACACTTAGAGAAAACTATAATAGGTATAGTTTTATTAGAACATCACGAACTTTTACATACTAGAAATACTATTTCAAGTAGATACATTCATATACAAGAACAAACGAACATTTTCATATGTACTTCAAATAGTTTTCTCAAACGTTTTTACATGTTGAAATACTTTTAGAAACTGTCTTACAAATTGTAGGTTTCCTTTTTGAATCTGCTATAGTTGTGCTTCAAACAAAGGTTTTCTCACACTTAAATTGTTTTGTCAAACGGTTTTCGATTTGATTTATAAACTGACATCAAGTCATAAATTCTTATGTATTAAACTTTTCAAAGGTTTTACAAAACTTCTTTTATGCTTTTATATTATAAATTACATGCCTCTATATGTATAATTATATAAGAAATGTTTAAAAGACTTAGGAAGGCTATCCACCCTGTTTCCTTTTCCTCGATTTGGATGTGGTCTGGTGGGATATTGGGTACTCGTCCGAAGGTCATTTAAATATTAGTTATATATCATGCGTACATATATAGTCATAAATGTTCCATCAATTAATTCAGTTCCGACACTCTTGGGTAGCAAGGGTGTTTATCTACTTGGACACTCATCAATTACATTATAGTAAACTATTAGAGGAATAGTTTAGGGGATACAAAACATTATCCCTATTACAAGAAGTTACACCAGAGTCAGTTCGTTCATGAGTCTAAACTACATGCTATATGAAGGGATACTCTTATAGAGATTCTTCTTACATGGATACACTTATATGGATACTCTTACAAAGATTCCTCTTACATGGATACACTTTTAGGGATACTTTTATATAGATACTATGTGGTAAGAAACAATAAGGGACTAACCATTCCTAAACCCGGTTGTTAGCAACAGAGGTAAATGCACATCTACGGATGTCTACATTTGATACCATTATAGGTATACTTACGGGACTAACCATTCCGGAACCCACTTGTTAGCAACAAAGGTAATGAACATCTACTGATGTCTACGGTTAATACTTATACTAGGAAGACATTTACGGGACTAACCATTCCTTCAACCTGCTGTTAGCTACAGAGGAAAATGAACATCTACGGATATTCACGGTGAATACGTTTCGGCAGTCGCGATGTCGTGTTTATCCTAATACCAAAGGATAATACTTATATGGCTATATTTTCCCTATTACTTTTATTTTGTGATACATTCACGTAAACGATGAAGTAGACTATTTATATTGTTGATAGTAGTCATAAAAAGGAAAACCATCTTTATTACAGCAAAACATTCAGGTCTTCGTAGAAGACTACTTTTTATACTAGTAGAAAATATGGGATTTTCTAGGAGTTTTCAAAACATATACAAACAATTACATTGAACGATTTCAAATGTTATCATCAAACTTATACGAACAATGACATTAAATACTTATGAACTCACCAGCTTAAATGCTGACCTACACTTTCAAAATAACTTGTATTCTCAGGTCACCAGTAGACAGGTACGATGACCAGATTTTGCGAAGACGGAGCAGTCAAGACTTGTCTTTTATTTTGATTACTCGTTGTAATGTCTTATTACTATGAAAGAACACCCATGTATTAAACTATTAGTATTAATGCAATGGACGATGTTGTTGCTTGTTTACTACTTTATATTGTTGTGATACATACACGACGTCCTCCGCCCTAGAACGTTTCCGTCGTTCTCGGTTTCGGGGTGTTACAAATTGGTATCAGAGCATTGTTTATAGTGAATTGAGTATATCAACCCATAAAAGATATACTAACTGTAAATACAATGGGATTAAAAATACTCTGACTTAGAGTTTATACTTCTAAATAATAATATATTTAAGTAAGTATACGTGCCTGTGTTCATACTAAAATCGGTGTCACAACGACAAGAACAAAAGTATTACGATTGTTGAATATCACAAGTAAGCTTGGGGATGTATAGTCAGTCTTCGGAGTGGCATAGCTTGATCAACTATGCTGGTCCGAGGAGTGATTAGCATATGCCCAAGAATGGTTGTGATGTAGCAACAATTCTATAAACTTACCAACATTACCACAATGAGAACATTATAACAGAACCTAAGTCTAAAATACCATAGGGGTGTTTTATGTTACCATAATTACTTACTTGAGAACTAAAAAGGATCTTCATTACTAAGTTGATGGTTGCTAAGTGGATACACTAAGGCAATATGTAACTAGGATGTTATAGACATAGAATCGGTAAAGTTTTTGCCTTACCCTTATTCCTTGTGAATTTGGAGTTAAGGTCACTTATTCGAAAGCCTATCCTGTGTTGATTACATATGACTGGTATGCACTTTACAAATAGCGATGTAACTAATGAAGATTTTCTAATAATTATCTAGATAGTTCGTCTAATAATTATTTCCTTACCCCAATTCTCGCATTGATAACATAACTGGACTCCATCCCCACGACAACCCATACCTTGAGAACAAAGGCAATGTTGGATGGTTTGAAGAAGAACTAGAGAGTGATCATCCAATCCCTTTGAATGATCACCATGCTGAAAACCTTTCGGATGTTGATAACTCCGAACCCGAGGTTGAGAACCTACCCCAGGCAGCTCTCGTTCCAATTCCTAACCCTCGTCTGGCTTTTCATGGCCCGACGCCCCCTGGGGTATAATGTTTGGAGATAGGGAGTGAAGAGCAAGATCAACCTATGTCATTTGATGGAGAGCGAAGCTTCTACACCACAAGTGAAGGAAGCTCAGCAGACAAAATTCTTCCAATTCTGGCCCGCAGAGTTTCCCGAAACGAAATTCAGGGCAGGACGACTCTCCAACGTATCTAAGAGGTAAATGCCAATGCCATAATGCATACCATTCGCACCAATCGCCTTGATCATAAGTGAGAGATCCGAGAGAAACCATGAGACCCTGCTGCAAGTACGCCAGAAGGTGTACGCCAGAAACCATGACTTGAGTCGAAGTCATAGAGTTCCAAGTACGCCAGAAGGTGTACGAATGATACCTACTTGATATAGAACGTCAACTAGCCGAACTAACGGTTCACCATAAAGATGATCGTCGCCAGTAGTAAATGCCTTACTTTATTTTCCTTGTAAAAAGGAATCATTTTCTGTCTATGCCCGAAGTGGCATTTTCTATGAAACTATCTTGTACTGTAAGTACATTTGGTTAGGTCTTTATGATTTCAAGAACTATCTTCTTTGGATATGATGTAAGACCTTTTACAAGGTCATTTTCCCGAACTTTTACGTCATGAATATCAAAGATATTGACAGTCGACTAACTTTTGTGTCATTCTTTATTCAAGTACTCTTATCATACTTTCATTGGAGTCTATCTGAAACATGCTTTAGTCAAGTCATTTGACCATAGTAATTTTGCTCTGGAAACATTTCCAAGTCTCTTTTAGTGGTTGGATCATGTTATTCACCAACCAACGATACCTCGACTTAAACGACAAGCGTCTTGAGACCATTCTACAAACTTACTTCCACTCATTACTAGGACTGCATCATAGGGATGTAGGTCAACCCTTCATAAACACACTTCTACTCAGTACTAGGACTACATCATAGGGATGTAGGTCAAACTTCCGCAAACATACTTCCAATCCGTACTAGGACAGCATCATAGGGATGTAGGTCAAACTTTCGAGAACATAGTCTTACTCTTTACTTGAACAATCGAAGTACATCTAGAGTCAACCAGAATCACTCACAAAATCTTTATCTTTCGTGTTACAGAATCACGTCGTCATCCAAAAACAATCAACCGAGCAATGAAACTCCTATCCTCCATATCGACGCCGCTACATTACAAGCTACAGTAGCAACTGTTGTGACAACTTTCCTTACACACATCAACTCAGGCAGCACAAGCAAGACCGACAAAGGAGTCGAGAGTTCTGATGGTAGTACCAAACCGGGAAACCAACAATTAGCAGCAGTCATAGACTTGCGAAGCCGTAAGACCGAAAGGAAGAGACGATATCGTCAAGCTTAAAGGAGCGCAAGAGATCCCAAAGACTTTCCATGCCACAACAACAAATGGCAACCCCTGCAGAACGCTTTAGGAAGCAATTTCCAAGGTGGTGTAATGAGGAAGGCACTCGTGTCCACATAACACTGGCTAAACACCTCACTCCCGCCACCAAGGCTAGTACTAGCCAGTCATGCCACCAATGCGGGGAGATAGGGCACTTCAAGAAGGATTGCCCTATAACAAGGAACTCTGGTGCATACGGTAGGATTCTCAGGATCACAGTTGTAGGAGAACCTACTCTGAACCCACGTTAATGTAATTTAGGCGTTTCGTTGTAACATACTTATAAAACATCCAAAACTAGTGCAACCAGAGTCTTATCTTTTGCAGGATCCCGTCGGCATAGGGATGCTCGTGCTGTGTATACTTGCCTTTTCATGTAGTAGTCTAAAGTACTGTAACTCTGTTGATGGTTGTACGGTTGTGTTTTGTCTGTAAACGTCTTATGTTCAAATCTAATGTCTTTAAGTTTCCTTATGATTCTGACATTATCATACGAATTGATTCCATTTGATCCTCACAAAAGCAGCTTCATACGTACATCTCTTTCTTCGAAATCACCTTTCCAGCGAAGCCGTCATATCAGAACACCAAGTACTCATGGATGGAGTACCTCATAGTTCTTTTCCTTTCTAAAGAAATCCCTGAAGTGCCACTCGTACAGTACGTCAAGTTCAAATCCAAAGATCCATACGGTTGATCTGTCGCTGATGAATGTATACATAGGGGTGATATATAACCAAGGTTCTACAGGTTTAGAATTGACGATTCCACTTTAACTTCTCTTTCCTCGATGGGATGTGAGCTTAAAGAAGAATCAGTTATTCGACTACCTTTTCAATCTTAATTATATACGACTCGTATACACGAGATTGTGATCGTTGAACCATGCATGAATTCTAATATGAACTTCCGGACGGAGACTGCCCAAGACTATGAGTGATCGTGCTGCCATACGAATAAACTTAGAAGCGAAACACATGCCCTTCCTGTCGATTGGGACAAGAGAGATGGATAGAACAAAAGTACCTCTCCTTTTTCCTTAATTCATGAGTAATCATACTTTCTTTTAGATCTTCACGACATTTAATTAATCACAAGGTTCTGACGTCATAATCAGTATGAATTGGTTGTGTTCTTATGCAAGAGGAAAGGTCACTGCTTATACCTTAAGACAGCTTAAGACACATGAAGTTAACTATACAACTCATGATCTTGAGTCAGGAGCAGCGGTTATTGCTTTGAAGATCTGGAGACACTACTTGTAGGGTACAAGATGTACTATTCTCACAGTCCACAAAAACATTAAACATACGTTCGACCAAGAAGAGTTATCATGCCAGTGAAGTCAAACGAAAGAAGCAAATAAAACTTCTAACCGTAACATGATTAGCAATTATGTTTAAACTCTAATTTCGGGACGAAATTCCCTCTAACGGGGGGATGATGTGACAACTCGATATTTCGAGATAATATGAAGGATCACAAGTCAAATTTACGTCAAAATTTAACTTTCCTAAAATCTTATTTGGGTTAAATAAAGTAGTAGGAATTGTATCAAGGTTTTCGTACATATAAAGAACCCTAGAATCCGAGTTATAACGAAGAATTTATGACCAACCGAAGATTCTCGGCAAAACCGACAACACTGATAGACATAAAACGCGAAGTTTCAATACAATAATTTGTAGCCTTAGGTATCTAAATGAAAGTTTTAGATATCATTAAACCGTAAACGTATATGAAAAGAACGTCCAAATCTGACTTTGTATGAGGAAGTTATGATTTTTCTAAGTTACGGATATAGCAGTAGACAGCTAAAAACTCGAAATGGAGATCGAGAGACTTTTAGCCGACACAAACTAAATGAGAATCGAAGGTCTCAACAATAGAAGCGTAATGGTAAAAAGTCTGACGGAAACGGACATCAGATGAAGAAGTTATGGAACTTTAACGGACTTTTCCTGTCCCGACCTATTAAAATATAATATTAAAAATAAATTCAAGATTTGCCGATGGAGTCTAAACGAAAGTTGTAGATCGTAGTCTCACCTTCACGTGGATATAAAGAACGTCGAAAACGGAGTTCGTATGAGAAAGATATGAATTTTTGAAGTTTACTAAATAATTAAAATATAAATTAAATTCATAATCCGGTATTATCCGAAGGAGGAGTCATCGGACCAATCCAGGTTACGCTCCGCGTACCCTCGTATACCCAGCGTACTCGGATGCTAGGCTTCGGCTCGTCCACGTCGCTCCGATGCTTCAACCAAGGATGCGGTCATGCCTGACGTTGCGTACGCCCATCGTACTCTCGTACACCCAACGTACACGAGAAATTCAGACCCTATATAAAGGGTGCGAGGATGCCGGCCATTTTTGCTCAATTCTTCCCTTTCTCGCGCCGAAGCTCAGCGTTTCAACCCTCAGAGTCATCCTAAAGGCCCGGTTTTCATATCCAAGTTGGGAAGGAAGTTTTACGCTCCCAAGACTCCCGAGATTCCCGAGAATCCCGAGAAATCCGCTTGCTTGAGTGGAAGTTCTACTCGGTTTTCGTCTCGCTTTCTTCAATATATCAAGTGAGTTCAAACCCCTATAATCCACACTTTTAAATGTTTTATAAATGTTTTTATATGCTTTTAAGGGGGGGAATACAAGTAAAACACACGATTATTATCGTGTGTTATATAAAGTTTCATTATACACTTTTTATGAACGAAATCATATGTGATTTATAACTATTATAAGGAAACTTTCATATACAAAATGTATCACGATAACATCATATATTTTGAAATGAAAAATGTTGTTATATATGTATAAGTCAAACACTTTGCTTATACTGTAGGTATATGTGTCCATCTTAGACACTATAAAAATTATACTTTTCATAACAAGTGAGCATTTTACTAGAGATTACTATACAAAACTATAATAGGTAAAGTTTTATTAGAACATCACGAACTTTTACATACTAGAAATACTATTTCAAGTAGATACATTCATATACAAGAACAAACGAACATTTTCATATGTACTTCAAATAGTTTTCTCAAACGTTTTTACATGTTGAAATACTTCTAGAAACTGTCTTACAAACTGTAGGTTTCCTTTTTGAATCTGTTATAGTTGTGCTTCAAACAAAGGTTTTCTCACACTTAAATTGTTTTGTCAAACGGTTTTCGATTTGATTTATAAACTGACATCAAGTCATAAATTCTTATCTATTAAACTTTTCAAAGGTTTTACAAAACTTCTTTTATGCTTTTATATTATAAATTACATGCCTCTATATGTATAGTTATATAAGAAATGTTTAAAAGACTTAGGAAGGCTATCCACCCTGTTTCCTTTTCCTCGATTTGGATGTGGTCTGGTGGGATATTGGGTACTCGTCCGAAGGTCATTTATATATTAGTTATATATCATGCGTACATATATAGTCATAAATGTTCCATCAGTTAATTCAGTTTCGACACTCTTGGGTAGCAAGGGTGTTTATCTACTTGGACACTCATCAATTACATTATAGTAAACTATTATAGGAATAGTTTAGGGGATACAAAACATTATCCCTATTACAAGAAATTACACCAGAGTCAGTTCGTTCATGAGTCTAAACTACATGCTATATGAAGGGATACTCTTATAGAGATTCCTCTTACATGGATACACTTATATGGATACTCTTACAAAGATTCCTCTTACATGGATACACTTATAGGGATACTTTTATATAGATACTATGTGGTAAGAAACAATAAGGGACTAACCATTCCTAAACCCGACTGTTAGCAACAGAGGTAAATGGACATCTACGGATGTCTACAGTTGATACCATTATAGGTATACTTACGGGACTAACCATTCTGGAACCCACCTGTTAGCAACAGAGGTAATGAACATCTACTGATGTCTACGGTTAATACTTATACTAGGAAGACATTTACGGGACTAACCATTCCTTCAACCTGCTGTTAGCTACAGAGGAAAATGAACATCTACGGATATTCACGATGAATACGTTTCGACAGTCGCGATGTCGTGTTTATCCTAATACCAAAGGATAATACTTATATGGCTATATTTTCCCTATTACTTTTATTTTGTGATACATTCACGTAAACGATGAAGTAGACTATTTATATTGTTGATAGTAGTCATAAAGAGGAAAACCATCTTTGTTACAGCAAAACATTCAGGTCTTCGTAGAAGACTACTTTTTATACTAGTAGAAAATATGGGATTTTCTAGGAGTTTGCAAAACATATACAAACAATTACATTGAACGATTTCAAATGTTATCATCAAACTTATACGAAAAATGACATTAAATACTTATGAACTCACTAGCTTAAATGCTGACCTACACTTTCAAAATAACTTGTATTCTCAGGTCACCAGTAGACAGGTACGATGACCAGGTTTTGCGAAGACGGAGCAGTCAAGACTCGTCTTTTATTTTGATTAATCGTTGTAATGTCTTATTACTATGAAAGAACACACATGTATTAAACTATTAGTATTAATGCAATGGACGATGTTGTTGCTTGTTTACTACTTTACATTGTTGTGATACATACATGACGTCTTCCGCCCCAGAACGTTTCCGCCGTTCTCGGTTTTGGGGTGTTACAAATGTTAATAAATTTAGTCAAGGATACATAATGTGTTCTCAAATTTCGATTATGATTATAACATAGTTCGAATTTGAGAACGTGGCAGATAAAATATTATGGCAGAAGATTGATAAAGTATCAGATCTTTATGTAAGACATTATGGATCGTATCCCATATGCTTCGGGTAAAGGATCGACTGCAAATGCTATAATATTTAACCATTCTAAAATTTTCAAGTGTCTGGCGCATTTTGAGGGAAAAGGACAAGAATCGGTTTTTGACTAAGATAATTAGACAACTATGAAAGGACGAGCCAAAGCTCGCTAAGGATTGGTCGCTTGTGAGTAGTTGTAAGTATGGTATTGGATGGAACATATCGACATTATTATGAATAGATAAGATTCTATTAATAATGAGTTGTCATATGGAAAATATGGAAATGTTTCCATATTGGGAGTTGGATATTGGGAATCTATGTCTAGATTAGAAACTTTTATGCAAGAAGGATGTTCAAAGGAATGTACTTTGTGTGACAGACATCATATCTATAGAATTGTTTCTGATGGAGATTTGCCAAGTCTTGATGATTTTGAGCTATGACTTTACGAAAGAATCATTGCATAAAGTGTTAGAATGTAGCATAAGTAACAAGAATTTGATATTCATATACTTATGATAAGGATTGGGAGTTGTGAAATGAGTATGATTGGAAATGTGTTCATTTGATCTATTTCACAAAGTAAGGACCGTAGATAAACATTGTGTGCATGCTGAGAGCATGGGACAAGTGTAGTTATAATTCAAGTAAGAAGTTGATTAACCGAAACAACAAATAATGAGTAATCAATATGGTGATTGAATAAAATGTTTGATTTAAATCCAGAGTTTGGGGCCAAATGGGATTTGTATTATTCTTGTGTTTCACTTTGCATGTTTTGACTTCCTGAATAATTAAATTGGTTCAGAACAATCAAATTATTCGAACGGACCACAGTCGTTCATATGTTGGAAGTAGGTATGAATGAAGATTGTCGTGAATTGGTGTGTGGATTGTCTAAAGTGTATTACACATAAGAAAATGTTTGCTGCAATGTTCATGAGTGCTTATGAATATGATTTGAGCATTGGTTTAAACCCATGCTCACTTGATCACTTCATGGATTTTATCACGAGTGATTGGTGAGACGATAACATCTTGTATTCTTGAAACCAAGATGGGTGAGTTGTATCTTGCAAGTCGGTTACACATTGATATTATGTAAACGCACCAGTAACTTGGTGTCATAAAACATATTGTTGTGTATAATTCGGTGAGTGAGTGGAAGCAAGCATTGAATCAAAGTTTATCCGTTCCTTTTATCCAAAGTAAGATGAAAGCGATATATTTGGGCCCCTCGATGATTTAGTGATGGCACTAAGCGCTTGGCCAAGCCGGGACTAATTTGATGTGTTCAAATGTAGTCTGTTGTCAGTCGTCATAAATAAGAAATCGGGAGACAACACATAGATGAGAGAATGATTTAAATCCATGTCTCAGTCTATACGATATCTAGAATGGAGGAATATATGATCCCTTATCTAAAGGACGCGTATCTGATAAGGTTAGAGTTGACAGCGGCTTTTGAAAGCTACGATTGCATATCTGGATATGAAGTCTTATGCATAATAGTTATTAGACTTGTCCAAGTGGGAGACTGTTGGATTAGTGTCTAAGTCCATAACTATTTTGGTATGTACTTGACCCGATAGTGCATGGTCCTTTTGGGTTCCCTTCACCAAAGCAACTTGATAGGATGAATTATGAAGAGAAAGGATTAATTATGATTTATTAATATATTATGAGAATAATATATTAAAGGATAAATCATATTGTTTAATTAATATTAGTCAAGAATTAATTGATAATTAATTTTGTGACTAAAAGAGATTAATTAAACTTAAGGGACTGGAACTGTAATTATAAGATAATTGCATTTGAGCTATGGATCACCTTGGAATAATAGGTTGGACGAATTCTATGGGGAAACCCATTAGAAATCGTCCAAGGGATATTCTAAAATGGTCCATGGGCTGCTTAGGGCTTAAGAAGTTAAATTAGGGTTTCCTAGTTGAAAACCCTAATGGCCTACATGTATATATAGTATCCTTAAGCGCCAAAAACGTGGCTAAGAGTTCCACTAGGGTTTCTACACATTTTGGGCAGCCTCCTCTCTCATTATTCTTCATCCTCTTGCTCTTGGTGTTTGTAAGCCATTAGAGGAGTGACACTTGTCACTCTAAGCTTTCTAAAGTCATTACAAGGAGGATTTAAGATTGCTATTGCTACATAACAATCAAGGTAAGATCTAAACCCCATTCATAAGTTAATATGATTAATTGTATGTTAGATCTAGGGTTTAAAGTCTTGGATGAATTGCATGTATAATAGAGAAACCTAGATCCAAGCATTAGGGTTTGCATGAGCACATAGCATGTTCTTATGGCTAAAACCCATCAGTTGATACCCCTACAAACACACTTTAAACACGTTTTTAACCGCTTTTAAACAATTTTAGGGGGGGGGGGAATACAAGTAAACACACAGCTAAAATCGTGTGAAACATCGATCTTTTGCTATACTTTTCATACTGTTGTTTTAACTATCATATGAAGTTGTTATCATGCAAAACACCACACAAAACAACTTTACCCACTTAGGGTACAATATGTTTTATAAATAGAAATATGTTTTATTTATACGTTTACATACTACATCATATCAAGGGTAACCATCTTTGTTAAACCATTTTACGCATTCAAAGAACTTATGATTTATGCTTTGTCAAACATTGTGAAAGAGGATAAACATTGCATACACAACTATCACTTTGATACAGACTTAGTTGAGAATCCGTGAGACGATTATATCTTCAATGCTACCTTTTTGCGAAAAGGTACTACCTAAAGTCTTGTCTATTATAACCAGAGTCTCCCATTTGGAGAGCGTGTCAAATGTGTATAGATCTATACGGGAAGTCATGATCCCGCGCCCTGACTGTTAGCTACAGTCCTTTAGGTGACAGTTTGTCATAAACGTTTCGACAACTGAAGACCGTCGCCACATGCATATTATGTTTAATATGGTTATAGAACTCACCGGATAGACAATTATTATGGTATTCTGATTTTATGAACGAGTAGCTATTAAAACTATTCTTCATCTAACAAGTGCAATCTTCTTATAACTTTATTATATAAAACTATGCCTCAACCTTTAAGCATGTCAGTTGCTTGCGATTTTCGGTCTTAGAGACGGCCTGTTACTTTTGGAAAATAAGGGATTTTCCTATATCTAAAACAATCAACTAATAGGAAAATAAGGGATATTCGTGGTGCAACTGTTTACAGTTCACAACACAAACATTCATATGCATTTCATACTTTTATAAGAAAATAAGGGATTTTCTTGGAAAACGCACGAACTTTGGAATGACATACATTTTCTCAAAACCGCTTATGAACTCACCAACTTAATTGTTGACACTTTTTCTTTGAAATAACTTGTATTCTCTGGGAACCGCTAAGCAGGTTTGGAAATCATCTTTTGGGGATTAACGTTCTAACGTTAATGACTTCTTTTGAAACATGTTATTGTATTTATATTTTGAATATGTAACAACTACGATTATATAAACACTTTTAAATATTTATATATTTGGTGGTGTGTACTTTCCTTACTATGCAATTGTTATGATACTGAACATGACGTCCTTCGCCTCCGAACGTTTCCGCCGTTCTGGTTTGGGGGTGTGACAGATTGGTATCAGATCAGATGGTTTTGATCCAGAAGGACCAGAAGGAGGAGGTTGCATTGTAACTTTCTCTCCCCCTTGTTTTAGTAGGACCCCGGTCACCAGAACACCCTCGAAACGGCTAAGAATGTCCAATGTCGGTCTGAGCTTGTCCGCCAGATGACGCCTGACAGTTATAGTGATGATCGGATCATGAGCCTCAATAAGATGAAGAAGGATGGAGTGAACATCTGCAGCAGAACTCTGAATGACCTCCCTTTCTGACTTGAGGTCATTAATCTCAGCATTAGCAGTACGCAGCTTGTGTGTTTGCAATTTAAGCTGGCCTGTACGTCTGTCAAGCTCATCCATAATCCGATTTTCCACAGCTAACTCCGCTTCCAGTTGAGTTAAGCGTTCGTTGACATTAGCATGAAGTGTTTCGTTGACATTAGCTTTTTCATAACGAAGTATATCAGCACGATCGGGACTCAATCGATACATGTCAAAGATAACATCAAAGTTCCTTATTGAAACTGACGTTAAGCATTCATTGACATTAGCTTTTTCATAACGAAGTATATCAGCACGATCGGGACTCAATCGATACATGTCAAAGATAACATCAAAGTTCCTTATTGAAACTGACGTTAGGCCAATGGAGAAAGAATGGTTACTCAAAGTAAGAATACAGCTTAGGAATAAATCATTAGCGCACTCATTCTCGCCGCTAGTCATCTCGACGGTAAATGTTTCGGTATTAGACGAGGACTATGTTTACGAAGATATTTAAATGAATGACAAATAAAACTTTCTTGACACTAGATTCGAAAAGGATACGAGCATAACAATTGTCGAAAAGAAATGTACCCACGACGGTAGTGGGATCAGTGGTTGCCTCTTCCGGCTTCATAGCTAAAACCATCTCGGCGTTGTTGACGTTGTTGGTGGTTGCTGCTTTTCGGCAGTTTCGATTGAAATGCCCGATTTCTCCACAACCAAAACAGGCCTGATCGGTACTTGATCCGGAAGATTGATTGATTAGTTGAGCTGGTGTTTTGCAGTTTTGAGCGAGGTGGCCCTTCATGCCACATCTGATGCGAATCTTCTTGCGACATGGACCAGGGGTAAAATGGTGATAACTGCACCTGTTGCACCAAGGAAGGTTACCAACATACCTAGTGATAGGTGCTTGAGCTGTAGACACAACAACATGAGTAGTGGCAGCTTGAACTGCCACAGTTTCATGCCTCTTGGAGGGTCCTTGGGAACTCTGACCCTTTCGCTTTTTCCAGATAACCTTATTACTCTCATCACACTCATTCTGATGCTCCTGAACATTTTCACGGTTTTGGGGGTAGGTGCTATATTCTAGTCCACCGAACCTGTCAGGGCACAATAGCTTCATTGTAGCTGTCACTGCGGCAGAAACGGCCAACTGGAACATCACAGGGTCGAATTGAGAAGGAGGTGGTGACGGAGGGTCATTGTTCCTTGAACTGGGTCCTTTCTTTGGAGACATGTTGATCTAAAATGATTAGGAAAAAGAGGATGGTAAGATCTCTTCATTAAATCAAGAGATATGAAACAAGGGATATGTCTTTATGACAGATATATAATTCTATTAAGCGATGAAGTAGGAATGAATTATCATGGCAGATACACTATCGCTAAAGGAATGATCGAGGGGCAATGCTTGAATGAGAATTTTCTACAACAAAGTTGGATTTAGAAATACTCCCGTAGTATTTCATGATTTGCGGTGACGACGGCTCGTTGTTTGGGGTATTTGGGTAAGTTTTAGGCATGCTGAACACCACAGTCACTCCCAGGCACATGTTGGTCGTGTGTCGAATGAATATAGTTGATCAGGCTATATTGATCCTAGACACGACTACATAACTGCCCAGGTTTAACCGCAACATCCAACACCCGTTTACTTATGTTTTGTTCTACTTGTAGTTACGAATCTCGACGGTTAGCTATACTTGTATACTTTTGAAAATACTTATATTTTAAAGTATACTTTTAGTTCAGAATACTTAGGCCCCTTTATGTTTATAGTCTTATACCACGTAAGGTTTGGTATACTTAGTTCACTATAAACAAGGGCTCTGATGCCAAGCTGTCACACCCTGAAACCCAGGGCAGAAACGTTCCGGGGCTGAGGTGACTTCATGTTGAATATCATAACCAATGTACATAGTAAGCGAAGTAAACACAAAACATTACATTACATAGATTTCATTACATCTGTTTAAAAGTAAAGTGATATAAGTTTCATAGATACATAAGTTTAAACAAAAGAAAGACGTGACTCCATACGCTCCGTCTTCTGCAAAAGAACGCGGTAATACCTGTCTAAGGAGAACCTGAGAATACAAGTAGTTTAAAAATCAGCATAAAGCTAGTGAGTTCATAAGCGGTTTGTTTTTTTTGAAAATGATCAAAATTCCTTTAGTTTTCTGAAAAAGTGGTTATCCAAGAAAATCCCATATTTTCTTAAAAGTAATGTTTAGTTTTCCATTATGTTACACAATTCTGGTTATGAATAGTTGTTACCCCAGGAAAATCCTATATTTTCCTAAAAGTTGGTTATCAATCCGAAATGTAATGTAAAAGATGTATACTGAAAACCTGATTATCCTTGTGAAGTGTATGCTAGTTTTAACATGTATATAAAACTATCAACATAGTAAACTAATTTCAAAGGTTATTAATTTACTATAATCATTATTACTAACAAGTAAATCTCTGTTATCCAAATTGCGAGTTCTATAACCATACTAAAGACTAGATATGGCAAAGAAAAGGCCAGTATCATTTATGACTTTCGTCACCCATGAACCTTTCGGTTCGGCTGTAGCTAGCAGCCAGGTGCGGGGTAGTCAGCCCCGTATAGATCTATACACTCAAGTCACGTTCCCTCACAAAGAGATTCTGGTTATAGAGGCTGTCACAACTAGCATTTTTAACTAGGAAATTCTATTCTCATATAAACATCATGTAACACCGTAAATTTCAAGACAAAAATTTCATTTAAAATAATCATTTTATTCTTAGAACACTTGTTTAAAATCTCATTCATAATCGAATTACAAAACATAGCTCCATTTTCACTTGCATAGAAAACCAGGATCCTCCAAAATATGACTCTTTCTCTGGTGTGTACAATCAAGCCGGTGCCGTCCCGTGATACTAAAAGAAACCTGAAAACAACATAACACAAAACACTGTAAGCACGAAGCTTAGTGAGTTCCCTAAAATACCACACACATAACACATATAAGCCACTCGAGGCTATAACTCTATGGGTCCGTGCGCCCAAACTCTGTGAACCCTCAGGTTCTAACTCTGTGAACCTTCCGGTTCTAACTCTAGGAACCCTTCGGTTCCAACTCTGCAAACATGCACAACATAAATCACATAGAAATAATGCAGTACAACACATAACATACATAGCATACAAATACTCTGTCACATAACTTTGGTTACCTACTCAAGGTAAAGTATAGTGAGGAGACTCACCTGGCAAGCAGAAAGCAGATATCTCCATACTTGAATCTCGAACTCGCCACCGCCTAACACGTAAGGCAAAACTCTCATGACTATAACTCTCGAGACTAGAATCAATCCTCTCTCAATGCACCCTCTTAAGGGTAAAAGACTATTTTACCCCTCTCTTGGCCCAAAGGCCACATCGCTGACCAACCCTAAAAGTCAATGGTCAACCCTTGGTCAAAATCCAAGTCCTCAGTCAAAGTCAACCCCTGACTGACCCTACTCGCCGAGTCAACCCTATGACTCGCCGAGTTCCTATAATCAGAACTTCACTCAATCCGCGACCTAACTCGCTGAGTCACTCCGAGACTCGCCGAGTCCAACAACTCTGAGTCCACTCGCACACAACTCACCGAGTCATCCCTTGACTCGCTGATTCTCGACTCAACCAGGGAATATCGGGACTCTTCGACAAGACTCACCGAGTCCAAGAACAGACTCGCCGAGTCTAAGACCTACTCGCCGAGTTGTTCATACAACTCGCCGAGTTCCAGGCCATCTTCATCCAACTCGCCGAGTTGTTCTTCCAACTCGCCGAGTCCCAGCTCATCTTCAAGCAACTCGTCGAGTACACCCATGTGACTCGCCGAGTACCACCGGTCTGAATCCATTCAGAAGCATTCCAGGCCATGCAATTGCTCCAAAACATAGATCTAGCCTCCTACCACTCATCCATCACGTAAAGTGGCAAACTTTACGTGAATCCAAAGAGATCTAGGCCATTTGCACATTGGGCTAGGGTTTGGGACATGAAAGCTTCACTAAACACTCCAACACAGGGACTTTCATGTTCTCTGATTCTTCTCCCTTCCAGATCTGAGGTAGCAACCTCAGATCTAACCTCTAGACTTCCCATTACATCCATAGACAAGTTCCCATAAACCCCAAAATGAAGAAACAACATAACAACAGCCCAAGAATGAGATATTACCTCAAAGAGATGCCCCAACTGCAATGTAATTTGAATCCAAGCAAAGCCCATTGCTCCAAGCCTTCAATCTCCCAAAATTCCTTCAACAATTACTTCTCCAAGCTCCAATCCACTCAACAATGGTGCTTCACCGCGATTTAGGGTTTTCTGGGGCTCAAGGGGTGATAAGGAGGCTGGGAGGAAAATATAATGTTCTTTATATAGGGCTCAACCCCGAGAATTAGGGTTTTCTCCAATCAGCGCCTACTCGCCGAGTCCTCCTCACTGACTCGCCGAGTCGGCTACTTAGCACGCGACCCAGTCGCGACTCCACTCGCCGAGTCCATCCATGGACTCGCCGAGTCACTCTTTCCCAATTTACTCTTTTATCCCTTCAACTCTACTCTTGATATTTCGGGATGTTACACATCATCCATTGTAAAAGCCTATACTCTAAGTGAATACTATACTCTATTCTCATTCAAATATATCTCATATGCTCAAATAAGGGTTGGAAACCTTAGGAATCCCGACTCAAGTTCTTTATGGAAAAGGATTCTCTTATTGGACCTATTGGACCAATGAACTTTCAAATCGACTATTTGGGGCTCTACTTGGACCCACAATCATGGAACTAGATTGTTTTGGGCCATGAGGGCCTAAAATAATTCATTTCTATCTCTAATAGGCCTTGTTGGGCCATCTCTCTTTCACTCTAATCTATCTCTCTTCTCAAACTTAACCAATATTCTCTCAAGAACATCCTTTCCTTCCATCCAAAATTTCGAAGATCTAGGGTGTTTTCAAGAGGATTCTTCACCAAAATCATCATCCTTGGTAAGTCTATGCTTAGATCCATGGTCTAATCTCTTGATTACTTCAAAAATCTTCTCTTAATTCATGCAATTTCGTGATCTTGCATCTTAGAACCCATCTAAGCTCAAAAACCTCTCAAGAAGCTTGCTAGGGCCAAGAATCACATCATCTTCTTCCATTTCTTCTTCAAACCAAGAAAAACAAAGCAAGGTGAGTTCATACCCCCTTGTTTTTGGTTTTTACCTATTTTTGGGGGAGAATACAAGTTTATTTGAGTAGATCTATGTGTATATGCATGATTATGTGTGTTTTCTTGAAACATTTGGTGATTATGTGTTGATCACTTCACTAATCTAAAAATATGTTAAGAAACTTGGAGTTTATCACTAGGATCTTCATATGAATCTTGAGAAAAGTATGTTTTATCACAAGTATTACATGTAAACATGTAGATCTGGGATTTGTATACTTTATATAGCAAAAATAATTGTTGTGTTTAAAGATTTATAAACTAAACTCACAAAACAGCCATTGACAGAAAAGTTTTGGTCCAATCTCGGACTGTTTTGACAATCCAAATGGAAATATTTTTCAAAACTGTTTTACATGGATAAAGTTCAGGTTTATACCTTTAAAATGACTACTCTCACGTTTTCATACGATTTTTCTACAATTTTTGGCGAATTTTACAAAACTGCCTATCATATTTGAAATAATTTCGGACCAACCTGTGAAGATGAGAAATTTCACACTTGTTAGAAGCCATTAAAAATTATGAGAAAATTTGTGAACAAAGTAGACAAAATTTCTAAACTTTGAGAGTTTACGGATCCAAATTTCGGCTTATGATGATTTTTCTACAAATTTTCAAACAACTAGGTCGGAAAAGCTAAAAAACCAGAAAATGTGTATTTTCACAAAAGTCAAGCCAAGAATGTTATTTTTGACAAAAATGGGTTTTAAAATGTTATTTTTACTACAAAATAGTTATCAAAACAAGTTTTGAACAAAATGGAGACTAAAGTGTTATTCTTACAAAAATTAGGCCTTAATCCTAAATTTTTGGCTTATTGGGCCAATAACGTCATTGTTACAAAAAGTGGGCTTTATATATCAATTTTGTAAATAATCAAGCTAAAATAAACAAAACAATAACAAACAGGTTTAAAACGATATTCATATCTTTATTGGGCCTGGAAATAATATACATGTTTAGTGGGCCTTAGTGTCCTTTTACATGTATATTGGGCTCGGGATATGTATTCATATCCTTATTGGGCCTGGAAATAATATACATGTTTAGTAGGCCTTAGTGTCCTTTTACATGTATATTGGGCTTAGGATAGACATTCACATTCCTTTTGAGCCTGGAAATAATAGACACGTATAGTGGGCCTTAGTGGTTCACTACATGTTTATTGGGTCTGGGAATGGGTTTTATACGCGTTCTTCTTTTTATGCCATTTTAGTGAATACTTGAACTAAAACCAATGATAAACCAACAAATGGATTTAATTTGATCATTTTCTAGGTTACTGGGCCTTAGTGACCCATTTTTTTTATGTGTGAAAGGTCATGTATATGTTTATTGGGCCTCGTTGACCCATTAACATGTGCGACGGACCTTGGATACTATTTGTGTGCCATTTAGGCCTGTAAATACTTTACATGTGAAATGGGCCTTAGTTGTCCTTTCATATATATTTCGGGCCCATGTATTCCATTTGGGTCTTGAAATGATTTACATGTTTAGCGATGCCTTAGTGGTTCACTTACATGGATCATTGGTCCTGGGATGAGTTTATACCTTTTTCTTCGCGTAAATTCGATTAAGGATCTAGCGAGTTTTTGTCGGTTGGCACCTATTAAGTGTACGATTGTAGCCTGTAGTTATAACTAGAGTCTCTTGGAGGGAGAACGGGGATTTGTGTATAGATCTATACGGGGATGACACCCCACACCTCAGTTGTTCGCTACAGTTAGACTAACTCGGTCTAGGGTGATGAAAACCTTATAATCAAAGTCAAAACCGATGTCCAACGATGCCAAGACAGGTGAAATTGTCATTATTTAGTATGGTTATGACGGCTCGCTTTGAGGAATTAATGTTATGAAGTTTACGAAAGACCATTTTTTTACAGGCAACATCGGGTTGTCTGGGAACATTCTCTTTACATGCTCTTACATTCTCTCTACATTCTCTTTACCTTTTTAGTCAAATAAACAATAACATACATGAATCAATACAAGATCTAACACAAACACACTAAACAGTTTTCAGAAAATATTGGATTTTCTGGTGGTTTTCAAAGTTATACAAATCATTTTCACAAACATGCTTATGAACTCACCAACATTTTTATGTTGATCGTTTTCAAAATAACTTGTATTCTCAGGAAACCGTTGAAGCAGGATGAATGAAACAAACTAATGGATATTGTGTGATATTTTGTTTCATCATACTCTTACTATTTTGGCATGTAATATTCAAACACAATACTCGATGTAAACAATGAATGTTGTTATATTACATGTGTGATGATGATGATGTTATGTTTCAATTATATTCACTGTAATGATATTTCAAGATGAAGTCACACACAAGCCCCCGGACGTTTCCACCGTCTGGTTCGGGGGTGTGACAGAGGCGATCCTCCACTCGCGTATCTCTGTGGAGTATTCTCCGAGGACGTGTCTCCAATTTATAGGAATAACAAATCTACAAGTAATAATGCGAAAAATCCTTTTTAATTTCTATTTACAAAGACGATCCTCCACTCGCGTATCTCTGTGGAGTGTTACCGAGGACAAAATAATTGAATCAAAATGTTGCTTTTAACAATAATGATATGAAACTATTAATTTGTGAAATATAAAACATAACAGTTTATAAAGAGTTTCACAAATAGTCTAATGTTTGGTTAATACTATTTTTCCGTTGTTAAAAGCATGTGAATATCAAGCAGTTTAAATGAAATAAATACTTTAAGTACAAGATATTCTTGTACTTTTGCTTGTATTCTCCCCCTGAAAACATTGAAAAACACTAAAAAAGGGTAGGGGTATGAACTCACCGGACGAGCATTGTGTCGGTTTGGATGCTAAACGTCGGTTCGTGAAAACGTGCGAGGTTCCTATGTAATATAAAATTATACACAAATGTATCTAATTAGACTATAATCACTAATCAGATACAATTTTACACTCTCGGACGCGAAAACACTTCAAAACAAGTGTTCGGAGTGACCCGGGTGACATCTATGGACGTATATGGCTTGGATATGGAGTTTACTCTTCAAGAGTAAACTCTCAAGAGTGTTTACGGTCCAAATGACCAACTCCCCATGATTTTACGGCGATAAACTCATGATGGGGGTGTTCTTGGTTGCTAATTGGTCTTATAACACTTTAGGGGTGATGCTAGTCTTGATTTTGTGGCATTGGAAGGGAATTTGGGCATTCTATGGACCATTTGAGGAGTTTACGGCCGTAAACTCTTATGTGCTATGTTCAAATGTGTTTTGATGGTCCTAAGTTAATTACAATGCACAAAGGAAGGTTCTAGGGTTGATTCCATGGCTTAGGAAGTGATTGGGACTTGAATTGACTTAGGAAAAGGAGTTTACGGTTTATGAAGATGTTCTTGGGGAGTTTAGTACCTTAAACACATGAGTTTACTACATTAAACTCATGTTTGTCCATGAATCATGTGTTTTAGTGGTTAGAGGTTAATCACATGTGATTCTAGTCCAACATACAAGCCATTCAAGGTGTTAAGGGCACTTTAACACCCTTTGGATGAGTTTAAGGTCTAAGAAGGTGTGTTTACGGTCCAAGAATGTTCTTGGGCCGTAAACTCAAGTTTGATCCGTTTACATATGTTTTGGTGCATCACATGAAGAATTATAAGGTTCTACACTCTCATGGAAGCATTTGGAGGTGTTTAGGGGCATTTTGACACTTTAAAAGAAGTTTATGGTCCATGAATATTGTCACACCCCAAAACCAAGAACGGCGGAAACGTTCTGGGGCGGAGGACGTCATGTATAATATCAACAACAATGTAAAGTAGTAAACAAGCAACAACATCATTCATTGCATTAATAAAATAATTATTATACAATTGTATTCTGTCAAATTTTGATAAACACTAAAGCATAAATCAAAATGAAAGATAAGTCTTGAACAAGCTCCATCTTCCTTTCTCCTTGCATCGGTACCTGTCTATGATGACCTGAGGATACAAGTAATTTTGAAAGCGAGTATCAGCTTTGAAGCTGGTGAGATCATAAGTATTTAGTGTCTTAATTTGTATGTAAGAATTTGTAAGTCTATGTATTGTAAGAATTTGTAAGTCTATGTATTGTAAGAATTTGTAAGTGTATATGAATTGTAAGTACTTGCAAGTCTATATATCGTAAGAATTTGTAAGTGTTTGAAAAGCCCTAGAATCCCTATGATTCCTTCTAGTTTATGAAGGTGTCTTCTACCAAGACCTAACTGTTCTCTGTGTGTGTCTCTTGTAAGAGTATGTATTTTTCCAAAGTATAACTATCATTATCCAAAAATATAGTTTGTACATTTATGTTTAAGTGAGGTTATCACTAAAAATATGTAATGGAAAAATTAACGTAGTACTAAAACGTAGCTCTAAAAGGACTACTACCGTACTAACTACCTTAAACCGGATTTTAGGCTAAGGCATTCTGTGATAAATTGCACCATACTATCGACTGTAACAACGACATACGAATGGTCATAATAACGGAATGACGTTTGGCACCTGCAGGCCTGCAGGTCCGGCTGTAGCTAGCAACAAGGTGTAGGATTGTCAATCCAGCATAGATCTATACGCAAACTCAACGCTCCCCCTCCAAGAGACTCTGGCCGCAACTCAAGTCATGAGGTTTTAAGTCATGCTTCGATTTAAATCACAGTAATTAACGTATTCTCGTATATGTAATGTAATGAACTGTTCTAGCTGTAACGTACGTGTTCTCTACCTAGCAAGTATAGTAATGTAAACGTTCTAGTATAGTTGTATATGTTCTCGTCCTAGTATGGTTGTATATGTAATGTACAGTAATGTTCTAGAAAGTATTGACTCATGAATGAATTGACTCATTGTATGATATCGCGTTCTAGTAATGGTTCTAGTATCTTCCTGAACTACCCATATGGTAGCTTACTAGTAATCTAAGTGGTACGTATGGACATGGATGTATACCCTTGCTACCCAAGGGCATAGGATGAACTGGAAGGACCTTTTATGACTTTATATGTACACATGATATATAACTAATATTTAAACGACCTTCGGACGAGTATCCGATATCCCACCAGACCACATCTCAAGGCGCGAAAAGGAAATACGGTGGATAGCCTTCCTAAGTCTTTTAAACATTTCTTATATAACTATACATATAGAGGCATGCAATTTATAATATAAAAGCATAAATAAGTTTTGTAAGACATTTGAAATATAAATATTATTTTAAGAAAAGATCGACTTGATGTCAATCTATAAAACAATTTGAAGGCATAAGTTTGATAAAACAATTTAAGTATAAGGAACATTTGTTTGAAACACAGTTGTAAATAAGTTTGAAATATGATATACAGAGTAAGAGGCACAGTGTAATAAGGAGTTTAAAACATATAAAATGTTCATAAAAATCATTTGAAGGAAACTGTTTGGTAAAACGGCTAATGAGTAGCCAAATCTTTTGAATGTTGTATATTAATCACATGTGATTGATGTAATAACTAGCGTAATTCTACTTATTAATCGCATGTGATTGATATAATACTAGCATGATTCTACTTGTATCCCCCCCCATAAAACATTTAAAATAGTTTAAAACATTAGTTAAGGGGTATGAACTCACCTGCAGTAAGTGACTGGAATTGAACGGGCTGTTATCGTACGGAAAGATCGGACACGTGCTTTGTGTTAAGTGAAGACTTAGACACACACAGTCCTAATTACATATGAAAACATATGTATATAAATAATTAGTGATTATAACACTAATTATACAAGTAATAACATTAAAGCGCGAAGAAAACACTTTTGGTCAAGTGCTAGGAGGCTAATGGGTTGCAACAAAGGAGTGCAATGCCCCTAATGGAAGTTTAAGGTCAAAAGACCATATTCATTGGAGTTTACGGCCCAGGGGAGTAAGCTCCTGGCCGTAAACTCTCAACCAAGGCTTGGAATGGTACTTTGAATTACTACAACCTTAGTGAGAATTGTTTCAAGGCCTATGCAAGTGTTTGGGCACAACATTGACTCCTTTGGGGAGTTTACGGCCCAAAGACCCTAATCCCTTGTAGTTTACAGCCGTAAACTCCCTTGGGAGGGTTATTATGATGCTTTCAAGTCTCTATAATAACTAGGAACAATTCTAGGCTTGAGTACTAGGCTTTAGGAGGGTTTATGGCACCAATTTGTACCATTTTATGGAGTTTACGGCCATAGAACTCTTTGGGCCATAAACTCCCTCACTAATGGGGTTCTAAGTGTTTTAGCTAGTCCATAATACATTTAGGTACATGCCCAAATTGTTTCATGGCTTAAGGAAGTGTCTAGGGTGTCCTTTGACCCCTTTGTGGGAGTTTACGGCCCAAGAACCACTCTTGGCCGTAAACTCTTCAATACTTGTGCTTTTCTTATGTTTCCTAGGTCCTAAACACATTAAGGTATTTGCCTAAAATAGAGTCCAAGCCTTAGGAAGTGTTTGAAAGGATTTTGGCACTTAAACTTGGAGTTTACGGCCTAAGGAGCTTCTTGGCCATAAACTCCCTTCTAGAAATGATTTCTAATGGTTTTGATGGCATAAATCATGAGTTTAAGGCTTCTAGGTTTTTGTTTTAAGGCTAAGGGAACATTAGGCACTCATTTGTGCCTTCACTTGGAGTTTACGGCCCAAGAGATGTTCCTTGGCCGTAAACTCCTAAAACTACATGTTCTTGAATGATTTCTAGCCCCTAATGTTCATACATAAAGTCCTTAACTAGTTGCATCACAAGGAAATGGGACTAGATGGCCTTTAGGCCTTGTTTTGGAGTTTACACCCCAAGAACGTTCTTGGGCCGTAAGCTCCCGGATCTTGTGTTTTGGACATGTAAATAATGTTATTAAGCATATAAAAAGTATTAAAACACATCTAGGGAAGTAGACTCACAATCTGGGATGAAAACCCGAAGATCTGTGAGAGAGAAGTTGGCTTTTCTCTAATTGGAATTCAACTAATGAACCAATTTGGTTCAAAATTCTATTTATAGTCCTGAGATTTTTGGCAGAAAATATTTTTATTCTCGGAATGGATTCTAATGACCTAGAGTAATGGAATTACAGTGTTGCACAAAGTCCTAGTGCATCCACTCTCCTAATAACTCCTTAGGTGTAAAACCCTGAAAATTGCCAAACTTATACCATAAGTCTGAATTTTCACTGCAACTGCTCTACTTCTATTGGATTGAAATGGTTTGATTAGAATGGAAATTTCGGGTTGTCACAAATTTGGGTTTACGACCCAAGCATGTTCTTGGACCGTAAACTCATGTCCAATACTCAAATGGCACGATTTTGGGGTCCTAAACTCATGCATGCAAGTTTCTAAGCCATTTCTAAGCACTAGAAGGGGTTTAGAGGGGTTTTGGGACTTCAAAACCCTCTCAAGGGGTGTTCACGGTTTTGGGATGTGACAACCCGAAATTTCCATTCTGAACAAACCATATCAAGCCAATAGAAGTTAGAACAGTTACAGAGAAATTTCAGACTTTGGGTATAAGTTTGAGTATTTCAGGTTTAACACTTAAGGAGATATCAGGAGAGTAGATGCACTAGGGTTTTATGCAACACTGTTATTCCAATACTCTATGATATTAGAGTTCATTCCGGGAATAAAATATTTTCTGCCAAAAATCTCAGGACTATAAATAGAAATCTGAGCCATATTCATTCATTAGTTACATTTCCAACTAGAGAAAAGTCATTTTCTCTCTCACGGATCTTCGGGTTTTTATCCCAAAACGTGAGTACTTCAATCTAGTTGTATTATATAGCTTAGATTGTGCTTAATAACATCAAAATCATGACAGAACAGCAAGATCTATGAGTTTACCGCCCAAGAACATCTTGGGGAGTAAACTCCTTTTCAAGAGCCAAATGGTGCCTAGTCCTTCCTTAATCCATGAAACTAGTTTGGACTTGTACACTAACGAGTTTAGGGAGAGAAAACAACCTCAAAACACAAGATTTGAGAGTCTACCGCCCAAGAACATCTTGGGGAGTAAACTCCTTTTCTAGGGCCAAAGTGTGCCCAATGTCTCTCCAAACCTTGGAAATGAACCTTGAGACTACCCATGACATGTTTAGACATCCAAAACAAATAGAATCAAGGGTTGAAAGTGAGTTCACGACCAAGGAAGTTCTTGGGCCGTGAACTCCATATTAGGGTGCCAAAATGCCCTAAAGACCTTCATTAAGCCAAGAGACAAACATAGCACCTTACCTTGATGTGTCCAGGACCCAAAACAATAAAAATATCAACACCCATGAGTGTTTACGGCCGCAAACACATGACCAAATGGTCCATGGGTCGTGAACTCAAGTTAAGGGTGTTTTGATGCCACAAACACTTCTAAAGGCTTTGGCTTGAAATTAGAATGCTTCCTTATGACCTTTAGGACCCTCATAAACATAAATGGCCATGAGTTTACGGTAGTAAACTCATTTGGGCCGTGAACTCCTTAGAACTTCAAAGAAAGTGGGTTTTCTTCATCCTAAATTAGAGCTAATGTCCCTAAATTATTCCCAAGCCTTCAAACTTGCATTCCCACATGAGTAGCCATGATTTTACGGCCGTAAACTCCCTTGGGCCATGAACTCATGTGAGTGCCTTTATACCTTCCTATGTTGAATCACATGTGATTCCAACACTTGGTCAAGGTGTTACCTAGTCCCGGAAGGTGTTTCCTTTCATATAGATGTTATAAACACTATATTCATGTCAATATGTGTCCTTATATGTCATTTAGGACTTATTGTGTCTCAGGACTTCATTCGTGGAACTTCTCATCCATACACGCGTACCCGTTAGAACCACTCACAACAGGTGAGTTCATACCCCTAAATCAATGTTTTAAATGATTTTAAATGCTTTAAGGGGGGGGGGGGGGAATACAAGTAGAAAACATCATGTTATTAAATCATCCATATGTATTTTTTAACTATGTTTTCATTCAGCAGATTTCACATACTACAAAATGTGATGCATGAAATCGTTTTCTATCTTAAAAATACTTTGTTATCAAATGTATTACTTTTGAAATGTTTATTAAAAATGACATCAAGTCATTGTTAATTATTGTTCAAAACTCTTAGATATCTTACAAAACCATTATTTTTACCTTCTTGAACAAAACTATACTTATACACTTATGTTCATATAAATGTTTTGAGATTATAGTTTTCATCCTTCATTCAGTTCCCTACACTCTTGTGTAGCAAGGGTGTATAAACCTACTTGAACAACCAATTACCTTTCAGTTAACTATCATAGGGATAGTTAGAATATACCAAAACATTATTCCTAATTACAAGGAATCACACAAGAGTCAGTTCATTCATGTGTCTATACCAGTACATTACCTGATACATGAGTACATTTACATATGCTTACCTGATACATGAGTACGTTTACATATGCTTACATGATACATGAACACGCTTACATGAATACATTACATGAGTACCATTACATAGATACATTTTCCTGTATACACTTACATGGATACATGTACCTAGAGTTACGAGGATGATTTATTAGTACTTTCTGTGTAAATTGTCATGTCCATCCTAGTTCAACGGGATATCTAGGCGGGACTAACCATTCCGAATCCCAGCTGATTAGCACCAGTGGTTGATGACCATCTACGGAGGTCTACGGTTAATACTTATATTAGGAACATCGACTACGGGACTAACCCTTCCTACCCCCTGCTGCTGCTACAGAGGACAATTGGACAATCTTCGGATGTTCATTAGGTTATTCATTTCGCTTACCGCGATGTCGTGTTAGTCCTGGTACCAAAGGATAACACTTATATCATATCTTTTTTCTATTTTACTTTATTTTGTGACACATTCACATAAACGACGAGTTAGACTAATTACTGTTTGTAATAGTCAAAAGGAGGAAAAACTATCATTTTTATAACAGGACATTCAGGTCTTGGTAGAAGACTATCATATTCTTTCGTAGTGTTAGTCCTAGTACCAAAGGATAACACTTATATTATATTCGTTTCCTATTATACTTTATTTTGTGATACATTCACATAAACGATGAGTTAGACTAATTACTGTTTGTAATAGTAAAAAAGAAGGAAAAACTATCATTTTTATAATAGAACATTCGGGTCTTGGTAGAAGACTACATTTCATACTAGTAGGAAATAAGGGATTTTCTAGGGTTTTCAAACTTATATTAATCGTTTCATTTAAAGATTTACAAGACACTCATAACAGTTTTCCAAAACAAGACAATGACACTTAAATACTTATGATTCACCAGCCATAGGCTGATACTCTCTTTCAAAATAACTTGTATTCTCAGGTCACCAGTTAGACAGGTACGATGTCCAGGCCTTGAGAAGACGGAGCACAGTCAAGACTCATCCTATTTGGATTATTTATGTTATTGTTGTACATTATGAAAGAACACACATGTATTAAAACTTTACTTTTAATGAAATGGATGATGTTGTTGCTTGTTTACTACTTTACACTGTTATGATACTACACATGACGTCCTCCACCCCGAGACGTTTCCGCCGTTCTTTGTTTTGGGGTGTGACATGGGAGGGTCCCTAGACCGTAAAAACTTGTTCTTGGGTGCTTTTGGGAGTTTCAAACATGAATTTGTATGCCAAACAAGTTAAACAACAAGCTAGGATGGAGTACTTACCAAATTGAGGCTTGAAATGAGGTTTTTGGATCAATTTTGAATTCTAGAGAGAGAATAGTGAGAGAAAGTGTTTAGAGAGAGATAAAAAGCTTCAAAATGTGGTCACTCAATCCCTTATATAGGGGTTGAGTTTATGGCCCGGAGGAATTCTACCCGATACTACCGTTAGACGGTGCTTTTGGTCGTACCCGATAAATTGTCGTAATCACGATTTAGATGAAACTAATAATTTTCCAAAAAAATATGGAAAATATTTTAATGATTATAATGCATCCCAACACTTATGAAACCGAATTAAAAGTCGCGATTAAATTAATTTAATTGTAAGGTTAACGGGGCAATTTGAATACGAACAGTTTTATTTAACGGAAATGGTTTATAATGACAGAATAAATTACGGGTTGTCACATTATCCCCCCGTTAGAGGGAATTTCGTCCCGAAATTCATGAATTAAGATACAAGTTATGGAAAGAGATGTGGATATTTCTGCTGCATCGGGTCTTCGCTCTCCCAAGTGAATTCAGGTTCTCGCTTGGAATTCCAGCAAACCTACATTATCAGGATGCAGCTTTGTTTCGTATGTTTGATCTCTCGGTCTATGATCTCGATTTATTCAAGAGAGATTACTAGGGTTTCATCGGACAGGCACTTCTAAAGATTCGAGACGTGGAAGACAGTATGGATGTTGCTAAGTTCTGAAGGTACTCGGAGTTTGAAGGCTACGGGGTCAATCCTAACGAGGATCTCGAAGGGTCCAATGTACCTTGAGTTAAGTTTTTCGTGCTATCCAAAGTGTATCATGTCTTTCCAGGGTGAGACCATTAACAGGACACGTTCACCAACACAAAATCCTAGAGGTTTCTGTCGTATATCGGCGTAACTCTACTGTCGATCTCATGAAGCTTTCTGTCGTTCTCGGATTCAGATGATCCTCTCGGTGATTTTGCGGATGATTTCAGGATCAGTGAGGGTACTATCGGGGAATCGACTCTTGGCTAACTGTGTGTCTCCTTCCTCAACCTAATACGAGAGAATCAGTACTTTTGACCGTAGAGGGTTTCGAACGATGCAGTCTTGATACTGGTGCGATAACTGTTGTTATACGAGGGTTCGATCAAAGTTAAATGGTTGTCCAAAGTCGTTCTGCAATTAAGGACACATGCTCCCAGCATGTCTTTCATGATCTGAATAACTCTATCACTCTGTCTAATTGTCTGAGGATGATAAATTGTACTCATATCTAACTTGGTTTCGAGAGTTTTCGGAAGGAATCTGTCTAAACCTTTGGGGTAAACCTGTTATCTCAATCAGGGATAGTGGACACAGGTACACCGTGCAGTCATACTGTCTATTGGATGTGGGTTTGCGTGAGTGTTTCCATCTTGAATGATTCTCTGATCGGAAGGAAGTGAGCGGATTTTATTGAAGGATCGACCATTTCCAAACGGTATCGTATTCACTCGGGAAAATTGGGTAACTTGATGGTGAAATCCATGTTGATTATTTACCATTCCCATTCGGGTATCTAGGTTTTTGGGACAGTCCCGAGGGTTTCTAACTAGGCTTCTCAGGTCTGAGCGAGTATACGGAGACAGATAGTCATTATCAATGTCTTAGTCTTGCTGTCTAAGCTTTCCTTTCGGCTAAGGGCACCTCATGTTTATGTCTTTCTGGTCGAATATATTCTGTAGTCTCTTATGGTCAGTGAAATTAGCATACTTGGTTCCATTGAGATCATGTCTCTCATTCTTCAGTGTAGGGACTGCTGCTCCAAATTCCAAGTTGTGAGTTGTGTAATTAACTTCGTGTGCCTTTTGTTTTTCTCGAAGCGTGAACGACAACTTTTTCCTTCTTGTCTAAGCACATAATCTAAACTCAGATTGAACGTACTGCAAAGGACCACGAAGTCCTCTATTTCTTCTGGCAGGGACAGGTTAGGTGTGATGCATAAGTCTTACTTCAATGCTTGAAATGATGTATCTCACTTTTTACTCCAACAAAAAGGGTACACCTTTCTGTGTCGGAGTGGATAAGGGTTTGGCGATTTTACAAAGATTCCTGAATGGGTTTGTAATAATAGCCGGCGAGACCCAAGAATTGACAGGTTTTCTGTGGGTGTTTTCGATGCCGGCCCTTTCTTTATTGCTCTGATCTTAGGAGGATCCACGCGTATGTCTTCATTTCCTACTACATGACCAAGGGAAAATGGTTTGACCGAAGGGTATCAATACGAACTGTTAGTGATCAAATCGAGTCCTGAATACTGTCTTGGAATCATTTTCCTCGTGAACTCGTAGCTGAATGGTGTCTTGACCTAAGTTCTATCTTCGAGGAGTAGTTGGCTCCCTGAAATTGATCGAAGAAGTCATCTATTCGGGAAAGAGGATATCGATTTTGATGGTCAACTCATTAAGCCGACTGGATAACTCTTGCATTTCTACTGGAGCAAAGCGATACGGAGATTTTGGCTACCGGGGGGGGGGGGGGGTAGTTTTAGGGATTAAGTTGATACAAGACTCGACTTGACGTTCGGGAGGAATTCTCGGAAACTTTTCGGAAAAGACATTAGGAAAAATTATAGACTTCGGAGATGCTCTCGAGGTCTTTAACTTCTTGTTTCTCGTTGATTACCTAGGCTAGGAATTTATGACAGTCCTTTTAGGGAAACTTTTTGAGCTTTGATGTGTAAAATGATGTGAAGGTTAGAGCTAAGCTTATCGCCGTAGATCATAAGAATCTAGTCAGAGGGGAAACTGAGACGAATAGCTTTTTCATAAAGAAGTATATCAGCACGATCGGGCCTCAATCGATACATGTCAAAGATAACATCAAAGTTCCTTATTGGAATTGACGTTAGGCCAATGGAGAAAGAATGGTTACTCAAAGTATGAATACAACTTAGGAATAAATCATTAGCGCACTCATTCTCGCCACTAGTCATCTCGACGGTAAATGTTTTGGTTATTAGACGATGAATATGTTTACGAATATATTTAAATGAATGACTAATAAAACTTTCTTGACACTAGATTCGAAAAGGATACGAGCATAAGAATTGTCGAAAAGAAATGTACCCGCGACGATGGTGGGATCAGTGGTTGCCTCTTCCGGCTTCATAGCTAAAACCATCTCGGCGTTGTTAACGTTGTTGGTGGTTGCTGCTTTTCGGCAGTTTCGCTTGAAATGCCCGATTTCTCCACAACCAAAACAGGCCTGATCGGTACTTGATCCGGAAGATTGATTGATTAGTTGAGCTGGTGTTTTGCAGTTTTGAGCGAGGTGGCCTTTCATGCCACATCTGATGCGAATCTTCTTGCGACATGGACCAGGGGTAAAATGGTGATAACTGCACCTGTTGCACCAAGGAAGGTTACCAGCATACCTAGTGATAGGTGCTTGAGCTTTAGACACAACAACAGGAGTAGTGGCAGCTTGAACTGCCACAGTTTCATGCCTCTTGGAGGGTCCTTGGGAACTCTGACCCTTTCGCTTTTTCCAGATAACCTTATTACTCTCATCACACTCATTCTGATGCTCCTGAACATTTTCATGGTTTTGGGGGTAGGTGCTATATTCTGGTCCACCGAACCTGTCAGTGCACAATAGCTTCATTGTAGCTGTCACTGCGGCAGAAACGGCCAACTGGAATGTCACACCCCAAAACCAAGAACGGCGGAAACGTTCTGGGGCGGAGGACGTCATGTATAGTATCACAACACAGTAAATGTAAATAAGTAAACAACATCATCCATTGCATTAAATATATAATTTTAATACAAGTGTGTTCTGTACAGTTATAGACACCAAAAATAATGTAACACAAAATAATATGAGATGAGTCTTGAATGCACTCCATCTTCTCAAAAGCTGGCCTCGGTACCTGTCTACTGATGACCTGAGAATACAAGTTATTTTGAAAGAGTTTATCAGCATTAAGCTGGTGAGTTCATAAGTATTTTAGTGTCAATGTTTGTTGGCAAAAACGTTTGAACCTGTCTCAATGTATAAGTTTGTAAAAATGTAAGTAAATGTTTGAAAGTGTTTGCAAAAGTTTGAATCTCTCAGAAAATCCTATATTTTCTATAAAAGTAACCTTCTACCAAGGCTTAACTGTCTTGTATACTCGTTTGTTGTAAAAGTGTATAATTACCCAAGTAACTATCATTTAATAAAATATAGTTTTTACATTAATGCTGAAGTGAGATTATCACTAAACCATGTAACGGGTAAATCATTGTAGTACTGTAGCTTTGTATAATAAGAACTACTGATGTACTAATTACTACTACCTTAAACCGGATTTATATTAAGGTATATTGTGATAAATTGCACCATGCTATCGACTGGTAACAACGACATAATGAATGGTCATAATAAAGAAATGACGTTTGGCACCCGCAGACCTGCAGGTCCGGCTGTAGCTAGCAGCATGGTGTAGGATAGTCAATCCAGTATAGATCTATACGCAAACTCACGCTCTCCCTCCAAGAGAATTCTGGCTACAACTCGGGCCATGACATTTAAGGCATGCTTCGACACAGTGGATCACAATTGTTAACGTATTCATGTATATGTAATGTTTCTCGTTCTAGTATAGTGGTATATGTTCATGTTTCTAGTATAACTGTATATGTACATGTTTCTAGTATAGCTGCATAAGTACTTGTTTCTAGCATAGCTGCATATGAACTTGTTTCTAGTATAGCTGTATATGTACTTGTTTCTAGTATAGCTGTATATGTACTTGTTTCTAGTATAGCTGTATATGTACTTGTTTCTAGTATAACTGTATATGTACTTGTGTTACCCCGATGGTAACTAACTATTGATGTACTGATAAGTATGAATATGGAAGTACTTTTATGTCTATACATGTATATATGATATATAAGTAATATGGAAACGACCTTCGGATGGTCACCCGAAATCCCACCAGACCACATCCAAATCGAGAAAAAGGAAATAGGGCGGATGGCCTTCCTAAGCCCTTTAAACATTATTTATATATCTATACATATATGGGCATGCAATTGAATATGTAAAAGCATAAACAAGTTTTCATAAGACATTTGAAGCATAAATATAATTTCAAGAGAAGATCGACTTGATGTCGATCTATAAAACCATTTGAAGGCATAAGTTGATGAAACAGTTTAAGTATAAGAAGCATTTGTTTGAATCACAGTTTGTAAATAAGTTTGGATAGTAAAAGAGTTTGTAAAACATTTCAAAGTAAAGCAGTTTGATAAACAGTTTGAACAGTGGTAAAAATCGTTGGTTTCCTAGTTATTAATCACATGTGATTAAATGCAATCACATGTGATTGAAGCAATAACTATAAGTATTTGACTTGTATTCCCCCCCATAAAGTATTTAAAACATTTAAAATCATTTCAAAGGTTGATTCAAGGCGTATGAACTCACTTGTGGTGAGTCGTTTGAATTGCAGTGTCGGATACCGTGCTAGGTGGCAAACGGAGACTTGTTTACACGCACGAGCCTAGTTATCATATAATAAGCATATATATAACTAATTAGACAAATAATAACTTAATAAATAAGTTAAAACACTTAGGAACATGTAAACACTTTTTATAAGTGTTTAAGGTCCAAATGGTTGCATCTAAGCTGCTACGAGACAAGGCAAAAGGGTTTGAAACATCAAATGGCCTTGCATAAGAATTCACCACCCAACAAACCCCACCCTTTGGAGTTTATGGCCGTAAACTCATGGGTTTATGGCCGTGAACTCCTCACATTGTGGTTTTGGGTGTTTTAAAGTGTTATCTTGATCCTAGAACACTCCTAGCTTTGTTGGAATAACACATGAAGTAGTTTAAGGCCCTAGAATGCTCCATAGGGGAGTTTACGGCCTAAAGTCCATTTACCCTAGAGTTTACGGCCGTAAACTCATATGGGGTGATGGATTTTAATTGTTTTGAGGCACTTGCACATCAAGGATGGCTTCCATGATTTTATCTAAGGCTAATGGGGACAAGAGGCACACTTTTGTGCCTTCACTTGGAGTTTACGGCCCAAGAGGTGTTCCTTGGCCGTAAACTCCCTTTAAGGGATGTTCTTGATGGCTTTTCCTCCCCATTAAAGTCCTAGGTGCTCAATGGTAATTGTCTTAAGGCCTTAGGTGTGTTTGGAATGCTTTATACCCTAGAAAAAGGGGTTTACGGCCCAAGAGATATTCTTGGCCGTAAACTCCTATAACTTAATGATTTTGAAGTGTTTTGATGTCTAAAATAGGTACAAGCATTTGAGGGTTAAAGTCCTTAAGCATTAGGGGTGGTTTAGGGCACTAAATGCCCTTGAAAAGGGGTTTACGGCCCAAGAGAAGTTCTTGGCCGTAAACTCCAATTACTTGTGTTTATTGGTTGCTTTTTAGTCACAAATGTTTATACACTAACCCCTAAACAAGTTGTCTAACAAGGAATCGGGACTAGGAAGCCTTAAAAGTTCCATTTTGGAGTTTACTCCCCAAGAACGTTCTTGGGCGGTAAACTCCCAGATCTTGTAATCTAAACATGTAATTTGTGTTATAAAGCATCTAACAAGCATTGAAACACATTTAGTAAAGTAGACTCACAATCTGGGATGAAAACCCGAAGATCCGTCAGAGAGAATATGGCTTTTCTCTAATTGGAATTGTGAATAATGAATTAATTTAATTCAGAAAACTATTTATAGTCCTGGAATATTTTGACAGAAAATATTTTTATTCCCGATATAGGACTGTAACATTATGAAACTTGAAATGCTCAAATTTCACAAAACCAGGAGCATCCACTCTCCTGATATCTCCTTAAACATAAACCCTAATGTACACAAACTTGTTCGGAAAAGTGTGAAAATCACAGAAACTGGACTAGCTTCTATTGGATAGATAATGTTCGTACAAATGGAAATTTCGGGTTGTCACATCATCCCCCTGTTAGAGGGAATTTCGTCTCGGAATTAGAATTTAAGCAAATAAGAGTTACAAACAATTAAGCGAAAAGATGAGGGTATTTCAACTTCATCTGATCCTCGCGTTCCCAAGTGAATTCCGGTCCTCGCTTGGCGTTCCAGCGAACCTTCACGATAGGGATACAGCTTTGTTTCGTCTGCTTGACCTCACGGTCCATGATCTCTACAGGTTCTTCCACGAAGTTGAGGCTCTCGTTGATCTCGATCTCGTCGAGTGGGATTACGAGAGTCTCGTCGGACAGACACTTTTTCAAGTTAGATACGTGGAATGTAGAATGTACGTTATGAAGTGTGTCGGGTAGGTCGAGTTTGTAAGCTACGGGGCCGACTCTGGCAAGAATCTCGAAAGGCCCTATGTACCTCGGGTTAAGCTTTCCACGCTTGCCGAAGCGTATCAAGCCCTTCCAGGGTGAGACCTTGAGAAGGACTCGGTCTCCCACCTGAAATTCCAAAGGTTTTCTTCGTTTATCGGCGTAGCTCTTCTGTCGGTCTCTAGAGGCTTTCAATCGTTCACGGATCTGAACGATTTTCTCTGTCGTTTCCCGAATGATTTCCGGACCGGTGAGAGTACTGTCGGAAGCTTGCCCTCTTGCTAATTGGGTATCACCCACCTCAGCCCAGCACAGAGGGGATCTACACTTGCGGCCGTAGAGAGCTTCGAATGGAGCAGCCTTGATGCTCGTGTGATAACTGTTATTATAGGAAAATTCGACAAGGGGCAAATGAGTATCCCATGCTTTCCCAAAATCAATCACACAGGCTCGCAACATATCTTCCAGTGTTTAGATGGTCCTCTCACTCTGTCCATCGGTCTGTGGATGGTAGGCTATGCTCATGTCCAGCCTTGTTCCTAGGGAATGTTGTAGTGATTGCCAAAATCTTGAGGTGAACCTACTATCTCTATCGAAGATAATGGAAATAGGTACACCATGCAACCGTACTATTTCCCTAATGTATGTCCTCGTAAGTTTCTCCATCTTGTCGGTTTCTTTGATAGGCAGGAAGTGCGCAGACTTGGTCAATCTATCAACGATGACCCATATGGTGTCAAGTCCACCCGTTGTCTTGGGCAACTTGGTTATGAAATCCATAGTGATCCGCTCCCACTTCCACTCTGGAATCTCTGGTTGTTGCAGTAAACCAGAGGGCTTCTGGTACTCGACCTTAACCTTTGCGCAAGTAAGGCATTTACTCACGAAGGTAGCAATCTCTGCTTTCATATTAGGCCACCAGTATAGCTTTTTAAGATCCAGATACATCTTATCTGAACCTGGGTGGACGGAGTACCGAGTGTTGTGCGCCTCGGTCATGACCAAGTCTCGGAAACCACCGTGTTTCGGTGTCCAGATCCGGTTCATGAAATATAAAGCTCTGTCACCCTTGGCTTCAAAGTTCTTGTCCATTCCCCTAAGGGATTCACTCGACACATTTTCAGGTTTCATGGCCTCAAGTTGAGCCGCCTGAATTTGATTAGTCAGGTGTGAATGGATGGTTATTGATAATGACTTGACTTTGCGACCAGAATATTCCTTCCGACTTAGGGCGTCCGCTACTACGTTGGCTTTACCCGGATGATAACGAATATCGCATTCGTAGTCACTGAGTAGCTCGACCCACCGTCGTTGTCTCATGTTGAGCTCCTTCTGATCGAAAATATGTTGTAAACTCTTGTGGTCGGTAAAGATAGTGCTCTTCGTTCCATACAAGTAATGTCTCCAGATCTTTAGAGCAAACACTACTGCTCCTAGTTCAAGATCGTGGGTCGTGTAGTTAACCTCGTGTGTCTTCAACTGTCTCGAGGCATAGGCGATGACCTTACCTCGCTGCATCAGAACACATCCGAGTCCTTGATTTGATGCATCGCAATAGACTACGAAGTCTTTTATTCCCTCCGGAAGGGCTAATATTGGTGCGGTGCACAAGGCTCGTTTGAGCGTTTGGAACGCTCTTTCTTGCTTCTCTTCCCAATCAAAGGCCACGCCTTTCTGGGTCAGGGTCGTAAGAGGTTTCGCTATTCGGGAGAAGTTCTGAATGAACCTGCGGTAGTAGCCAGCGAGACCTAGAAATTGACGAATTTCCGTAGGCGTCTTTGGCGCTGACCAGTTCTCAATGGCCTTTATTTTGGATGGGTCCACGTGGATTCCCTCTTCGCTTACCACGTGTCCTAAGAATTCGACTCTTCGGATCCAAAATTCACATTTCGAGAACTTCGCAAAAAGTTTCTCTTTTCGTAGTGTCTCTAGAACTTGTCGCAGGTGATCGCCATGCTCTTTCTTACTTCGGGAGTAGATCAGGATGTCGTCGATGAAAACGATGACGAACTGATCCAAGTAAGGTCGGCATACTCTATTCATCAGATCCATGAAGACTGCGGGCACATTGGTCAATCTGAATGGCATCACCACGAACTCGTAGTGTCCGTAACGAGTTCGGAAGGCTGTCTTCGGCACATCCTCCTTTAGCACTTGTAACTGGTGATATCCGGATCTCAAATCAATCTTGGAAAAATAGTTCGCCCCTTGCAGTTGGTCGAATAGATCATCTATGCGCGGCAGAGGGTAGCGATTCTTGATCGTCAATTTGTTGAGTTCTCTGTAGTCGATACACATACGGAATGATCCGTCTTTCTTCTTAACGAACAAGACCGGTGCTCCCCAAGGTGAGAAACTTGGTCTTATAAAGCCCTTGCTGAGCAGTTCGTTAAGTTGACCAGAGAGTTCTTGCATCTCGGCTGGTGCTAAACGGTAGGGCGACTTGGCTACTGGGGTAGCTCCTGTGACTAAGTCAATTCTGAACTCGACTTGTCGTTGCGGAGGTAATCCGGGTAACTATTCTGGGAAAATGTCGGGGAAGTCGCTCACTACAGGGATGTTCTTTAGTTCTTTCGTTTCCAGGTTCGTGTCGACGACGTGAGCAAGGAATGCGTGGTATTCTTTGCGCATATATTTCTGTGCTTGAATACTAGATATAATGCGAAGACTCGCACCAGGTTTGTCGCCGTAGACTATAAGAGTTTCGTTAGACGGGAGGTTTAGTCGGACTGCTTTCTCGTAGCACATGATGTCGGCGCGATGAAGACTTAACCAATCCATGCCGATAATAACGTCGAAACTTTTTATTGAGACCGGCATAAGGTCGATTGGGAATGAATGGTTATCTAAGGTTAGAAGACAACCTAAGTATATGCTATTAGTACTTTCAGTTTTCCCATTGGCCATTTCTACTGTGAATTGTTCATTAAGTGCGTGTGGTTGTTGCTTAAGCATGCGAGCAAATTTGTGGTTTACGAAGCTTCGCTCCGCTCCACTATCGAACAGAATGCATGCATAGGAGTTATCAAGGAGGAACGTACCAGTTACCACTGTCGGGTCAGCAACTGCTTCCCCGTGGCCTATAGCTAGTACCCTCCCTGCTCCTCCAGTATTCCTCGCCTTGGGGCAGTCCCTTTTAAAGTGGCCTGTTTCGCCACATCCATAGCAAGTTGGGCTCGCGCCTGAGCCAGGAACTTGGGAGATCGGTTGTGCCGGGAACTTACAGAAACGGACGGTGTGTCCTTTTCTGTTGCAGTTAGAACACTGCATTTCACGGCAGGCGCCGTTGTGGTGGAAGTTGCATTTGTTGCACTTCGACAAACTTCCAGCATACTGCTTCCCCGGAGCAGTAACAGCAGTAGGGGTTACCGCAGCATGTACTGCCACGATTTGCTGTTTCTTTGAAGCTCGCTGCTTCTTCTTCTCATCCCAGAACTTCCGCTTGGTGCCAGCGGGTTTAGAGGGTTCTGGGATGGCTAGGGTGGTTGTGGTTGCAGGGGTTTTGACTCCATGGTCAATGAGTCTTTGTGCCAATCGCTTGGCACTGTCGAAGGTAGCGGGGTTCGATGCTAAGACATTCCCCTGGTACGGAGGCACTAGCCCCCATACATACCGTTCGATCTTTTTCCCTTCGGTGGGAACCATATTGGGGCATAAGGCCACCAGTTCGCTAAATCGGGCAGTATAAGCGATCACATTGGTGCCCTTCATGGTCAGATTCCAGAGTTCATGTTCTAACTTCTGGACTTCGCCCCTCGGGCAGTATTCCTCAGTCATGAGGTCCTTCATCGTTTCCCAGCCCATGTCGTTAGCCACGACGAGAGTTAGGGCTTTGACGTGGCCGTTCCACCACGTCAGGGCTTTATCCTCAAAGGTGCATGCGGCATATTTCACTTTGCACGCAGCAGGGCATGAACAGATTTCGAAGACTGATTCAGTCTTCTCGAACCATTGCGAGAGAGCAATGACTCCGCTGGTGCCATAGAAAGGCTTCGGCTTGCAATTTGTGAAATCCTTGTAAGAGCACTCTCTTGAGCGCACAGGGATTTCGACTGGAATAGATTCAACAGGGGTTCCACCTCTGCTAGCATCGGATGAGTGATACTGAGCCATGGCAGTTGCCACTGCTGCAGCTACGGCAGCATTCAGGGCTGCAGTATCGATGACCGGAGGCGGTGGAGGATTATTCCTATTCCTGGGAGTCTTGCGAGGAGGCATCTTTCAGCTATAAGTTTATAAAGACACGAAAGATGAGAAGAATCAATTTGCAAGCAACGTGAAAGTGACACATGGACTAACTAACCATAGCCCAACAGTTGAATGAGTGTTTGAAATCACAATAAGAAATATCAGTAGGAATACACAAGTGTACAAATTTTTCCCACAGATTAGATAGATTTCAATGGTACGGGTATTACTGATGTAATAAGTTCAAGGAAAATCGACCTAACAGTAGGTCTTACATCATACCAAAAGATAAGACTGACAGTCTTAGATTCCTAATTAGAGTATTGAAAGTTAGGAATATTTTACAGACAAGTGCTACTTAGAGCACATAAGTTCAAGGCTATCCCTCAATCAAAAGACAGAGATGTACTAGACATCATCTAATGGCGATGGGAATTCCTCGGGCGAGCCCTGAGGTCGGACACTTGGCGAAACACCTCTTGAAGGTGTCGATTCTGAGCTCTCTGACGAGCTCTAAATTCCATGACCTCAGCTCGGGAGGCAGCCATCTGTTGTTGTAGGGTTTCGTTGGTTCTCCGGGTCCGTTCCATGTCTTCTTCAAGACGGCGGATGCGGACTGTGTTGACACCTGAATTGGCATCAATCTCCATGACCCGGTCGATGGCTGCTCGACCTTGCTCGACATTACGAGCTATTCTGCGGATGATTACCGGCAGAGCTCTGTCAGCAGAGCCACCATCGCTGATGTTGTAAAAGGTTCGGTCCCCAAAGTATGGTAAGGGTTGACCCTGTTCATCACTCCAGCGGTTCAGGTTGTTTGCCCACATGGGTGTAGGACCTAGAAACGCTGGTCGAGGGTTGTTGTTCGGGGCTTGACCTACAAGTGGTAGGTTGTTGACTTCAGGCTCGGAGTCAGATCCATCAGAAAAGCCTTCTGCGAGGTGATCATCCAAAGGGATTGGATGATCATCTTCGGGCTCTTCCTCGATCCACCCGGCATTGCCTTCATTAGGAAAGTACGGGTCGCCATGATGGAATCCAGCCATTTAGATCTACGCGAGAAGAGAGATATAAGAATATAGTATACGTGTAACTAGTAGCACAAAATACTCCTATAGTATTTTAAGTTTAAGTTCTACTGATCTTCTTGTGGTAGTGTTGGTAAGTTTTTAGACTTGTTAACATATCACAACCATTCTAGGGCATATGCTAATCACTCCTAGGACCAGCATAGTTGATCAGGCTATGCCATTCCCAGGACTGACCATACATCCCCAAGCTCACTTGTGATATTTAACAATCGTAATACTTTTGTTCTTGTCATTATGACACTTATTTTAGTATGAATGCGGACTAGTATACTTAATTAAATATTTTATTATTTAAAGTATAGACTCTTGGTCAGAGTGTTTTAATCCCATTTGGGTTTATAGATTAGTATATCTTTTATGGGTTGATATACTTGATTCACTATAAACAATGCTCTGATACCAATCTGTCACACCCCAAAACCAAGAACGGCGGAAACGTTCTGGGGCGGAGGACGTCATGTATAGTATCACAACACAGTAAATGTAAATAAGTAAACAACATCATCCATTGCATTAAATATATAATTTTAATACAAGTGTGTTCTGTACAGTTATAGACACCAAAAATAATGTAACACAAAATAATATGAGATGAGTCTTGAATGCACTCCATCTTCTCAAAAGCTGGCCTCGGTACCTGTCTACTGATGACCTGAGAATACAAGTTATTTTGAAAGAGTTTATCAGCATTAAGCTGGTGAGTTCATAAGTATTTTAGTGTCAATGTTTGTTGGCAAAAACGTTTGAACCTGTCTCAATGTATAAGTTTGTAAAAATGTAAGTAAATGTTTGAAAGTGTTTGCAAAAGTTTGAATCTCTCAGAAAATCCTATATTTTCTATAAAAGTAACCTTCTACCAAGGCTTAACTGTCTTGTATACTCGTTTGTTGTAAAAGTGTGTAATTACCCAAGTAACTATCATTTAATAAAATATAGTTTTTACATTAATGCTGAAGTGAGATTATCACTAAAATATGTAACGGGTAAATCATTGTAGTACTGTAGCTTTGTATAATAAGAACTACTGATGTACTAATTACTACTACCTTAAACCGGATTTATATTAAGGTATATTGTGATAAATTGCACCATGCTATCGACTGGTAACAACGACATAATGAATGGTCGTAATAAAGAAATGACGTTTGGCACCCGCAGACCTGCAGGTCCGGCTGTGGCTAGCAGCAAGGTGTAGGATAGTCAATCCAGTATAGATCTATACGCAAACTCACGCTCTCCCTCCAAGAGAATTCTGGCTACAACTCGGGCCATGACATTTAAGGCATGCTTCGACACAGTGGATCACAATTGTTAACGTATTCATGTATATGTAATGTTTCTCGTTCTAGTATAGTGGTATATGTTCATGTTTCTAGTATAACTGTATATGTACATGTTTCTAGTATAGCTGCATAAGTACTTGTTTCTAGCATAGCTGCATATGAACTTGTTTCTAGTATAGCTGTATATGTACTTGTTTCTAGTATAGCTGTATATGTACTTGTTTCTAGTATAGCTGTATATGTACTTGTTTCTAGTATAACTGTATATGTACTTGTGTTACCCCGATGGTAACTAACTATTGATGTACTGATAAGTATGAATATGGAAGTACTTTTATGTCTATACATGTATATATGATATATAAGTAATATGGAAACGACCTTCGGATGGTCACCCGAAATCCCACCAGACCACATCCAAATCGAGAAAAAGGAAATAGGGCGGATGGCCTTCCTAAGCCCTTTAAACATTATTTATATATCTATACATATATGGGCATGCAATTGAATATGTAAAAGCATAAACAAGTTTTCATAAGACATTTGAAGCATAAATATAATTTCAAGAGAAGATCGACTTGATGTCGATCTATAAAACCATTTGAAGGCATAAGTTGATGAAACAGTTTAAGTATAAGAAGCATTTGTTTGAATCACAGTTTGTAAATAAGTTTGGATAGTAAAAGAGTTTGTAAAACATTTCAAAGTAAAGCAGTTTGATAAACAGTTTGAACAGTGGTAAAAATCGTTGGTTTCCTAGTTATTAATCACATGTGATTAAATGCAATCACATGTGATTGAAGCAATAACTATAAGTATTTGACTTGTATTCCCCCCCATAAAGTATTTAAAACATTTAAAATCATTTCAAAGGTTGATTCAAGGCGTATGAACTCACTTGTGGTGAGTCGTTTGAATTGCAGTGTCGGATACCGTGCTAGGTGGCAAACGGAGACTTGTTTACACGCACGAGCCTAGTTATCATATAATAAGCATATATATAACTAATTAGACAAATAATAACTTAATAAATAAGTTAAAACACTTAGGAACATGTAAACACTTTTTATAAGTGTTTAAGGTCCAAATGGTTGCATCTAAGCTGCTACGGGACAATTCAAAAGGGTTTGAAACATCAAATAGCCTTGCATAAGAATTCACCACCCAAAAAACCCCACCCTTTGGAGTTTACGGCCATAAACTTATGGTTTTATGGCCGTGAACTCCTCACATGGTGGTTTTGGGTGTTTTAAAGTGTTATCTTGATCCTAGAACACTCCTAGCTTTGTTGGAATAACACATGAAGTAGTTTAAGGCCCTAGAATGCTCCATAGGGGAGTTTACGGCCTAAAGTCCATTTACCCTAGAGTTTATGGCCGTAAACTCATATGGGGTGATGGCTTTTAATTGTTTTGAGGCACTTGCACATCAAGGATGGCTTCCATGATTTTATCTAAGGCTAATGGGGACAAGAGGCACACTTTTGTGCCTTCACTTGGAGTTTACGGCCCAAGAGGTGTTCCTTGGCCGTAAACTCCCTTTAAGGGATGTTCTTGATGGCTTTTCCTCCCCATTAAAGTCCTAGGTGCTCAATGGTAATTGTCTTAAGGCCTTAGGTGTGTTTGGAATGCTTTATACCCTAGAAAAAGGGGTTTACGGCCCAAGAGATATTCTTGGCCGTAAACTCCTATAACTTAATGATTTTGAAGTGTTTTGATGTCTAAAATAGGTACAAGCATTTGAGGGTTAAAGTCCTTAAGCATTAGGGGTGGTTTAGGGCACTAAATGCCCTTGAAAAGGGGTTTACGGCCCAAGAGAAGTTCTTGGCCGTAAACTCCAATTACTTGTGTTTCTTGGTTGCTTTTTAGTCCCAAATGTTTATACACTAACCCCTAAACAAGTTGTCTAACAAGGAATCGGGACTAGGAAGCCTTAAAGTTCCATTTTGGAGTTTACTCCCCAAGAACGTTCTTGGGCGGTAAACTCCCGGATCTTGTGATCTAAACATGTAATTTGTGTTATAAAGCTAACAAGCATTGAAACACATTTAGTAAAGTAGACTCACAATCTGGGATGAAAACCCGAAGATCCGTCAGAGAGAATATGGCTTTTCTCTAATTGGAATTGTGAATAATGAATTAATTTAATTCAGAAAACTATTTATAGTCCTGGAATATTTTGACAGAAAATATTTTTATTCCCGATATAGGACTGTAACATTATGAAACTTGAAATGCTCAAATTTCACAAAACCAGGAGCATCCACTCTCCTGATATCTCCTTAAACATAAACCCTAATGTACACAAACTTGTTCGGAAAAGTGTGAAAATCATAGAAACTGGACTAGCTTCTATTGGATAGATAATGTTCGTACAAATGGAAATTTCGGGTTGTCACATGGAACATCACAGGGTCGAATTGAGAAGGAGGTGGTGACGGAGGGTCGTTGTTCCTTGAACTGGGCCTTTCTTTGGAGACATTTCGATCTAAAATGATTAGGAAAAAGAGGATGGTAAGTTCTCTTCATTAAATCAAGAGATATGAAACAAGGGATATCTCTTTATGACAGATATATAATTCTTTTAAGCGATGAAGTAGGAATGAATTATCATGGCAGATAAACTATCGCTAAAGGAATGATCGAGGGGCAATGCTTGAATGAGAATTTTCTACAACAAAGTTGGATTTAGAAATACTCCCGTAGTATTTCATGATTCGCGGCGACGACGACTCGTTGTTTGGGGTATTTGGGTAAGATTTAGGCATGCTGAACACCATAGTCACTCCCAGGCACATGTTGGTCGTGTGTCGAATGAATATAGTTGATCAGGCTATATTGATCCTAGACACGACTACATAACTGCCCAGGTTTAACCAGAACATCCAACACCCGTTTACTTATGTTTTGTTCTACTTGTAGTTACGAATCTCGACGGTTAGGTATACTTGTATACTTTTGAAAATACTTATATTTTAAAGTATACTTTTAGTTCAGAATACTTAGGCCCCTTTATGTTTATAGTCTTATACCACGTAAGGTTTGGTATACTTAGTTCACTATAAACAAGGGCTCTGATGCCAATCTGTCACACCCTGAATCCCAGGGCGGAAACGTTCCGGGGCAGAGGTGACTTCATGATGAATATCATAACCAATGTACATAGTAAGGGAAGTAAACACAAAACATTACATTACATAGATTTCATTACCTCTGTTTAAAAGTAAAGTGATATAAGTTTCATAGATACATAAGTTTAAACAAAATAAAGACCTGACTCCATACGCTCCGTCTTCTGCAAAAGAATGTGGGAATACCTGTCTAAGGAGAACCTAAAAATACAAGCAGTTTAAAAATTAGCATAAAGCTGGTGAGTTCATAAGCGGTTTGTTTTTCTGAAAATGTTCAAAATTCCTTTAGTTTTCTGAAAAAGTGGTTATCCAAGAAAATGCCATATTTTCTACAAAGTATTGTTTAGTTTTCCATTATGTTACACAATTCTGGTTATGAATAGTTGTTACCCCAGGAAAATCCTATATTTTCCTAAAAGTTGGTTATCAATCCGAAATGTAATGTAAAAGATGTATACTGAAAACCTGATTATCCTTGTGAAGTGTATGCTAGTTTTAAGACGTATATAAAACTATCAACATAGTAAACTAATTTCAAAGGTTATTAATTTACTATAATCATTATTACTAACAAGTAAATCTCTGTTATCCAAATTGCGAGTTTTATAACCATACTAAAGAGTAGATATGGCAAAGAAAAGGCCAGTATCATTTATGACTTTCGTCACCCTTGAACCTTTCGGTTCGGCTGTAGCTAGCAGCCAGGTGCGGGGTACTCATGTCACACCCCAAAACCAAGAACGGCGGAAACGTTTCGGGGTGGAGGACGTCATGTGGAGTATCCCAACAGTGTAAAGTAGTAAACAAGCAAACACATCATCCATTGCATGAAAAGTAAAGTTTTAATACATGTGTTTTCTTTCATAATGTACAACAATAACATGAATAATCAAAGTAATATGAGTCTTGACTATGCTCCGTCTTCTCAAAACCTGGCCATCGTACCTGTCTAACTGGTGACCTGAGAATACAAGTTATTTTGAAAGCGAGTATCAGCTTAAAGCTGGTGAATTCATAAGTATTTAAGTGTCATTGTCTTGTTTTGGAAAACTGTTATGAAAGTCTAGCAAATCTTTAAATGTAACAATTGATATAAGCTTAAAAACCCTAGAAAATCCCTTATTTCCTACTAGTATGAAATGTAATCTTCTACCAAGACCCAAATGTTTTGCTATGAAAATGATGGTTTTTCCTTCTTTTTGACTATTACAAACAATACTTAGTCTAACTCATCGTTTATGTGAATATATCACAAAATAAAGTAAAATAGGAAAAAGATATGATAGTCTTCTACCAAGACCTGAATGTTCTGTTATAAAAATGATGGTTTTTCCTTCTTTTTGACTATTACAAATGGTACTTAGTCTAACTCATCCTTTCTGTGAATGTATCACAAAATAAAGTAAAATAGGAAAAAGATATGATAGTCTTCTACCAAGACCTCAATGTTCTGTTATAAAAATGATACTTTTTCCTTCTTCTTGACTATTACAAATAGTAATTAGTCTAACTCATCGTTTATGTGAATGTATCACAAAACAAAGTAAATAGGAAAAATATAACCATGTAAGTGTTATCCTTTTGTATTAGGATTAACACGCCATCGCGGAAAGCGAAATGTATAACCTAATGAACATCCGAAGATTGTCCAATTGTCCTCTGTAGCAGCAGCAGGGTGGAGGAAGGGTTAGTCCCGTAAACGAATCCTAATATAAGTATTAACCGTAGACCTCCGTAGATGGTCATCAACCTCTGTAGCGAACAGTAGGCTCGAGGAATGGTTAGTCACGTAGCTGACTCCTAATATAAGTAGTAACCGTAGGCATCTGTAGATGTTCATCACCCACTGGTGCTAACAGCTAGGCTCCAGAATGGTTAGTACCGTCTAGACATCCCCTTGAACTGGGATGGGCAGGAAAATTTACACAGAAGGTACGAATAAATCTTCCTCGTAACTCTAGGTACAAGTATCCATGTAAGTGAATACAGGAAGAATGTATCTATGTAACAGTACTCATGTATGGTATTCATGTAAGCATATTCAGATAAATGTATCTATGTAAACGTACTCATGTATCATGTAAGCCTAGGTAAACGTACTCATGTATCTTGTAAGCATATGTAATTGTACTCATGTATCACGTAATGTCCATGAATGAACTGACTCTTGTGTGATTCCTTGTAATAGGAATAATGTTTTGTATCTTCTAACTATCCCTATGATAATTAACTGAAAGGTAATTGGTTGTTCAAGTAAGTTTGTACACCCTTTCTACACAAGAGTGTGGGAAACTGAATGAAAGATGAAAACTATAATCTCAAAACATTTATATGAACATAAGTGTATAAGTATAGTTTTGTTCAAGAAGGTAAAAATAATGATTTTGTAAGATATCTAAGAGTTTTGAACAATAATTAAGAGTGACTTGATGTCATTTTAATAAACATCTCAAAACTAATACTTTTGTTATCAAGGTATTTTAAGATAGAAATCCATTTCATGTATAACATTTTGAAGTATGTGAAATCTACTGGGTGAAAACACAGTTATAAAATACATAAGAGTGATTTAATAACATACTATTTTCTACTTGTATCCCCCCCCCCCCATTAAAGCATTTAAAATCATTTAAAACATTGATTAATGGATATGAACCCACCGGTTGTGAGTGGTTCTAGCGGGTACGCGTGTATGGATGAGAAGTTCCACGAATGAAGTCCTGAGACACAATAAGTCCTAAATGACATATAAGGACACATATTGACATGAATATAGTGTTTATAACATCTATATGAAAAGAAACACCTTCCGGGACTAGGTAACACCTTGACCAAGTGTTGGAATCACATGTGATTCAACATAGGAAGGTATAAAGGCACTCACATGAGTTTACTACCATGAGTTCACGGCCCAAGGGAGTTTACGGCCGTAAACTCATGGCCATTTCTGTTTATGAGGGTCCTAAAGGTCATAAAGAAGCAATCTAATTTCAAGCCTAAGCCTTTGGAAGTGTTTGTGGCATCAAAACACCCTTAACTTGAGTTCACGGCCGATGGACCATTTGGTCATGTGTTTGCAGCCGTAAACACTCATGGGTGTTGATATTTTTATTGTTTTGGGTCCTAGACACATCAAGGTAAGATTCTATGTTTGTCTCTTAGCTTAATGAAGGTCTTTAGGGCATTTTGGCACCCTAATATGGAGTTTGCGGCCCAAGAACTTCCTTGGCCGTGAACTCATTTCAACCCTTGATTCTATTTGTTTTGGATGCCTAAACATGTCATGGGTAGTCTCAAGGTTCATTTCCAAGGTTTGGAGGGACATTGGGCACACTTTGGCCGCCCTTGAAAAGGAGTTTACTCCCCAAGGTGTTCTTGGGCGGTAAACTCACAGATCTTAGTGTTTTGAGGTTGTTTTTTGTCCCTAAACTGATTAGTGTATAAGTCCACACTAGTTTCATGGCTTAAGGAAGGACTAGGCTCCATTTGGCTCTTGAAAAGGAGTTTACTCCTTAAGGTGTTCTTGGGTGGTAAACTCACAAATCTTGCTGTTCTGACATGATTTTGATGTTATTAAGCACAATCTAAGTTATATAATACAACTAGAGAGAGGGACTCACGATTTGGGATAAAAACCTGAAGATCCGTGAGAGAGAAAATGGGTTTTCTCTAGTTGGAAATGTAACTAATGAATGAATATGGCTCAGATTTCTATTTATAGTCCTGAGATTTTAGGCAGAAAATATTTTATTCCCGGAATGAACTCTAATATCATAGAGTATTGGAATAACAGTGTTGCACAAAACCCTAGTGCATCCACTCTCCTGATATCTCCTTAAGTGTTAAACCTGAAATACTCAAACTTATACCCAAAGTCTAGAATTTTTCTGTAACTATTCTAACTTCTATTGGCTTGATATGGTTTGTTCAGAATGGAAATTTCGGGTTGTCACATCATCCCCCTAAAGGGAATTTCGTCCCGAAATTAGAATTTAGGAAAGGAAGTAGGTACAAATGATCGAGTCATGAGGTGGAAGCTTCCTAATCGATTTGGTTCTCACGCTCCTAAGTGAAACCGGGTTCTCGGTTGGTATCCCAACGAACCTTCACTAACGGGCGATGGCGTTGCTTCGTCCGCTTGACCTCTTGGTTGGGGGTCACAACGGTTCTAATACGAAGGCGTGGATCTCGTTAATCTCGATCTCGTCGAGTGGTCTTACGAGAGTCCTAACGGAAAGGTATTGTTTCAAGTTCGAGACGTGAAGGGTAAAATGTACGTTACTGAGTTCGCGGAGTAGGTCTAGTTTTTGAGATACAGGACCGATTCTGGTAAGAATCTCGGAGGTCCTAACTATATTGGATTTAGCTTTCCATGCTTTACGAAGCGTATTTAAGCCATTCCCAGAGTGAGGTTTCTTAAAGAATTTGGTCTCTCACTTGGAATTCCAAAGGTTCTTTCTATTGCTTAACTTCCCAGACAAGGGCCACCCCTCGCTGGGTCAAAGTCAAAAGGGATTCTGAAGTTTGCGGGGAGTTTCTGAATGGAATATGATAGTAGGTCTGTAAGACCTAGTATTTGGCGAATTTTCCATCGGTGACTACGATGCCGACAAATTCCCAACGGTTTTGGATAATTTGCCAGAGTACTCAAGAATTTCCACGTCACTAATAGTGTGTCTCAGGAAATTTGACTCTTTAATTCCAAAACTCATGTTCAGAGAACTTTGCGAAAAGTATCTCCGAGGGTAATGTTTCTATGGGTTCTTTCTTACTACGAGGGTAGATAAGTAAGTCATTACATAGAGAAATGACGAACTGATCCCAGTAAGAAAGGCGTACCCCACTCATTTAGCTCATGAATACTATGAGCGTATTGGTTCTATCCGAGGGGTATCACTACGGACTCGAAGTGTCCGTATCGAGTTCGGAGGGTAGTCTTCAGGACATCCTTCCCTAACAATCGAACTGGTGATATTCGGATCTCAGGTCCATTTCTGAAAGTAATTCTTTCCCTGTGTTTGCTCAATCAACTCGTCTATGCGAGGCAGAGACAACGATTTCTAAATGAAATCTTAATGAAGTCTCTGGTCGTCGAGGTACATATGATGCACTCCGTCGACTTCTGGTAAGAATAAGACCGGAGCTCTCAAGGGTGAGAAGCCTGGTCTTCTAATTCTATTGTTGAGTAGTTCGCTGTGTTGTCTGGGCTGTTCTTGTATCTTCCGTAGGTGTTTAGACTGTAAGGCGATCTAGTTATAAGAGTCATACTGGGTTCTAAGTTTGTTCACATGCCAAATGCAATTACTCATAGTCTTGGGCAGTCTCCGTCCTGAAGTTCATATTAGAATTCATACATGGTTCAACGATCACAATCTCGTGTATTCGGGTCGTATATAATTAAGATTGAAAAGTTAGTCGAATAACTGATTCTTCTTTAATCTCACATCCCATCGAGGGAAAAGAAGTTAAAGTGGAATCATTAATTCTAAACTTGTAGAAACTTGATTATATAATACTCTCATGTATACATTCTTCAGTGATAGCTTGACCATATGAATCTTTGGATTGAACTTGACGTACTGTACGAGTGATACCGTGGGGATTCCTTCAAAAAGGAAAAGAACTAAAAGGTACTCCTTGTATGAGTACTTCGGTGTTCTGATATGACGGCTTCGCTAAAAGACGATTACTAAGAAAGAGATGTACATATGAAGCCGGTATTGCGAGGATCGAATTTACTCGAGTCGTATGATAAAGTCGGAATCATATGGAAACTAAGGACATTAGATTGGAACATAAGGTGTTACAAACAAAACACAACAGTGCAACCTTTTAACTGTTTTACAATACTTTTTAGAGTAACTATAGGAATACTGCTGCGAACAAAGTATACTACAAAAGGCAAGTATACGCAGCACGAGAGTCCCTTAACCGACAGGATCTCGCAAAAGATAAGACTCGAGTTGCACTAGTTTTTTTTAAACATGATTTAAAAGCATATAGAATACTGACGAATGGAAGTGAACCGATACTATAATAGGTTCCTTCGCTGCCTCTTTCCATTTTGAGGTCAAACTCTTCTTGTTCCATCGTCGATCTGCCCTGATGGGCAGTCTTTCTTGAAGTGCCCTATCTCGTTACATAGATGGCATATCCGCGAGTTTTTGACATTGGTGGTCGAAGTAATGTGTTGGATCCGAGTTCTGGAGTAGCGGGTAGTATGCACGTCTCTGTTGCAGTTAATGCAGTGTGGTATACGACATCCTCCTCGATAATGGAAGGTGCACTTATCGCACTTCGGTAAGTCCCCAACATATGGTATGGCTGGGTTAGGGGCAATTGGGATGCCCGAAGGGATGGTAGTAGGAGGTATTGATGTCGTGGCTGTGAAGGTTGTTACTGGTGGTTGTTTCCTGTTCGCCCTTCGAAGCGACTTGTCCTTAGATTTAGTCCAAGACTTCCATTTGTTACTCTTGGTCGTAGGACTCGGGTTATCGTGGTAGTTTTTTGCTCGTTGCGGTGCTTGATTGTTACTTGGATTGGAATGGTTGTTAACAATCCCACTAACACTTGCGTTGTTAGCGTTCAGGTGGGTCAGAATAGCTGACACGGCAGCCGAGACTGCAGCTTGAAAGGTAGCTGCATCAATCTGAAGAGTTGGTGTTTGGTTGATGGGCTGATCGTTTTTCTTGGACGACATGATTCTGTTACACCAAAAGAAAATGAATTTGTGAGCGATGATGGTTGAAGCTAGACGTAGTTCGATCGCTCATGTAAAGAATAGAAGTATGTTCACTAAGGTTCGACCTACATCCCTATGATGCAGTCCTAGTATGGAATGGAAGTATGTTCATGAAGGTTTGACCTACATCCCTATGATGCAGTCCTAGCAAAGATCGGAAGTAAGTTCGTACAATGGTCTCAAGATGTTTGTCGTTCTAGCCGAGGTATCATTGGTTGGCGAATAACATGATCCAACCATTAAAAAAGACTTGGAGATGTCTCCGGAGTTAAATTGCTATAGTCCCATGACTTGACTAAAGCATTTTTTGGATAGACTCTAATGAAAGTATGATAAGAGTATTTGAATAAAGAATGACACAGAAGTTAGCCGACTGTCAATATCTTTGATATTCATGACGTACCAGTTTGGGAAAATGACCTTGTAAAAAGGTCTTACATCATATCCTGGGAAGATAGTTCTTGACAAAATAAAGACCTAACCAAAAGTACTTACAGTACAAGATAGTTTCATAGAAAATGCCATGTTGGGCATAGACAGAAACACGATTCCTTTCTAGCAAGGAATATAAAGTAAAGTATCTACTACTAGCGACGGTCATCCCTCTGGTGAACTCTTAGTTCAGCCAGTTGGCGTTCCACATCAAGTAGGTGTCTTTCGTTAACTCTCTGGCGTACTCGCAGTTCTATGACTTCAGCTCATGATTCAGCCAATGCTTGCAACAAGATTTCATGGTCTCTCTCAGACTTCTCACGAGCATGTTCTAGGCGACTGGTGCGAAGCATATACATTCCTCCATTTGTATCCAATTCTGCGATATGTTGTAGGGCTGTCATGCCCTGAATTTCATTTCGGGCAACTCTACGGATCAGAATTGGTAGAACTCTGTCTACTGAGCTCCCTTCACTTACGTTGTAGAAACTTTGGTCTCCATTGAACGACATAGGTTGATCTTGATCTTCGCTCCATGTTTCCAGACATTCCACCCATGGAGGCGTCGGGCCATGAAAAGTCGGACGAGGGTTAGGAATTGGAACGGGAGCTGCCTGGGGTAGGTTCTCAACCTCGGGTTCAGAGATAGCACCGTCTGAAAGGTCTTCAGCATGGTGATCATACAGAGGGATCAGATGATCATTATCTGGTTCTTCTCCAAACCACCCACCAATAACCTCGTTCGGAAGGAACAGGTTGCCGTGGGGATGGAATCCAGCCATGTTATCTACGTGAGAATTTGGGGTAAGAAAATAATTATTAGACGAACTATCTAGATAATTATTTAGGAAATCTTCATTAGTTACATCGCTATTTGTAAAGTGCATACCAGTTATATGTAATCAACACAGGATAGGCTTTCGAATAAGTGACCTCAACTCCAAATTCACAAGGAATAGGGGTAAAGCAAAAATTTCACCGATTCTAAGTCTATAACATCCTAGTTACATATAACTTTAGTGTATCCACTTAGAAACTATCAACTTGGTAATGAAGATCCCGTTTTAGTTCTCAAGTATAAAGTACTTATAGTAACACAAAACACCCCTATGGTATTTTAGACTTAGGTTCTGTTATAATGTTCTCATTGTGGTAATGTTGGTAAGCTTTTAGACTTGTTGCCATATCACAACCATTCTTGGACATGTGCTAATCACTCCTTGGAATAGGCTATGCCACTCCCAAGATTGACCGTACATCCCCGAGCTTACTTGTGATATTCAACAATCGCAACACTTTTGTTCTTGTCATTGTGACATGGATTTTAGTATGAATGCAGGCACGTATACTTTGTTAAATGTTTTATTATTTAAAAGTATAAACTCTTAGACAGAGTGTTTTAATCCCGATGTATTTATAGTTAGTATATCTTTTATGGGTTGATATACTTAATTCACTATAGACAATGCTCTGATACCAATCTGTCACACCAAGAAACCAAGAATGGCGGAAACGTTCCGAGGTAGAGGACGTCATGTGAAGTATCACAATAGTGTAAAGTAGTAAACAAGCAACAACATCATCCATTGCATTAAAAGTAAAGTTTTAATACATGTGTGTTCTTTCATAATGTACAACAATAACATGAATAATCAAAGTAATATGAGTCTTGACTGTGCTCCGTCTTCTCAAAACCTGGCCACCGTACCTGTCTAACTGGCGACCTGAGAATACAAGTTATTTTGAAAGCGAGTATCAGCCTAAAGCTGGTGAATTCATAAGTATTGAAGTGTCATTGTCTTGTTTTGGAAAACTGTTATGAATGTCTAGCAAATCTTTAAATGTAACAATTGATATAAGTTTGAAAACCCTAGGAAATCCCTTATTTCCTACTAGTATGAAACGTAGTCTTTTACCAAGACCCAAATGTTTTGCTATGAAAATGATGGTTTTTCCTTCTTTTTGACTATTACAAACAGTACTTAGTCTAACTCATCGTTTATGTGAATGTATCACAAAATAAAGTAAAATAGGAAAAAGATATAATAGTCTTCTACCAAGACCTGAATGTTCTGTTATAAGAATGATGGTTTTTCCTTCTTTTTGACTATTACAAACAGTACTAAGTCTAACTCATCGTTTATGTGAATGTATCACAAAATATAGTAAAATAGGAAAAAGATATGATAGTCTTCTACCATGACCTGAATGTTCTGTTATAAAAATGATAGTTTTTCCTACTTCTTGACCATTACAAATAGTAATTAGTCTAACTCATCGTTTATGTGAATGTATCACAAAATAAATTAAATAGGAAAAATATAACTATGTAAGTGTTATCCTTTTGTATTAGGATTAACACGCGATCGCGGAAAGCGAAATGTATAACCTAATGAACATCCGATGATTGTCCAATTGTCCTCTGTAGCAGCAGCAGGGTGGAGGAAGGGTTAGTCCCGTAAATGAATCCTAATATAAGTATTAACCGTAGACCTCTGTAGATGGTCATCAACCTCTGTAGCGAACAGTAGGCTCGAGGAATGGTTAGTCCCATAGCTGACTCCTAATATAAGTAGTAACCGTAGGCATCCGTAGATGTTCATCACCCATTGGTGCTAACAGCTGGGCTCCGGAATGGTTAGTCCCGTCTAGACATCCCCTTGAACTGGGATGGGCAGGAAAATTTACACATAAGGTACGAATTAATCTTCCTCGTAACTCTAGGTACAAGTATCTATGTAAGTGAATACAGGAAGAATGTATCTATGTAACAGTACTCATGTATGGTATTCATATAAGCGTATTCAGATAAATGTATCTATGTAAACGTACTCATGTATCATGTAAGCCTAGGTAAATGTACTCATGTATCATGTAAGCATATGTAAGTGTACTCATGTATCATGTAATGTACTGGTATAGACCCATGAATGAACTGACTCTTGTGTGATTCCTTGTAATAGGAATAATGTTTTGTATCTTCTAACTATCCCTATGATAATTAACTGAAAGGTAATTGGTTGTTCAAGTAAGTTTATACACCCTTTCTACACAAGAGTGTGGGAAACTGAATGAAGGATGAAAACTATAATCTCAAAACATTTATATGAACATAAGTGTATAATTATAGTTTTGTTCAAGAAGGTAAAAATAATGGTTTTGTAAGATATCTAAGAGTTTTGAACAATAATTAAGAGTGACTTGATGTCATTTTAATAAACATTTCAAAACTAATACTTTTGTTATCAAGGTATTTTAAGATAGAAAACCATTTCATGTATCACATTTTGAAGTATGTGAAATCTACTGGATGAAAACACAGTTATAAAATACATAAGAGAGATTTAATAACATATTGTTTTCTACTTGTATCCCCCCATTAAAGCATTTAAAATCATTTAAAACATTGATTAAGGGGTATGAACCCACCGGTTGTGAGTGGTTCTAGCGGGTACGCGTGTATGGATGAGAAGTTCCACGAATGAAGTCACGAGACACAATAAGTCCTAAATGACATATAAGGACACATATTGACATGAATATAGTGTTTATAACATCTATATGAAAGGAAACACCTTCCGGGACTAGGTAACACCTTGACCAAGTGTTGGAATCACATGTGGTTCAACATAGGAAGGTATAAAGGCACTCACATGAGTTTACTACCATGAGTTGCTGTAAACTCATGGCCATTTCTGTTTATGACGGTCCTAAAGGTCATAAGGAAGCAATCTAATTTCAAGCCTAAGCCTTTGGAAGTGTTTGTGGCATCAAAACACCCTTAACTTGAGTTCACGGCCGATGGACCATTTGGTCATGTGTTTGCGGCCGTAAACACTCATGGGTGTTGAAATTTTTATTGTTTTGGGTCCTAGACACATCAAGGTAAGATGATATGTTTGTCTCTTGGCTTAATGAAGGTCTTTAGGGAATTTTGGCACCCTAATATGGAGTTCACGGCCCAAGAACTTCCTTTGCCGTGAACTCACTTTCAACCCTTGATTCTATTTGTTTTGGATGTCTAAACATGTCATGGGTAGTCTCAAGGTTCATTTCCAAGGTTTGGAGGGACATTGGGCACACTTTGGCCCTTAAAAAGGAGTTTACTCCCCAAGGTGTTCTTGGGCGGTAAACTCACAGATCTTAGTGTTTTGAGGTTGTTTTTTGTCCCTAACTCATTAGTGTACAAGTCCAAACTAGTTTCATGGCTTAAGGAAGGACTAGGCACCATTTGGCTCTTGAAAACGAGTTTACTCCCCAAGGTGTTCTTGGGCGGTAAACTCACAAATCTTGTTGTTCTGACTTGATTTTGATGTTATTAAGCATAATCTAAGTTATATAATACAACTAGAGAGAGGTACTCACGATTTGGGATAAAAACCCGAAGATCCGTGAGAGAGAAAATGGCTTTTCTCTAGTTGGAAATGTAACTAATGAATGAATATGGCTTAGATTTCTATTTATAGTCCTGAGATTTTTGGCAGAAAATATTTTATTGCTGGAATGAACTCTAATATCATAGAGTAATGGAATAAAAGTGTTGCACAAAACCCTAGTGCATCCACTCTCCTGATATCTCCTTAAGCGTTAAACCTGAGATACTCACACTTATACCCAAAGTCTAGAATTTCTCTGTAACTGTTGTAACTTCTATTGGCTTGATATGGTTTGTTCAGAATGGAAATTTCGGGTTGTCACAAGTCAGACCCGTATAGATCTATACACTCAAGTCACGCTCCCTCACAAAGAGATTCTGGTTACAGTGGCGGTCCTCCACTCGCGTATCTCTATGGAGTGTTCTCCGAGGACGTGTCTCCAATTTATAGGAATAACAAATCTACAAGTAATAATGCGGAAAATCCTTTTTAATTTCTATTTACAAAGACGATCCTCCACTCGCGTATCTCTGTGGAGTGTTACCGAGGACAAAATAATGGAATCAGAATGTCGCTTTTAACAATAATGATATGAAACTATTCATTTGTGAAATATAAAACATAACAGTTTATAAAGAGTTTCACAAATAGTCTAATGTTTGGTTAATACTATTTTTCCATTGTTAAAAGCATGTGAATATCAAACAGTTTAAATGAAATAAATACTTTAAGTACAAGATATTCTTGTACTTTTGCTTGTATTCTCCCCCTGAAAACATTGAAAAACACTAAAAAAGGTAGGGGTATGAACTCACCGGACGAGGATTGTGTCGGTTTGGAAGCTAAACGTCTGTTCGGGGCTTGAAAACATGCAAGGTTCCTATGTAATATTAAATGATACACAAATGTATCTAATTTGACTATAATCACTAATCAGATACAATTTTACACTCTCAGACGCGAAAACACTTCAAAACAAGTGTTCGGAGTGACCCGGGTGACATCTATGGACGTATATGGCTTGGATATGGAGTTTACTCTTCAAGAGTAAACTCTCAAGAGAGTTTACGGTCCAAATGACCAACTCCACATGAGTTTACGGCCATAAACTCATGGTGGGGGTGTTCTTGGTTGCTAATTGGTCTTATAACACTTTAGGGGTGATGCTAGTCTTGGTTTTGTGGCATTGGAAGGGAATTTGGGCATTCTAAGGACCATTTGAGGAGTTTACGGCAGTAAACTATGATTTTACGGCCGTAAACTCCTATGTGCTATGTTCAAATGTGTTTTGATGGTCCTAAGTTAATTACAATGCACAAAGGAAGGTTTTAGGGTTGATTCCATGGCTTAGGAAGTGATTGGGACTTAAATTGACTTAGGAAAAGGAGTTTACGGTTTATGAAGATGTTATTGGGGAGTTTACTACCCTAAACACATGAGTTTACTACCTTAAATGCATGTTTGTCCATGAATCATGCGTTTTAGTGGTTATAGGTTAATCACATGTGATTCTGGTCCAACATACAAGCCATTCAAGGTGTTAAGGGCACTTTAACACCCTTTGGATGAGTTTAAGGTCTAAGAAGGTGTGTTTACGGTCAGAGAATGTTCTTGGGCCGTAAACTCAAGTTTTATCCATTTACATATGTTTTGATGCATCACATGAAGAATTATAAGGTTCTACACTCTCATGGAAGCATTTGGAGGTGTTTAGGGGCATTTTGACACTTTAAAAGGAGTTTATGGTCCATGAATATGGGTTTACGGCCCATGCATGTTCTTGGACCGTAAACTCATGTCCAATACTCAAATGGAAGGTTCTAGGGTTGATTCCATGGCTTAGGAAGTGATTGGGACTTGAATTGACTTAGGAAAAGGAGTTTACGGTTTATGAAGATGTTCTTGTGGAGTTTACTACCTTAAACACATGACTTTACTACCTTAAACTCATGTTTGTCCATGAATCATGCGTTTTAGTGGTTATAGGTTAATCACATGTGATTCTAGTCCAACATACAAGCCATTCAAGGTGTTAAGGGCACTTTAACACCCTTTGGATGAGTTTAAGGTCTAAGAAAGTGTGTTTACGGTTAACGGGGCAATTTGAATACGAACGGTTTTATTTAACGGAAATGGTTTATAGTGACGGAATAAATTACGGGTTGTCACATTATCCCCCCGTTAGAGGGAATTTCGTCCCGAAATTCTAGAATTAAGATACAAGTTATGGAAAGATTTGCGGATATTTTTGTTGCATCGGGTCTTCGCTCTCCCAAGTGAATTCAGGTTCTCGCTTGGAATTTCCAGCGAACCTACATTATCGGGATGCGGCTTTGTTTCGTACGTTTGATCTCTCGGTCTATGATCTCGATTTATTCAAGAGGGATTACTAGGGTTTCATCGGACAGGCACTTTTAAAGATTCGAGACATGGAAGACATGATGGATGTTGCTAAGTTCTGAAGGTACTCGGAGTTTGAAGGCTACGGGGTTAATCCTAACGAGGATCTCGAAGGGTCCAATGTACCTCGAGTTAAGTTTTTCGTGCTTTCCAAAGTGTATCATGTCTTTCCAGGGCAAGACCATTAACAAGACACAATCTCCAACATGAAATCCCAGAGGTTTCTGTCGTATATCGACGTAACTCTTCTGTCGATCTCATGAAGCTTTCTTTCGTTCTCGGATTCTGATGATCCTCTCGGTGATTTCGCGGATGATTTCAGGATCAGTGAGGGTACTACTGGGGAATCGACTCTTGGCTAACTGTGTGTCTCCTTCCTCAAACTAATACGAGGGAATCAGTACTTTTGACCGTAGAGGGTTTCGAACGATGCAGTCTTGATACTGGTGCGATAACTGTTGTTATACGAGGGTTCGATCAAAGGTAAATGGTTGTCCCAAGTCATTCTGCAATTGAAGACACATGCTCCCAGCATGTCTTTCATGATCTGAATAACTCTATCACCCTGTCTAATTGTATGAGGATGATAAGTTGTACTCATATCTAACTTGGTTTCGAGAGTTTTCGGAAGGAATCTGTCTAAACCTTTGGGGTAGACCTGCTATCTCAATCAGGGATAGTGGACACAGGTACATCGTGCGGTCATATTGTCTCTTGGATGTGGGTTCGCGTGAGTGTTTCCATCTTGAATGATTCTCTGATCGGAAGGAAGTGAGCGGATTTTATCGAAGCATCGACCATTTCCAAATGGTATCGTATTCACTCCGGAAAATTGGATAACTTGATGGTGAAATCCATGTTGATTATTTACCATTCCCATTCGGGTATCTAGGTTGTTGGGACAGTCCCGAGGGTTTCTGACTAGGCTTCTCAGGTCTGAGCGAGTAAACGGAGACAGATCGTCATTATCAATGTCTTAGTCTTGCTGTCTAAGCTTTCCTTTCGGCTAAGGGCACCTCATGTTTATGTCTTTCTGATCGAAGATATGTTGTAGTCTCTTATTGTGACAACCCAAGTTGTTCCGTTACATTTCCCAGTTACCGTTAACGGAATATTCCAGTTTATAAAAGTTCCGTTAATTAGAGGTCGTCAATTCAATAAACATTCCATTTGTTTACACCTATTATGCCGTTAAGTCGTGATAAAAGAAAATAAAAACACATAACACACATTTCCATTTATTTGGAAAATGTTAAGTTTATTATTACGACCACTAAATCGGGTGCGACCAAAAGCCCCGTTTAACGACAGTATTAGGTAGAATTCCACTGAGCTCCAACTCCCACCCATATATAAAGGGGAGTAAACCCCATTTCAACCTTTTTCACACACTCTCTCTATACTCTCTCTCTAGACTAGTTTTCGCCCCGAATCCGCAACCAAACGCTTCCAAATCGTAAGTCCACTTACCGTAGCTTATTCTAAACATATTGATTTGTGTTTATAGCTAAAAATTCGGACTTAGAAGTTGTCAGAATGGAGTTTCCGGCCTAAGCTCCTTCTTAGGCGGTAAACCCCTTAAACAAGGCCAAAAGACCCCAAACTTGTCCCTAATGGCTTGGAAATAAATTAGGGATTTAGCCTAGGAGTGTTTGATCAATTAAAACAATCAATTTAGGGGGTAAAAGAGAGTTTATGGCCCAAGCACAAGCTTAGGCCGTAAACACCTCTAAATCTTGTTAAAAGGCCCCAAAAACACTCCCAAACCACCCTAGGGATTAATACATAAATTAGGGGCTTAACATTTCGGGTTTAAACCATTTAAATACATTGAAATGAAAGGGAAAAAGGATTTTACGGCCCAGGTATATACCAAGGCCGTAAACACCCCTAAATGTGCCAAAAATGTGGTTTTTGCCCCCCAAATGGCCTTAGACTATTTATATAAAATGCTAGGAATGATTTAAGGGTTTAAATTCCAAGAGTTGTGGGTGTATGAGAGTTCACGGCCAAGCTATAGAGCTTACGGCCGTAAACTCTCAAAGATTGGTCATTTGGACCATAAACTCTAAAGGAGAGCACTCTTGGAACCCCAAACACCCCTATAGCCTTGAATAAATTACTAGAAGTGATCTAGGGGCTTTAAACTTCATTAAATCCATGATATGAGAGTTTACGGCCATAAACTCCCTTAGGAGTTGTCCCTAGGCCGTAAACTCCAATATGATGCCCTTAGAAGCCTTAAACCCACTCATGCCTTTTTGGAAATGTACTTAGAAAAATCCCATGAACAAGCTAGAAGCCTTAAACACTCTAGAACCCTTCACCATGAGTTTACGGCCGTAAACTCATGGTGATTAGTCCCTGGGCCATAAACATGATATTGAGAGTTTACTCTCGGAGAGTAAACTCCATTCCTTAGCCGTACACACCTTTAGACGCTACCCGGGACACCCAAACACTTATCCAAAGTGTTTTCCGCTCCTTTGAGCGCGTATAATTGTTTAATTAGTATTAAATATACTAATTGTATGTGAACATATGTTATCATATGTTAAATAGGTCATTGTGTGTGTTTGAGTCCTTGCGTGACACCGAACGCCCAACCGGCACCTTCGTCGGACCTACTTATACCAGGTGAGTTCATACCCCTAAATGAACCTTTTAAATGTTTTTACATATTTTATAGGGGGGAATACAAGTTAAACATGTCGGTTATCATATCAATCACATGTGATTGATAACCCGCATGCTCAAGATTTTACCACTGTACACTGTTTTACCGAGTAGGACACTATAATGGTTTTCAAAAGGGATTTCAATTGTTTCAAAACTCTTACTTATACTGTGTTACCTAAATTCATTTTAATCTGGTTTATGAAAGATTCCAAAGATTTCTAAAGGTTTTCACACTTATTTTACCAAAGAATACCAAAATGTGATTTTCCTAAGTATAAAGGTTTTTCCAAGATTTTCACGTTAAATGCTTCTACTTGTTAGTTACCGCTGCTTCGCTTTCACTTATTTTAAACTCCTACTCGATAACGCTTTCACTTCGTGATACGCTTATATCGAATTTTGTCTCTATATCACTTATACTTGTAGTCGCTTATACTTGATAGACGCTCTTACTTCACTTATCGTCGTTTCCACTTCGTGATACACTTACACTTGGTACACTTATACTTCACGACACGATTATCCCATTCTGTACGCTTATACTTCACGACTCGGATATTCCACTGTACGCTTATACTTCACGACTCGGATATTTCACTGTACACTTATACTTCACAAGTCGGTTATTCCACACTGTACACTTATACTTCACGATATGATTCCACTTAATACACACTCAAGCGTAGTTAGATGTATGTCTGTGCTTGTATAGGTGCATATAAATAATAATTGAAGGACTTAGGAAGGCTTGTCCGCCCTATTTCCTTTTCTTCGTTGAGATGTGGTCTGGTGGGATCGGATGTCCATCCGAAGGTCGTTTGATTCATTAGTTATATATTATGTACACAAGCATAGACATATGGGTTACTTCAGTCAGTTCAGTTATGAGTCTCTACCTCTAGTTCAGCACTTATATTAGAAACCCACTATTTGGAAGTCTATACCCACTATTTGGGATGCATCTTCAGGACACGGCCTTCTCCGTCGTCTAGTTGGTAACCAGAGTCTCCTGTAGGGAGAGCGGACATTGTGTGTATAGATCTATACGGGATTGACAACCCCGCACCCAGACTGCTAGCTACAGTCCCGGCCTACCAAGCCAATGGGTGACAAATGTCACATCTTATAGACGCTTGTAGGGCGTCTGAAACTCTAGTCAGTATGGTTACGAGTATCCCGGGTTACCTTATAATTCTTTGGCCTTAAGGTAACGGTATTTCGCCGGCAATTTACACTGTATGCTGGTAATTCACTCTCAGAGTCACACTGTTTTCACCTTACAAGACGTATATTTCATTTGATACTGTCTGGGGTCTGTTTTCTCTGTTTTGACCTTACAAGACGTATCTTTCATTTGATACTGTCAGGGGTCTGTTTTCTCTGTTTTGACCTTACGAGACGTATCTTTCATTTGATACTGTCTGGGGTCTGTTTTCTCTGTTTTGACCTTACAAGACATATCTTTCATTTGATACTGTCTGGAGTTTGTTATTCACTGTTTTAGACCTTACCAGCTGTACCTTTCATTTGGTACCTTCTGGGTTCTGAGTCTCTATTTGCTAGACTGAACCAGGTGTAACAACCCGAAGTTGTTCATCGCTAAAAACCCATTCTACCCGTATAACTCGCCGTATGTTGAAACGTTCCGATGTCGTTTTTGGGTTTAGTTAGTTAAATTTATATGTTTATTTTAATCCAATGAGTGCCCAAACCTTATAGGAACTCATATATCTAGCCCAAAATTATTTATTTCATAATTTTTAGAAACGTCCCCGCCGGGTGACGGAAACTTAATCGGGTGCGACCTAAAGCCTCGTTTAAGGCCGGTATCGGGTAGAATTCCACCGTGTCCAAGTTTTAGGAACTATATAAACGTGTTAAACCTTTCATTTGAAGCTTTTTCCCTCTCTCTCTAACCTCTCTCCTAAATCCAAAGATTAAGGGTCCAAAACTCAATTTTAAGGCCTCAAATCCCTAAGGTACCTTCCTAACCTTAATGTATAGCTTATTTGGCTTCCAAATTAGGGATTTAATCATGATTTAAGACCTTGTATATGAGTTTACGGCCCTGGAAGGAGCTTAGGCCGTAAACTCATAATAAGTGGGTTTTTAAGCCATAAAACCCTTCCTAAACACAATTGGACTTTTGATATGGCTAAATGACTTCATGGAATGGACTTAGAACATTTAAAACATGGATTTTGATGGATTTGAAGGAGTTTACGGCCAAGGCACATGCTTGGGCCGTAAACTCATATTTATGGGGTTTTTGTGACCTTAAACCCTTCCAAATCACTTATAAGGCTTAGATATGAATTTTAGGATAATGGTTTTAGCATTTGGACACTTGAAACATAATTTTTGAGGGATTATTGTGAGTTTACGGCCAAGGCTTGTGCTTGGGCTGTAAACTCCTTGAAACATGGTATAAATTCATTTTAAGGTGTTAGAAATGCCACTTTAACACCCCTAAAGCCTTATAATAATTTTTAGAAGTGTTACAAGCAAGTTTTTGGCTTTAAAACACATGGAATCACTCTATAAGAGAGTTTACGGCCATGAGGGGGGTCTCATGGGCCGTAAACTCCAAAAACCCCTCATAAGTCACATAAAAACTCATATAAAGCCTTGGAATAATTTTAGCAATCACATGTGATTTGTTTGGAATCCAAAAACACAATTTTTCATAGGTTTATAGGAGTTTACGGCCATGAGTCCTATGCTAGGCCGTAAACTCCCTTAAATAGGTCTATTTGGTGTTTAAAAATTATTCCAAGCCCCTAAACCAAACCTAGAAATTATTCCCTAAGTGTTTGAAGCCATTTTGTGCCATAACTCACCCCACCATGAGTTTACGGCCGTAAAATCATGGGGAGAGGGTCATTATGACCGTAAACTCCCTAAGGAGTATTCCTTTGAAGTCCCAATTCAATATCCTAACTATATGTGTCCCTAAATGTCACCCGGGTCCCTCCAAACACTTGTATCGGGGTGTTTTCGCGACTAGAAGTAATTGTCCCTATCAAATAATCAATCTAAGTCCTAATTAGATACAAATGTGTATCTTTAAATTATACTTAGGAACCTCGTGTGTTTGCAAGCCACGGATTAACACTTAGCATCCAAATCGTCACATTTCTCGTCCGGTGAGTTCATACCCATACGCCTTTTTCCGTGTTTTTCAATGTTTTTAGGGGGGAATACAAGCAAAACTATAACTGTTTTCGAATTATAACATTGATATTTTTCAAATAATATCTGGCAAATTTATAAACACTTTTACTCCTTATGTATTATGCTGAGCATAAGGAATGATTTATCAATTACAACTAAATGGAATTTTAGTTAAGAAAATAACCAAACTAATCAAATTATTATGGGAATAATTTGGGGTTCTATATTTCTCTTTATATCATGTACTGATATCTATATAAAGTTATTAGATAAACTATGTCTGATTCAGTTTATCTCCGTATCACTTGAATGTATTGCCAGATAGTTTCTTGTATGTATCTATTTTCACTGTATCATGTTTCATAATCTTTGTATGTTTGATATCGTATGAGAATCCTATGAATAGTTTAGTACTAGTTTGTGAGTAGTCACTAGCCTTTATGGATGATCAGTAAATCCTCCCCGGAAGTGTAACCAGAGTCTCCTGGAGGGAGAGCGAGGAATTTGTGAATAGATCTATTCGGGACTGACAATCCCACAGCTTAACTGCTAGCTATAGTTAGGCGGGCATGCCTGGGGTGACAAATTCTGGATATCGTCCGACGTCTAACTAACGTCAAGGAGGTCTCGTTGTCGTATCAGCATGGTTACTCGACTCACAATACGTATTAATATAAATTTATTCACAGCTGGGATTTTGTTTAGAATCTATATCTTGTTCGGGATGATAATCCCATGGTTTTGTATCTATATCTCGTTCGGGATGATAATCCCACGGTTTTGTATCTATATCTCGTTCGGGATGATAATCCCATGGTTTTGTATCTATATCTTGTACGGGATGGTAATCCCATGGTTTTGAATCTATATCTTGTACGGGATGGTAATCCCATGACTTTATCCAACTATCTTATATCAAATTCGGGATAGTGATCCCATGGTTTTATCAAACAATCTTATATCTGATTCGGGATAGTAGTCCCATGGTTTTCAATCTATATTTCCTAGTATATCAAACTATCTTGTAACTAGTTCGGGATGTTAGTCCCAAGGTTTTCAAAATACTTTCTATCTACAGTTCGTGTATATTATAGTGTTCTTGTCTAATTCGGGATAGTAATCCTATGATTTTCAACATATAGTTTTGTGTATTAAACTATATTATGTGTTATTCAATCAATCTTGTATTTAGGAAAATATGGGATTTTCCTGGGGTTAACTTATAACGCGTAACTGAACTGTAATGAAAGATAACGAAACTATTTAACATAAGAAAATATGGGATTTTCTTGGACAACAAACCTTTTTGGAAAACTAAAGGAAATCGATACATTTTCATAAAACAAAACCGCTTATGAACTCACCAGCTTTATGCTGATTTTCAAACTGCTTGTATTCTCAGGTCCAAGTTAGACAGGTACCCGGCGATATCTTTTGGCGAAGACGGAGTGCTCAGAAGACTTGTCTCGTTTTGATCATATGATATATGTATAACTTTTGTACAATTTACTTTTGAACCAAATGTAAACTTTCATATATATGTAATGTAATGGTTGTTTACTGTGATTACTATGTACATTGGATTTGATACACAACTTGGAGTCAACCCCGGAAACGTTTCTGCCTTTGGTTTTCGGGATGTGACACCAGGCGTGTCGTTTGTTCGATACTCTCCTGGAGTCTATGATTCCTAGTCAGCAGTCCTCACTGCTGAGGCATATGTTATTCCCTGATGTCATTTGCTTTCCTCAATAAACAAATTCAATATTTTGATAATGATAGCAATTTAGGGAAAATGACTTTTTATCACATAACACTGACCAGTCTTGGTAGAAGGCTGCTTTATTAAAGAAAATATAGGATTTTCTGGAAAGAACTCTAATACACAGTAAACAATTAAACTACTACTTTATAAAGTTATTTCGATAAATGTCACTAAATGCTTATGAACTCACCAGCATTTGTAAAAATGCTGATACTCGCTTTTCAAATAACTTGTATTCTCAGGTCAGAAGTTAGACAGGTACATCCCGGAGCTGTTGATGAAGATAGCTTAGTGCCATGTCGTACTTACTTATATATACTTCTATTACTTTGATGTATTGTAATGTAACCATGTAAAATTATTACTATTAATGCAATGTTTTGTTGTACTTTGATTACTATAATGCATATGTTGTGATACTTGACATGACGTCATCCACCCCAGAACGTTTCCGCCGTTCCGGTTTTGGGGTGTGACACTTATGGTCAGTGAAATTCCCGTACTTGGTTCCATTGAGATCATGTCTCTCATTCTTCAGTGCAGGGAATGCTGCTCCAAATTCCAAGTCGTGAGTTGTGTAATTAACTTCGTGTGCCTTTTGTTTGTCTCGAAGCATGAAAGACAACTTTTTCCTTCTTGTCTAAGCACATAATCTAAACTCTGATTGAAGGTACTGCAAAGGGCCACGAATTCCTTTGTTTCTTCTTGTAGGGACAGGTTAGGTGTGATGCATAAGTCTTACTTCAATGCTTGAAATGATGTATCTTACTTTTTACTCCAACAAAAAGGGTACACCTTTCTGTGTCGGAGTGGTTAAGGGTTTGGCGATTTTAGAAAGATTTCCTGAATGTTTTTGCAATAATAGCCGGCGAGACCCAAGAATTGACAGGTTTTCTATTGGTGTTTTCGGTGCCGGCCCTTTCTTTATTGCTTTAATCTTAGGAGGATCCACGCGTATGTCTTCATTTCCTACTACATGACCAGGGGAAAATGGTTTGACCAAAGGGTATCAATACGAACTCTTAGTGATCAAATCGAGTCCTGAATACTGTCTTGGAAACAATTTCCTTGTGAACTCGTAGCTGAATGGTGTCTTGACCTAAGGTCTATCTTCGAGGAGTAGTTGGCTCCCTGAAATTGATCGAAGAAGTCATCTATTCGGGAAAGAGGATATCGGTTTTGATGGTCAACTCATTAAGACGACTGGATAACTCCTGCATTTCTGCTGGAGCAAAGCGATATGGAGATTTTGGCTACGGGGGGGGGGGGGGGGTAGTTTCAGGGATTAAGTTGATACGAGACTCGACTTGACGTTCGGTAGGAATTCTCGGAAGCTTTTCGGAAAAGACATTAGGAAAAATTACAGACTTCGGAGATGCTCTCGAGGGCTTTAACTTCTTGTTTCTCGTTGATTACCTGGGCTAGGAATTTATGACAGTCCTTTCAGGGAAACTTTTTGAGCTTTGATGCGTGAAATGATGTGAAGGTTAGAGCTAAGCTTATCGTCGTAGATCATAAGAGTCTGGTCAGAGGGGAAATTGAGATGAATAGCTTTTTCATAACGAAGTATATCAACACGATCGGGACTCAATCGATACATGTCAAAGATACACATCAAAGTTCCTTATTGAAACTGACATTAGGCCAATGGAGAAAGAATGGTTACTCAAAGTAAGAATACAGCTTAGGAATAAATCATTAGCGCACTCATTCTCGCCGCTAGTCATCTCGACGGTAAATGTTTCGGTTATTAGATGAGGACTATGTTTACGAAGATATTTAAATAAATGACTAATAAAACTTTCTTGACACTAGATTCGAAAAGGATACGAGCATAAGAATTGTCGAAAAGAAGTGTACCCGCGACGGTGGTGGGATCAGTGGTTGCCTCTTCTGGCTTCATAGCTAAAACCATCTTGGTGTTGTTGACGTTGTTGGTGGTTGCTGCTTTTGGGCAGTTTCGCTTGAAATGCCCGATTTCTCCACAGCCAAAACAGGCCTGATCGATATTTGATCCGGAAGCTTGATTGATTAGTTGAGTTGGTGTTTTTCAGTTTTGAGCGAGGTGGCCCTTCATGCCACATCTGATGCAAATCTTCTTGCGACATGGACTAGGGGTAAAATGGTGATAACTGCACCTGTTGCACCAAGGAAGGTTACCAGCATACCTTGTGATAGGTGCTTGAGCTGTAGACACAACAACAGGAGTAGTGGCAGCTTGAACTGCCACAGTTTCATGCCTCTTGGAGGGTCCTTGGGAACTCTGACCCTTTCGCTTTCTCCAGATAACCTTATTACTCTCATCACACTCATTCTGATGCTCCTCAACATTTTCATGGTTTTGGGGTTAGGTGCTATATTCTGGTCCAACGAACCTGCAAAAGAACGCGGGAATACCTGTCTAAGGAGAACCTAAGAATACAAGCAGTTTAAAAATTAGCATAAAGCTGGTGAGTTCATAAGCGGTTTGTTTTTCTGAAAATGATCAAAATTCCTTTAGTTTTCTGAAAAAGTGGTTATCCAAGAAAATCCCATATTTTCTTAAAAGTAATGTTTAGTTTTCCATTATGTTACACAATTCTGGGTATGAATAGTTGTTACCCTAGGAAAATCCTATATTTTCCTAAAAGTTGGTTATCAATCTGAAATGTAATGTAGAAGATGTATACTGAAAACCTGATTATCCTTGTGAAGTGTATGCTAGTTTTAACACGTATATAAAACTATCAACATAGTAAACTAATTTCAAAGGTTATTAATTTACTATAATCATTATTACTAACAAGTAAATCTCTGTTATCCAAATTGCGAGTTCTAAAACCATACTAAAGACTAGATATGGCAAAGAAAAGGCCAGTATCATTTATGACCTTCGTCACCCTTGAACCTTTCAGTTCGGCTGTAGCTAGCAGCCAGGTGCGGGGTAGGCAGCCCCGTATAGATCTATACACTCAAGTCACGCTCCCTCACGAAGAGATTTTGGTTACAGAGTGTAACAGCGTAAATTTCAAAGCAATTTTTCGCATTTTATAAAAACATAATTCTTTTAGTATTCATAAAAACATCAATGTTTGAAACTCAATCCATGCCATATAAAAATCCCAAGATCTCATAACATAGAAATCCCGTGTGTGTGTACTGATCAAGCCGGCGCCTTCCCACGGTCATCACTAGTACCTGAAACAAATAACACCAAACACTATAAGCACAAAGCTTAGTGAGTTCTCCAAAATACCACACATAACACATATTAGCCACTCGAGGCTATAACTTTGTGGGTCCGTGGACCCTACTCTGTGAACCCTCTGGTTCTATCTCTGTGAACCTTCCGGTTCCAACTCTATAATCATGCACAGCATAAATCACATAGAAATAATGCAATACAACACATAACATACATATAGCATACAAATACTCTGTCACATAACTCCGATTACCTACTCAAGGTAAAGTATAGTGAGAAGACTCACCTCGCGTATCTCAATAACTCGCAAATCCCGGAAATCACTCGAGCTCGATCCCCCGAGCTATAATCCTCCTATAACACAATATATCTCTAATTAACACTTTCACAACTAAGGTTGACTAACCCTATCACGTCAACACTGGTCAACTCTGGTCAATGGTCAACGGTCAACTTTGAACGGACTCGGCGAGTGCACTAGAGCGACTCGGCGAGTCTATACGAGTTCACTGACTCCCTTGGATCCTCTCTTGACATGTCGAGTACTTCCCTAACTTGACGAGTTCCACCTGGCATGAATCGTGGGGCCACCACGACTCAACTCGCCGAGTCTCAAGAACAACTCGGCGAGTTCCGGCTTGACTCAGCCCCCTATTGAGTCTCCCTGACTCACTGGGTCATCCCCCAACCCGACGAGTCTACTCGCTGAACAATTTACGTGAAACCCCAACCCTACTCGCCGAGTCTCAAGAACAACTCGGCGAGTTCATGCCATGCACAAACTCTATTGACCTTCTGAGGTCAGATCTGCTTCCCCAAACCATAGATCTGGCCTTCCAAAGCATGAATGTCACATAAAGTTTGAAACTTGATGCTTATATAACCCCCACAAGGCATCAAAAGGAGATTTGGTCCCAAAAATGACAACCTAGGTCCAACAACTCCATAATAGCCCAAAACGCTCCAAGGGTTAAGGTCTCTGGACCTCTTTGAGTCCAAATCCAAGGCACAAACTCGAAGGGGGACCATTTGCTTCACATAATCACTCTCCAAAGGGGGTTAGAAAACCCTAACTCTAAAGATCAACCCTAAAACTGAAGGAGGTTCGAAATATTACCTCAAGATGAAGCCTCTGGACTCTGGATCTGCTGGAATCTCACCTCCTCCTTGCTCTTGCCACCTTTTTCTTGCTAAACAAGGAATACAAGGCCCAAAAGTTACTTCCTCTCTCCCAAAACGATTTAGCTCTCTTAGGGTTCTCTCAAGGGACTGGTAGCCGCAATGGGAGGCTATAAGTGCCCTTAAATAGGCTCCAAACCCAGGGAATTAGGGTTTCATTAAACAGCATGGACTCGCCGAGTCCAGACGCGAACCCGTGCCCATAGCCGCGATCATACTCGGCGAGTTTGGGCTCCAACTCGCCGAGTCTCCTCACAAATGACCAAAAATATAAGAATGAATAATACCTGGGAATCCGGGATGTTACAATTCTCCCCCACTAGAACTAGACTTCGCCCTCGAAGTCTCGCTCTGGAAATAACTCCAGATGCTGCTCATGCATCTCACACTCCGGCTCCCAAGTCATCTCGGACCCCTTCCGATGCTGCCACTGAACCAAAACCAAGGGTACCTCCTTGTTCCTCAGAACCTTGATTTTCTGATCTCTGATTTCCACTGGTCTCTCAGCATAATTCAGGCTCGCATCCACCTGAATGTCCTCTAATGGAACCACTGCCGACTCATCGGCTATACACTTCCGCAATTGCGACACGTGGAAATTGTCGTGAATCTGCCCCAACTCTGCTGGCAATTCCAACCGATAGGCTACCCTGCCTACCCTCGCGACCACCCAGAATGGACCAATATATCGGGGCCCCAACTTGACCCTCTTCCTGAATCGAATCACTCCTTTCCAAGGAGAGACCTTCAGGAGCACAAAGTCGCCGACCTGAAACTCAAGCTCGGACCGGTGTCTGTCCGCATAACTCTTCTGACGACTCTGAGCGGTCAGTAACCTCTGTCTGACCTGATGGATTTGCTCTGTCGTCTGCAGCACGATCTCTATACTGCCCATCACACACTGTCCGACCTCTCCTCAGCAAATGGGGGTCTGACACCTCCTCCCATACAACAGCTCAAAGGGCGGCATACCAATGCTCGAATGATGACTGTTGTTGTAGGAAAACTCTACCAAGGGCAAGTACGTATCCCAACTCCCCCCGAAATCCAACACACATGCCCGGAGCATGTCCTCGAGCGTCTGAATCGTCTGCCCACTCTGTCCGTCTGTCTGGGGGTGATATGCGGTACTAAAATGCAGCCTAGTACCCAACTCCTCATGAAAATTCTTCCAGAATCTGGAAGTGAAACGTACATCCCGGTCTGAGACAATCGAGATCGGCACCCCATGCCGAGATACCACTTCCCTCACGTACATCTCTGCTAACTTCTCTACGGAGGAGCTCTCACTAATAGCAAGGAAGTGGGCGCTCTTCGTCAACCTGTCCACAATCACCCAAATTGCATCGACTCCCCTAGCAGTCCTTGGCAATTTGGTGATAAAATCCATGGTGATCTGTTCCCACTTCCATTCGGGAACCTCCAACGGCTGCAACTTACCATGCGGTCTCTGTTGCTCGGCCTTAACCCTACGGCAGGTTAAGCACCTCTCAACAAACCACGCAACATCCCTCTTCATACAGGGCCACCAATACTCCCTCCTCGGGTCCAAATACATCTTAGTGGCCCCAGGATGGATCGAGAATTTCGATCGATGAGCCTCTTCCATCAAAATGGTACGTGCCCCTCCCACAAACGGTACCCATATACGCCCCTGAAAAGTCATAAGCCCCCGACCATCGGTAACGAACTCCGATACTAACCCAACAACTCGCTCTCTCTTCTGGTTCTCCGATCTCACGACCTCAGCCTGTGCTCCACGAATGGTGTCCAACACCGGAGCCATCACGGTCAATCGCAAACATACACCTCGCAATGGGGCGCTCTCCGCTCTGCGACTCAGAGCGTCGGCTACCACATTAGCCTTGCCCGGATGGTACAGAATCTCACAATCATAATCCTTGACCACATCCAACCACCTCCTCTGCCGCATATTTAGGTTGGACTGATCCATCAAATACTTCAGGCTCTTATGGTCCGTGTATATCGTACACCGAACCCCATACAGATAGTGACGCCAAATCTTGAGGGCGAACACCACTGCCCCCAACTCTAGATCATGGGTGGGATACCTCGTCTCATGAGGTTTCAGCTGCCTCGATGCGTATGCTATCACATGCCCTCTATGCATCAGCACCGCTCCCAACACCAAGATCGATGCATCACAGTATACCACAAAGTCCTCCATCCCCTTTGGGAGGGCTAACACCGGGGCTTCGCATAACCTTTGTCGAAGCGTCTCAAAGGAGGCCTGCTGCTCGGGGCCCCATGAAAAAGCGACACCCTTTCGGGTCTACCTGGTGAGTGGCACTGCGATCTTAGAGAAATCCTTGATAAATCTCCGATAATAACCTGCCAACCCTAGGAAACTCCTGATCTCGGAGGGTGACCACGGCACCTCCCAACTCATCACCGCCTCAACTTTGGCCGGGTCGACCAATATCCCTTTTCTGGTTAACGAGATGACCCAAGAACTGGACCTCTTGCAACCAGAAATCACACTTGGAGAATTTGTCATAAAGCCTCTCCGATCTCAGAACTCCGAGGATCTCCCTCAAATGCTCCTCATGCTGCTCTCTAGTTCTCGAATATACCAAAATATCGTCGATGAAGACAATCACTGACCGGTCCAGTCTCGACCTACACACTCGGTTCATGAGAACCATGAACACTGTCGGGGCATTGGTGAGTCCGAAAGGCATCACCACAAACTCGTAATGCCCATAACGCGTCCTGAACGTTGTTTTCTGGATGTCCTCATCTCGCACCCTCACCTGATGATATCCAGACCTCAAATCGATCTTGGAGAACCAAGATGCTCCCTGTAACTGATCGAACAAATCGTCGATCCTCGGTAATGGGTAACGGTTCTTGACTGTCAGCTTGTTCAACTCCCGGTAATCAATGCACATCCGGTGTGAACCATCCTTCTTCTTGACAAACAGGATAGGCGCTCCCCACGACGAGCTGCTCGGCCGAATAAACCCCTTTCCCAGCAGCTCCTAAAGCTGCAAGGATAACTCTTGCATCTCTGGAGGTGCGAGGCGATAAGACACCTTAGCGATAGGCGCGGCCCCCGGAACCAACTCGATACTGAACTCCACTTGCCTCACAGGAGGCACACCCGACAACTCCTCTGGAAATACATCCGGGAACTCACGCACTATCGGAACCTCCTCAACTGACCTCGGCCTCTCGGAATCCACTCGCGTATCCATCACATACGCCACAAAACCCTTACAGCCCTGTTGAAGACAGTGCCTCGCCCTAGCGGCCGAACAAAATGCTGACCCAGAACGTGTACCCTCGCCGTACACCGAAAGAACTCCCCCACTAGGGTCTCGTATGGTCACCAGCTGTCGCTCGCAGTCGATAACCGCACCGAATCTGCTCAACCAGTCCATGCCCACAATGACACAGACATCACCCATCGTAATAGGAACCAAATCAATCGGGAACCTAACACCGAAAATCTCAAACACGCACCCCCGGAGAACCTCCGTGGCATATATCACCCTCTCATCAGCTATGGAAACTCTCAGAGGCCGACTCAACGCCTCACGACTAACACTGATATGCTGACTAAAAGCCAAAGATACAAAAGACCGACTCGCACCCGAGTCAAATAACACCAAGGCAGGTACAGAATTCACAAGAAAAGTACCTACGCATAACATAATATAAGCATAATATCTCAACATCAAAATAAATACACGAAAGAATACGTACCAGCCACGACATCGAGCGCTGCGCGGACCTCCTCCGCGGTCAACTGAAAGGCTCTCCCTCGTGCCCTCGGCGCCTCGTTCTTCACTGGCCGACTCTCGGTAGCTCTGATGGCGGTAGGGGCAGATCCCTGAGCTGATCCCTGCAACTGCGGACACTCCGCCTTCCGGTGTCCGGTCTGGTTGCAGTGAAAACACACTGCAAACCCCTTGGGGCAGTCCTTGGCCATATGCCCCTCCTTGCCACATTTGTAGCAAGATCCAGCTCTACATACTCCATCATGACCCTTGCCGCACTTTCCACAAGTGCGGCCCTTCTGGCTCCCCGATTTGGTATCAGCAGGCTTGGCCCGCTTGGCTGTCGGCTGGGACTGTGCCGGTCGCCGATCCCTCCCCTGAGACTCCGCCTCCTCCCTGGCCTGAGTCTCTAGCTCAATCTCCCTCTTCCAGGCATTTGCCTGAAGCTCGGCAAATGTCCGGTACGAGGAGTTCGCCACGAACTCCCGAATGTCTCGCCTCAAAATACTCAAATACCGACTCATACGTGCCTGCTCAGTGGACACGTGCTCAGGGCAGAACATCGCCCTCTCGTGGAACATCCTGGTAATCACCGTAACAGACTTAGTACCCTGCTTGAGGGTCAGAAACTCCTGGGCCAAACACTCCTTCTCCACCTGGGGAACGTACTCATCTCGGAACATGGCATTGAACCTCTCACAGGTCACTGCTATAAGCTCAGCAGGCATAAAGTGCGCTGTCACAAACTTCCACCAGTCCTTCGCTCCCAAGCGAAGCTGGGTCAGCGCGAACCGAACTCTCAAATGCTCAGGAGATGGGTAAGTGAAGAAACACCCCTCTATGTCAGAAATCCATCTCATAGCCGCCACCGGGTCCTGGGTCCCATCAAACTCCGACAATTTTGTGTTGCTGAACTCTCGGAACAGCAACGCATCACCACCCTGCGGCCTCGCGGCAGCAATAGCTGCGGTGGCCGCTGCAACAGCAGCCTCAGAAAGAGCAGCATAACGCTCGTCGAAAGTCTCAATCAACGTGGTCTTAATATACCCGAACATCTCTGGTATCTCTGCCCTGATGGCCGCAACCACCTCCTCATGGATGATCCGACGGATCTCCTCATCACTGGCCCCACTGCTCTCAGGCATAAGACGTGTCCTCACCATGATCTACCTCTGAAATACAACATACGATAAATTAGAATCCACTCGAGCATACTCACACTCGACAACCCATTCCTCCTTGATCCTTGGCATTCCAAGGATTCTTACTTGGGCTATACACCGCCCCCGGTGCTTTCAGTAGTACGGGCCCAATACTACTGTCCGCACCGTATCAGAATACACCCCAAGTCCTCCTCTTCGGATCCCAAGTTCCAAGTACTCTATTATGCATAATCCACTCTCTAACAGATCTCTCATAAGCCCCTCGCTGCTACCTACTCACTCTCAAGCATTTCATAGCAGCTCACCTCTCCATAGGCTAAGGCATCACAAATCAGGCCACTCTAGTCCTAATAGGAGTACCTAGCCTACTCTAACATGAGAATACACCATATCAATATCATTATCACATAACATGAGGGTATTTTGGGAAATCACTGTTCGGGCGTGGACTGATCGTACACACAACTCTGCTTTGTGTTTTTCCAAAAATCCTTTTACTCTTTTTGAAAATACTTCTCAAATCCTTAGTTTGAGTTCAAATACGCCCGAAGGTGTACTCGAACCCCTCAAACCAAGGCTCTGATACCAACTTGTAACACCGTAAATTTCAAAGCAATTTTTCGCATTTTATAAAAACATAATTCATTTAGTATTCATAAAAACATCAATGTTTTAAACTCAATCCATGCCATATAAAAATCCCAAGATCTCATAACATAAAAATCCCGTGTGTGTGTACTGATCAAGCCGGCGCCTTCCCACGGTCATCACTAGTACCTGAAACAAATAACACCAAACACTATAAGCACAAAGCTTAGTGAGTTCCCCAAAATACCACACATAACACATATTAGCAACTCGAGGCTATAACTCTGTGGGTCCGTGGACCCTACTCTGTGAACCCTCTGGTTCTATCTCTGTGAACCTTCCGATTCCAACTCTATAATCATGCACAACATAAATCACATAGAAATAATGCAGTACAACACATAACACACATATAGCATACAAATACTCTGTCACATAACTCCAATTACCTACTCAAGGTAAAGTATAGTGAGAAGACTCACCTCGCGTATCTCGATAACTCGCAAATCCCGGAAATCACTCGAGCTCGATCCCCCGATCTATAATCCTCCTATAACACAATATATCTCTAATTAACACTTTCACAACTAAGGTTGACTAACCCTATCAAGTCAACACTGGTCAATGGTCAACGGTCAACTTTGATCGGACTCGGCGAGTGCACTAGAGTGACTCGGCGAGTCTATACGAGTTCACTGAATCCCTTGGATCCTCTCTTGACATGTCGAGTACTTCCCTAACTTGACGAGTTTCGCCTGGCATGAATCGTGGGGCCACCACGACTCAACTCGCCGAGTCTCAAGAACAACTCGGCGAGTTTCGGCTTGACTCAGCCCCCTATTGACTCTCCCTGACTCACTGGGTCATCCCCCAACCCGACGAGTCTACTCGCTGAACAATTTACGTGAAACCCCAACCCTACTCGCCGAGTCTCAAGAACAACTCGGCGAGTTCATGCCATGCACAAACTCTATTGACCTTCTGAGGTCAGATCTACTTCCCCAAACCATAGATCTGGCCTTCCAAAGCATGAATGTCACATAAAGTTTGAAACTTGATGCTTATATAACCCCCACAAGGCATCAAAAGGAGATTTGGTCCCAAAAATGACAACCTAGGTCCAACAACTCCATAATAACCCAAAACGCTGCAAGGGTTAAGGTCTCTGGACCTCTTTGAGTCCAAATCCAAGGCACAAACTCGAAGGGGGACCATTTGCTTCACATAATCATTCTCCAAAGGGGGTTAGAAAACCCTAACTCTAAAGATCAACCCTAAAACTGAAGGAGGTTCGAAATATTACCTCAAGATGAAGCCTTTGGACTCTGGATCTGCTGGAATCTCACCTCCTCCTTGCTCTTTCCACCTTCTTCTTGCTAAACAAGGAATACAAGGCCCAAAAGTGACTTCCTCTCTCCCAAAACGATTTAGCTCTCTTAGGGTTCTCTCAAGCAACTGGTAGCCGCAATGGGAGGCTATAAGTGCCCTTAAATAGGCTCCAAACCCGGGGAATTAGGGTTTCATTAAACGGCGTGGACTCACCGAGTCCACTTTTGGACTCGCCGAGTCCAGACGTGAACCCATGCCCATAGCCGCGATCATACTCGGCGAGTTTGGGCTCCAACTCGCCGAGTCTCCTCACAAATCACCAAAAATATAAGAATGAATAATACCTACGAATCCGGGCTGTTACACAGAGGCAGTCCTCCACTCACGTATCTCTGTGGAGTGTTCTCCGAGGACGTGTCTCCAATTTATACGAATAACAAATCTGCAAGTAATAATGCGGAAAATCCTTTTTAATTTCTATTTACAAAGACGATCCTCCACTCGCGTATCTCTGTGGAGTGTTACCGAGGACAAAATAATTGAATCAGAATGTTGCTTTTAACAATAATGATATGAAACTATTCATTTGTGAAATATAAAACATAACAGTTTATAAAGAGTTTCACAAATAGTCTAATGTTTGGTTAATACTATTTTTCCATTGTTAAAAGCATGTGAATATCAAACAGTTTAAATGAAATAAACACTTTAAGTACAAGATATTATTCTACTTTTGCTTGTATTCTCCCCCTGAAAACATTCAAAAACACTAAAAAAGGGTAGGGGTATGAACTCACCGGACGAGGATTGTGTCGGTATGGATGCTAAACATCGGTTCGGGGCTTGAAAACGTGCGAGGTTCCTATGTAATATTAAATGATACACAAATGTATCTAATTAGACTATAATCACTAATCAGATACAATTTTACACTCTCAGACGCGAAAACACTTCAAAACAAGTGTTCGGAGTGACCCGGGTGGCATCTATGGACGTATATGGCTTGGATATGGAGTTTACTCTTCAAGAGTAAACTCTCAAGAGAATTTATAGTCCAAATGACCAACTCCCCATGAGTTTACAGCCGTAAACTCATGGTGTGGGTGTTCTTGGTTGCTAATTGGTCTTATAACACTTTAGGGGTGATGCTAGTCTTGGTTTTGTGGCATTGGAAGGGAATTTGGGCATTCTAAGGACCATTTGAGGAGTTTACGGTAGTAAACTATGATTTTACGGCCGTAAACTCTTATGTTCTATGTTCAAATGTGTTTTGATGGTCCTAAGTTAATTACAATGCACAAAGGAAGGTTCTAGGGTTGATTCCATGGCTTAAGAAGTGATTGGGACTTAAATTGACTTAGGAAAAGGAGTTTACGGTTTATGAAGATGTTATTGGGGAGTTTACTACCCTAAACACATGAGTTTACTACCTTAAATGCATGTTTGTCCATGAATCATGCGTTTTAGTGGTTATAGGTTAATCACATGTGATTCTGGTCCAACATACAAGCCATTCAAGGTGTTAAGGGCACTTTAACACCCTTTGGATGAGTTTAAGGTCTAAGAAGGTGTGTTTACGGTCAGAGAATGTTCTTGGGCCGTAAACTCAAGTTTGATCCATTTACATATGTTTTGGTGCACCACATGAAGAATTATAAGGTTCTACACTCTCATGGAAGCATTTGGAGGTGTTTAGGGGCATTTTGACACTTTAAAAGGAGTTTATGGTCCATGAATATGGGTTTACGGCCCATGCATGTTCTTGGACCGTAAACTCATGTCCAATACTCAAATGGCACGATTTTGGGGTCCTAAACTCATGCATGCAAGTTTCTAAGCCATTTCTAAGCACTAGAAGGGGTTTAGAGGGGTTTTGGGGCTTCAAAACCCTCTAAAGGGGTGTTCATGGTTTTGGGAGGGTCCCTAGACCGTAAACACTTGTTCTTGGGTGTTTTTGGGAGTTTCAAACATGAATTTGTATGCCAAACAAGTTAAACAACAAGCTAGGATGGAGTACTTACCAAATTGAGGCTTGAAATGAGGTTTTTGGATCAATTTTGAATTCTAGAGAGAGTAGTGAGAGAAAGTGTTTAGAGAGAGAGAAAAATCTTCAAAATGTGGTCACTCAATCCCTTATATAGGGGTTGAGTTTATGGCCCGGAGGAATTCTACCCGATACTGCCGTTAGACGGTGCTTTTGGTCGTACCCGATAAATTGTCGTAATCACGATTTAGATGAAACTAATAATTTTCCAAAAAAATATGGAAAATATTTTAATGATTATAACGCATCCCGACACTTATGAAACTGAATTAATAGTCGCGATTAAATTAATTTAATTCTAAGGTTAACGGGGCAATTCAAATACGAACGGTTTTATTTAACGGAAATGGTTTATAGTGACAGAATAAATTACGGGTTGTCACATTATCCCCCCGTTAGAGTGAATTTCGTCTTGAAATTCAAGAATTAAGATACAATTTATGAAAAGAGATGCGGATATTTCTGCTGCATCGGGTCTTCGCTCTCCCAAGTGAATTCAGGTTCTGGCTTGGAATTCCAGCGAACCTACATTATCGGGATGCGGCTTTGTTTTGTACGTTTGATCTCTCGGTCTATGATCTCAATTTATTCAAGAGGGATTACAAGGGTTTCATCGGACAGGCACTTCTAAAGATTCGAGAGGTGGAAGACATGATGGATGTTGCTAAGTTCTGAAGGTACTCGGAGTTTGAAGGCTACGGGGTCAATCCTAACGAGGATCTCGAAGGGTCCAATGTACCTCGAGTTACATTTTCCGTGCTTTCCAAAGTGTATCATGTCTTTCCAGGGTGAGACCATTAAGAGGACACGATCTCCAACATGAAATGCCAAAGGTTTCTGTCGTATATCGGCGTAACTCTTCTGTCGATCTCATGAAGCTTTCTGTCGTTATCGGATTCAGATGATCTTGTCGATGATTTCGCGGATGATTTCAGGATCAGTGAGGGTACTACCGGGGAATCGACTCTTGGCTAACTGTGTGTCTCCTTCCTCAACCTAATACGAGGGAATCAATACTTTTGACCGTAGAGGGTTTCGAACAATACAGTCTTGATACTGGTGCGATAACTGTTGTTATATGAGGGTTCGATCAAAGGTAAATGGTTGTCCCAAGTCGTTCTGCAATTGAAGACACATGCTCCTAGCATGTGTTTCATGATCTGAATAACTCTATTACTCTGTCTAATTGTCTGAGGATGATAAGTTGTACTCATATCTAACTTCGTTTCGAGAGTTTTCGGAAGGAATCTGTCTAAACCTTTAGGGTAAACCTGCTATCTCAATCAGGGATAATGGACACAGGTACACCGTGCAGTCATACTGTCTCTTGGATGTGGGTTCGCGTGACTCTTTCCATCTTGAATGATTCTCTGATCGGAAGGAAGTGAGCGGATTTTATTGAAGGATCGACCATTTCCAAACGGTATCGTATTCACTTGGGAAAATTGGGTAACTTGATGGTGAAATCCATGTTGATTATTTACCATTCCCATTCGGGTATCTAGGTTGCTGGGACAGTCCCGAGGGTTTCTGACTAGGTTTCTCAGGTCTGAGCGAGTAAACGGAGATAGATAGTCATTATCAATGTCTTAGTCTTGCTGTCTAAGCTTTCCTTTCGGCTAAGGGCACCTCATGTTTATGTCTTTCTGATCGAAGATATGCTGTAGTCTCTTATGGTCAGTGAAATTCGCGTACTTGGTTCCATTGAGATCATGTCTCTCATTCTTTAGTGCATGGACTGCTGCTCCAAATTCCAAGTCGTGAGTTGCGTAATTAACTTCGTGTGCCTTTTGTTTGTCTCGAAGCGTGAACGTCAACTTTGTCCTTCTTGTCTAAGCACATAATCTAAACTCTGATTGAACGTACTGCAGAGGACCACGAAGTCCTCTGTTTCTTCTGGCGGGGACAAGTTAGGTGTGATGCATAAGTCTTACTTCAATGCTTGAAATGATGTATCTCACTTTTTACTCCAACAAAAAGGGTACACATTTCTGTGTTGGAGTGGTTAAGGGTTTGGCGATTTTAGAAAGTTTTCCTGAATGGGTTTGCAATAATAGCCGGCGAGACCCAAGAATTGACAGGTTTTCTGTGGGTGTTTTCGGTTCCGGCCCTTTCTTTATTGCTCTGATCTTAGGAGGATCCACGCGTATGTCTTCATTTCCTACTACATGACCAGGGGAAAATGGTTTGAACGAAGGGTATCAATACAAACTCTTAGTGATCAAATCGAGTCCTAAATACTGTCTTGGAAACATTTTCCTCGTGACCTCGTAGCTGAATGGTGTCTTTATCTAAGGTCTATCTTCGAGGAGTAGTTGACTCCCTGAAATTGATCGAAGAAGTCATCTATTCGGGAAAGAGGATATCGGTTTTGACGGTCGACTCATTACGCCGACTGGATAACTCCTGCATTTCTGCTGGAGCAAAGCGATACGGAGATTTTGGCTACGGGGGGGTAGTTTCAGGGATTAAGTTGATACGAGACTCGACTTGACGTTCGGGAGGAATTCTCGGAAGCTTTTCGGAAAAGACATTAGGAAAAATTACAAGCTTCAGAGATGCTCTCGAGGTCTTTAACTTCTTGTTTCTCGTTGATTACCCGGGCTAGGAATTTACGACAGTCCTTTCATGGAAACTTTTTGAGCTTTGATGCGTGAAATGAAATAAATACTTTAAGTACAAGATATTCTTGTACTTTTGCTTGTATTCTCCCCTTGAAAACATTGAAAAACACTAAAAAAGGGTAGGGGTATGAACTCACCGGATGAGGATTGTGTCGGTCTGGATGCTAAACGTTGGTTCGAGGCTTGAAAACGTGCGAGGTTCCTATGTAATATTAAATGATACACAAATGTATCTAATTAGACTATAATCACTAATCAGATACAATTTTACACTCTCAGACGCGAAAACACTTCAAAACAAGTGTTCGGAGTGACCCGGGTGACATCTATGGACGTATATGGCTTGGATATGGAGTTTACTCTTCAAGAGTAAACTCTCAAGAGAATTTACAGTCCAAATGACCAACTCCCCATGAGTTTACAGCCGTAAACTCATGGTGTGGGTGTTCTTGGTTGCTAATTGGTCTTATAGCACTTTAGGGGTGATGCTAGTCTTGGTTTTGTGGCATTGGAAGGGAATTTGGGCATTCTAAGGACCATTTGAGGAGTTTACGGTAGTAAACTATGATTTTACGACCGTAAACTCTTATGTGCTATGTTCAAATGTGTTTTGATGGTCCTAAGTTAATTACAATGCACAAAGGAAGGTTCTAGGGTTGATTCCATGGCTTAGGAAGTGATTGGGACTTAAATTGACTTAGGAAAAGGAGTTTACGGTTTATGAAGATGTTATTGGGGAGTTTACTACCCTAAACACATGAGTTTACTACCTTAAATGCATGTTTGTCCATGAATCATGCGTTTTAGTGGTTATAGGTTAATCACATGTGATTCTGGTCCAACATACAAGCCATTCAAGGTGTTAAGGGCACTTTAACACCCTTTGGATGAGTTTAAGGTCTAAGAAGGTGTGTTTATGGTCAGAGAATGTTCTTGGGCCGTAAACTCAAGTTTTATCCATTTACATTTGTTTTGGTGCATCACATGAAGAATTATAAGGTTCTACACTCTCATGGAAGCATTTGGAGGTGTTTAGGGGCATTTTGACACTTTAAAAGGATTTTATGGTCCATGAATATGGGTTTACGGCCCATGCATGTTCTTGGACCGTAAACTCATGTCCAATACTCAAATGGCACGATTTTGGGGTCCTAAACTCATGCATGCAAGTTTCTAAGCCATTTCTAAGCACTAGAAGGGGTTTAGAGGGGTTTTGGGGCTTCAAAACCCTCTAAAGGGGTGTTCATGGTTTTGGGAGGGTCCCTAGACCGTAAACACTTGTTCTTGGGTGTTTTTGGGAGTTTCAAACATGAATTTGTATGCCAAACAAGTTAAACAACAAGCTAGGATGGAGTACTTACCAAATTGAGGCTTGAAATGAGGTTTTTGGATCAATTTTGAATTCTAGAGAGAGTAGTGAGAGAAAGTGTTTAGAGAGAGAGAAAAATCTTCAAAATGTGGTCACTCAATCCCTTATATAGGGGTTGAGTTTATGGCCCGGAGGAATTCTACCCGATACTGCCGTTAGACGGTGCTTTTGGTCGTACCCGATAAATTGTCGTAATCACGATTTAGATGAAACTAATAATTTTCCAAAAAAATATGGAAAATATTTTAATGATTATAACGCATCCCGACACTTATGAAACTGAATTAATAGTCGCGATTAAATTAATTTAATTCTATGGTTAACGGGGCAATTTAAATACGAACGGTTTTATTTAACGGAAATGGTTTATAGTGACAGAATAAATTACGGGTTGTCACATTATCCCCCCGTTAGAGTGAATTTCGTCTTGAAATTCAAGAATTAAGATACAATTTATGAAAAGAGATGTGGATATTTCTGCTGCATCGGGTCTTCGCTCTCCCAAGTGAATTCAGGTTCTGGCTTGGAATTCCAGCGAACCTACATTATCGGGATGCGGCTTTGTTTTGTACGTTTGATCTCTCGGTCTATGATCTCGATTTATTCAAGAGGGATTACAAGGGTTTCATCGGACAGGCACTTCTAAAGATTCGAGAAGTGGAAGACATGATGGATGTTGCTAAGTTCTGAAGGTACTCGGAGTTTTAAGGCTACGGGGTCAATCCTAACGAGGATCTCGAAGGGTCCAATGTACCTCGAGTTACATTTTCCGTGCTTTCCAAAGTGTATCATGTCTTTCCAGGGTGAGACCATTAAGAGGACACGATCTCCAACATGAAATGCCAAAGGTTTTTGTCGTATATCGGCGTAACTCTTCTGTCGATCTCATGAAGCTTTCTGTCGTTATCGGATTCAGATGATCTTGTCGATGATTTCGCGGATGATTTCAGGATCAGTGAGGGTACTACCGGGGAATCGACTCTTGGCTAACTATGTGTCTCCTTCCTCAACCTAATACGAGGGAATCAATACTTTTGACCGTAGAGGGTTTCGAACAATACAGTCTTGATACTGGTGCGATAACTGTTGTTATATGAGGGTTCGATCAAAGGTAAATGGTTGTCCCAAGTCGTTCTGCAATTGAAGACACATGCTCCTAGCATGTGTTTCATGATCTGAATAACTCTATTACTCTGTCTAATTGTCTGAGGATGATAAGTTGTACTCATATCTAACTTCGTTTCGAGAGTTTTCGGAAGGAATCTGTCTAAACCTTTAGGGTAAACCTGCTATCTCAATCAGGGATAATGGACACAGGTACACCGTGCAGTCATACTGTCTCTTGGATGTGGGTTCGCGTGACTCTTTCCATCTTGAATGATTCTCTGATCGGAAGGAAGTGAGCGGATTTTATTGAAGGATCGACCATTTCCAAACGGTATCGTATTCACTTGGGAAAATTGGGTAACTTGATGGTGAAATCCATGTTGATTATTTACCATTCCCATTCGGGTATCTAGGTTGCTGGGACAGTCCCGAGGGTTTCTGACTAGGTTTCTCAGGTCTGAGCGAGTAAACGGAGATAGATAGTCATTATCAATGTCTTAGTCTTGCTGTCTAAGCTTTCCTTTCGGCTAAGGGCACCTCATGTTTATGTCTTTCTGATCGAAGATATGCTGTAGTCTCTTATGGTCAGTGAAATTCGCGTACTTGGTTCCATTGAGATCATGTCTCTCTTTCTTTAGTGCATGGACTGCTGCTCCAAATTCCAAGTCGTGAGTTGCGTAATTAACTTCGTGTGCCTTTTGTTTGTCTCGAAGCGTGAACGTCAACTTTGTCCTTCTTGTCTAAGCACATAATCTAAACTCTGATTGAACGTACTGCAGAGGACCACGAAGTCCTCTGTTTCTTCTGGCGGGGACAGGTTAGGTGTGATGCATAAGTCTTACTTCAATGCTTGAAATGATGTATCTCACTTTTTACTCCAACAAAAAGGGTACACATTTCTGTGTTGGAGTGGTTAAGGGTTTGGCGATTTTAGAAAGTTTTCCTGAATGGGTTTGCAATAATAGCAGGCGAGACCCAAGAATTGACAGGTTTTCTGTGGGTGTTTTCGGTTCCGGCCCTTTCTTTATTGCTCTGATCTTAGGAGGATCCACGCGTATGTCTTCATTTCCTACTACATGACCAGGGGAAAATGGTTTGACCGAAGGGTATCAATACAAACTCTTAGTGATCAAATCGAGTCCTAAATACTGTCTTGGAAACATTTTCCTCGTGACCTCGTAGCTGAATGGTGTCTTTATCTAAGGTCTATCTTCGAGGAGTAGTTGACTCCCTGAAATTGATCGAAGAAGTCATCTATTCGGGAAAGAGGATATCGGTTTTGACGGTCGACTCATTAACCCGACTGGATAACTCCTGCATTTCTGCTGGAGCAAAGCGATACGGAGATTTTGGCTAAGGGGGGGTAGTTTCAGGGATTAAGTTGATACGAGACTCGACTTGACGTTCGGGAGGAATTCTCGGAAGCTTTTCGGAAAAGACATTAGGAAAAATTACAGGCTTCAGAGATGCTCTCGAGGTCTTTAACTTCTTGTTTCTCGTTGATTACCCGGGCTAGGAATTTACGACAGTCCTTTCATGGAAACTTTTTGAGCTTTGATGCGTGAAATGAAATAAATACTTTAAGTACAAGATATTCTTGTACTTTTGCTTTGTATTCTCCCCTTGAAAACATTGAAAAACACTAAAAAAGGGTAGGGGTATGAACTCACCGGACGAGGATTGTGTCGGTTTGGATGCTAAACGTCGGTTCGAGGCTTGAAAACGTGCGAGGTTCCTATGTAATATTAAATGATACACAAATGTATCTAATTAGACTATAATCACTAATCAGATACAATTTTACACTCTCAGACGCGAAAACACTTCAAAACAAGTGTTCGGAGTGACCCGGGTGACATCTATGGACGTATATGGCTTGGATATGGAGTTTACTCTTCAAGAGTAAACTCTCAAGAGAATTTACAGTCCAAATGACCAACTCCCCATGAGTTTACAGCCGTAAACTCATGGTGTGGGTGTTCTTGGTTGCTAATTGGTCATATAACACTTTAGGGGTGATGCTAGTCTTGGTTTTGTGGCATTGGAAGGGAATTTGGGCATTCTAAGGACCATTTGAGGAGTTTACGGTAGTAAACTATGATTTTACGGCCGTAAACTCTTATGTGCTATGTTCAAATGTGTTTTGATGGTCCTAAGTTAGTTACAATGCACAAAGGAAGGTTCTAGGGTTGATTCCATGGCTTAGGAAGTGATTGGGACTTAAATTGACTTAGGAAAAGGAGTTTACGGTTTATGAAGATGTTATTGGGGAGTTTAGTACCCTAAACACATGAGTTTACTACCTTAAATGCATGTTTGTCCATGAATCATGCGTTTTAGTGGTTATACGTTAATCACATGTGATTCTGGTCCAACATACAAGCCATTCAAGGTGTTAAGGGCACTTTAACACCCTTTGGATGAGTTTAAGGTCTAAGAAGGTGTGTTTACGGTCAGAGAATGTTCTTGGGCTGTAAACTCAAGTTTGATCCATTTACATATGTTTTGGTGCACCACATGAAGAATTATATGGTTCTACACTCTCATGGAAGCATTTGGAGGTGTTTAGGGGCATTTTGACACTTTAAAAGGAGTTTATGGTCCATGAATATGGGTTTACGGCCCATGCATGTTCTTGGACCGTAAACTCATGTCCAATACTCAAATGGCACGATTTTGGGGTCCTAAACTCATGCATGCAAGTTTCTAAGCCATTTCTAAGCACTAGAAGGGGTTTAGAGGGGTTTTGGGGCTTCAAAACCCTCTAAAGGGGTGTTCATGGTTTTGGGAGGGTCCCTAGACCGTAAACACTTGTTCTTGGGTGTTTTTGGGAGTTTCAAACATGAATTTGTATGCCAAACAAGTTAAACAACAAGCTAGGATGGAGTACTTACCAAATTGAGGCTTGAAATGAGGTTTTTGGATCAATTTCGAATTCTAGAGAGAGAGTAGTGAGAGAAAGTGTTTAGAGAGAGAGAGAGAGAAAAAGCTTCAAAATGTGGTCACTCAATCCCTTATATAGGGGTTGAGTTTATGGCCCGGAGGAATTCTACCCGATACTGCCGTTAGACGGTGCTTTTGGTCGTACCCGATAAATTGCCGTAATCACGATTTAGATGAAACTAATAATTTTCCAAAAAAATATGGAAAATATTTTAATGATTATAATGCATCCCGACACTTATGAAACCGAATTAAAAGTTGCGATTAAATTAATTTAATTCTAAGGTTAACGTGGCAATTTGAATACGAACAGTTTTATTTAACGGAAATGGTTTATAGTGACGGAATAAATTACGGGTTGTCACAGTTGTTTCATCTTTTCTTTAATGGTGAAAACTTTAATTTTTGTTGATTTAGGAGGACTGGAGTTTTTGATGTTGACATTGGTGCGCTTTTGATTCGCTTTTGTAAGATTGTTATCTTCAGGGTAGAGTTTTGCTTTTCCCTTAGAAGGAATTGAGGGACTGGAATTTGAATGGGAAGAGTTGTATTTGGAAGTGACTTTAGAATCTCGGTTTTTCTAATTGGACTTGTATCGATGGGGACCGAAACCACTATTTTGGTTGCCATGGGATAAAGGACCGAAATTCTCTTTTCGGTTGTAATAGGACGAGGAACGAAACCGTTCTTTCGGTTGTTAGTGGGTGATGGACCGAAACTCTCATTTCATCTCCTATTGATCGAAGGACCAAAACCATCCTTTCGGATCCTATTGGTCGAAGGACCGAAACCATACTTTCGGTTGGTATTGTGATGAGGACCGAAACTGCTCTTTCGGTTCCTTAAGCCTCCTTCTGATTTGTTCCTTTCTATCCTTACATAATCAGGATTTTGGGAATTCCAAAACTGTTTTCTTTCTGAGAGATTCTTCTTATATCTCTGATTTCTTTGATGCTTTCGATCAGCCACCTGCTTTGGATTTCTGTGAATGTTGGCCTTTCGTTTCGAAGTATGGGCACAACATTCACTTTTTACTGAAGCAGTATCACTAGTGGTTTGCATTGGTTCGTCCAAAGGGGGTTTAGTTCCACTTGTGCTTGGCACATCATACTTTGTAGGCTCATTTAGTGGTTCAGGTATGTACCTGCCTTTTACTCTCCATGAGGTTTTCTGAGAGAGACCCTTCGTGTCATCGACGTTGTCTATTGGGGCCGACCAGAAGAATTCATCACATCCTCCAGCATTCTCTTCAACTACCATAGCAGTTAACTCTGCATTTTGTTGTGGAGTGACAGTGTAAACTTGGTTTGGGGTAGTTTGGACCTTTTGGTATACAACAGCTTTAGCTTTGAGAACTTTGGTTTTGTCAGTAGACGAACGAGCAAACTCAACAGAGTTTTCAGAAATTAGGTTCTTGTGAGACCTAGGTTCGTTTTTGGCTAATTTAGAACAGTCCACCAAATCCTTTACAGAGACTTCACTCATATCATCATCCTCATTAAGTTTAGATGTATTTTCAACATCAATTTTATTTTCTGAACTTAAATTGGCATTCAAAGAGTCAAATTTTTGTATAGTTTCGGCTCTCAATTTCAATCTATCGTTTTCGTCTAACAGATTTTTGAGCATGTCCTTGTGGTCCTTGGACTTTATGTAGGATTCAATTTTGTCTAGACCTATTTTATATGATGGAGACACTTCATCAGACGATACAACACTTTCACAGTTGTAGGCTTCCGCATCGATTTCATCCTCCTTTAATTCAAGGAAGGGTAAAAATCATACGATGTATCTTCTTTCCTATTTCACAATCAAGATGCAACTGAGTGATGTTAAAATAGAGTCTTTTAGCGATTAAACAAAACACGTTTCGCTGTTTAAGAAGTTTAAGATTGTCTCTTTGCAAATAAATAGAATCATCTTTAGATCTAATTAACTCCTTTTCCTTTTGCTCGATCCACATCCTTCGTTCCTCACTCTTTGAAGAGATCCTGCTGATTTGATCAGTTAGGTTAGAACTTGTGACACGGGTTTGGGTGAGACTGCTACTTATGCTTGAGAATTTTGATTTTAAGTTATTTAATTCCTTTTCATAATTATTAACAGGTATTTTTAGAGAAGCAAGAATATTTTGTATGTCACACCCCCGAACCAGACGGCGGAAACGTCCGAGGGCTTGTGCGTGACTTCATCTTGAAATATCATTACAGTGAATTTAATCGAAACATAACATCATCATCATCACACATGCAATATAACAACATTCATTGTTTACATCGAGTATTGTATTTGAATATTACATGCCAAAATAGTAAGAGTATGATGAAACAAAAATATAATGTAATATCCATTAGTTTGTTTCGTTCATCCTGCTTCAACGATTTCCTGAGAATACAAGTTATTTTCAAAACGATCAACATAAAAATGTTGGTGAGTTCATAAGCATGTTTGTGAAAATGATTTGTATAACTTTGAAAACCACCAGAAAATCCGATATTTTCTAAAAACTGTTTAGTGTGTTTGTGTTAGATCTTGTATTAATGCATGTATGTTATTGTTATTTGACTAAAAAGGTAAATAGATTGTAGAGAGAGAATGTAAGAGCATGTAACGAGAATGTTCCCAGACAACCCGATGTTGCCTAAATAGAAAGGTCTTCCGTAAACTTCATAACGTTAATTCCTCTAAGCGAGCCGTCATAACCGTACTAATTTATGACAATTTCACCTGTCTTGGCATCGTTGGACGCCGACGGAAAATAGAATAAGGTTTTTGTCACCTTAGACTGAGTTAGTCTAACTGTAGCGAACAGCTCAGGTGTAGGGTGTCATCCCCGTATAGAACTATACACAAATCCCCACTCTCCCTTCAAAAGACTCTGGTTATAACTACAGGCTACGATCATACACTTAATAGGTGCCAACCGATAAAAACTCGCTAGATCCTTAATCGAATTGACGCGAAGAAAAATGTATAAACTCATTCTAGGTCCAATGATCCATGTAAGTGAACCACTAAGGCATCGCTAAACATGTAAATCATTTCAAGACCTAAAGGGAATGAGATTATATAACATGGGCCCAAAATATATATGAAATGACAACTAAGGCCCATTTCACATGTAAGGTATTTATAGACCCAAATAGCATGCAAATATTATCCACTAAAATAGCATAAAAAGAATAACGCATATAAAACCCATTCCTAGGCCCAATAAACATGTAAGTGGACTACTAAGGCCCACTATACGTGTCTATTATTTCCAGGCTCAAAAGGAATGTGAATGTCTATCCTAAGCCCAATATACATGTAAAAGGACACTAAGGCCCACTAAACAAGTATATTATTTCCAGGCCCAATAAGGATATGAATACCTATCTCGAGCCCAACATACATGTAAAAGGACACTAAGGCCCACTAAACATATATATTATTTCCAGGCCCAATAAGGATATGAATGTCGTTTTTAACCCGTTTGTTATTGTTTTGCTTATTTTAGCTTGATTATTTACAAACTTGATTTAAAAAGCCCACTTTTTGTAAAAATGACATTCTTGCCCCAATAAGCCAAAAATTTACAATTAAGGCCCAATTTTTGTAAGAGTAACACTTTAATCTCCAATTTTGTTAAAAACTTGTGTTGATGACTACTTTGTGATAAAAACAGCATTTTAAACCCATTTTTGTCAAAAATATCATTTTTGGCTTGGTTTTGTGAAAATACATATTTTTCTGGTTTTTGGCTTTTCCGAACTAGTTTTTAGAAAATTTGTAGAAAATTCATCGTAAGTCAAAATCTGGATCCGTAAATTTTGGAAGTTTGGAAATTTTGTCTACTTTGTTCACAATTGTTCTCATAATTTTTGATGGCTTCAAACTAGTGTGAAATTACTCATCTTCTTAGGTTGGTCCGAAATTATTTCAAATATGATAGGCAGTTTTGTAAAATTCGCCAAAAATTATAGAAAAATCGTATGAAAACGTGAGAGTATTCATTTTAAAGGTATAAATCTGAACTTTATCCATGTAAAACAGTTTTGAAAAATACTTCAATTTGGATGGTCAAAACAGTCCGAGATTGGACAAAAAGTTTTCTGTCAAGGGCTGTTTTGTGAGTTTAGTTTATAGATCTTTGAACACAACACTTATTTTTGCTATATCAAGTATACAAATCCCAGATCTACATGTTTACATGTGCTACTTGTGATAAAAACATACTTTTATCAAGATTCATATGAAGATCCTAGTGATAAACTTCAAGTTTCTTAACATATTTTTAGATTAGTGAAGAAATCAACACATAATCACCAAATAATTCATGGAAAACACACATAGTCATGCATATACACATAGATCTACACAAATCAACTTGTATTCTCCCCCAAAAACAAGTAAAAACCAAAAACAAGGGGGATATGAACTCACCTTTGCTTTGATGTTTCGGTTTTGAAGAAGAGATGAAAAGGTTTTTGGTTCCTAGCAACACCTTGATGAGGATTTCGAGTTTAAGAAGTTTCTAAGGAGTATGATCACCAAAAGCTTGTTTAGAAGGAGTAATCTAATCATGATAAAGAAGTTATATAACTTGGATATGTAGAGACTTACCAAGAATGAGGATTGTTGGTGGTGGAAACCTTCTTGAAGATGATCAAGATCTCGAAAATTAGGGAGGAAGGAAAGAGTGTTCTTTTGAATGTTTGAGAGAGATTTTTGCAATGGAGTGTGTGTGTGTGTGTGTATTTTCGGCCATAAGTAGAAGAGAGTGGGTGAGAAGAGTGTGCATGGATGTATGGACCTTGCATAGATGTATGTGATGCATTAAGATTGGTTACCCTTTAAACAAAAGTGATGTGTCATAAAGTGGATTAATTAGCCATTTCCCTATTATTATTTTTTAAATGGGCCGAGAATTGGGTTTGGAAGGAGGAGATGAATTGGTTTGGGCCCAATCTTAATCTTCACTCAAAATTATAAAGCTCATAGGAAGGTTTCGGCCCATTAGGCCTTTAGAGTAGTTCACAGCCCAAGTTGTATAAAGAAATGGACATTATGGCCCAACAAGGCCTATTAGAGATGAAAATGAATTATTTTAGGCCCACATGGCCCAAAAAATCTAGTTTCATGATTGTGGGTCCAATTAGAGCCCGAATAGTCAATTTGAAAGTTTATTGGTCCATTAGACCCAATAAGAGAATCCTAGTCCATAAAGAACTTGAGTCGGGATTTCTAGGGTTTCCAACCCTTATTTGAACATATGAGATATATTTGAATAAGAATGGAGCATAGTATTCACTTAGAGTACAAGTTATCACACTAGGTGAATGATTGCATGAGAGTAGAATTTCCTAGCAAAAATGCTAGTTGTGACATCATCCCCCCGTTAGAGGGAATTTTGTCCCGAAATTCTATTGAGAGATAGGTTCATGAATGAGAGAATAGGTGAGGGTACTTATGCTTAATCTAGTCTTTACGTTCACTTGTGAATTCCGATCTACGTTTTGCGTTCCATTGATTCTTCACAATCGGAATGCGACTTTGTTTTGTACACTTTACTTCCTTATCCAATACATTGACTGGTTCTTCGACGAACAAGAGATTCTTGTTTATTTCGATCCCTTATAAAGGAATGATAAGAGTTTTGCCTGATAGGCACTTTTTCAGATTCGAGACGTTGAACACAGGGTGTACGTTGTTGAGCTCTACTGGTAGCTGCAGCCTACAAGTCTTTGGACCAATCCGAGCAAGAATCTCGAACAGCCTGATGTATTGTGGGTTTAGTTTTCTCGTTTCCTAAAGCGAATCATTCCTTTCCGAGGAGATTCCTTTAATAACACATGATCCCCGACTTGACATCCTAATGGCTTACACCGCTTGCAGAATAGCTCTTCTGTCGGTCTCTCGATGATTGAAGTCAAGCTTTGATTTGGATTATCTTCTCTGTTGTTTCGCAACTGGTTTCTGGTCTCATGAGAGTACTAGCGAGTGATCTGCATTTATGACTATAAAAAGTTTCGAAAGGAGCAATCTTGATGCTCGTGCGATAGTTGTTATTATATGAGAATTCAATTAAGGGCAACCGGGTATCCCATGACTTGCTGAATTCAAACACCCAGACTTGTCGCATGAATTCGATTGGTTGAATGGTCCGTTTGGTTTGGCTATTGGTTTGAGAGTAGTAAACAACGCTCGTGTCTAGCTATGTTCCCATAGCCTTTTGAAGTGACTGTCAAAATCTTGAAGTAATTCCATTATCCCGATCCGAGATAATAGATACCGATATTACATGGAGTCTCACAATCTCTTGGATATAGATCCATGCTAAACTTCCTTCTTTGTTTGATTTCTGTATTAGCAGGAAATGGGCAGATTGGGTTAACCTATCGACGATCACCCTGATAACGCCCAATTCAACTCGCATACCTATAAGCTTCGTCTTTTAACTCCGAGAGTTTTATCCATCCACGTAGTGTTTTCTTCGCTATATTCTCCGGCATTGATGCCTTCAAGGCTAGTCGTAGATGTTGACAGTGTTTTGTTCTTGCTTCGTGAGTAGATGAGTATGCTATTGATGAAAATAATGAAAAGGCTGACTAGGAGTGGTTGAGAAAACTTGGTTCGTAGGGTCCATGAATATCGTGGGAGCATTCGCTAGACTGAAGGGTATCGCATCGGATTTGAAATGGTTGTGATGAATTCGGAAAGCAGTTTTTGGAATGTCGTCTTCTTGGACTAGAAGTTGTTGATAACCGGTTCTTAGATCTATTTTAGAGAAGTAACTAGCTCCTTAGAGCTTGGCTAAATAGATCGTCAGTCCGAGGAAGTAGGTATCGATTTTTGATAGGGAGTTTATTGAGTTTCCTAAGATCGATGTACATTTTGAAGGATCCGTCTTCTTGAAGAACAAGACTGGAGCTCTCCAGGGTGAGAAGCTTGGTCTGATGAATCCTTTGCGCGACAATTCTTCTCAATTGACTGGATAACTTGTGAATTTTCGGCGAGAGTCAACATATAGGGTGAATTGGCAATTGATGTGGTTCTCGGTATGAGGTCGATTCAAAATTCGACCTGTCTTTCTGGAGGTATTCCCGGAAGTTCTTCGGGAAATACATTCGGAAAATCTCATGCTACCGGAATACCTTGTATGCTTACTTCTTCCTTGGTCTTGTCCACAACATGAGCAAGGAAAACATAGTTCTTCTGGTGCAGGCACTTCTGTGCCTTGATGCACGAGATAGGATGAGGATTGACGTTGGGTTTATCACCATGGGTTATTAGCATTTCGTGATTAGGAAGGTGAAGGCAAACGGCCCACTCACGACACATAGTATCAGCACAGTGGGGGCTTAACCCAACCATGCCGATTATCACATCAAAACTCCAAAAATTTACTAGCATTAAATTTTATTTGAAATGAATGGTTGTTTAGTGTTAAGGTGTTCCCTACATAATTATCTTTGGTTGATGCGGTTTATCCCCTTAGTTATCTCCACCGTTAAGGCTTAGTTTAGCCTCCGGGGTTGTGGTTTTAGTAAGTGTTTGAATATGTTACTAACGAAGCTTCCCTCAGCTTTACCATTGAATAAGAGGTAAGCGAAAGAGTTGTTAAGTGGGAACGTACCAATAACAATCGTTGGGTCTTGGACTGCTTCTCCTTGACCCAAAGTCAGGACCATTTCCGATCCTTCCGCTCCTTGATTGTTATCCTTGGGGCAATTACGCCTGAAGTGATCGGTTCCTCCACACCCATAGCAGGTGTGACTGGTCTCATCATTGGTGTTGTTGTTAGGGGTGTTGCGATTGTTGTCGTTTTCATTTGGCTGACGATTCTGACATGGATAAGTTCTACAGAATTTGGCGGTGTGATTCTTTCGGTTGCATTTGTTATAATGCATCTCCCGGCAGGCTCCATTATGCTGGAATTTGCACTGGTTGCATTTTGGAAGGCTTCCAGCATATGGTCTCCTGGTTGTTGGTATAATAGGGGTCATGGTCGCATGAACAGCAACAACATGTTGCTTCCTTGAGAACCCTTGAGTGTGCTGTCCCTTTCTCTTACCTCCAGACCTCAGCTTCCTGCTCTTAAGCTTGGGGTTTGGAGTTCCTTGATAGGTTGTCACTTGTTGGTTTCCATGTTCGTTCCTTTGGCTGAAGTTGTCAATGTTGTTCCCGCCTCCATTGGGGTTGTTTGCATTGACTTGTGCCATCGTAGCGGTTACTGCTTCCGTTACCACAACTTGGAATGTAGTAGAGTCCATCTGCAGGAGCGGTGTCTCGCGAGTGCGCTTGTTATTCTTGTGGGTTGGCATTTTCCTGTGCTTCCATCTACATCCCTATGATGTATTTACGGTAGTAGGTAATCGCAGATTTGGCACGATCGTTATGTCTACCCTCAGAAGACATGGATTGTTTTGGTTTCGAGATCCTTAAGTACCATCTTAGTACACGAAATAGAGTCATATCGGATAGTAGGGGGAAGTGGAAAAGACTGATCCTAATTGTGGCGGGAAGTGTCTGGTGGTGGTGCTGATGGAGTGGATGCACCTCGGAGATGAGCTACTTGTTGCTCGGTATCTCGTAGTCTTACTTCTCACACTCACTGTCTCGCTCGAGAGTCTCCATTAACTTCCTGTGTTTTCCTCTCATCTCTCTCAATAGCAAACCACATTTGTTCCGTTCGATTTTGGGGTGTCCTGAGCTTGGTTATCAATACCTCAGGCGTGCCGGACCATGACTGGGAGGGCCCGGTCAGCTGGTCCTCTACGACTAAGATCGAAGGGACCTCAGTTCCTACAGTAGTGTGGTCGTATCCCCTGCTGGTGACTCTATCTCCAAATAGCGTGTGCCTAAGGGGGCATAGGGCCACCGGGGCCCACACGTTATGTCGGTACTCTTGTTTTGCATGGAGGATTGAAGACGTCGGATTCTCCATCCGATTCATCATCATCATTTCCCTCGGGCTCTTCTTCCTCGAGATCTACTATTCACTCGGCGGGTCCATCTGCAAGTTCTACTTCGTGTTCCTCCTCTGGTTCTTCCTCTGAGTCGAGCCACCCTGCTATTCCCTGACTAGGGAGATAGGGGTTTCTTGGCTAATGATACTCGTCTATAGGGTATTGCACGAAGGGCTATGAATACTAGAAACAAATAGCATACCAATTACTCCTATAGTAATTTAATTATGTTTAGGTTTGGTTCTATAAGCTCTTTGGATAATTAAATGGTAAGTTTTTGATTCATTGTCCATCACAATTACTCCCGAACACATGTTGTTCGTATTTTGAATGAATGTAGTTGATCAGGTTACATTCACCCCCAATACGACTACATAACTGCCAGAGTTTAATAGCGATGTCCAAATCCTCCAAAGACTTTTACTGTTATTGTTGTGTTTTTATTCTAAAATGCACACAAAGGTATGTATTTTAATTATTATGTTCAGAGTTGTTTAGTCCCATTGTATTTATAGTTGCATATCCTGTATGATTAGATATGCTAGTTCACTATAAACAATGCTCTGATACCAATCTGTCACACCCCCGAACCAGACGGCGGAAACGTCCGAGGGCTTGTGCGTGACTTCATCTTGAAATATCATTATAGTGAATATAATCGAAACATAACATCATCATCATCACACATGCAATATAACAACATTCATTGTTTACATCGAGTATTGTATTTGAATATTACATGCCAAAATAGTAAGAGTATGATGAAACAAAAATATAACGTAATATCCATTAGTTTGTTTCGTTCATCCTGCCTCAACGATTTCCTGAGAATACAAGTTATTTTGAAAACGGTCAACATAAAAATGTTGGTGAGTTCATAAGCATGTTTGTGAAAATGATTTGTATAACTTTGAAAACCACCAGAAAATCCGATATTTTCTGAAAACTGTTTAGTGTGTTTGTGTTAGATCTTGTATTAATGCATGTATGTTATTGTTATTTGACTAAAAATGTAAATAGATTGTAGAGAGAGAATGTAAGAGCATGTAACGAGAATGTTCCCAGACAACCCGATGTTGCCTAAATAGAAAGGTCTTCCGTAAACTTCATAACGTTAATTCCTCTAAGCGAGCCGTCATAACCATACTAATTTAAGACAATTTCACCTGTCTTGGCAACGTTGGACGCCAATGGAAAATAGAATAAGGTTTTTGTCACCCTAGACTGAGTTAGTCTAACCATAGCGAACTGCTCAGGTGTGGGGTGTCATCCCCGTATAGAACTATACACAAATCCCCGCTCTCCCTTCAAGAGACTCTGGTTATAACTACAGGCTATGATATAGGCTTATTAAGTCATAAAAATCATGCATTATCTTAATACTTTATGTTGATTTTATCTCATTTAATGAAAAAAAGGTGTTTAATTAGTTTATAATTTCATTTTTCAGCAACAATTACATGCTCGAAAGGAAAATGAAGCGGAACTAGCGATTGGAAGCTTGGATCTTGGATTTTGAAGAAAGAAGGATGTTGCTGGACAGCTTGACCCCTCGTCAGTGTTTTGGCCATATCTCATGAACCGTAACTCCGATTGACGAGATTCAAAATGTTCTGAAAAGTAGAAACAATTTCGGACGACTTTCATGTTTTGAGAAAATGCTAATTCGAAACGTACTCGGCGAGTAGGGTCGATTACTCGCCGAGTTGTATCGAACTTTCGCGATTCTGGACGCGCTGACTTGCCGTACACGGGTTTTAAGTGACGGACTCGCCGAGTAGGTCACTGGACTCGCCGAGTAGCCTCTGTTTTGTGAAAATCTATATAAAGGGACTTTCAGATCGATATCAGAGGATGGAGAGAAACCCTAGGAGGCTGAGAAACGATTGGAAGTGCTGCTAGGTCGTGAGGAACTGAAGAATCAAACCTACATTCAATTGTGAAGAGAATCAAGACAATTTTGGTTTATTCTTAGTAACTTTTTGATTTGAATCATGTTTACATACTTTGATTTCGTTTTTGAGTTTATGTTTACTGCAATCATGAGCTAAAAACTTATTCTTTTGTGAGGGTAGACAATTTTGTGAACATGGATTGATTATTTGAGTAGGATTAATTTTAATTGGTAATTATGTTTAGTTAAGCTTGGTAAAGAACCTTATGTGTTGACAATAACTATTCTTCTGTTAATAAATTAGTAATTAAGTTGTATGAACATCTCTTAGTTATTAATTTCATATGATTTATTGTGACCACATAGTTGTATGTCTAGGAATAACGAATGTGAAACTAGAATTAACTAGAAGATAGGTAAGTTAATGTGTGAGATTGTTTGATGAACATCAGCAATAGGTTAATTGAAGGGTTAATTTAATTAACCATTACAAGTCTTACTTAACCCAAATCAATAATCTAGGAAACCCGTTAATTTAGACAACTGACCATTGCTTGAGTTAATTTGTTTTCTAAGAATTAGGAATAGCGAACGTGAACCTATTTATCTTAATCGGTAGCCAATGAAGAATTAATCCGATACATTAAAATCATCCATGGGAACAAATGAGTCGTACCTAAACAGAAGTCCTCTTTACTATTGAATTTAGTTGGTAATTAATTGTTTTAGTTGCTAGTTAATTAACTTGTGTGTTGGTTATTCTAATTAAGTTTCTAGTCTTGTAAAACTAGAGAAAATCCCCTTTTTGTTATTTGTTTTATTTAGATAATATTAGCATTTATTTTAATTGTTTACCGTTCCCTGTGTTCGATACCCTACTTGCTTGAACTATATTACTAATCGATAGGTACACTGCCTTTCGTGTGTTTATTTTGTGTCTAAGTTAGTAGGATTAAAACTAGTTTGTTTCACACACATCAGGCTACGATCATACACTTAATAGGTGCCAACCGATAAAAACTTGCTAGATCCTTAATCGAATTGACGCGAAGAAAAATGTATAAACTCATTCTAGGTCCAATGATCCATGTAAGTGAACCACTAAGGCATCGCTAAACATGTAAATCATTTCAAGACCTAAAGGGAATGAGATTATATAACATGGGCCCAAAATATATATGAAATGACAACTAAGGCCCATTTCACATGTAAGGTATTTATAGACCCAAATAGCATGCAAATATTATCCACTAAAATAGCATAAAAAGAATAACGCATATAAAATCCATTCCTAGGCCCAATAAACATGTAAGTGGACTACTAAGGCCCACTATACGTGTCTATTATTTCCAGGCTCAAAAGGAATGTGAATGTCTATCCTAAGCCCAATATACATGTAAAAGGACACTAAGGCCCACTAAACAAGTATATTATTTCCAGGCCCAATAAGGATATGAATACCTATCTCGAGCCCAACATACATGTAAAAGGACACTAAGGCCCACTAAACATATATATTATTTCCAGGCCCAATAAGGATATAAATGTCGTTTTTAACCCGTTTGTTATTGTTTTGCTTATTTTAGCTTGATTATTTACAAAGTTGATTTAAAGAGCCCACTTTTTGTAAAAATGACATTCTTGCCCCAATAAGCCAAAAATTTACAATTAAGGCCCAATTTTTGTAAGAGTAACACTTTAATCTCCAATTTTGTTAAAAACTTGTGTTGATGACTACTTTGTGATAAAAATAGCATTTTAAACCCATTTTTGTCAAAAATATCATTTTTGGATTGGTTTTGTGAAAATACATATTTTTCTGGTTTTTGGCTTTTCCGAACTAGTTTTTAGAAAATTTGTAGAAAATTCATCGTAAGTCAAAATCTGGATCCGTAAATTTTTTAAGTTTGGAAATTTTGTCTACTTTGTTCACAATTTTTCTCATAATTTTTGATGGCTTCAAACTAGTGTGAAATTACTCATCTTCTCTGGTTGGTCCGAAATTATTTCAAATATGATACGCAGTTTTGTAAAATTCGCCAAAAATTGTAGGAAAATCATATGAAAACGTGAGAGTATTCATTTTAAAGGTATAAATCTGAACTTTATCCATGTAAAACAGTTTTGAAAAATACTTCCATTTGGATGGTCAAAACAGTCCGAAATTGGACCAAAAGTTTTCTGTCAAGGGCTGTTTTGTGAGTTTAGTTTATAGATCTTTGAACACAACACTTATTTTTGCAATATCAAGTATACAAATCCCAGATCTACATGTTTACATGTGCTACTTGTGATAAAACATACTTTTCTCAAGATTCATATGAAGATCCTAGTGATAAACTTCAAGTTTCTTAACATATTTTTAGATTAGTGAAGAAATCAACACATAATCACCAAATAATTCATGGAAAACACAAATAGTCATGCATATACACATAGATCTACACAAATAAACTTGTATTCTCCCCCAAAAACAAGTAAAAACCAATAACAAGGGGGTATGAACTCACCTTTGCTTTGATGTTTGGGTTTTGAAAAAGAGATGAAAATGTTTTTGGTTCCTAGCAACTCCTTGATGAGGATTTCGAGTTTAAGAAGTTTCTAAGGAGTATGATCACCAAAAGCTTGTTTAGGAGTAATCTAATCATGATAAAGAAGTTATATAACTTGGATATCTAGAGACTTACCAAGAATGAGGATTGTTGGTGGTGGAAACCTTCTTGAAGATGATCAAGATCTCGAAAATTAGGGAGGAAGGAAAGAGTGTTCTTTTGAATGTTTGAGAGAGATTTTTGCAATGGAGTGTGTGTGTGTGTGTGTGTGTGTGTATTTTCGGCCATAAGTAGAAGAGAGTGGGTGAGAAGAGTGTGCATGGATGTATGGACCTTGCATAGATGTATGTGATGCATTAAGATTGGTTACCCTTTAAACAAAAGTGATGTGTCATGAAGTGGATTAATTAGCCATTTCCCTATTATTATTTTTTAAATGGGCCGAGAATTGGGTTTGGAAGGAGGAGATGAATTGGTTTGGGCCCAATCTTAATCTTCACTCAAAATTATAAAGCTCATAGGAAGGTTTCGGCCCATTAGGCCTTTAGAGTAGTTCACGGCCCAAGTTGTATAAAGAAATGGACATTATGGCCCAACAAGGCCTATTAGAGATGAAAATGAATTATTTTAGGTCCACATGGCCCAAAAAATCTAGTTTCATGATTGTGGGTCCAATTAGAGCCCGAATAGTCAATTTGAAAGTTTATTGGTCCATTAGACCCAATAAGAGAATCCTAGTCCATAAAGAACTTGAGTCGGGATTTCTAGGGTTTTTAACCCTTATTTGAACATATGAGATATATTTGAATAAGAATGGAGCATAGTATTCACTTAGAATACAAGTTATCTCACTAGGTGAATGAGTGCATGAGAGTAGAATTTCCTAGCAAAAATGCTAGTTGTGACATTGTACCTTTTTGATCAACTCATCACATTCGTTGATCTGAGTACTAACAGGCTTGGTAGTAAAACATCTGTCCTCTCGCTCCCTTTCCTCTTCAACTCCCCCACCAGTTGTGTATCCTCTCATTTGGGACACACCCTCGGTCACTACAAAGCATCTTCCCGTTGCATGTTCAGCTTTTGCTAGCATAGCCTTTCCATGAGTAGGCTTCCTGACTTCATCATCCTCAGAATCTGTGGACCAGACCTCCACACCACCAAATTCATCACTGTTATTTGTATCCTGCACAATTAAAGCATTCATAGTAGATTTATTAACAGCAGATTTTCTTTTCTTTATTTCCTCCAATCTTCTCAGGAGGCTCGCTTCCTCATCTTCTTCGTTTGCCTTTTCTTCTTTCTTTCTCAACATACAGTCTTCAGCAAAATGATTTTTGCCTCCACAGTAATGACAATTGAATCCTGAGTCACCTCCAACTTTTACTTCTTTCTTCGACTCTTCTGATTTTGATCCCATATTCGGTTCCTCCTTGATCCTTTCGGCACTGTAACTACCCTGCCAGTTTCGGTTCTTGTTGGCTGGGAATTTCTTCTTGATGAATTTTCTGGGATTGGACACCATCATGGCGTATTCTTCACCGGTTAGATCATAATTTGCAAGATCTAATTCTTCTTCTTCTTCAACCGTACTCTTTCCATTGGAGACAAGAGCTAAAGAACCCAGACTAGAAACCACATTTGTTTCCTTAAATAGAGCATTCTCATGGGATTTTAAAATACCCACTAGTTTTGCCAGAGAATAAGACTTGAACTGTTCATGAGCTTTGACTGTTGACACAACGGCCATCCATTCAGGTCTGAGGCCATTCATGAAAGTGACCTTTTGTTCGATGACTTTTCTTTCAATCCCATGCTTTATCATCTTACTTAAAAGGTGATTGAAGCGATCAAAGGTTTGAACAAGTTTTTCTTCAGGCTTTTGCTTAAAGTCACCAAATTCAGACAACAAGAGAGTTTGGATAGAATGTTCCAAGTCTTCGTCTGTAGAATATAATTCTTTCAATCTATCCCAGATCTCTTTAGCTGTAGCACATGAACTCACTAAACAGAACGTATCCGACTGCAACGCAAACCTTATCATCCTCAGGGCCTTGATGTTGCATTGAAACTTCTCCTTTTCATCCTGAGGAATATCTTTGACATCATTGACAAGTTGATTGTATTCTTTCTATGTTTTAACAATCTTTGATGTGCTTGAGTGAGCGAATGGGCCTGTAGTAATAGCTTCCCAGATTAAATACCCATTATCCTCCGATCCAATCACGTAGTCTTCAAAGTGATGCGTCCAAACTTCATAGTCTTGTGTATACAAGATTGGTATTCTTGTTGTAGACCCTGTGCTGTTGGAGATATTGATCGAATTGGTTTGTGAATCATCCATGGACATTGTAAATACTTTTGATCGATAACCTGTAAAAGATCAGACTTGTAATAAATCGTTAGGGTTAGATCGACGATTAATGAGATATGTCAATATAGAGTGACGGCTCAATAAATATCAATCAATGCTAAATTAAAAACCCTAAGAACTTCTTCAACAGAAGGGATGTGTATGAATTACACAGTCTCCTGCTCTGATACCAATTAATGAGATCAAAACTCTTATATCGATTAGATCTTTTACAAGTACGACAAAAGAAATCAAACAGTTCAAAAACAATATGAGAATGAACACAGAACGGAATCAAATATATTCTTATGATTCAAAACTGAGTCACGCCTCAGCAGAGCTCGATAAAGAACTTCCTCTGTAGAGGCGAGTTAGGGTTTAAAAACTATTAAGAAAATAAACAATGAAAGTGATTACTACTAAGTCTACATGCATGCAGCTTATATACTAAACCCTAGTACAAAATTAAGCACGGTTGGACAGGCCCAATACCGGCATTCAAATTGTACTATGAACCGAGCCCATGACGCAATCTAATAGACTCAACAAAATCTTCATTAGTTACATCGCTATTTGTAAAGTGCATACCAGTCATATGTAATCAACATAGGATAGGCCTTCGAATAAGTGACCTTAACTCCAAATTCACAAGGAATAGGGGTAAAGCAAAAATTTCACAGATTCTAAAGTCTATAACATCCAAGTTACATATAGCCTTAGTGTATCGACTTAGCAACATCAACTTACTAATGAAGATCCTTTTTAGTTCTCAAGTAAGTAATTATAGTAACACTAAATACCCTTATGGTATTTCATTGTGGTAGTGTTGGTAAGTTTTTAGACTTGTTGCCATATCACAACCATTCTTGGGCATATGCTAATCACTCCTCGGACCAGCATAGTTGATCATGCTATGCCACTCCCAAGACTGACCATACATCCCCGAGCTTACCTGTGATATTCAACAATCGTAATACTTTTGTTCTTGTCATTGTGAAACGGATTTTAGTATGAATGCAGGCACGTATACTTAATCAAATATTTTATTATTTAAAGTATAAACTGTTGGTCAGAGTATTTTTAATCCCTATGTATTTATAGTTAGTATATCTTTTTGGGTTGATATACTTAATTCACTATAAACAATGCTCTGATACTAATCTGTCACACCCCAAAACCAGGAACGACGGAAACGTTCTGGGGCGGAGGACGTCATGTAATGTATCACAACAATGTAAAGTAGTAAACAAACAACAACATCAACCATTGTATTAATAGTATAATTTTAATTACAAGTGTGTCCTTTCATAGTATAAGACAACAAAGTGAATAATCAAAATAAAAGAGGAGTCTTGACTGCTCCGTCTTCACAAAACCTGGTCGTCGTACCTGTCTATTTGTGACTTGAGAATACAAGTTACTTTGAAAGCGAGTATCAGCCAAAAAGCTGGTGAATTCATAAGTATTAATGTGTCTTTGATTTGTAAAACTTGTAATGAAAGACTGGAAATTGTTTTGAAAGAAAGTTCGTATAAGTATGAAAATGTTTGTAAAACAACTGTGAACGTTTGAAAAACCCTAGAAATCCCTATGATTCCTACTAGTATAAAAGGACGCCTTCTACGAAGACCTAACTATTTTGAAAGTAGTCTTCTACCAAGACCCGACTGTTTTGAAAGTAGTCTTCTACCAAGACCCGACTGTTTTGAAAGTAAACATCACTGTAAATGTGATGGTTTTTCCCTGTTTAAATATTAGTATAAAACTATAGTATACCTCATCGTTTAAGTGTATGAATCACAATATAAAGGTAATAAGGAAAATAGTTTATCTATATCAAATATATCCTACCTCGTCGTTCATGTGAATGTGTCACAAAGTAAATAAAGAAAATAATATAATAACTAAAAAGTATCTTTTTGCATTAGGATGATCACGGAGTGGAAACTCGCTGAAAAGTACAACCTCGGACACCCGTCGATGCTCCTTTTCCCCACTGTAGCTAACAGCTTTGGGTGTGGAATTGTAAATCCCGTAACGTCTGTAACAGATTCTATGTAATAGGATCTATCAAACGTATTAATGTAAGTGTGTTCATGTAAGCGTGTCTATGTCAACGTACTCATGTAAATGTTCTCATGTAAGCGTATCTATGTAAACGTATTCCTGTAAGCGTATCTGTGTAAATGTACTCATGTAAACGTGTATATGTAAACGTACTCATGTAAATGTACTCACGTAAATGTACTCATGTAAATGCATCAATGTAATTGTACTCATGTAAGCGTATCTATGTAAATGTACTTATGTAAGCGTATCTATATAACATGTAATGTATTAGTATAGACCCATGAATGAACTAACTCTTGTGTGATTCCCTGTACTTGGAATGGTAAGTGGTATCTCCTAACTATACCTATAATAGTTACTAACCATGTACGTGTATAACCTGAAGTATGCCTTTGCTACCCAAAGGTACTGAATTGATTGGGGAAAACTTTTATGTCTCTATATGTATACATGATATATAACTGATGGTTAAACGACCTTCGGACGGATAACCGATACCCACCAGACCACATCCCAACGGGGAAAAGGAAATAAAGCGGGTTAGCCTTCCTAAGTCCTTTAAACATTACTTATATAACTATACATATACAGGCATGCATTTGATAATATAAAAGCATAAAAGAAGTTTTGTAAAACCTTTGAAAAAGATTTCTATCTAAGAAAAGATCGACTTGATGTCAGTCTATAAACGGGTTGAAAGTATTTGGTTGATAAAACAGTTTAAGTATAAAGAAACCTTTGTTTGAAACACAATTGTAAAAGAGTTTAAAATGAAACATACATTCTATAATAAACAGTTTAATAAAGAGTTTTAGACATATAAAACGTTTATGAAAATCAGTTGAAGAAATCTGTTTGGTAAAATAATTAATGTATAGTAAATCCATTTGAATGTTACTTATTAATCACATGTGATTGATATAATAACTAGCATGTTTCAACTTGTATCCCCCCATAAAGCATTTAAAACATTTAGAAACATTTACAAGGTTAATTCAAGGGGTATGAACTCACCTGCAGTGAGCGGATCTGAAGGAAGTGTCGGATAAGTGCTTGGTGTCAAGTGAAGACTTAGACACACACAATGATCCTAATAACATATGGAGACATATGTATATAAACAATTAGTGATTATAACACTAATTTAAACATGTAAAAACATCCTATTGCGTGGAAAACACTTTGGTCAAGTGCTAGGAGGCTATCGGGTTGCACCAAAGGAGTGCAAAGCCTCATACGAGAGTTTATTGTCCAATGACCATGTGTGTTGGAGTTTACGCCCAGGGGAGTAAAATCCTGGCCGTAAACTCTCAATTGGTCACCAAAAGTGGCTTAAAACTCTAAGGGCTTAAGTGGTTAAGTGTTCCAAGGCTTTAACCAAGTGTTTGGGTGGATTTAAGGTCCTAAAATGACCTAGTATGGTGTTCACGGCCCTGGGACCACTCCCCCATGAGTTTTCGGCCGTAAACTCATGGTAAGGAGTACCATTTCGTGTATTGGGGTCCCTAGTTCAAAGGTGTAAGGTTCTATGCTAATATCTAAGGCTTACTAGGGTGTTAGGGTGTCATTTGCACCCTTAAAAGGGGTTTACGGCCCAAGAACATGCCTTGGCCATAAACTCCTTGAATCCCTTGATTTCTTATGTTTTCTAAGTCCTAAACATGATAAACTTAGTGCACAATGAGTTGGATCAAGAGTACTTACGATCTAGGAGCTTAAATGGTCGGTTTTGGCCAAGAACACGAGTGTGTGTTCTTGGTGAAACTGAAAATCTACAAAATGGAATGATTTCATGGATGAAATCATGTAAGATTACCAGATCATCTAAGATATCAAATAGTTAGGGAAAGAAACTTACGAGTTTTGAAGATCGGGGACGAAGATCGGGATGGTACTTGAGAGGATTTGGGCCAAGGAACAGAAAGAAATGGACAAATGGCCTTCATCTTCACCATATAAGGTGAGTTTACGGCCCACATGGAGTTTACGGCCGTAAACTCCCATGTGGTGGCCGTGAACTCGTGGTTAATGTGCTTAAGGCTTGGTCTTTGTGCTATAAATTCAACAGATACACCCCGACACTTCTTCCTTAAGTGTACAAGGCTCAAAACTCTCAAACGGACTCTAAATTGTGCTGAATGATAGCAGGAATGAGTTTGACTTTCTATTGACTTGGTATGTTGTACAGAATGGAAATTTCTAGTTGTCATTTGTTGCTCCCGCATCTCTGACTCCGGCTCCCAGGTCAGCTCGGACCCTCTCCGATGTTGCCACTGGACCTGCACCAGGGGCACTTCCTTGTTCCTCAGAACCTTGGTCTTTCGATCGATAATTGCAACGGGCCTCTCCACATAGTTCAGGCTCGCATCCACCTGAATATCCTCCAGCGGTACCACTGCTGACTCGTCGGCTATACACTTCCTCAACTGCGGACACGTGGAAGGTGTCATGAATCTGCCCTAACACCGCAGGCAGCTCCAACCGATATGCTACCCTGCTTACCCTCGCGACTACCCTGAACGGACCAATATACAAGGGACCCAACTTGCTCCTCTTCCTGAATCGGATCACTCCTTTCCAAGGAGATACCTTTAGGAGCACAAAATCTCCGACATGGAACTCGAGCTCGGATCATCGTCTATCCGCATAACTCTTCTGGCGACTCTGAGCAGTGAACGACCTCTGTCTGACCTGCTGTATCTGCTCTGTCGTCTGAAGCACTATCTCTGTACTACCCATCACACGTTGCCCTACCTCACCCCAGCAAATGGGGGTCCGACACTTCCTCCCATACAACAACTCAAAGGGTGTCATACTGTAACAACCGAAAAATACAACCAATTTTAAATTTTCAAAAAAACACCTCGATTTCATTAAATCTTTACAAAAAGGTTTTCAATACATTATTTAACAGAGTATTTCCCAGGTCCATTTCATAAAACACCAACGCGAGGAACGGTACGATCACACCTTTGCCTTGCCACAGTCTCCTGAGAACCTGAAAACATAAAACCACAACTGTAAGCCCGAAAGCTTAGTGAGATACCCCCAAATACCAACCACATATACGCCCTTCCAGGCCACGACCTTCTGGTCCAAAACATAATGCCTTCCGGCCCATAACATATTGCCTTTCGGCCCATAACCTATTGCCTTCCAGCCCATAACATAAACAACATACATATCATAACAGAACATAGAATAGCCATGCATATTGGGTCAAACCCTAGTCCAAACAACCGTGCGTACATAACATTCAATCATAACAGTTCACAGTCAACAAATCGATCAAACAGATCACATAACATATCATCACCCTAACCAGGATTCCGAGCTAACCGATCACGAACATAACATCACCCTACGTCTCAGCCAAAATACTACTTACGCACATACGCCTTTCCAGGCCACGACCTTCCGGTCCACATAATATATAATGCCTTCCGGCCCAAATCATAATGCCTTCCGGCCCACAACATATAATGCCTTCCGGCCCATAACATAATGCCTTCCAGCCCATAACACGCAATATCATAACAACAGACAACTACCCGGATTTCCATCCAATAAAGGGTCGGCCTTGGTGCCTTAAACCCCGTTGATATAGTGAGGATAACTCACCTCGCGATTGCCGACACTCTGAACCGAAGAAGCAGACTCTCGAATCACCAACTCCCGCAAATCCCGAACTAACCATCATCACAAAATAAACATAGGGTCAATCATACTTTCACTTATCGGGCCAAGACCAAAGTCCCAATCTCACACAAAATCCCACATTGGCCCAATTTACCAAATTGGGCCCACCTCACCAAATGGGCCTAGATCCAATATCCATAATATTAATTGGGCCCAAAATACTCTATTCATACTTTCCAGACTTGGCCCAAACACCAACAACCCCCAAATGGCCCAACACAAAAGCCCAAAAGGACGTCCACAGGAGGAGTACGCGGGGCGTACTCTCCTTGGTACGCGGGGCATACTGCAGAGATCATCAAACTGAAAACGGGATATCGGCCCTCTACGCGGGGCGTACTTAAGGTTACGCGGGGCGTAACTGCGAGATCTATTAAGTCCTTTAACATCTTAATGGCTTAAGCTCTTAAGCCCAAATTCCAGATCCATAGGCCAAATATGATCAGGAATCATAAAGTCTCAAACTTTATCACTTGGGACGTCCTTTAAGCTCGAAATCCAAGGTCTTAATCCATTAAGACCTACATAACTCATACAAGAAACAACTACAACCCCTGGGACCTCATCTTTATCAGTCAAGACCTCTCCAAAGGTCTAAAAGGACAGATAATCTTGGCTAAATCGAACTATGCAACAAGCTAAGGACTTTTGGGACAAGAATGATAACAAAGCTTCAAAATACAAAGATCTATGCAATATGAAGGTCAAGCAAGAAGCTTTATACCTTAAACCAACTCCAAAAGGGTGTTATTACTTCAGATCTACAAGCTCCACACGTTCTTCTTCTACCTTGACAACTTCCCTTTTCTCCTTCAAGCTTTTCTTTTGCCAACAAGAGCTTCCAAAGGTCAATCACCCTCAACTATGGAGGGAATACGAGTTTTAGGGTTCTCTGAGGTTGAAGATGAGTATAAGGAGGCTGAGGGATGAACCAACATGTTCTTTATATAGCGGCTGACCCTAAAAGTAGGGTTTGGGTTCCTGAGAGTACGCTGGGCGTACCTCCCTGGTACGCGGGGCGTACTCACCCGGCCAACGCGTATTACACATACACTTACGCTGTGCGTACGTCTAGCTTACGCTGGGCGTACCCAGCCACCTTTCAAAACCAGAATCATGCATGCATGCCATGCATGCATGGGACCATCTCCTTCTCATTACACAAAAGGGCTATGAACAACGTTCAACTTCAAAACACCTCAACTCCTCTAATCTAAACCCGCTCCCAAATAACTTCACATTCATGCGAGGGCAACGAGAAGCCCAATACCACTAGCACATAAACCCGTCCGAAACCTTCTCGGATGAAGCTCATTTCTCGAAAGGGACCAGAATTACCCTTCCTCTTAAATCTCAGGGACTTATAATTGAACACTCAAAGAACGGGGTGTTACAATTCTCCCCCACTTAAATTAGGCTTCGTCCTCGAAGCCTGTAGCAACTCTAAATCAGAACTTCCCCTGCAATGCACTAGCTGGCACTAACCAAACCAGGTCCCTCAAGGTACAACCATCGACACCCGAAACTCACTTCCTCCTTTCTTGCGGTGTTTTGACCACCGCCTCAAGCCGGGCACCGACTGTACCCTCTGATAATCACGCTCAATAACCGAGAATTACCAATGAAGCATCACTGCCCCAAATCCCAACAATCACTCGACCCATAAGGGCTAGAAAGCCATGAACCATCGGATCCCCGATCCGAATCCCACTCTATCCATTCCGTGCCGACGGAGAGACCCATTCTCAATCTCAGAGCAACTCCCACGAGTTCTCCTCTTGCAATCACATACACATGCTGAACTTTCTCCAGCACCCTCAGGTTGGGAAAACCTGATACACTGATGATATCCTCCAACACCCCCCAGGATGAACCACTAATACATAACCAATACCCTGATCAGAATCACACTGAGAGCCCAAGACTCTCTCCCTACATCCCCTTCCGAGTCTTTTGGCTCTACATCTGCGGAATTCCTCCCGCGTCCTCAGCAGACATCCCATCATGATGTCATTCCATTCCATCATCGCAATCATGCTGCTCAATGACCACCGTCGAACCACTCCGATCATAACTCCACGCTGCCGCTTTCACTTCCGTGAATTTACTCTTCCTCTTGGAGCTACACTCCTCTCTCTCTCCTCACCAAGGAGATCCACTTGGCTGCCTTGTCACCACGACAAGTGCCACGGTGCTCACCCAACGCTGCACCACCCCTTATAGCATAACTACTATCCATGCAACACATATGCCCTGAATCTGCTCGCAAGGACTCTCGAGTCCATGCACCATCTCTACTAATCAAGATCAATACCCGAGGCCAGACCTTCTAGTGCTAACACATCGCGACGTACCCGATCCATAATCTCAAACTGATCCAACAATACCTGCAGAGTCTTCAGCATGACCGGACCGCCTCACCAGGCCTTCAGTCCATTTGGACCACTCTCAGAACCTTCAGCCTATCCGGACTGCTCAACTAACATCCATCATTCCGAGCTACATCTCTAAGAAATCCTCCCATGCAAACTGTTCTAGCCCTCTAGGGGTTCCGAACTCTATCACCATCATACATACTCGTTCCCGGCCCGATCCCAGGCCTTCCACAATCAAATGCTCTAGGTCTGTATCCCGCCCCGCATGCCCGACACTTACTCATACCAGCCTACACTCTGGGCTGACAGAACACTGCTGAATCCCAAACAGCTAAGCAACCTCACATGCTTAACGATCTTCCGGAGAATTTTCCAATTCTCCCCCACTTAGGGTACTGACTATCAACCATCGGTCGCCATCACCGACCTCCCAAAACAACTCTGCACAAAACCAACACTTATACGCGGGCTGATTCCTACTAGCTCAAGCAACCTTCATAGAAATCACATTCCCACACTGATCAACTTGCTCGAAAGAAACTCAATCTGTATCGAACCACTCCTCAGAAAGCAGATGCTACCCAGCCTGCAACCCAATGCCAAGTTTCCACTAATAACCCTCATGAATGATAATCAACGGAATTCCCAAAACAATAACCCATAACCAAAACCACCACCCGCAAAATGACGAATACCACATCGAAAACCAACAAAATACCAGCTCATAAACAATACACCACAATATCACAAGATAACAAAAGAAACATACCCGCAGCTGCATCCGGCACTGCTCTGACCTCCTCTGCCGCAAGCTGATAAGCACGACCCTGAGCCCTTGGGGGCTCCGCTCCACCCTAACCTCCACCTGTGATCCTCAAAGTGGCCGGTGTTGGAGCCTGCACCGGTCCTGCAGCAAGCTGTGGACAGTTGACCCTCAAATGCCCAACCTGATGACAATGATAGCAAATCCTCAAATCCCGAACTGGCGCTGACTGCCGACAATCCCTTGCATAGTGCTCCTCCTTTCTGCACTTGCGGCATGTACCACCGGACCAACAAACCCCGGTGTGACCCTTCCCACACTTCCCACAAGTGTGGCTGCTCAGATCCCCCACTCTAACATCAACGGTCTTGGACCGTTTCGGCGCCGGCTGCGACTGCACCGGAGCCTGCCTCAGCTCACGCAACTGCAACTCAATCCTAGCGGCCTCCTGCAACTCCAAAAAGGTCTTGCACCTCTGCGCAGACACAACTGTCTGATGTCCCTCTTGAGCATGCTCAGATATCGAGACATCTGAGCCTGCTCCGAAGCAAACTCTGGGCAAAACATCGCCCTCCGAGTGAACATTCTGGTGATCTCCGTCACCGACTCCGAACCCTGCTTTAGCTCGAGGAACCCCTGAGCCAATCTTTCTCTCTCAACCCGCGGAACATAACGAGCGCTGAACATCTCTCTGAACTGATCCCATGAAACCGCAGCCCTCTGCGCATCCGAATACGACCCCATGATCAATCTCCACCAATCCTTTGCCCTGCCTCAAAAGGTTTAGAGCACACCTCACCCTCTGATTAGCAGGGCATGAACACGTGAAGAAACACCCCTCCACGTCCGATAACCATCTCATAGCAACAATCGGGTCCTGAACTCCATCAAAGGTGGGAGGCTTCATATTATCGAAGTCCCGATACTGAAAACCCCGACTAGCTCCTCCCCCTGCCGCTGCTACAGCCGCTGTAGCCGCAGCGGCAGCCGTCTCAGTGAGAGCTACATAACGCTCATCAAAATACTCAACCATGGTGGTCTTAATTGACCCAAACAGTTATGGCACTCAGCCCGGAACAACTCAGCAATCTCCTCACGCAGGATCTCACGAATCCTCGCATCCAACTCACTCGTGCTCATCTGACCGATAACCTCGGGCGGTACTGACCCGTCCGCAACTCCTTCTCCTGCACCCGATCCTGACCTGGATCCAATCCCATAATGCCTCGAAATCACCATACTGTAATAACCACAAAACCTCAGGCACTTCCCACTATCCCGGGAACCAACTCTCAACCCAACCCTAGAGGTCATGGTTTCCCTGATACGCGTATGGGTCCTGTGCTTTCAGTAGTACGGGCCCATACTACCTTCCACACCTACCCATATTTGGGGTTACTTACTGGCTCCAGCTGATCGTACCTCCGCGTCCTCCTTTTACTTAATTTGAAAACCATTTTAATTTCTCTTTTTAAAACCCTCCTCGATTTGAGACCGGAGTCACATGAGTGTTCCTCCAATTCACTCAAACCAAGGCTCTGATACCAACTTGTAACAACCGAAAAATACAACCAATTTTAAATTTTCAAAGAAACACCACGATTTCATTAAATCTTTATAAAAAGGTTTTCAATACATTATTTAACAGAGTATTTCCCAGGTCCATTTCATAAAACACCAACGCGAGGAACGGTACGATCACACCTTTGCCTTGCCACAGTCTCCTGAGAACCTGAAAACATAAAACCACAACTGTAAGCCCGAAAGCTTAGTGAGATACCCCCAAATACCAACCACATATACGCCCTTCCAGGCCACGACCTTCCGGTCCAAAACATAATGCCTTCCGGCCCATAACATATTGCCTTCCAGCCCATAACCTATTGCCTTCCGGCCCATAACCTATTGCCTTCCGGCCCATAACATAAACAGCATACATATCATAACAGAACATAGAACAACCATGCATATCGGGTCAAACCCCAGTCCAAACAACCCTACGTACATAACATTCAATCATAACAGTTCACAGTCAACAAATCGATCAAACAGATCACATAACATATCATCACCCTAACCAGGATTCCGAGCTAACCGATCACGAACTTAACATCACCCTACGTCTCAGCCAAAATACTACTTACGCACATACGCCTTTCCAGGCCACGACCTTCCGGTCCACATAATATATAATGCCTTCCGGCCCACAACATATAATGCCTTCCGGCCCATAACACGCAATATCATAACAACAGACAACTACCCGGATTTCCATCCGATAAAGGGTCGGCCTTGGTGTCTTAAACCCCGTTGATATAGTGAGGATAACTCACCTCGCGATTGCCGACACTCTGAACCGAAGAAGCAGACTCTCGAATCACCAACTCCCGCAAATCCCGAACTAACCATCATCACAAAATAAACATAGGGTCAATCATACTTTCACTTATCGGGCCAAGACCAAAGTCCCAATCTCACACAAAATCCCACATTGGCCCAATTTACCAAATTGGGCCCAAAATACTCTATTCATACTTTCCAGACTTGGCCCAAACACCAACAACCCCCAAATGGCCCAACACAAAAGCCCAAAAGGACGTCCACAGGAGGAGTACGCGGGGCGTACTCTCCTTGGTACGCGGGGCGTACTGCAGAGATCATCAAACTGAAAACGGGATATCGGCCCTCTATGCGGGGCGTACTTAAGGTTATGCGGGGCGTAACTGCGAGATCTATTAAGTCCTTTAACATCTTAATGGCTTAAGCTCTTAAGCCCAAATTCCAGATCCATAGGCCAAATATGATCAGGAATCATAAAGTCTCAAACTTTATCACTTGGGACGTCCTTTAAGCTCTAAATCCAAGGTCTTAATCCATTAAGACCTACATAACTCATACAAGAAACAACTACAACCCCTGGGACCTCATCTTTATCAGTCAAGACCTCTCCAAAGGTCTAAAAGGACAGATAATCTTGGCTAAATCGAACTATGCAACAAGCTAAGGACTTTTGGGACAAGAATGATAACAAAGCTTCAAAATACAAAGATCTATGCAATATGAAGGTCAAGCAAGAAGCTTTATACCTTAAACCAACTCCAAAAGGGTGTTATTACTTCAGATCTACAAGCTCCACACGTTCTTCTTCTACCTTGACAACTTCCCTTTTCTCCTTCAAGCTTTTCTTTTGCCAACAAGAGCTTCCAAAGGTCAAACACTCTCAACTATGGAGGGAATACGAGTTTTAGGGTTCTCTGAGGTTGAAGATGAGTATAAGGAGGCTGAGGGATGAACCAACATGTTCTTTATATAGCGGCTGACCCTAAAATTAGGGTTTGGGTTCCTGAGAGTATGCGGGGCGTACCTCCCTGGTACGCGGGGCGTACTCACCCGGCCAACTCGTATTACACATACACTTACGCTGGGCGTACGTCCAGCTTACGCTGGGCGTACCCAGCCACCTTTCAAAACCAGAATCATGCATGCATGGGACCATCTCCTTCTCATTACACAAAAGAGCTATGAACAACGTTCAACTTCAAAACACCTTAACTCCTCTAATCTAAACCCGCTCCCAAATAACTTCACATTCATGCGAGGGCAACGAGAAGCCCAATACCACTAGCACATAAACCCGTCCGAAACCTTCTCGGATGAAGCTCATTTCTCGAAAGGGACCATAATTACCCTTCCTCTTAAATCTCAGGGACTTATAATTGAACACTCGAAGAACGGGGTGTTACACATACCAATGCTCAAATGATGATTGTTGTTATAGGAAAACTCCGTTAGGGCTAAATATGTGTCCCAACTCCCTCCGAAGTCCAATACACATGCCTAAAGCATGTCCTCGAGCGTCTGGATTGTCCGCTCGCTCTGCCCGTCAGTCTGTGGGTGGTATGCGGTACTAAAATGCAGTCTCGTACCCAATTCCTCATGAAATTTCTTCCAGAATCTGGAAGGGAAACACACATCTCGATCTAAGACGATCGATTACTGTACTCCATGCCGTGATACCACCTCCCTCACGTACAACTCTGCCAACCTCTCAGCAGAAGAGCTCTCACTAATAGCAAGAAAGTAAGCGCTCTTCGTCAACCTATCCACAATCAACCAAATTGCATTGACACCCCTAGCAGTTCTCGGCAATTTGGTGATAAAATCCATGGTAATATGTTCCCACTTCCACCGGGGAATCTCCAATGGCTGCAACTTACCATGCGGACGTCGGTGCTCGGCCTTAACCTTACGACAGGTCAAGCACCTCTCTACGAACCATGCGACATCCCTCTTCATACAGGGCCACCAATACTCTCTTTTCAGGTCCAGATACATCTTAGTGGCCCCGGGATGGTGTTGGATTAATGTCTAAGTCCATAACTATAATTGGTGAGACTTGACCTGACCTGGCATGGTCCATTTGGGTTACATGGCATCATGCATTTGGATAGACTATAATGAGAGAAATAACACGTAAGGATTATTAATATATTATAAGTTCTAATATATTAATAAGATTATTTAATTAGTATTGATCAAGAATTAATCTAGGATTAATTAAGTGATCAAAAGAAGACTAATTAAATATATGGGTTGATTGTGTAAATCATCCATACTTGTATAGTGGGCTAATGCTCCATGGATTATCAAGTTGGGCTAGAACCCATAGGATGCTCCATGGATGCTCCATGGTGTATTTGAACCCATTGATCCAAGGAAATGGAAGGCCATGACCATTAGGGTTTACCCTAATTGTAACACTATATAAAGATCATATCATTGGGAAAATCGGCCACTATGAGTGAGTGATAGGGCTAGCCGATTTTCATGAAGTGTAGAATTCTCTCAAGTCTTTCCAAGTGCATATGATGTTGTGTGAACCATTTGAGGTGTCACACTTGGGGCACTAGGCACTCAAGCTTCATGAAGACAATCTACATCAAAGAGGTATGTAATTCTAACTTGATATATTCATTTGAATCAATGTTATTATGCTAGTTAGGATGAATACCTTGGAAAGTTCATATTTGCATGTATAATAGAGAAAACATAGATCCAAGGTATTTAGGGTTGCATGTACACTTAGGAGTGTTAGAATGCTCAAAACCCAACAGTGGTATCAGAGCTAGGTTTGTTTTCTTGCTATACTTGCAAAATTGGCTGAAAAATCGAGTTTTTATGTTGTCTGCTCTGTAGACTCGCCGAGTCCAAGGCAAAATGCATCCAACTCGCCGAGTTTGTTCGTGCACTCGACGAGTTGGACCCCCAGACAACATATATTCGATTGTTTTGGCTGGAATTGGACTAGGAACATTACCATAAGATGTTTTTAGACTTACAAACTTGTTTTTGATGTGGTAATGTTCATGCTAATCCAATTTCAAAAATAATTGTCAATAGATTCATGTTTTGTATTAGTTTAAAGTTTAGACTAATTACATCAAAAAGTTTGATTTGAATTATCTTGTTCTTATGATTTTCTTAGATTAATAGAAAAGTTAATTGATTATGTGTTTTCAATCCATTTTAATCTAAGAGTTGATTCTAAAATGTGTTTTTATAACTTGTCCTCAAGTTATATGAAAAGTCACATTTAAGTTTCATAAAACTCATAAAAGTTGGCAATGGTTACAAAAAATGAAGAGACTTGTCCATAAGTTATGGAGGTTCAAGAGTCACTTCATTAAGTAATAAAATATGTAACCTTAATTAATTCCATAAGTTACAAAATAAAGAAAAGTTACATTCTTTTATTAGTTTAAAGTCTTCCACAATTTAGCCTAAAGTTATGGAACTTGAAGAGTTTTTAATTAAAACTACTTTAAACTCATAAGTTATGGAATTAATTAGTTTTGAATAGTTTCAAAACTTGCCCTCAAGTTTTGGAATTTGAAAAGTTTTCACTTATGAATACTTTAATTCCAAGTTAGCCCTTAGAATTTTAAAAGTTAAAATTCAGCCCTTATACTTTATAATATTATAAGTTAATATATATATATATATATATATATATATATATACATATATATATATATATATATATATATATATATATATATATATATATATATATATGTATGTATAAGAGCAAGTCAGTCTTACCGTTAGTAGGCCTCATTCACGAAGTCGGTCTATAAGGGGGGGGGGGGGGTATAAGGTTACTGCCTATAAAATGGCAGTTTAATGGGTGTCCACTCTCACCCACCACTTCCTTGACTGGTGGAGGGTCGTTAGTCGAACGGGTAGGACAAGGACTATAATTCTCCCTTTATTAAAAGTATTAATGATAAATACTAAGTGACTAAACATTTAATAAATACTCAATCTTAGTTACATAGGAAAAATTGAATAAGGTGCTAATCCATGAAATAACACTTTGCACTTTGCTTAATTCGTTAGTGGAGCATGTGTGGTTAACCAGCACACTAACCTGGACATAAAAAGGTAGGCAAAGGGTAACTTAATATTTATCATAGTATCGGTGGAGCGTGTGTGGTTAACCGGCATATCAATTAAGGGGTAAATATTAAAGGTACCCAGCATATTTGCATGGTTACTTCACACCTTGTTTTGTGATCCTTGGCATCCCAATCACAAAACCTGAAGGGCACACTCGAGATTGAAACATGCCATTGAACAGTTCAATGAATCTCAAAAGATCTAGGAGTTTCAAATCCAATTAAAACCTAATAATTCATTTCGTTTATCTTGGTGGAAATTGGTGAATCGTCATTCACCTACCTTCAAATATTTTATAGCTTGGATTACGACATCCCTCTTCTAAGTTATAAAATAGTTTATTGGGTCCTAGCCTTAATATTTCATATTGGGTGTCATATTAAGGACTTTAAATCAACTATCATGAATATCTCCCAAAAGATGTCGGGTTTAGACATTTATGATCTTCCCAAATCTCTTGAAACAAGCTTTCCTAAATGAAGATGATGTCCCATGGAAATCATACTTCTTTCACCTCCTCCAATTATTCTCCCTAACCCACAAGTTCTCATAAAATTTAAGGTCACTCAAGCCCTATTGGCAAGCAAAGGTCTATGTGTGATCACATCTTGGAGATGTAGTCACATATTGACAAGCCAGGAGAGTTGGGTGTCAAAGTCTAGAGGGAGTTGATGATCAATCACTTTCTAAGTCACATAATGAGTTCCTTTGGGACACCTATGAAACAGACTATGACAAGACCCTTAATGATCTTATCTATTTGCTAAGATCAACTTCCAAAACTTTATGGACATTGACAATGATGACATTGGATATCCAGTACAGCTCTCTCTTCCTAATGGAAAGGGATCGGCCATAGTCAACCTGGTTGACCAAATGGTAAGGAGAAAGGCTAAGTCTGTGATAGTCCCATGTTCCATTAACAAAGCGTCCATATGTTAAATTGCCAAAGGAAGCGGCATTGGTTGCGAAGCTGCCAATTTACCTAAGCGTGTTAAAGTCAATAAGTTTGACTCTACTTCAGATAAAGTCCACCATCTAACTCTGCTAAGTTTCTACTTTGAGATTCTTGATACATGATGTGACTGGGTCACATGTTGATGTTTTAAGAATCAAAGAAAAGTGAAGAAACTTAAAGAAAGAATATGTTGAATCTGATCACGTAGATGGATTTCTATCGCATAGTTTGAATATCGGATTCTTGAGCTACTTCTTAGGAGTTATGATATATTCAATTTAAGCAAAGATTTGATGAGCATTGTTTAATTCTTGAGTTCCACAATAGAATTTTATGAAATTTAAACAAAGCTTTGATGAGAATTTTTTAATTTTTAAGTTCCACAATAGAATTTTATGCAATTTAAGCAAAGCTTTGATGAGCATTTTTTAATTCCTGAGTTCCAAAGTAGAATTCTATGTAACTTAGCAAAACTGTGATGAGCATTGTTTAATACTTGAATTCCACAATAGAAGTCTATGCAATTTAGCAAAGTTGTGATGAGCATCGTTTAATTCTTGAGTTCCACAATAGAAGTCTATGCAATTTAAGCAAAGCTTTGATCATCATTCTTTGATTCATGAGTTCCACAATAGAAGTCTATGCAATTTAGCAAAGCTTTGATGTGCATTGTTTCATTCTTGGGTTCCACATTGGAAGTCAATGCAATTTAGCAAAGCATTGATGAGCATTGTTTGATTCATGAGTTCCACAAAAGAAGTCTATGCAATTTACCAATGCTTTGATGGGCATTGTTGTCACACCCCAGAACCAAGAACGGCGGAAACGTTTTGAGGCGGAGGACGTCATGCAATGTATCACAACAATGTAAAGTAGTAAACAAGCAACAACATCATCCATTGCATTAATAGTATAATTTTAATTACAAGTGTGTTCTTTCATAGTATAAGACAACATAATGAATAATCAAAATAAAAGACGATTCTGAACTGCTCCGTCTTCACAAAACCTGGTCGTCGTACCTGTCTATTGTGACCTGAGAATACAAGTTATTTTGAAAGCGAGTATCAGCAAAAAGCTGGTGAATTCATAAGTATTTATGTGACTTTGTCTTGTAAAAATTGTAAAGGAAAGACTTGAAATTGTTTTGAAAGAAAGTTCGTATAGGTATGAAAATGTTTGTAAGTAGTTGAAAGTGTTTGGAAAGCCCTAGAAATCCCTATGATCCATATTAGTATAAAAGAAATCTTCTACCAAGACCTAACTATTTTGAAAGTAGTCTTCTACCAAGAACCGACTGTTTTGAAAGTAGTCTTCTACCAAGACCCGACTGGTTTGAAAGTAGCCTTCTACCAAGACCCGACTGTTTTGAAAGTAGTCTTCTACCAAGACCCGACTGTTTTGAAAGTAGCCTTCTACTAAGACCCGACTGTACTACTATTATTATTAATATAAGGAATTGTATCCTTTTGTACTAGGATAACTAACAGTGCTAATTTTAGATATCCGTAGATGTACATTTACCTATGTAGCTAACAACTGGGTGTAGGAATAGTTAGTCCCTTAAAGTATACCTATAATGGTATCAACCGTAGATATCCGTAGATATGCATTTACCTCTGTAGCTAACATCGGTTATAGGAATGGTTAGTCCCACAAAGTATCCTTTGGTACTAGGATATTAAGTCCAATCTATCTCATCGGTTATGTGAATGTATCACAAAATAAAGATAGGAAGGAGTATTATAATGTAATAGTATCTACACATATAATATCTACGTAACATTATCCGTGTAAAAGTATCTATGTAAACGTACTCATGTAAGCGCATCTATGTAAACGTACTCATGTAAGCGCATCTATGTAAACGTACTCATGTAAGCGTATCTATGTAAACGTAATCATGTAAGCGTATCTATGTAAACATACTCATGTAAGCGTATCTATGTAAACATACTCATGTAAGCATATCTATGTAAACGTACTCACGTAAGCGTATCTATGTAAACGAACTCATGTAAGTGTGTCTATGTAAACGTACTAATGTAAACGTATCTATGTAAATGTACTCATGTAACATGTAATGCATTAGTATAGACTCATGAATGAATTGACCCTTGTGTGATTCCTTGTACTTGGAATGGTAAGTATCTCCTAACTATACCTATAATAGTTACTAACAATGTACGTGTATAATATGAAGTATGCCTTTGCTACCCAAAGGTACTGAACTGATTGGAGGAACTTTTATGTCTATATATGTATACATGATATAAAACTAATATTTAGACGACATTCGGACGAGTAGCCGATGCCCTAAGGCCACATCCCAACGAGGAAAAGGAAATAAAGCGAGCTAACCGTCATAAGTCCTTTAAACATTATTTATATAACTATACATATCTAGGCATGCATTTGACAATATAAAAACATAAAAGAAGTTTTGTAAAACCTTTGAAAATTTAATACTAAGAAACGATGACTTGATGTCAGTTTATAAAACGATTTGAAAGTATTTGCTTACTAAAACAGTTTAAGTATAAAGAAACCTTTGTTTGAAACACAATTGTAAAAGAGTTTGAAATGAAACCTACAGTGTATAATAAACATTTTAATAAAGAGTTTTACACATATAAAAATGTTTAAGATAAACATTTGAAGAAATCTGTTTGGTAAAACAGTTACCGTATAGTAAATCCATTTGCATGTTAGTCATTAATCACATGTGATTGATATAATAACCAGCATGATTCAACTTGTATTCCCCCCATAAAGCATTTCAAAACATTTAGAAACATTTAAAAGGTTAATTCAAGGGGTATGAACTCACCTGCAGTGAGTGGATCGGAAGGAAGTGTCGGACAAGTGCTTGGTGTCAAGTGACGACTTAGACACACACAATGATCCTAATTTCATATCAAGATATATGCATATAAAAAATTAGTGTTTATAACACTAATTAAACATGTATAAACATTCTACTACGAGGAAAACACTTTGGTCAAGTGTTAGGAGGCTATCGGGTTGCAACAAAGGAGTGCAAGGCCTCATACAGGAGTTTATGGTCCAATGACCATGTTTGTTGGAGTTTACGGCCCAGGGGAGTTTACTCCTGGCCGTAAACTCTCAATTGGTCACCAAAAAGGGCTTAAAACTCTAAGGGCTTAAGTGGTTAAGTGCTCCAAAGCTTTAAACAAGTGTTTGGGTGGGTTTAAGGTCCTAAAATGACCTTGTATGGTGTTTACAGCCCTGGGACCACTCCCCCATGAGTTTACGGCTGTAAACTCATGGTAAGGAGTACCATTTCGTGAATTATGGTCCTTAGGTCTATGGTGTAAGGTTCTATGTCACTAACCAAGGCTTACTAAGGTGTTAGGGTGTCATTTGCACCCTTAAAAGGGGTTTACGGCCCAAGAACATGCCTTGGCCGTAAACTCCTTGAATCCCATGATTTCTTATGTTTCTAAGCTCTAAATATGATAAACCTAGTGTACAATGAGTTGGATCAAGAGTACTTACGATCTAGGAGCTTGAATGGTCGGTTTTGGCCAAGAACACTAGTGTGTGTTCTTGGTGTTCTTGGTGAAACTTGAAGATCTACAAAATGGAATGATTTCACAGATGAAATCATGTAAGATTACTAGTTCATGCAAGATATCAACTAGTTAAGACAATAAGATTACGAGTTTTGAAGATCGGGGACGAAGATCGGGATGATACTTGAGAGGATTTAGGCCAAATGGAAGGGAGGAATGAGCAAATGACCACCTCTTCATCATATAAGCAAGAGTTTACGGCCCACATGGAGTTTACGGCCGTAAACTCCCATGTGTTGGCCGTGAACTCCTTGCAAGGGTGTTTAAGGTCTTTTCTTTGAGCTGTAACCTCAGTCAATAAACCCCGATACTTATTCCTTAAGTGTATAAGGCTTAGAATGCTCAAATAAACTCCTAATTTCTCTAAAAGATAACAACAATGAGTTTGACTTTCAAAGAAGTGTTAGACTGAACTGGATGGAAAATTTTGGGTTGTCACATCATCCCCCTGTTAGAGGCAATTTCGTCCCGAAATTAGAATTTAGTTAAAGTAGTAGGCATGAATAATCGAGCAAGGAGGTGGGGAAACTTCATAATCGATTGGTTCTCGCGCTCATAAGTGAATTCGGGTCCTTGGTTGGTATCCCAACGAACCTTCACTAATGGGAGGCGGCGTTGCTTCGTCCACTTGACCTCTCGGTCGATGGTCACTACGGTTCTTCCCCGTATGCGAGGCTCTCGTTGATCTCGATCTCGTCGAGTGGGATTACGAGAGTCCTGATGGAAAGGTACGTTTTCAAGTTCGAGACGTGAAGGTACAAAGTACATTACTGATTTCGCGGGGTAGGTTAAGTTGTGGATGTTTCCTTGCCCTCTCTTACTACGAGAGTAGATAGGTAAGTCATTTACAAGGGCAATGACAAACCGATCCAAGTAAGAATGGCATATCCTATTCATTACGTTCATGAATACTACAAGCGTATTCGTCGTATCCGAGGGGTATCACTATGGAATCGTCGTGTCCGTATCGAGTTTGGAAGATTATCCTCAGGACATCCATCTCTGACACTCGTATCTGGTGATATTCGGATCTCTGGTCTATTTCTGAAAGTTAAATAGTTCACTGCGGTTGGTCAACCAACTCCTCTATGCGACGCAGAGGGTAATGATTTCTAATGGAAATTTTGTCGAGGTCTCTCAAGCCGATGGACTTATGAAGTAATCCGTCTATCTTCTTAAAGAATAAGACCGGAGCTCTCCAGGGTGAGAATCTTGGTCATTCCATTCTTTTGCTGAGTAGTTCTTTAAGTTATCCGGACGGTTCTTGTATCTCCATGGGCGTTAGACCGTAGGGCGATCTGGTTACAGAAGTCGTATCGGGTTCTAAGTTTGTTCGTATGACGATGCGATCACTCATAGTCTTAGGCAGTCTCCGTCCTAAAGTTCATGTTAGAAGACATACATGGTTCATCAATCGCAATCCAGTGTATACGAGTCGTATATAATTAAGATTGAAAAGGTAATCGAATAACTGATTCTTCTTTAAGCTCACATCCCAACGAGGAAAAGAAGTTTAAATGGAATCATCAATTCTAAACCTGTAGAACCTTGATTATATACCACCCCTATGTATACATTCTTCAGCGATAGGTCAACCGTATGGATCTTTGGATTGAACTTCACATACTGTACGAGTGGTACTTTGGGAAGGCTTGCTGAGATTTCTTTGGAAAGGATAAGAAACATGAGGTACTCCATGCATGAGTACTTCGGTATTCTGGTATGACGGCTTCGCTGGCAAGACGATTTCGGAGAAAGAGATGTACGCACGAAACTGGTATTGTGAGGTTCGAATTGACTCAAGTTGTATGATAATGTCGGAATCATATGGAAACTAAAGACATTAGATTTGAACATAAGGCGTTACAGACAAAACACAACAGTCCAACCTTTGACAGAGTTACTGTACTTTAGATCTTCTACAAGACTATTGTTGCGAACAAGGTATACTACAAAAGACAAGTATACACAGCACGAGGGTCCCTTTACTGACAGGATCTCACAAAAGATAAGACTCTAGTTGCACTAGTTTCAAACAACTTATAAGAGCATACTTAACACTGATGATTGGAAGTGAACCTATACTATAGTAGGGTCCTTCTATCACACCCCAAAACCGGAACGGCGAAAACGTTCAGGGGTGGATGACGTCATGTCGAGTATCACAACATATGACGTATAGTAATCAAAGTACAACAACCATTGCATTAATAGTAATAATTTTACATAAGTTACATTTCGTAGAGACATTAAAGTAATAAAGAAACTAGTATAGAGGCAGCTTGGTTCTAGACTGACTTCGCCAAAGCTCCCGGGTGTACTTGTCTATTGCTGACCTGAGAATAAAAGTTATTTTGAAAGCGAGTATCAACATTTTTATAAATGTTGGTGAGTTCATAAGTATTTAGTGTCATTTGTGTAATTAATCATTTTATTCAAAAATAACTTTATGAAAAGTAGTAGTTTAGAATCTACGGTGTATTAGCGTATTTTCCAGAAAATCCTATATTTTCAAATTAAGAGCAGTCTTCTACCAAGACTCGACAGTGTTATGTTTTAAAGGGAAATTTTCCCTGAAATGCTATCATTACCAAAATACGGTATTTGACTTTAAAGAAAGTAGGAGAATATCACTAGTAAAATACTAGGGGAAAATAACATATGCCTCAGCAGAAAATACTGCTGACTAAGGCAAAAGAAATCATAGACTCTAGGAGAGTATCGAATGAATGATACGCCTGGCTCAGTCTAACAAAACGAAACACAGACCCCAGACGGTATCAAATGTACGATACGGCTAGCAAGGTCTAAAACAAAGAAACACAGACCCCAGACAGTATCAAATGAACGATACAGCTAGCAAGGTCTAAAACAGAGAAACACAGACCCCAGACAGTATCAAATGAACGATACAGCTAGCAAGGTCTAAAACAAAGAAACACAGACCCTAGACAATATGAAATGAACGATACGGCTAGGAAAGTCTAAAACAGAGAAACACACACCCCATACAGTATCAAATGAACGATACAGCTAGCAAGGTCTAAAACAAAGGGTAATCCTAAGAGTGTTGTTTCAAGAATACAGTGTTAATTCTCGTTACCTTAAGGCCATGAATTATAAGGTAAGCATGGAGATACTCGTAACCATACTGATTGACACTAGAGTACTTGACGCCTTGCAAGCGTCGAAATAAATATGACATTTGTCACTCGTTGGCTTGGTAGGCCGTAGACTGTAGCTAGCAGTCAGGGTGCGGGAGTGTCAGTCCTGTATAGATATATACACACAATGCCTGCTCCCTCCAGGAGACTCTGGTTACCAACTTGACGACAGGGAGATCCGTGTCCTGAAGATGCATCTCGTATTCTGAATTCTATTAGAGGCGCTGGAGAAATGATATTGACTCGCGAATAAACTGGCTCCTTTGGAATTCTCGTACTAGCAAGAGTGAATAGAACCTCCTAACTATTCCTATAATAGTTACTAGTGTCTCTGATCTATGAATGATGAACGGAAGGATGCCCTTGCTACCCAACGGAAATGAACTGGTCAATGTAAACCCTTATGTCTATACGTGTATACATGATATATAATTAATGTTTAAACGACCTTCGTACGGATATCTGATACCCACCAGACCACATCCCAACGAGGAAAAGGAAATAGAGCGAACTAACCTTCCTTTTAAACATTATTTATATAACTATACAAGTACAAGCATGCATTTAACGAAGTAGAAGCCTAGAAGTATAGATAAAAACTTTGATAAAACCTTTGGAAAACCTTTAAAAAAAATAAGAATTTACGACTTAATATCGTTATGTAAAACATGCTTTGAAAATCGTTCATAAACACGTTTTGAATATAATTTGATAACACAATATAAGTAAAGAAAAAGCATTGTTTAAAACACTGCTGTAACTGGTTTAGAAGTAAAACATACAGCACGAGAGACAATTTAAGAAAAGATTTAAACACGTAAAGACGTTTTGGAAAACCATTTATAGTATTATACTTGGCAAAACAGTTGAAAGTGTGATAAATCCTTGAGCATGCGGGTTATTAATCACATATGATTGATATGATAACTAGCATGTTTTAACTTGTATTCCCCCCCCCCCCCCCCATAAAAGCATGTAAAAACATTTAAAAGGTTAATTCAGGGGTATGAACTCACATGCTGAAAGTGGATCGGATGGAGGTGCCGGTTGGGTGCTCGATGTCAATTTAAGACTTGAACACACTTACTCACCTATTAACATATGATGACATATGTTTACACACTTAGTGCTAGGAGGCTATTGGGTTGGAAATAAGGAAGTGTATGGACTAGATAGGGAGTTTACTCTTCAAGAGTAAACTCTTTATAGAGTTTACGGCCCTAAGACCATATCCCCATGAGTTTACGGTCGTAAACTCATGGGTGATGTGCTCTTGGATGATTTAAGGTCTTATCTCACTCATAGAATTAGGCTAGGTCCAAATATAAGACTTATGAAGGGGTTTAAGGCTCCAAATGGACCATTTAAGGAGTTTACGGTCGTAAACAAGGCGTTTACGATCGTAAACTCTCACTTGGTCATTTCCTTCATGAATTTAGGCCTTAAATGATAGAGTATAAAGTTCTAAGCATTAATCCAAGTCAAATGGGGGTGTTAGGTCATCATTTAGCCACTTTTGGGGAGTTTACGGCCCATGGACCAATCCTTGGGTGGTTTACGGCCGTAAAATCCTAAGTCCATGGTTTAATTGAAGTTTAAAGCCCCTATTTCGTTTGTGGTTGATTCTAGACATTTTCCCAAGCCTTAGGAGGTGTTTGAGGGCAATTCTAACACCTTAAAAGGTGTTCACGGCCCTTGGAGAGGGGTTTACGGTCCAAGAGTGTTCTTGGGCCGTAAACTCAAGTTTACTCTCCAAAATGCAAGGTTTTGGTGTTCTAAGCTCGCACATGTAAGTCTACAAGTCATATCTAAGCCCTAGGAGTGATTTGGAAGGGTTTTGGGATCTTCAAAACCCCACTTATGGGTGTTTATGGTCCAAGTGTGTTCTTGGGCCGTAAACACATGAATTGGCCCCTATTTGATGTCTTAAACACAAATTTGCATGTTAAATGAGCTAAACAACAAGTTAGGGTAGATTACTTACTAGTTTGGGGCTCGAAATGGGCGTTTTTGGATCGAAAGCAAGTTGTAGAGAGATAGTGTAGAGAGAGAGTGAAAAGTCTCAAATGGACTCCACTCACCCTTATATAGGGTTTGAGTCTGTGGCTCGGTGGAAATCTACCTAATACTGACGTTAAACGGGGCTTTTGGTCGCACCCAATTAAATGGTCGTATTTCAACTTGGTTGTAACTAATATTTTTCAAAGGGATATTGAGGGTGTTTCTAATGTGTTCCAACCCTTAAGAAGTCATAATAAAAAGTCCCAATTAAATTAACCTAATCTAAAAGGTTAACGGATAACGAGGTTAAAAATTACGGGATAAATTTCGGGTTGTCACATCATCCCCCCGTTAGAGGGAATTTCGTCCCGAAATTCAGGTTTAGGCAAGGAAATAGGCATGAACAATCGGGTAGAGGTATGAGGGTACTTACTATTTGGTTGGTCCTCGCACTCCCAAGTGAACTCTGGTCTTTGCTTGGCGTTCTAACAAATCTTCACTTGCGGGATGCGGATTTTGTTTCATTCTGTTAGCGATTCCTACAAGTGGGCCTGCGAAGTTAGGGTTCCCAGTGGTTTCTATCAAGATGAGTGGGATATAAAGAGTGACGTCGGGCAAACACTTTTCAAGCCTAAGGAGTGGATTGACTTGGGGCGAAACTTATGGAATTTTCCGAAAGTAGTCGTGGTCTGACGAGGGTTGGGCCAATCTTTGTAAAGAATCTCGGATGGTCCTAAGCTCTCGGAAGGGTAGAGCTTTTTGGTACTTAGAACATAGTGTACTTCTATGGTGAGATCATCACTGGCGTGATCGCCATTCTGAAGTTCCAAACGTTCTCTCATACTGGGAGTGTAGTCCTTCAGGTTGGTTCTTAGAAAGCTCGGGTTATCCTTGGATTCGTGTTTCCTGTCGATTGGCTTTCAGAGGTTTTCTGGATCATTGGTTGAATTGGGTGTCTACGGGTATTTGTTTGCTGCAAGGTGACTATCTCAATCCTGTGCAAAATGAACCTGCACTTCTGATTCTTGAGATGTTTCTAACGGAAACTGTCAGGGTCGGTGAGATAGGGTTTCGACCAGACGATTGTTTAGAAGGTTTTTAAACTTTTCATCATCATCTAGTTGACACTTTCACAATATGATTCCTAACGGGAAAGAATCATGCTCTTACATGCTTTGCTGTTTCATAAACAACAAGCTCTGCTCAGGGCTAACTCAATCCTTAGAGAATTCTTCTGAAGTGTTGGACTATCTCGGGAGGTAATTCTACTATCTCTGCGTGAGATCGTATTCTTGGAACACCTAGTAGTCCTAATAATCTCTAAGACATGCCCTATTTTCTAAGGTGTTGGTTTATTCCAGTTGCAGAAAGCGCGTGCTCTTGTATAACCCATCGACTAACACCTAGACTGGCGTCAAGTCTATAATCTCTTCGGGATCTGGGTTATAAGGCTTAACGCAACCTACTTTCGCACTTTATTCAAGTATTCTTGGCTATAGAGGTTATTCTGTGGTTCTTAGCATTCTAGTATTCACTTCGGAGAATGCAGTCTATCGTCTACAGGGCGACGGTGACTTCTTCCACGTAAGGAGGCGGAGTGTCCTATGCATTATTCATCGGTAATAGGGTGGACGAAGTGCCTGAGTAGTGCGAGAATCTTCTGCAACTACTCTTCTGGGGGTTCTGAGTTTTCTTGATTTAGGTTAAGTCTAGAGGTATAGGGTTTCGTTACTTGGAACTTCTAGTCTCCTCATCCATTCTTCTCAAAGTTTAACCTATCGCAGCTTCCAGATTTCCGGGATATCCGCTGAGATGCTTAATTCGGGGGATTAAGCGTGAGTGGATGGTCGTAGTCAATGTACTTGACTCTTACGACTCAGATATCCTTACCAATTGAGGGTGTTATCTACTATGTTGGCTAAACCGGGATGAAAACAAATTTCGGATTTGTGGTCGTTATAGTAGCTCAACCCGCAGTGGTTCTCTTGACTCTAGTTCCTATTCTAAGGGATAGGATGAAGAGTTTCTACTATGAGGTTCGTGGTAGAGCTCATACTTGGCTTAACCACTAATACTTTGTGTATGAAAGCCGTATATAATTGAGGTCGGCAGGATGTTCAGTTGTGCGACTCCACCCCAGACCCACAACCCAAAGAGGAACATGGAGTAGGGAGGAAGCACACATCTTAAATCTTTTTGATCTCAATTATATACCACCCTTATGCATATACTCAGTTATGGTAATACGTCCCATGAGTTCTATCCTCTTGATTCACGAACCTGATTGTGAGGTGCGAAGGGGCTTTCTGGGGGATCTACGGAGTATGCTTCAGTTTCTATCTGTCTATGGAGGGGTTGGTTAACAGCGCGCGGTACCCTTCTCCTGGGTACTTCGGAAGGTTTGCAATAAGAGGGATGACTAACGGATCTCATTAGTTTTTATTATATTTAGGTTCGGAAGAACCTTTATTTGCCGAAATGGCTACGGTGAAAGTTCTTTTTACACAGCACTAGGGATTTACACATGGTTGCACTAAGTCGAACCATGATTGATAGAGGCGTCGAAGTTGGAAAACATCGAAATGATATAGAATGAGGGTCGATAGGGTCATGTGCTGAACGGGCACAAGTTCTTGGCGTCTCAGGTTTCATCTCGTGTATCACTATCGCGGATACTTGGACTGATAGAGTCGACACGGAACTATAGAGGGTCCTGAGTGTTTCTGAATAGGGTACCTTTCATGAATGGATTCTCATGAGGCCTTTCTATAATCGCCTGACATATACTAGTCATGTATAATTAAGGTGGGGAGGATTGTTGACTGAGCGACTCCGCCCTAAATCCACAACCAACCGAGGAACAGGAAATGAGGCAGCATCACTCACTCTAGGTCTATCCATCTTAATTATACATGGCTTTAATGTATATATCGGGCACTTATAGTTTTACCTGTTATGAAATTTTAAATTTTATAACAGTGCTGCGACTTTCGCCTTAACGGGGGAGTAATTACATTTTAGAATTAGTCTTTTAATGTCTTTGCTTAGATATCTGAGATTGAGAGATGTACCAAAATCTACCGGGTTCCTTGATGCTTCTCCCTATGCATTTAGAGTTAGACTCCTCCTGCGCCATTGTCGTCTCCTTCAGTTGGGCAGTCCTTCTTGGGGTGTCCAATCTTGCCACATAGAGGGCATATTGGACTGGCCGCCACATTGGTGGTTGATGTAATGAACTCAATCGGGTTTCTGCAGACGTGAGTGGTATGCCCCTTCATGTTGCACCTAGTACAACTGAGTTCCCGGCATATACCATGATGATGGTAGCTGCATTTGCCGCAACGGGGAAGGTTTCCTCAGTAGGGTCTCCTAGGTATGATCTTTCTCTTCAGTGGATTTGGTTGAGGTTCTTGGGTGGCTAGGTACACAGAGGTTGGTTGCTGCTGTCCATTACTAGGATCGGGAATCCCGATAGGGCTCTTGCTAACATTGGCGTTGTTAGCATTTAGTTGAGCCATGACAGCTGCTACGGCTGCCGAGACTGCAGCTTGGAACGTAGCTTCATCGAATAGGAGAGTCGGTTTCTTGCCAGTGGATTGGTTTCGCTTCTTCGAAGGCATGGTTTTTCCTACACGGAAGGAACACAAGTTGATGAGAAATGATGTTTAACTCTATACGTATCTATCCTTACTATATTAGGCATAAATTTTTCCCGCGCCTCGGATATTGGTTGTCTGAGTGTCGACCTACATCCCTATGATGCAGTCTGGGTATCAAGGTAGGAGTAAGAATATCGGAAGGCCATAAGATGGGAGTCGTTAAGTCATCTTTATGATGGAAAGGTTCACTCTCCGGCTTGGAAAGATCTGAGGACAGTTCGGAACGAAGATTGTGGAAAGAAAGGCTCCTGAAGACTTATGGATAAACACTCTCAATCGAGGTGTTAGGATCCGCTCTAATCGTATTACTTGCGACGGGAAAAGGCGATTTACCTAACACATAGCGTGAGTAGTGTAATCACCAACTCACTATATTTTATTATTTTATGGGTGTATTAGCGCGACAATAACGCGGAAAAAGGCACTTCTCGGGTTCCATGTACTGGCTCCCTTTGTCTACCTCATATCCTTGACTGGGACCGGCATTGCTTTTCTTCGGGTAGTTACCTAGGGTTCTCTTCTCTTGTAGACGTACTGAATCTCTACTCTGTCTTACTCACGATTCTAACTCTAGGTGTCATCACTTCATGACGGATGAATAGAAATCTCGGAAGTTCAGGCGAATTTCCCACCGATGTCCCTAAGAGGTATAGGCACTTGGTGGTTTCAGTAGTCTCGTCTTGGTTCATTTATTTCTGAACGGGAAATCTTCTCAATGAACCTCTTCTGAGTCTGAATCAACTCTTCGGTCGAACACTGAAGTGGATAGGGTTTTCTACAGGGTTCGTGCGAGAATGGAAATGTCTAAAGAATCCTAAGAGATTATTAACATTTCACTGGGTGATCCATATCAAGTCCTGCTACAATTACATAGGGTACACAAATCATATATAGCTTAGATCCGATAGGCCTTCGAATATGTGATACTACTCTATATCCACATCCCAACGAGGAAAAGGAAGTAGAGTGTCATTTGTGTAAGTAAGCATTTTATTCAAAATAACTTTATAAAAAGTAGTAGTTTAGGTTCTACGGTGTATTAGCGTCCTTTCCAGAAAATCCTATATTTTCTAATTAAAAGCAGTCTTCTACCAAGACTCGACAATGTTATGTTTTAAAGAGAATTTTCCCTGAAATACTATCATTACCAAAATACGGTATTTGACTTTAAACAAAGTAGGAGAATATCACTAGAAAAATAATAGGGGAAAATAACATATGCCTCAGCAGAAAATACTGCTAACTAAGGCAAAAGAAATCATAGACTCCGGGAGAGTATCGAACGAATGATACGCCTGGCTCAGTCTAGCAAAAGGAAACACAGACCCCAGATGGTATCAAATGTACGATGCGGCTAGCAAGGTCTAAAAAAAGAAACATAGACCCCGAAAATATTAAATGAACGATACAGCTAGCAAGGTCTAAAACAGAGAAACACAAACCCCGGATAGTATCAAATGAACGATACAGCTAGCAAGGTCTAAAACAAAGAAACACAGACCCTAGACAGTATCAAATGAACGATACGGCTAGGAAAGTCTAAAACAAAGAAACACACACCCCATACAGTATCAAATGAACGATACAGCTAGCAAGGTCTAAAACAAAGGGTAATCCTAAGAGTGTTGTTTCAAGAATACAGTGTTAATTCTCGTTACCCTAAGGCCATGAATTATAAGGTAAGCATGGAGATACTTGTAACCATACTGATTGACACTAGAGTACTTGACGCCCCGCAAGCATCGGAATAAATATGACATTTGTCACCCGTTGGCTTGGTAGGCCGTAGACTGTAGCTAGCAGTCAGGGTGCGGGAGTGTCAGTCCCGTATAGATATATACACACAATGCCCGCTCCCTCCAGGAGACTCAGGTTACCAACTTGACGACGGGGAGATCCGTGTCCTGAAGATGCATCTCGTATTCTGAATTCTATTAGAGGCGTTGGAGAAATGATATGGACTCACGAATGAACTGACTCCTTTGGAATTCTCATACTAGAAAGAGTGAATAGAGCCTCCTAACTATTCCTATAATAGTTACTAGTGTCTCTGATCTATGAATGATGAACGGAAGGATGCCCTTGCTACCCAAGGGAAATGAACTGGTCAATGTAAACCCTTATGTCTATACGTGTATACCTGATATATAATTAATGTTTAAACGACCTTCGTACGGATATCCGATACCCACCAGACCACATCCCAATGAGGAAAAGGAAATAGGGCGAACTAACCTTCCTTTTAAACATTATTTATATAACTATACAAGTACATGCATGCATTTAACAAAGTAGAAGCCTAGAAGTATAGACGAAAACTTTGATAAAACCTTTAAAAAAATAAGAATTTACGACTTAATATCGTTATGTAAAACATGCTTTGAAAATCGTTCATAAACACGTTTTGAATATAATTTGATAACACAATATAAGTAAAGAAAAAGCATTGTTTAAAACACTGCTGTAACTGGTTTAGAAGTAAAACATACAGCACGAGAGACAATTTGAGAAAAGATTTAAACACGTAAAGACGTTTTGGAAAACCATCTATAGTATTATACTTGGCAAAACAGTTGAAAGTGTGATAAATCCTTGAGCATGTGGGTTATTAATCACATATGATTGATATGATAACTAGCATGTTTTAACTTGTATTCCCCCCCCCCCCCCCCCCATAAAAGCATGTAAAAACATTTAAAAGGTTAATTCAAGGGTATGAACTCACCTGCTGAAAGTGGATCGGATGGAGGTGCCGGTTGGGTGCTCGGTGTCAATTTAAGACTTGAACACACTTAGTGACCTATTAACATATGATGACATATTTTTACATACAGTTAGTAATTATAATACTAATTAAACACGTATACGCATTCCTAATGTGCGGAAAACACTTTGGTAAAGTGCTAGGAGGCTATTGGGTTGCAAATAAGGGAGTGTATGGCCTAGATAAGGAGTTTACTCTTCAAGAGTAAACTATTTATAGAGTTTACGGCCCTAAGACCATATCCCCATGATTTTACGGTCGTAAACTCATGGGTGGTGTGCTCTTGGATGATTTAAGGTCTTATCTCACTCTTAGAATTAGGCTAGGTCCAAATATAAGGCTTATAAAGGGGTTTAAGGCTCCAAATGGACCATTTAAGGAGTTTACGGCCCAAAACAAGGAGTTTACGGCCATAAACTCTCACTTGGTCATTTCCTTCATGAATTTAGGCCTTAAATGATAGAGTATAAAGTTCTAAGCATTAATCCAAGTCAAATGGGGGTGTTAGGGCATCATTTGGCCACTTTTTGGGAGTTTACGGCCCATGGACCAATCCTTGAGGGGTTTATGGCCGTAAAATCCTATGTCCATGGTTTAATTGAAGTTTAAATCCCCTACTTCGTTTGTGGTTGATTCTAGACATTTTCCTAAGCCTTAGGAGGTGTTTGAGGGAAATTCTAACACCTTAAAAGGTGTTCACGGCCCTTGGAGAGGGGTTTACGGTACAAGAGTGTTATTGGGCCGTAAACTCAAGTTTACTCTCCAAAATGCAAGGTTTTGGTGTTCTAAGCTCGCACATGCAAGTCTACAAGTCATATCTAAGCCCTAGGAGTGATTTGGAAGGGTTTTGGGGCTTCAAAACCCCACTTATGGGTGTTTACGGTCCAAGAGTGTTCTTGGGCTGTAAACACATTAATTGGCCCCTATTTGATGTCTTAAACACGAATTTGCATGTTAAATGAGCTTAACAACAAGTTAGGGTAGATTACTTACTAGTTTGGGGCTCGAAATGAGCATTTTTGGATCGAAAGCAAGTTGTAGAGAGAGAGTGTAGAGAGAGAGTGAAAAGTCTCAAATGGAATCCACTCACCCTTATATAGGGTTTGAGTCTGTGGCTCGGTGGAAATCTACCCGATACTGACGTTAAACGAGGCTTTTGGTCGCACCCGATTAAATGGTCGTATTTCAACTTGGTTGTAACTAATATTCTTCAAAGGGATATTGAGGGTGTTTCTAATGTGTTCCAACCCTTAAGAAGTCATAATAAAAAGTCTCAATTAAATTAACCTAATCCAAAAAGGTTAACAGATAATGAGGTTAAAAATGACGGGATAAATTTCGGGTTGTCACACCTTCGTTGCCTCTTTCCGTTCTGAGGTCAAACTCCTCATGTCCTTTCGTCGTTCTGCTCTGTTGGGCAGTCCCTGTTGAAGTGTCCCATTACGCCACATAGATAGTATATCCGAGAGATTTCAACATTGGTGGTTGAAGTAATGTGTTGGATCTGAATCCTGCAGCAGCAGGTAGTCTATCCGTCCTTGTTGCAAGTAAAGCAGTGCGGTTGACGACATCTTCCTAGATGATGGAAGTTGTACTTATTGCACTTTGGTAAGTTTCCAGCATACTGTCTGGCTGGGTTAGAGGCAATTGGGATACCAGAAGCAATGGTAGTAGGAGGTGATGGGTTATGAGCATTCTAACACTCCTAAGTGTACATGCAACCCTAAATACCTTGGATCTATGTTTTCTCTATTATACATGCAAATAAGAACATCCAAGGTATTATCCTAATCTAGCATATAAAATAATGGATATAACAAGATAGAATACATACCTCTTTCGTGTAGAAAGTCTTTATGAAGCTTAAGTGCCAAGTGCCCCAAGTGTGACACCTCAAATGGTTCACACAACACCAAATACACTTGGAATAACTTGAGAGAATTCTACACTTCATGAAAATCGGCTAGCCCTCTCTAGAATGATACTAGTCCCGATTTTGTCAAGAATAAGATCTTTATATAGTGTTACAATTAGGGTAAACCCTAATTGTCATGACTTTCCATTTCCTTGGATCCATGGGTTCAAATACACCATGGAGCATCCATGGACCATCCTATGAGTTTTAGCCCAACTTGATTATCCATGGAGCATTAGCCCACTATACAAGTATGGATGATTTACACAATCAACCCATATATTTAATTAGTCTTCTTTTGATCACTTAATTAATCCTAGATTAACTCTTGATCAATACTAATTAAATAATCTTATTATTCTTATTATTAATATACTAGAACTTATAATATATTAATAACCATAAGTGTCTTATTTCTCTCATTATAGTCTATCCAAGTGCATGATGCCATGCAACCCAAATGGACCATGCCGGGTCGGGTCAAGTCTTACCAATTATAGTTATGGACTTAGACATTAATCCAACAGTCTCTCACTTGGATAAGTCTAAAACTATTACTGCGTATGACTTCAAGAACCGACTGGCAATCGTAGCTCTCAAAAGCTTCTGTCGAACTCTGACCTTGTAGATGAACTCTTACATTTGTCAGTGACTTGTCCATTAGATAAGGGATCATATATTCCTCCATTCTAGATATCATATGGATTGAGACATGGATTATAATCATTCTCTCTGTCCATTTGTTGTTTCCCGATTTCCGATTTATGACGACTGACTAATTGAACAAATCAAATCAGTCCTGGCCCGGCCGAGCTCTTCCATTTGTCATCATCAAATCATCGAGGGGCCCATAGATATCGCTTTTATCCCGAAGGTAAAAGGAATGGATAAACTTCGACTCATATGGCTTGTTCTACTACTTGTTGAATCATACACAAAGACACGTTTTATAGCACCGAGTTACCAAATGCGTTTTCGTGCAATCAATGTACTATCAACTCATAGTAACAACTCATATCTCTAGGTTTGAAGAATATAAGATATTATCGTCTCATGATCACTCGTGATAAAATCCATAAAGTGATTCCAATGAGCGCGGGTTGAATCCAATACTCAGAACTTATGAGCACTCATGAGTGTTGTAGCCCTTTGTCCAACACCTTAGACCTCTACAAGCCAACCCATGACAGTCTTAATTCATATCTACTTCCAACATATGACCGACTGTGGATGGTTTGAATAACTTAGTCATTCCGGAAGAATAACCCAGTTTATTCGGGAAGTCAAAACATGCAAAGTGAAACACAATAATAATTGAATCCAATATGGTATCAAAACCTATGAACATAAATAAAACACCTTTTATTTATCACCATATGATTACACATTATTCATTGTATACTGTTTCAGCTATCAACTTTATTCTTGAATTTAAAACAATAGTTGTCCCACGCTCCAAGCATGTACACTATGTTTTCTAAACACTAGTCATGCCATACACCAAGTATGCATACTATGTTTGTCTATGATTTTTACTTTGTGAACTAGATCCATTGAACATAACTTCAATGATTCTCTTTTCACACTCCCAAATCCTTACTGCAAGTACAAGAATTCCAAATTCATGTCATTTACTGAAATCTGTTAGATTCTAAACTTATATGCATTGGTCTTCTTGTAATGATTATGCACAAAGTCAGAAAGACTTGACAACAATCATTACAGAGCATTCCAAAGGAGATCAACTCCTTGGAAACATCTTTCTTGCATTAAGTTTCCTAATCATAAACAGATTGAAAATTCTAACTTTGAAACATTTCCAGATTCCATTTTGACTATCACTTCTGAACAAGAGTTGCCTCCTTACAGATTATGTGAATATGGTCCTTCCAGAATTATTACTATACTTCCAACTGTCCTTGAGCAACCAATCTTTGGTAAACCTTAGATTGTCCCCAACAATTGTTTAATCCTTTTAGTCATATCCAGTTCTAAACCTTTTCCCTTCTTAATGCCCCAGGCATTTGGAAAATTTTAGAAAGGATGAATATAGCACATATAATCGATCCTATATCCGAAGCATATGGGAAACGATTCATGATGTCTCACATAAAGACTAAACCAGTCTTTTGCTATACTATTACCATTTCAATTTGCCAAGTTCTCATAATTCAGATTACGAAAAATGGATGCCGTAATCATAATAGAATTTTAGAACGCAAATAATGGACCCATATACATAATTTCCTTATGTTGAGTCATTCCAACATGAAATTCATATATATATATCCTTGACTAAATGATTAAAACCTCACGATCTAAGCTTATAGATTTGAGATGAAGAATTCATATATATATCCTTGACTAAATGATTAAAACCTCACGATCTAAGCTTATAGATTTGAGATGAAGAATAATTTCCTCTCCCTTAATTATAGCAAAACAACTTTTCCCAATTGAAACCTTTTGTTTTCTATAATTAACATTGCTAACTTGCAATATTTATCATAATTATCATGCTCCCACTAACATGATGATTATTAGCATAAGACTTATGCTCCCACTAGCTTTGACATGTACTCAGAAATCAGCTGGACTTCATTGACTTTCTTACCAAAGTTCAGATTTCTGATACTAGATTGTTTTGATAAAACTTTATCAAAATCATACACCTTCCCTTAGATAGCACACTTGTGTGTCTAAACAATTATGAAGAGGGATGCCATAATCATAATGGTTAGACCTTTTTTACACTTCTCACAAGTCCAGGTTAGTGTGCCGGTAAACCACACACGCTCTACTAACGACTTTGAGAATGCAAATATCACAATTGCTATCTAGCTAAAATCTACTTAGTGAAAGTGTTTCCTCACCATCATTTTCATGAATCGGAGAGAAACCTTATGACACTTCGATTTAATGGTGTATGTGTTCTTATCCATGTGAATTGTCAAAACCATAGATACAAGACAAGGATAATGACAAATCCACACTCATATGGACTGAACTCAATCTTAATTTCATGCCACCTGGCAGCTCAAGGGCCTGCCATTGCTTCCAAGTTGTTGTGCAACAAATTGAGAACTCTAAGAAATCATATGCAAAGCCAACTTTAACTGGAATGGGCACAGAATATGTCAACACGATAGGTTATAAACCTCAAGTCGTGTGCTAGTGAAGAACTTCAGGTTTTATTCTTGATTAGTTCTTGAGACTTTCAAGACCTTTAAGACTCCCACTGTCCTCTTGACATATAAGACTTCCTTGTCAAACATCCAAGAGATAGTGTGGATTCTAATCAAGACAAACACTTCACACAATTGACCTTAGTTGGTCTTTGTTTTATCCAAAACATCACAACTTACCAATTTCAAATGTACAAGAGTAGAAAACTTTTACTCTTACATTTAACAAGTGTTTTAAACCTTCTTTAAGACATGTCACTCAAGTTACAATCTTGGAGTATGACTCTAAGACTTGTATTGGAACGAAGTATGACTCATCTTCTTGATTTAACCACTTCAACAATTCTAGTTCCTCTTCTTAGTCATAAGAATGCACTAAGATTTCCTTAGAGAACTAATTGTGCTATGGTTTCTTAATCATTAAGATGATCACAGAACTGATACTAAAGTACTCTCCTATCTTTTCAGATTTGAGAAACTTTTATCCTTCTGCCTAATTTGATTCTTCTTATTCGCTCTGCCATACATTGGAACCTTTTTCCAATGTCTCAGAATTACACTTAAGCTTGTAAGTATAACCATATTTACTGAGCTTTAGTAAACTATGACGAATAGTCTTATCAATCTTTTATGGTGGACTTAATCAGTGCACAAGAATGTGTACTCGATCCCTTAGTCCTTTACTTGACTCACACATCCATGTGAACGAGTAATTAGTCTTAATTTTTCCAATACTTGAAAGTTCTCATTCATCATGCTATACAACTTGCATGATTCCAAGTTACGGTCCAATTGCAACTTGGGTGATGAGAATCTTTCCTTATTTGGTAAATTTAGACATTACCACAAATGAAAGAATCAATTTATATTTCCACTCTTGCTATTAATGGAATCATATAAGCAACAATTATTCCTCAAATGCCATTGTAAGGATATTTTAAAATAAATAAAATCAAAAATTTCCTTTTATTTTAAAACTTTGCGGAAAAACTTATCCTTACAATCCATATGAAAACTTGTTGTTATCTATTCCTAAGCAATATCTCATAACTCCTAAGAAGTAGCTCAAGAATCTGATCTTCAAACTATGCGATAGAAATCCATCTACGCCATCAGATTCAGCATATTCTTTCTTTAAGTTTCTTCACTTTTCTTTGATTCTGAAAACATCACCATGTGACCCAGTCACATCATGTATCATGTCACACCCCCAAACCAGAATGGCGGAAACATTCGGGGGTGGATGACTTCACGTAGTATCACAACCATTGAATATTGTAAAGAAAGTAACACAACCATCACATATATAATGAAAACGTATGTTGTTGCGTTATACATATTAGCAAAAGAATATTACAATGAGATGATAAATGTTCCATAATAAAACATCCTTAGTGTTCCTTTCTCCAAAAGCTGGTGGTTACCTGTATTACTGATTCCCTGAGAAATACAAGTGGTTTCGAAAAAGTGTCAACAATTAAGTTGGTGAGTTCATAAGCGTTTTGTATTGAAAAGTATGTCATTTTTGATAGTAAACCGATGAACGAGGTTTTTAGAAAATCCAATATTTTCTATAAATGATTTGAAAAGTTTCCCGTGTTGGAGTGCGTTTGTGTTTTCCATACTTGAATAATAGTGATAAAATTTGTGTTAACGATAAAGTGGAAAACTGAAATGCATATATGAATCTCGTAAATCAAACTTGTTTTTATACTTTTATGTGAGTTTTATAACCATGCTATTGACACTGATGGCCTGTAACAACGTTCTTCAGGCGTTGGAACTGTTATGACATTTGTCACCCCAGGCCTGCCGGCCTAGCTGTAGCTAACAGCTTAGGTGTGGGATTGTCAATCCCGTATAGATCTATACACAAGTATCACGCTCCCCCTACAAGGGATTATGGTATATAATACAACACTTAATAATGCATACTCGAACGTACGTGAAGCTGTCTCACATTACTAGGTATAAACAGATTTACGATAATAAAGACTTTACTTCTTTTGAAAGCATTTCATTTGTCGAGATGTATATGTAAAACGTATGAATCACTTGAATACTACACTCATTATAGTTTCTCAAAAGTATTTCCCATTTGGTAATAACAACTTGGTGATATAATAGCCCTTTAAACATAAAGTTATTTTTGTATCAAAACTCTATAAGAACGATATTATAAAAATGATACTTTGATTTGTAATGTACTTGTATTCCCCCCCTAAAACGTGAAAAGAATTGAAAAGTAGGGGTATGAACTCACTCGTTAAGTTTTGAAGAGAGAGGCTAGAGTTGAGCAGAACTTCGACCGCGGATGGTTGCGTCGTCGGGTTCTTCGGGGGTCTCTGCAGCGTAAATCTTTCGTCGGGGGCTCGAGTGCGGAAACCAAGGTCGTCGGGACAGCTTCTTGTGCTTGGAAGGGTGTGAGAGTATCTGGAGATTTGTGAATGTGTGCTTAAACTCGCAGCTGATGCCATCTATTTATAGTGCTGGAAGAGTGAGTATGCGGGGCGTAATTTTGGAGTACGCGGCGCGTACGTCGTTACGCTGGGCGTAATATGGCGTCATGGCTTACGACTCCTGGCTAGCTAAACGTAGCTTGGGCGGGCCGATGGGACTCAACTCTGGGTCTAGTACGCGGGGCGTACTCCCAGAGTACGCGGGGCGTAATCCCTGCTTCCGACTTCTAAATTCCGTAACTTTCGCGTACGAGCTCTGTTTTTCGCGTTCTTTATATCCACGCGTAGGTGAGATTATGCTCTACAACTTTCATTTAGACTCCGTCAGCTAGTTTTGACTTTATTTTTAATGATATATTTTTAATAGGCTGGGCCTTCTAAAGTTCGTTAAAAATTCATAGGTTGTTTATTCGACGTCGGTTTTCGTTTGTCTTTTTATTGTTTTATTACCACTGAGGAGATCTTCAACTTCCGTTTAGGTGGCGATAGCTAAATAACACTCGATCTTCAATCCGAGTTTTTAGCCCTATACTACTGTTACGAAACTTTGAAAATTCGTAACTTCTTCATACGAGGTCCAATTTGGGCGATCTTTTTATGCACGCTCACCTTTCAACGAGAGCTACGACTTTTGTTTAGATACTTAAGGCTAAAATGTATTTTATTGAGATTTTTCTTTTTATGTCAAATAATGTTTTAACGTCGTGTCGTAAATATATGAGTGCTTATAATTTCTTCAATATAACTCGGTTTTGAGCGTTCTTTATGTTTTTGGAAACCTTGGCATGACATCTAATATTTGATGCAGCCCAACCTTGATACTTGAACGCTTTATTTTCGAGGTTAATTTCGTTGTACTTAGCTTTCGAGTGTTACAATGCTTTTGGAAAATATAGGGTTGTCACATCATCCCCCTGTTAAGGGAATTTCGTCCCGAAATTTAATCTAAGATAGTGTTTACAGTTTTAGGAAAAAGATGTGGGTACTTTTGTTTCATCTGATCTTCGCGTTCCCAGGTGTATTCAGGTCCTCGCTTGGCGTTCCAGCGGACCTTTACAATGGGTATTCGGCTTTGTTTAGTCCTTTTGATTTCCCGATCCATGATTTCTACTGGTTCCTCCACAAAATGGAGGTTTTCATTTATTGCAATTTCGTCTAGAGGGACGACAAGGGTCTCGTCGGATAAGCACTTCTTTAGATTTGATATGTGAAAGGTAGGGTGTACGTTGTGGAGTTCCTGAGGTAGTCTAAGTTTGTAAGCCACTGGACCGATCCTGGCAAGGATCTCGAATGGTCCGATGTATCTAGGGTTCAGTTTTCCACGTCTTCCGAAGCGTATTAACCCTTTCCAAGGTGAGACTTTGAGTAGGACATGGTCTCCAACTTGGAATTCCAAGGGTTTGCGTCTCTTATCTGCGTAACTCTTTTGTCTATCCCTTGATGCTTTTAGACGTTCTCGGATTTGAACAATTTTCTTCGTAGTCTCCCTTATGATTTCTGGTCCAGTGAGCGTGTTGTCAGTTGCTTGTCCTTTTGCTAGTTGCGTGTCCCCCACTTCGGCCCAGCACAACGGTGACCTGCATTTGCGGCCATAGAGGGCTTCGAATGGGGCAGCTTTGATACTGGTGTGGTAGCTATTGTTGTACGAGAACTCGACCAATGGTAGATGCGTGTCCCATGCTTTGCCAAAATCGATTACGCAAGCTCTCAGCATGTCTTCTAGGGTTTGTATAGTTCTCTCGCTCTGGCCGTCGGTTTGTGGGTGATAAGCGGTACTCATGTCTAGTCTTGTCCCCAAAGCTTTTTGTAGCGACTGCCAGAACCTTGAGGTGAATCTACTATCTCGGTCCGAGATAATGGATATGGGTACACCATGCAGTCGTACAATTTCTCTGAGGTATGTCCTTGTTAACTTCTCCAATTTATCCGTCTCTTTGATCGGTAGGAAATGCGCTGACTTAGTTAACCTGTCGACAATTACCCAAATGGTGTCGAGTCCGCTTGCTGTTTTGGGTAATTTTGTTATGAAATCCATGGTTATCCGCTCCCACTTCCATTCGGGTATTTCTGGTTGTTGTAATAAACCCGAGGGCTTCTGGTATTCTACCTTGACTTTGGCACATGTCAGGCATTTGCTCACGTAGGTAGCAATTTCGGCTTTCATGTTTTGCCACCAGTACAACTTCTTGAGGTCGAGATACATCTTATCGGAGCCGGGATGTATGGAGTATCGTGTTTTATGGGCTTCGTCCATAACGATTTCTCTGAATCCACCAAACTTCGGTATCCAATTTTGATCCATGAAATAACGAATCTCGTTGCTCTTAGTCTCAAGGTTTTTGTCCATTCCCCTTAGGGCTTCTCCTATCACATTTTCGGATTTCAAGGCTTCTATTTGGGCTTCCTTGATTTGTGTGAACAGGTGTGATTTGATCGTCATAGTTAGGGATTTTACTCGGCGACCTGAGTACTCCTTCCGACTGAGTGCATCAGCCACTACATTAGCTTTTCCAAGGTGATATCGAATTTCGCACTCGTAATCACTTAGTAGTTCTACCCATCATCTCTGTCTCATGTTGAGTTCCTTCTGATTGAGGATATGTTGGAGGCTTTTATGATCAGTGAAGATGGTACATTTTGTGCCGTAGAGATAGTGTCTCCATATCTTCAGAGCGAAGACCACTACTCCTAGCTCAAGATCATGCGTTGTGTAGTTCGCTTCATGCGTCTTTAGTTGCCTTGAGGCGTAGGCGATGACCTTCCCTCTTTGCATTAAGACACACCCAAGTCCTTGGTTTGATGCATCACAATAGACCACGAAGTCCTCCGTTCCCTCTGGCAAGGTTAGGATGGGCGCACTACATAAGGCTCGCTTTAGTGTCTGAAATGCGCTGTCTTGTTTTTCTCCCCAGTCGAAGGTCGCATTTTTCTGGGTTAGGGTGGTAAGTGGCTTGGCAATCCTGGAAAAGTTCGGTATGAATCTTCGGTAATACCCGGCGAGTCCCAAAAATTGTCGGATTTCTGTAGGGGTTCTTGGAGTAGTCCAACTATCTATTGCCTTTATCTTGGAAGGGTCCACGTGTATTCCTTCCTTGCTTACAACATGTCCTAGGAAATCCACTTCCCGAATCCAAAATTCACATTTGGAAAATTTTGCGTAAAGTTTCTCTGCCCTTAATGTTTCCAGTACTTGGCGGAGATGTTTGCTGTGTTCTTCCTGGCTTCTTGAATAGATGAGTATATCATCTATGAAGACGATCACAAATTTATCCAGGAAAGGACGACATACTCGGTTCATCAAGTCCATGAACACTGCTGGAGCATTCGTCAATCCGAAGGGCATTACTACAAATTCGTAGTGACCATAACGTGTTCGAAAAGCTATTTTGGGGATGTCTCCTTCCAGTACTCGCAGTTGGTGATAACCAGACCTTAGATCGATCTTTGAGAAGTAGCTTGCTCCCTGCAGTTGGTCGAATAGATCGTCTATGCGCGGTAATGGATATCGGTTCTTGATCGTGAGTTTGTTTAGTTCCCGATAATCGATGCACATGCGAAAGGATCCGTCCTTCTTTTTCACGAATAGGACTGGCGCTCCCCATGGTGAGAAGCTCGGTCTGATGAATCCCTTGCTCAGCAGCTCGTTTAATTGACTGGATAGTTCCTGCATCTCGGCTGGGGCTAAACGGTAAGGTGACTTTGCTACAGGGGTAGCTCCGGGGATTAAGTCGATTCTGAACTCGACTTGACGTTCCGATGGGATTCCTGGAAGATCTTCTGGGAAAATATCCGGGAAGTTGCAGACTTCCGGAATATCTTTAATGTTTTTCGATTCTCGTTTCTTGTCTACTACGTGGGCTAGAAAGGCACGATATTCCTTACGAAGATACTTTTGTGCTTTAATACAGGAAATGATTTGTAAACTTGAACTAGGTTTGTCGCCATAAATGACAAGAGTTTCGCCGTTTGGCAGATTTAGGCGAACAGCCCTTTCGTGGCAAAGGATATCGGCATGGTGAAGGCTCAACCAGTCCATACCGATGATGACATCGAAACTTCTTATGGAAATGGGCATAAGATCGACTCGAAACAAGCGCTCGTTTAAATTTAGTGTGCACCCTACGTACAAATCTTTTGCGTGTTCTGTTTTACCGTTTGCCATTTCTACAGTGAATATTTTATTGAGTGGTTGGGGTTTTTGATTAAGTAGGTGTTTGAATTTATGACTCACAAAACTTCTCTCCGCACCGCAGTCAAAAAGTATGCATGCATAAGTGTTGTTGAGTAGAAACGTACCCGTAACCACCGTGGGGTCCGCTATTGCTTCTCTCTGTCCTACTGCCAGCACTCTCCCCACACCGCCAATATTCCTTTCCTTGGGACAATCCCTCCTGAAGTGTCCAATCTCTCCGCACCCATAACACGCCCGGCTTGCTCCAGTGCCAGAAACTTGAGTGATTGGTCGTGCCGGTGCTTTACAGAAACGGGTTGTGTGCCCTTTCCTGTCACAGTTCTTGCAGTGCATCTCGCGACAAATGCCATGGTGATGGTAGTTGCACTTGTTGCACTTGGGCAGATTCCCCGCATATGGTTTTGTTGGTGCAGAGGTAGCAGGAGTTGTGGTCGGGGTAGTAGCAGCATGAACCGCAACCATTTGCTTCTTTGAAGGTTCTTGCGAAGTTTGCCCCTTCCTTTTGTTCCAAAATTTCTTCTTCTTGTTGTTGTTGGCATTGATTTCATTGTTGCTGTTCCCTTTGGTTGGTTCAGCCATAATAGCCGCGACTCCTTGACAGACACCATGATCAACAAGAGATTGCGCTAGTTCCTTGGCGCTGGTGAAGGTCAAGGGTCTGGAAGCTAGCACACTTCCTCGAAGTTGGGGTGATAGTCCCCAGATGTATCTCTCGACCTTTTGGCTCTCCAGGGTTAACATTCCTGGGCAAAGTGTTGTTAAGTCACTGAACCTGTTGGTGTAACCAGCTATGTCCGATCCTACCATCGAGAAGTTCCACAGTTCCTGTTCAAGCTTCTGAATCTCGCCTCTTGGGCAGTATTCTCGAAGGAGCATTATCTTCAGGTTTTCCCAACCCATGGAGTTTGCCACCACCAGGGTTAGTGTCTGGACGTGGCCGTTCCACCATGTCAGGGCGCGTTCAGAGAAAGTAAAAGCAGCGAACTTTACTTTGCTTTCTTCAGGACATGCACAGATTTCGAATACAGCTTCCGTTTTCTCTATCCATTGAGATAGAGCCAATACTCCCCCAGTCCCGTAAAAGGGAATAGGTTTTCCGTTGGTGAAGTCTTTGTAAGTGCATACCCCTGAACGACTTTGACCTTGGCCATTTGTAAAACTGTTTGTTCCTCCCCCCGATCTGTTGTTGCTCATTTGTGCCATTGCTGCAGTTACAGCAGCGGTTACAGCAGTCTGGAACATAACGGTGTCCATAATTGGAGGAGGTGGTGGAGGTGGTGTTGAAGTTGAGTTTCTGCGTGTTGATCTACGAGGAGGCATGTTCTGGTAGAGAAAAATAAGAATGAATACTATAAGTTTCTAATGTTTTGACAATCGTGTGTTAGTTGTATCTTGTAATTTGTTTTGACTTTAGTTTATGGTTTCAAGGTAGGCATAGAAATTTAAAACTCGAAATTTTTGAGAGGTATATAATAAGAAATACTTCATATTTATACATATAGGTCACACCTGAGGTGTGTTACATTGCATATCTTGTTCGGGAAAAATTTTGATCCTCCTAGAGATCTCCGATTATGGATACAACAGGGAAAACAAGGGAAATAAAGGAAAAACTTTTATCCGAAATCCTAATCTATAACAAAATTGTTGGGGCTCAAACAAGTTCTACTTGCGACGTTTGGAGCTAGATTCGGCATCCGACCGTTTGACTCCCATCAATCGCCTCTCAAGATCTGCTTGTTGTTCCTTCATCTCTCTTATATCTGCCAGAGCCGTTATCATTTGGTTCTGAAGTGTCCCCGTGTAGATTTGGGTATTCTCATGTAGTCCTTCCAAACGACGGATGTCAGCGGCGTTACCTTGGGTAGCAACATTGACCTCGCGAACTCTGGCTGCTTGCCTGTCCGTCTCGTAGTTCTGGGTAGCTATAGCGTTCACAATAACAGGAAGTGCTCGATCAGCTGAGCTTCCCCCACTGACATTGTAAAAATCTCGACACATGCCGAAAGGAGGGCGTACACCTTGCTGGCGGCTCCAGTAGTAGAGGTGACTTCCCCACATGGGAATGGGTCCCGATTGATATGGTCTGATTTCGGGAGGATGAGGGATGGGAGGGTCATACACTTCTGGCTCGGAGTCTGTCCCGCTAGAAATCTCCTCGATCTCTTCGTCGACTTCGAATTCCTCTCCTACTTCGACTTCGAATTCTCCCTCGATAACCCCTTCGGGTTCTTCCTCGACCTCTTCTTCGACTTCCTCTGGGTCTTCCTCCGGGTCTTCTTCTATCCAACCGCCATTGCCTTGGTTTGGGTAGTAGGGATCTCCTGGTAAATGGAATCCGGCCATTTGTCTGTACTAGAATGGATGTATGAGAACTTTTATAAGAAAAGAAAATTCTATTTAACGACTTACTATTTTTAACTATAATTTGTACAACTATTTTTAATAATACTCCTATAATATTTCAATTTGGCAAAACTAAAATAATTTGTATTTGGTAAGTTCTTGGCTTGTTGTCCACTATGACCATTCCTCGACGTACGTTGGTCAAATCCAGGATAAATATAGTTGATCAGGCTATATTTATTCTCGATCTGATTACATACCCCGAGGCTCAATCGTAGTGTCGTAACTTGCCTTAATACTTTTTAGTAAAACTTGTTATGACACGAGATTAATGCATGCTTGTAAAAATGTATATCTTTAAGAGAAAGTATTTTGTTCATGAAAATGTTTCATCAGAGGGTTTTTGGTCCCCTTTGCATTTATAGTTTGTATATCGTATGTGGTTCGATATACTTAGTTCACTATAAACAATGCTCTGATACCAATCTGTCACACCCCCAAACCAGAATGGCGGAAACATTCAGGGGTGGATGACTTCACGTAGTATCACAACCATTGAATATTGTAAAGAAAGTAACACAACCATCACATATATAATGAAAATGTATGTTGTTGCGTTATACATATTAGCAAAAGAATATTACAATGAGATGATAAATGTTCCATAATAAAACATCCTTAGTGTTCCTTTCTCCAAAAGCTGGTGGTTACCTGTATTACTGATTCCCTGAGAAATACAAGTGGTTTCGAAAAAGTGTCAACAATTAAGTTGGTGAGTTCATAAGCGTTTTGTATTGAAAAGTATGTCATTTTTGATAGTAAACCGATGAACGAGGTTTTTAGAAAATCCAATATTTTCTATAAATGATTTGAAAAGTTTCCCGTGTTGGAGTGCGTTTGTGTTTTCCATACTTGAATAATAGTGATAAAATTTGTGTTAACGATAAAGTGGAAAACTGAAATGCATATATGAATCTCGTAAATCAAACTTGTTTTTATACTTTTATGTGAGTTTTATAACCATGCTATTGACACTGATGGCCTGTAACAACGTTCTTCAGGCGTTGGAACTGTTATGACATTTGTCACCCCAGGCCTGCCGGCCTAGCTGTAGCTAACAGCTTAGGTGTGGGATTGTCAATCCCGTATAGATCTATACACAAGTATCACGCTCCCCCTACAAGGGATTATGGTATATAATACAACACTTAATAATGCATACTCGAACGTACGTGAAGCTGTCTCACATTACTAGGTATAAACAGATTTACGATAATAAAGACTTTACTTCTTTTGAAAGCATTTCATTTGTCGAGATGTATATGTAAAACGTATGAATCACTTGAATACTACACTCATTATAGTTTCTCAAAAGTATTTCCCATTTGGTAATAACAACTTGGTGATATAATAGCCCTTTAAACATAAAGTTATTTTTGTATCAAAACTCTATAAGAACGATATTATAAAAATGATACTTTGATTTGTAATGTACTTGTATTCCCCCCCTAAAACGTGAAAAGAATTGAAAAGTAGGGGTATGAACTCACTCGTTAAGTTTTGAAGAGAGAGGCTAGAGTTGAGCAGAACTTTGACCGCGGATGGTTGCGTCGTCGGGTTCTTCGAGGGTCTCTGCAGCGTAAATCTTTCGTCGGGGGCTCGAGTGCGGAAACCAAGGTCGTCGGGACAGCTTCTTGTGCTTGGAAGGGTGTGAGAGTATCTGGAGATTTGTGAATGTGTGCTTAAACTCGCAGCTGATGCCATCTATTTATAGTGCTGGAAGAGTGAGTATGCGGGGCGTAATTTTGGAGTACGCTGGGCGTACTCACGTACGCGGCGCGTACGTCGTTACGCTGGGCGTAATATGGCGTCATGGCTTACGACTCCTGGCTAGCTAAACGTAGCTTGGGCGGGCTGATGGGACTCGACTCTGGGTCTAGTACGCGGGGCGTACTCCCAGAGTACGCGGGGCGTAATCCCTGCTTCCGACTTCTAAATTCCGTAACTTTCGCGTACGAGCTCTGTTTTTCGCGTTCTTTATATCCACGCGTATGTGAGATTATGCTCTACAACTTTCATTTAGACTCTGTCGGCTAGTTTTGACTTTATTTTTAATGATATATTTTTAATAGGCTGGGCCTTCTAAAGTTCGTTAAAAATTCATAGGTTGTTTATTCGACGTCGGTTTTCGTTTGTCTTTTTATTGTTTTATTACCACTGAGGAGATCTTCAACTTCTGTTTAGGTGGCGATAGCTAAATAACACTCGATCTTCAATCCGAGTTTTTAGCCCTATACTACTGTTACGAAACTTTGAAAATTCGTAACTTCTTCATACGAGGTCCAATTTGGGCGATCTTTTTATGCCCGCTCACCTTTCAACGAGAGCTACGACTTTTGTTTAGATACTTAAGGCTAAAATGTATTTTATTGAGATTTTTCTTTTTATGTCAAATAATGTTTTAACGCCGTGTCGTAAATATATGAGTGGTTATAATTTCTTCAATATAACTCGGTTTTGAGCGTTCTTTATGTTTTTGGAAACCTTGGCATGATATCTAATATTTGATGCAGCCCAACCTTGATACTTGAACGCTTTATTTTCGAGGTTAATTTCGTTGTACTTAGCTTTCGAGTGTTACAATGCTTTTGGAAAATATAGGGTTGTCACATCATCCCCCTGTTAAGGGAATTTCGTCCCGAAATTTAATCTAAGATAGTGTTTACAGTTTTAGGAAAAAGATGTGGGTACTTTTGTTTCATCTGATCTTCGCGTTCCCAGGTGTATTCAGGTCCTCGCTTGGCGTTCCAGCGGACCTTTACAATGGGTATTCGGCTTTGTTTAGTCCTTTTGATTTCCCGATCCATGATTTCTACTGGTTCCTCCACAAAATGGAGGTTTTCATTTATTGCAATTTCGTCTAGAGGGACGACAAGGGTCTCGTCGGATAAGCACTTCTTTAGATTTGATATGTGAAAGGTAGGGTGTACGTTGTGGAGTTCCTGAGGTAGTCTAAGTTTGTAAGCCACTGGACCGATCCTGGCAAGGATCTCGAATGGTCCGATGTATCTAGGGTTCAGTTTTCCACGTCTTCCGAAGCGTATTAACCCTTTCCAAGGTGAGACTTTGAGTAGGACATGGTCTCCAACTTGGAATTCCAAGGGTTTGCGTCTCTTATCTGCGTAACTCTTTTGTCTATCCCTTGATGCTTTTAGACGTTCTCGGATTTGAACAATTTTCTTCGTAGTCTCCCTTATGATTTCTGGTCCAGTGAGCGTGTTGTCAGTTGCTTGTCCTTTTGCTAGTTGCGTGTCCCCCACTTCGGCCCAGCACAACGGTGACCTGCATTTGCGGCCATAGAGGGCTTCGAATGGGGCAGCTTTGATACTGGTGTGGTAGCTATTGTTGTACGAGAACTCGACCAATGGTAGATGCGTGTCCCATGCTTTGCCAAAATCGATTACGCAAGCTCTCAGCATGTCTTCTAGGGTTTGTATAGTTCTCTCGCTCTGGCCGTCGGTTTGTGGGTGATAAGCGGTACTCATGTCTAGTCTTGTCCCCAAAGCTTTTTGTAGCGACTGCCAGAACCTTGAGGTGAATCTACTATCTCGGTCCGAGATAATGGATATGGGTACACCATGCAGTCGTACAATTTCTCTGAGGTATGTCCTTGTTAACTTCTCCAATTTATCCGTCTCTTTGATCGGTAGGAAATGCGCTGACTTAGTTAACCTGTCGACAATTACCCAAATGGTGTCGAGTCCGCTTGCTGTTTTGGGTAATTTTGTTATGAAATCCATGGTTATCCGCTCCCACTTCCATTCGGGTATTTCTGGTTGTTGTAATAAACCCGAGGGCTTCTGGTATTCTACCTTGACTTTGGCACATGTCAGGCATTTGCTCACGTAGGTAGCAATTTCGGCTTTCATGTTTTGCCACCAGTACAACTTCTTGAGGTCGAGATACATCTTATCGGAGCCGGGATGTATGGAGTATCGTGTTTTATGGGCTTCGTCCATAACGATTTCTCTGAATCCACCAAACTTCGGTATCCAATTTCGATCCATGAAATAACGAATCTCGTTGCTCTTAGTCTCAAGGTTTTTGTCCATTCCCCTTAGGGCTTCTCCTATCACATTTTCGGATTTCAAGGCTTCTATTTGGGCTTCCTTGATTTGTGTGAACAGGTGTGATTTGATCGTCATAGTTAGGGATTTTACTCGGCGACCTGAGTACTCCTTCCGACTGAGTGCATCAGCCACTACATTAGCTTTTCCAAGGTGATATCGAATTTCGCACTCGTAATCACTTAGTAGTTCTACCCATCATCTCTGTCTCATGTTGAGTTCCTTCTGATTGAGGATATGTTGGAGGCTTTTATGATCAGTGAAGATGGTACATTTTGTGCCGTAGAGATAGTGTCTCCATATCTTCAGAGCGAAGACCACTACTCCTAGCTCAAGATCATGCGTTGTGTAGTTCGCTTCATGCGTCTTTAGTTGCCTTGAGGCGTAGGCGATGACCTTCCCTCTTTGCATTAAGACACACCCAAGTCCTTGGTTTGATGCATCACAATAGACCACGAAGTCCTCCGTTCCCTCTGGCAAGGTTAGGATGGGCGCACTACATAAGGCTCGCTTTAGTGTCTGAAATGCGCTGTCTTGTTTTTCTCCCCAGTCGAAGGTCGCATTTTTCTGGGTTAGGGTGGTAAGTGGCTTGGCAATCCTGGAAAAGTTCGGTATGAATCTTCGGTAATACCCGGCGAGTCCCAAAAATTGTCGGATTTCTGTAGGGGTTCTTGGAGTAGTCCAACTATCTATTGCCTTTATCTTGGAAGGGTCCACGTGTATTCCTTCCTTGCTTACAACATGTCCTAGGAAATCCACTTCCCGAATCCAAAATTCACATTTGGAAAATTTTGCGTAAAGTTTCTCTGCCCTTAATGTTTCCAGTACTTGGCGGAGATGTTTGCTGTGTTCTTCCTGGCTTCTTGAATAGATGAGTATATCATCTATGAAGACGATCACAAATTTATCCAGGAAAGGACGACATACTCGGTTCATCAAGTCCATGAACACTGCTGGAGCATTCGTCAATCCGAAGGGCATTACTACAAATTCGTAGTGACCATAACGTGTTCGGAAAGCTATTTTGGGGATGTCTCCTTCCAGTACTCGCAGTTGGTGATAACCAGACCTTAGATCGATCTTTGAGAAGTAGCTTGCTCCCTGCAGTTGGTCGAATAGATCGTCTATGCGCGGTAATGGATATCGGTTCTTGATCGTGAGTTTGTTTAGTTCCCGATAATCGATGCACATGCGAAAGGATCCGTCCTTCTTTTTCACGAATAGGACTGGCGCTCCCCATGGTGAGAAGCTCGGTCTGATGAATCCCTTGCTCAGCAGCTCGTTTAATTGACTGGATAGTTCCTGCATCTCGGCTGGGGCTAAACGGTAAGGTGACTTTGCTACAGGGGTAGCTCCGGGGATTAAGTCGATTCTGAACTCGACTTGACGTTCCGATGGGATTCCTGGAAGATCTTCTGGGAAAATATCCGGGAAGTTGCAGACTTCCGGAATATCTTTAATGTTTTTCGATTCTCGTTTCTTGTCTACTACGTGGGCTAGAAAGGCACGATATTCCTTACGAAGATACTTTTGTGCTTTAATACAGGAAATGATTTGTAAACTTGAACTAGGTTTGTCGCCATAAATGACAAGAGTTTCGCCGTTTGGCAGATTTAGGCGAACAACCCTTTCGTGGCAAAGGATATCGGCATGGTGAAGGCTCAACCAGTCCATACCGATGATGACATCGAAACTTCTTATGGAAATGGGCATAAGATCGACTCGAAACAAGCGCTCGTTTAAATTTAGTGTGCACCCTACGTACAAATCTTTTGCGTGTTCTGTTTTACCGTTTGCCATTTCTACAGTGAATATTTTATTGAGTGGTTGGGGTTTTTGATTAAGTAGGTGTTTGAATTTATGACTCACAAAACTTCTCTCCGCACCGCAGTCAAAAAGTATGCATGCATAAGTGTTGTTGAGTAGAAACGTACCCGTAACCACCGTGGGGTCCGCTATTGCTTCTCTCTGTCCTACTGCCAGCACTCTCCCCACACCGCCAATATTCCTTTCCTTGGGACAATCCCTCCTGAAGTGTCCAATCTCTCCGCACCCATAACACGCCCGGCTTGCTCCAGTGCCAGAAACTTGAGTGATTGGTCGTGCCGGTGCTTTACAGAAACGGGTTGTGTGCCCTTTCCTGTCACAGTTCTTGCAGTGCATCTCGCGACAAATGCCATGGTGATGGTAGTTGCACTTGTTGCACTTGGGCAGATTCCCCGCATATGGTTTTGTTGGTGCAGAGGTAGCAGGAGTTGTGGTCGGGGTAGTAGCAGCATGAACCGCAACCATTTGCTTCTTTGAAGGTTCTTGCGAAGTTTGCCCCTTCCTTTTGTTCCAAAATTTCTTCTTCTTGTTGTTGTTGGCATTGATTTCATTGTTGCTGTTCCCTTTGGTTGGTTCAGCCATAATAGCCGCGACTCCTTGACAGACACCATGATCAACAAGAGATTGCGCTAGTTCCTTGGCGCTGGTGAAGGTCAAGGGTCTGGAAGCTAGCACACTTCCTCGAAGTTGGGGTGATAGTCCCCAGATGTATCTCTCGACCTTTTGGCTCTCCAGGGTTAACATTCCTGGGCAAAGTGTTGTTAAGTCACTGAACCTGTTGGTGTAACCAGCTATGTCCGATCCTACCATCGAGAAGTTCCACAGTTCCTGTTCAAGCTTCTGAATCTCGCCTCTTGGGCAGTATTCTCGAAGGAGCATTATCTTCAGGTTTTCCCAACCCATGGAGTTTTCCACCACCAGGGTTAGTGTCTGGACGTGGCCGTTCCACCATGTCAGGGCGCGTTCAGAGAAAGTAAAAGCAGCGAACTTTACTTTGCTTTCTTCAGGACATGCATAGATTTCGAATACAGCTTCCGTTTTCTCTATCCATTGAGATAGAGCCAATACTTCCCCAGTCCCGTAAAAGGGAATAGGTTTTCCGTTGGTGAAGTCTTTGTAAGTGCATACCCCTGAACGACTTTGACCTTGGCCATTTGTAAAACTGTTTGTTCCTCCCCCCGATCTGTTGTTGCTCATTTGTGCCATTGCTGCAGTTACAGCAGCGGTTACAGCAGTCTGGAACATAACGGTGTCCATAATTGGAGGAGGTGGTGGAGGTGGTGTTGAAGTTGAGTTTCTGCGTGTTGATCTACGAGGAGGCATGTTCTGGTAGAGAAAAATAAGAATGAATACTATAAGTTTCTAATGTTTTGACAATCGTGTGTTAGTTGTATCTTGTAATTTGTTTTGACTTTAGTTTATGGTTTCAAGGTAGGCATAGAAATTTAAAACTCGAAATTTTTGAGAGGTATATAATAAGAAATACTTCATATTTATACATATAGGTCACACCTGAGGTGTGTTACATTGCATATCTTGTTCGGGAAAAATTTTGATCCTCCTAGAGATCTCCGATTATGGATACAACAGGGAAAACAAGGGAAATAAAGGAAAAACTTTTATCCGAAATCCTAATCTATAACAAAATTGTTGGGGCTCGAACAAGTTCTGCTTGCGACGTTTGGAGCTAGATTCGGCATCCGACCGTTTGACTCCCATCAATCGCCTCTCAAGATCTGCTTGTTGTTCCTTCATCTCTCTTATATCTGCCAGAGCCGTTATCATTTGGTTCTGAAGTGTCCCCGTGTAGATTTGGGTATTCTCATGTAGTCCTTCCAAACGACGGATGTCAGCGGCGTTACCTTGGGTAGCAACATTGACCTCGCGAACTCTGGCTGCTTGCCTGTCCGTCTCGTAGTTCTGGGTAGCTATAGCGTTCACAATAACAGGAAGTGCTCGATCAGCTGAGCTTCCCCCACTGACATTGTAAAAATCTCGACACATGCCGAAAGGAGGGCGTACACCTTGCTGGCGGCTCCAGTAGTAGAGGTGACTTCCCCACATGGGAATGGGTCCCGATTGATATGGTCTGATTTCGGGAGGATGAGGGATGGGAGGGTCATACACTTCTGGCTCGGAGTCTGTCCCGCTAGAAATCTCCTCGATCTCTTCGTCGACTTCGAATTCCTCTCCTACTTCGACTTCGAATTCTCCCTCGATAACCCCTTCGGGTTCTTCCTCGACCTCTTCTTCGACTTCCTCTGGGTCTTCCTCCGGGTCTTCTTCTATCCAACCGCCATTGCCTTGGTTTGGGTAGTAGGGATCTCCTGGTAAATGGAATCCGGCCATTTGTCTGTACTAGAATGGATGTATGAGAACTTTTATAAGAAAAGAAAATTCTATTTAACGACTTACTATTTTTAACTATAATTTGTACAACTATTTTTAATAATACTCCTATAATATTTCAATTTGGCAAAACTAAAATAATTTGTATTTGGTAAGTTCTTGGCTTGTTGTCCACTATGACCATTCCTCGACGTACGTTGGTCAAATCCAGGATAAATATAGTTGATCAGGCTATATTTATTCTCGATCTGATTACATACCCCGAGGCTCAATCGTAGTGTCGTAACTTGCCTTAATACTTTTTAGTAAAACTTGTTATGACACGAGATTAATGCATGCTTGTAAAAATGTATATCTTTAAGAGAAAGTATTTTGTTCATGAAAATGTTTCATCAGAGGGTTTTTGGTCCCCTTTGCATTTATAGTTTGTATATCGTATGTGGTTCGATATACTTAGTTCACTATAAACAATGCTCTGATACCAATCTGTCACACCCCCAAACCAGAATGGCGGAAACATTCGGGGGTGGATGACTTCACGTAGTATCACAACCATTGAATATTGTAAAGAAAGTAACACAACCATCACATATATAATGAAAATGTATGTTGTTGCGTTATACATATTAGCAAAAGAATATTACAATGAGATGATAAATGTTCCATAATAAAACATCCTTAGTGTTCCTTTCTCCAAAAGCTGGTGGTTACCTGTATTACTGATTCCCTGAGAAATACAAGTGGTTTCGAAAAAGTGTCAACAATTAAGTTGGTGAGTTCATAAGCGTTTTGTATTGAAAAGTATGTCATTTTTGATAGTAAACCGATGAACGAGGTTTTTAGAAAATCCAATATTTTCTATAAATGATTTGAAAAGTTTCCCGTGTTGGAGTGCGTTTGTGTTTTCCATACTTGAATAATAGTGATAAAATTTGTGTTAACGATAAAGTGGAAAACTGAAATGCATATATGAATCTCGTAAATCAAACTTGTTTTTATACTTTTATGTGAGTTTTATAACCATGCTATTGACACTGATGGCCTGTAACAACGTTCTTCAGGCGTTGGAACTGTTATGACATTTGTCACCCCAGGCCTGCCGGCCTAGCTGTAGCTAACAGCTTAGGTGTGGGATTGCCAATCCCGTATAGATCTATACACAAGTATCACGCTCCCCCTACAAGGGATTATGGTATATAATACAACACTTAATAATGCATACTCGAACGTACGTGAAGCTGTCTCACATTACTAGGTATAAACAGATTTACGATAATAAAGACTTTACTTCTTTTGAAAGCATTTCATTTGTCGAGATGTATATGTAAAACGTATGAATCACTTGAATACTACACTCATTATAGTTTCTCAAAAGTATTTCCCATTTGGTAATAACAACTTGGTGATATAATAGCCCTTTAAACATAAAGTTATTTTTGTATCAAAACTCTATAAGAACGATATTATAAAAATGATACTTTGATTTGTAATGTACTTGTATTCCCCCCCTAAAACGTGAAAAGAATTGAAAAGTAGGGGTATGAACTCACTCGTTAAGTTTTGAAGAGAGAGGCTAGAGTTGAGCAGAACTTTGACCGCGGATGGTTGCGTCGTCGGGTTCTTCGAGGGTCTCTGCAGCGTAAATCTTTCGTCGGGGGCTCGAGTGCGGAAACCAAGGTCGTCGGGACAGCTTCTTGTGCTTGGAAGGGTGTGAGAGTATCTGGAGATTTGTGAATGTGTGCTTAAACTCGCAGCTGATGCCATCTATTTATAGTGCTGGAAGAGTGAGTATGCGGGGCGTAATTTTGGAGTACGCTGGGCGTACTCACGTACGCGGCGCGTACGTCGTTACGCTGGGCGTAATATGGCGTCATGGCTTACGACTCCTGGCTAGCTAAACGTAGCTTGGGCGGGCTGATGGGACTCGACTCTGGGTCTAGTACGCGGGGCGTACTCCCAGAGTACGCGGGGCGTAATCCCTGCTTCCGACTTCTAAATTCCGTAACTTTCGCGTACGAGCTCTGTTTTTCGCGTTCTTTATATCCACGCGTATGTGAGATTATGCTCTACAACTTTCATTTAGACTCTGTCGGCTAGTTTTGACTTTATTTTTAATGATATATTTTTAATAGGCTGGGCCTTCTAAAGTTCGTTAAAAATTCATAGGTTGTTTATTCGACGTCGGTTTTCGTTTGTCTTTTTATTGTTTTATTACCACTGAGGAGATCTTCAACTTCTGTTTAGGTGGCGATAGCTAAATAACACTCGATCTTCAATCCGAGTTTTTAGCCCTATACTACTGTTACGAAACTTTGAAAATTCGTAACTTCTTCATACGAGGTCCAATTTGGGCGATCTTTTTATGCCCGCTCACCTTTCAACGAGAGCTACGACTTTTGTTTAGATACTTAAGGCTAAAATGTATTTTATTGAGATTTTTCTTTTTATGTCAAATAATGTTTTAACGCCGTGTCGTAAATATATGAGTGGTTATAATTTCTTCAATATAACTCGGTTTTGAGCGTTCTTTATGTTTTTGGAAACCTTGGCATGATATCTAATATTTGATGCAGCCCAACCTTGATACTTGAACGCTTTATTTTCGAGGTTAATTTCGTTGTACTTAGCTTTCGAGTGTTACAATGCTTTTGGAAAATATAGGGTTGTCACATCATCCCCCTGTTAAGGGAATTTCGTCCCGAAATTTAATCTAAGATAGTGTTTACAGTTTTAGGAAAAAGATGTGGGTACTTTTGTTTCATCTGATCTTCGCGTTCCCAGGTGTATTCAGGTCCTCGCTTGGCGTTCCAGCGGACCTTTACAATGGGTATTCGGCTTTGTTTAGTCCTTTTGATTTCCCGATCCATGATTTCTACTGGTTCCTCCACAAAATGGAGGTTTTCATTTATTGCAATTTCGTCTAGAGGGACGACAAGGGTCTCGTCGGATAAGCACTTCTTTAGATTTGATATGTGAAAGGTAGGGTGTACGTTGTGGAGTTCCTGAGGTAGTCTAAGTTTGTAAGCCACTGGACCGATCCTGGCAAGGATCTCGAATGGTCCGATGTATCTAGGGTTCAGTTTTCCACGTCTTCCGAAGCGTATTAACCCTTTCCAAGGTGAGACTTTGAGTAGGACATGGTCTCCAACTTGGAATTCCAAGGGTTTGCGTCTCTTATCTGCGTAACTCTTTTGTCTATCCCTTGATGCTTTTAGACGTTCTCGGATTTGAACAATTTTCTTCGTAGTCTCCCTTATGATTTCTGGTCCAGTGAGCGTGTTGTCAGTTGCTTGTCCTTTTGCTAGTTGCGTGTCCCCCACTTCGGCCCAGCACAACGGTGACCTGCATTTGCGGCCATAGAGGGCTTCGAATGGGGCAGCTTTGATACTGGTGTGGTAGCTATTGTTGTACGAGAACTCGACCAATGGTAGATGCGTGTCCCATGCTTTGCCAAAATCGATTACGCAAGCTCTCAGCATGTCTTCTAGGGTTTGTATAGTTCTCTCGCTCTGGCCGTCGGTTTGTGGGTGATAAGCGGTACTCATGTCTAGTCTTGTCCCCAAAGCTTTTTGTAGCGACTGCCAGAACCTTGAGGTGAATCTACTATCTCGGTCCGAGATAATGGATATGGGTACACCATGCAGTCGTACAATTTCTCTGAGGTATGTCCTTGTTAACTTCTCCAATTTATCCGTCTCTTTGATCGGTAGGAAATGCGCTGACTTAGTTAACCTGTCGACAATTACCCAAATGGTGTCGAGTCCGCTTGCTGTTTTGGGTAATTTTGTTATGAAATCCATGGTTATCCGCTCCCACTTCCATTCGGGTATTTCTGGTTGTTGTAATAAACCCGAGGGCTTCTGGTATTCTACCTTGACTTTGGCACATGTCAGGCATTTGCTCACGTAGGTAGCAATTTCGGCTTTCATGTTTTGCCACCAGTACAACTTCTTGAGGTCGAGATACATCTTATCGGAGCCGGGATGTATGGAGTATCGTGTTTTATGGGCTTCGTCCATAACGATTTCTCTGAATCCACCAAACTTCGGTATCCAATTTCGATCCATGAAATAACGAATCTCGTTGCTCTTAGTCTCAAGGTTTTTGTCCATTCCCCTTAGGGCTTCTCCTATCACATTTTCGGATTTCAAGGCTTCTATTTGGGCTTCCTTGATTTGTGTGAACAGGTGTGATTTGATCGTCATAGTTAGGGATTTTACTCGGCGACCTGAGTACTCCTTCCGACTGAGTGCATCAGCCACTACATTAGCTTTTCCAAGGTGATATCGAATTTCGCACTCGTAATCACTTAGTAGTTCTACCCATCATCTCTGTCTCATGTTGAGTTCCTTCTGATTGAGGATATGTTGGAGGCTTTTATGATCAGTGAAGATGGTACATTTTGTGCCGTAGAGATAGTGTCTCCATATCTTCAGAGCGAAGACCACTACTCCTAGCTCAAGATCATGCGTTGTGTAGTTCGCTTCATGCGTCTTTAGTTGCCTTGAGGCGTAGGCGATGACCTTCCCTCTTTGCATTAAGACACACCCAAGTCCTTGGTTTGATGCATCACAATAGACCACGAAGTCCTCCGTTCCCTCTGGCAAGGTTAGGATGGGCGCACTACATAAGGCTCGCTTTAGTGTCTGAAATGCGCTGTCTTGTTTTTCTCCCCAGTCGAAGGTCGCATTTTTCTGGGTTAGGGTGGTAAGTGGCTTGGCAATCCTGGAAAAGTTCGGTATGAATCTTCGGTAATACCCGGCGAGTCCCAAAAATTGTCGGATTTCTGTAGGGGTTCTTGGAGTAGTCCAACTATCTATTGCCTTTATCTTGGAAGGGTCCACGTGTATTCCTTCCTTGCTTACAACATGTCCTAGGAAATCCACTTCCCGAATCCAAAATTCACATTTGGAAAATTTTGCGTAAAGTTTCTCTGCCCTTAATGTTTCCAGTACTTGGCGGAGATGTTTGCTGTGTTCTTCCTGGCTTCTTGAATAGATGAGTATATCATCTATGAAGACGATCACAAATTTATCCAGGAAAGGACGACATACTCGGTTCATCAAGTCCATGAACACTGCTGGAGCATTCGTCAATCCGAAGGGCATTACTACAAATTCGTAGTGACCATAACGTGTTCGGAAAGCTATTTTGGGGATGTCTCCTTCCAGTACTCGCAGTTGGTGATAACCAGACCTTAGATCGATCTTTGAGAAGTAGCTTGCTCCCTGCAGTTGGTCGAATAGATCGTCTATGCGCGGTAATGGATATCGGTTCTTGATCGTGAGTTTGTTTAGTTCCCGATAATCGATGCACATGCGAAAGGATCCGTCCTTCTTTTTCACGAATAGGACTGGCGCTCCCCATGGTGAGAAGCTCGGTCTGATGAATCCCTTGCTCAGCAGCTCGTTTAATTGACTGGATAGTTCCTGCATCTCGGCTGGGGCTAAACGGTAAGGTGACTTTGCTACAGGGGTAGCTCCGGGGATTAAGTCGATTCTGAACTCGACTTGACGTTCCGATGGGATTCCTGGAAGATCTTCTGGGAAAATATCCGGGAAGTTGCAGACTTCCGGAATATCTTTAATGTTTTTCGATTCTCGTTTCTTGTCTACTACGTGGGCTAGAAAGGCACGATATTCCTTACGAAGATACTTTTGTGCTTTAATACAGGAAATGATTTGTAAACTTGAACTAGGTTTGTCGCCATAAATGACAAGAGTTTCGCCGTTTGGCAGATTTAGGCGAACAGCCCTTTCGTGGCAAAGGATATCGGCATGGTGAAGGCTCAACCAGTCCATACCGATGATGACATCGAAACTTCTTATGGAAATGGGCATAAGATCGACTCGAAACAAGCGCTCGTTTAAATTTAGTGTGCACCCTACGTACAAATCTTTTGCGTGTTCTGTTTTACCGTTTGCCATTTCTACAGTGAATATTTTATTGAGTGGTTGGGGTTTTTGATTAAGTAGGTGTTTGAATTTATGACTCACAAAACTTCTCTCCGCACCGCAGTCAAAAAGTATGCATGCATAAGTGTTGTTGAGTAGAAACGTACCCGTAACCACCGTGGGGTCCGCTATTGCTTCTCTCTGTCCTACTGCCAGCACTCTCCCCACACCGCCAATATTCCTTTCCTTGGGACAATCCCTCCTGAAGTGTCCAATCTCTCCGCACCCATAACACGCCCGGCTTGCTCCAGTGCCAGAAACTTGAGTGATTGGTCGTGCCGGTGCTTTACAGAAACGGGTTGTGTGCCCTTTCCTGTCACAGTTCTTGCAGTGCATCTCGCGACAAATGCCATGGTGATGGTAGTTGCACTTGTTGCACTTGGGCAGATTCCCCGCATATGGTTTTGTTGGTGCAGAGGTAGCAGGAGTTGTGGTCGGGGTAGTAGCAGCATGAACCGCAACCATTTGCTTCTTTGAAGGTTCTTGCGAAGTTTGCCCCTTCCTTTTGTTCCAAAATTTCTTCTTCTTGTTGTTGTTGGCATTGATTTCATTGTTGCTGTTCCCTTTGGTTGGTTCAGCCATAATAGCCGCGACTCCTTGACAGACACCATGATCAACAAGAGATTGCGCTAGTTCCTTGGCGCTGGTGAAGGTCAAGGGTCTGGAAGCTAGCACACTTCCTCGAAGTTGGGGTGATAGTCCCCAGATGTATCTCTCGACCTTTTGGCTCTCCAGGGTTAACATTCCTGGGCAAAGTGTTGTTAAGTCACTGAACCTGTTGGTGTAACCAGCTATGTCCGATCCTACCATCGAGAAGTTCCACAGTTCCTGTTCAAGCTTCTGAATCTCGCCTCTTGGGCAGTATTCTCGAAGGAGCATTATCTTCAGGTTTTCCCAACCCATGGAGTTTGCCACCACCAGGGTTAGTGTCTGGACGTGGCCGTTCCACCATGTCAGGGCGCGTTCAGAGAAAGTAAAAGCAGCGAACTTTACTTTGCTTTCTTCAGGACATGCATAGATTTCGAATACAGCTTCCGTTTTCTCTATCCATTGAGATAGAGCCAATACTCCCCCAGTCCCGTAAAAGGGAATAGGTTTTCCGTTGGTGAAGTCTTTGTAAGTGCATACCCCTGAACGACTTTGACCTTGGCCATTTGTAAAACTGTTTGTTCCTCCCCCCGATCTGTTGTTGCTCATTTGTGCCATTGCTGCAGTTACAGCAGCGGTTACAGCAGTCTGGAACATAACGGTGTCCATAATTGGAGGAGGTGGTGGAGGTGGTGTTGAAGTTGAGTTTCTGCGTGTTGATCTACGAGGAGGCATGTTCTGGTAGAGAAAAATAAGAATGAATACTATAAGTTTCTAATGTTTTGACAATCGTGTGTTAGTTGTATCTTGTAATTTGTTTTGACTTTAGTTTATGGTTTCAAGGTAGGCATAGAAATTTAAAACTCGAAATTTTTGAGAGGTATATAATAAGAAATACTTCATATTTATACATATAGGTCACACCTGAGGTGTGTTACATTGCATATCTTGTTCGGGAAAAATTTTGATCCTCCTAGAGATCTCCGATTATGGATACAACAGGGAAAACAAGGGAAATAAAGGAAAAACTTTTATCCGAAATCCTAATCTATAACAAAATTGTTGGGGCTCGAACAAGTTCTACTTGCGACGTTTGGAGCTAGATTCGGCATCCGACCGTTTGACTCCCATCAATCGCCTCTCAAGATCTGCTTGTTGTTCCTTCATCTCTCTTATATCTGCCAGAGCCGTTATCATTTGGTTCTGAAGTGTCCCCGTGTAGATTTGGGTATTCTCATGTAGTCCTTCCAAACGACGGATGTCAGCGGCGTTACCTTGGGTAGCAACATTGACCTCGCGAACTCTGGCTGCTTGCCTGTCCGTCTCGTAGTTCTGGGTAGCTATAGCGTTCACAATAACAGGAAGTGCTCGATCAGCTGAGCTTCCCCCACTGACATTGTAAAAATCTCGACACATGCCGAAAGGAGGGCGTACACCTTGCTGGCGGCTCCAGTAGTAGAGGTGACTTCCCCACATGGGAATGGGTCCCGATTGATATGGTCTGATTTCGGGAGGATGAGGGATGGGAGGGTCATACACTTCTGGCTCGGAGTCTGTCCCGCTAGAAATCTCCTCGATCTCTTCGTCGACTTCGAATTCCTCTCCTACTTCGACTTCGAATTCTCCCTCGATAACCCCTTCGGGTTCTTCCTCGACCTCTTCTTCGACTTCCTCTGGGTCTTCCTCCGGGTCTTCTTCTATCCAACCGCCATTGCCTTGGTTTGGGTAGTAGGGATCTCCTGGTAAATGGAATCCGGCCATTTGTCTGTACTAGAATGGATGTATGAGAACTTTTATAAGAAAAGAAAATTCTATTTAACGACTTACTATTTTTAACTATAATTTGTACAACTATTTTTAATAATACTCCTATAATATTTCAATTTGGCAAAACTAAAATAATTTGTATTTGGTAAGTTCTTGGCTTGTTGTCCACTATGACCATTCCTCGACGTACGTTGGTCAAATCCAGGATAAATATAGTTGATCAGGCTATATTTATTCTCGATCTGATTACATACCCCGAGGCTCAATCGTAGTGTCGTAACTTGCCTTAATACTTTTTAGTAAAACTTGTTATGACACGAGATTAATGCATGCTTGTAAAAATGTATATCTTTAAGAGAAAGTATTTTGTTCATGAAAATGTTTCATCAGAGGGTTTTTGGTCCCCTTTGCATTTATAGTTTGTATATCGTATGTGGTTCGATATACTTAGTTCACTATAAACAATGCTCTGATACCAATCTGTCACACCCCCAAACCAGAATGGCGGAAACATTCGGGGGTGGATGACTTCACGTAGTATCACAACCATTGAATATTGTAAAGAAAGTAACACAACCATCACATATATAATGAAAATGTATGTTGTTGCGTTATACATATTAGCAAAAGAATATTACAATGAGATGATAAATGTTCCATAATAAAACATCCTTAGTGTTCCTTTCTCCAAAAGCTGGTGGTTACCTGTATTACTGATTCCCTGAGAAATACAAGTGGTTTCGAAAAAGTGTCAACAATTAAGTTGGTGAGTTCATAAGCGTTTTGTATTGAAAAGTATGTCATTTTTGATAGTAAACCGATGAACGAGGTTTTTAGAAAATCCAATATTTTCTATAAATGATTTGAAAAGTTTCCCGTGTTTGAGTGCGTTTGTGTTTTCCATACTTGAATAATAGTGATAAAATTTGTGTTAACGATAAAGTGGAAAACTGAAATGCATATATGAATCTCGTAAATCAAACTTGTTTTTATACTTTTATGTGAGTTTTATAACCATGCTATTGACACTGATGGCCTGTAACAACGTTCTTCAGGCGTTGGAACTGTTATGACATTTGTCACCCCAGGCCTGCCGGCCTAGCTGTAGCTAACAGCTTAGGTGTGGGATTGTCAATCCCGTATAGATCTATACACAAGTATCACGCTCCCCCTACAAGGGATTATGGTATATAATACAACACTTAATAATGCATACTCGAACGTACGTGAAGCTGTCTCACATTACTAGGTATAAACAGATTTACGATAATAAAGACTTTACTTCTTTTGAAAGCATTTCATTTGTCGAGATGTATATGTAAAACGTATGAATCACTTGAATACTACACTCATTATAGTTTCTCAAAAGTATTTCCCATTTGGTAATAACAACTTGGTGATATAATAGCCCTTTAAACATAAAGTTATTTTTGTATCAAAACTCTATAAGAACGATATTATAAAAATGATACTTTGATTTGTAATGTACTTGTATTCCCCCCCTAAAACGTGAAAAGAATTGAAAAGTAGGGGTATGAACTCACTCGTTAAGTTTTGAAGAGAGAGGCTAGAGTTGAGCAGAACTTCGACCGCGGATGGTTGCGTCGTCGGGTTCTTCGGGGGTCTCTGCAGCGTAAATCTTTCGTCGGGGGCTCGAGTGCGGAAACCAAGGTCGTCGGGACAGCTTCTTGTGCTTGGAAGGGTGTGAGAGTATCTGGAGATTTGTGAATGTGTGCTTAAACTCGCAGCTGATGCCATCTATTTATAGTGCTGGAAGAGTGAGTATGTGGGGCGTAATTTTGGAGTACGCGGCGCGTACGTCGTTACGCTGGGCGTAATATGGCGTCATGGCTTACGACTCCTGGCTAGCTAAACGTAGCTTGGGCGGGCCGATGGGACTCAACTCTGGGTCTAGTACGCGGGGCGTACTCCCAGAGTACGCGGGGCGTAATCCCTGCTTCCGACTTCTAAATTCCGTAACTTTCGCGTACGAGCTCTGTTTTTCGCGTTCTTTATATCCACGCGTAGGTGAGATTATGCTCTACAACTTTCATTTAGACTCCGTCAGCTAGTTTTGACTTTATTTTTAATGATATATTTTTAATAGGCTGGGCCTTCTAAAGTTCGTTAAAAATTCATAGGTTGTTTATTCGACGTCGGTTTTCGTTTGTCTTTTTATTGTTTTATTACCACTGAGGAGATCTTCAACTTCCGTTTAGGTGGCGATAGCTAAATAACACTCGATCTTCAATCCGAGTTTTTAGCCCTATACTACTGTTACGAAACTTTGAAAATTCGTAACTTCTTCATACGAGGTCCAATTTGGGCGATCTTTTTATGCACGCTCACCTTTCAACGAGAGCTACGACTTTTGTTTAGATACTTAAGGCTAAAATGTATTTTATTGAGATTTTTCTTTTTATGTCAAATAATGTTTTAACGTCGTGTCGTAAATATATGAGTGCTTATAATTTCTTCAATATAACTCGGTTTTGAGCGTTCTTTATGTTTTTGGAAACCTTGGCATGACATCTAATATTTGATGCAGCCCAACCTTGATACTTGAACGCTTTATTTTCGAGGTTAATTTCGTTGTACTTAGCTTTCGAGTGTTACAATGCTTTTGGAAAATATAGGGTTGTCACATATCAAGAATCTCATAATAGAAACTTAGCAGAGTTAGATAGTGGACTTTACCTAAAGTAGAGTCAAACTTATTGACTTTAACACCCTTAGGTAAATTTGGCAGATTCGTAACCAATGTCCCTTCCTTTGGCAATATAAACATATGGACCCTTTGATAATGGTACACGGGACTATCACAGACTTAGCTTTTCTCTTTACCATTTGGTCAACCGAGTTGACTATGGCCGATCCCTTTCCATTGGGAAGAGAATGCTTTTCTGGATTTCCTTTGTCACTATTGTCAATGTCCATCAAGTTTTAAGGAGGTTGATCTTAACAAATAGATAAGATCATTAAGGGTCTTGTCATAGTCTGTTTCATAGGTGTCCCAAAGGAACTCACTATGTGACTTAGATAGTGATTGAACCACCAACTTTCTCAAGACTTTGACACCCAACTCTCCCGGCTTGTCAATATGTGACTACATCTCCAAAATGTGACCACACCTAGACCTTGCCTTGCCAATTGGGCTTGAGTGTCCTTAAATTTTCAAGAACTTGTGGGTTGGGGAGAATAATTGGAGGAGGTGAATGAAGTATGATTTCCAAGGGACATCATCTTCATTTAGGAAAGCTTGTTTCAAGAGATTTGGGAAGATCATCAATGTCTAAACCAGACATCTTTTGGGAGATATTCAAGATAGTTGATCTTAAGTACTTAATATGACACCAATATGAAATATTAAGGCTAGGACCCAACAAACTATTTTATAACTTAGAAGAGGTATGCCGTAATCCAAGCTATAAAATATTTGAAGGTAGGTGAATGACGATTCACCAATTTCCACCAAGATAAACGAAATGTATTATTCGGTTTTAATTGGTTTTTTGAAACTCCTAGATCTTTGAGATTCATTGAATTGTTCAATGACATGTTTTAATCTCGAGTGTGCCCTTCAGGTTTTGTGACTGGGATGCCGAGGATCACAAAATAAGGTGTGAAGTAACCATGCAAATTACTTGGTACCCTTAAGTGTTTACCCCTCAATCGATGTGCCGGTTAACCACACACGCTCCATCGATACTATGATAAACATTAAGTTACCCTTTGCCTACCTTGTTAAATACGAGTTAGTGTGCCGGTTAACTACACACGCTCCACTAACCGACTTAAACAAAGTGCAAAGTGTAATTTCATGGATTAGCACCTTATTCACATTTTCCTAAGTAACTAAGATTGGGTATTATTAAGAGTTTAGTTACTTAGTATTTATCATTAATACTTTTAATGAAGGGAGAATTCTAGTCCTGTCAAACCCGTTCGGCTAACGACCCTCCACCAGTCAAGCAAGCGGTGGGTGAGAGTGGACACCCATTAAGTTGTCATTTTATAGGCAACAACCTTATACCCACCTTATAGACCGGCTTCGTGAATGAGGCGTACTAGCGGTAAGACTGAATTTACTCTTATACACACACACACACACACACATATATATATATATATATATATATATTATTAACTTATAATATTATAAAGTATAAGGGTTGAATTTTAACTTTTAAAATTCTAAGGGCTAACTTGGAATTAAAGTATTCATAAGAGAAAACTTTACAAATTCCAAAACTTGAGGGCAAGTTTTGAAACTATTCAAAACTAATTAATTCCATAACTTATGTGTTTAAAGTAGTTTTAATCCAAAAACTCTTCAAGTTCCATAACGTGAGGACAAGTTATGGAAGACTTTAAACTAATAAAAGAATTAACTTTTCTTTTTAACTTTTAAAACTTATGGAATTAATTAAGGTTACACCTTTTTTTAATTTATTATTTAATGAAGAGACTCTTGATCCTCCATAAATTGAGGACAAATTATGGAGTCATAACACCATTTAATTAGAACTAGACTCTTCATTTTGTAACCTTTGCCAACTTTTATGAGTTTTATGAAACTTAAATGTGACTTTTCATATAACTTGAGGACAAGTTACAAAAACACATTTTTAGAATCAACTCTGAGATTAATTTGGATTGAAAACAACTATTTCACTCAACTTTTCAATTAATCTAAGCAACTCATAAGAACAAGATAATTCAAATCAAACTTTTTCAAGTAATTAGTCTAAACCTAAAACTAATACAAAACATGAATCTATTGACAATTATCTTTGAAATTGGATTAGCATGAACATTACCACATCAAAAACAAGTTTATAAGTCCAAAAACATCTTAGGGTAATGTTCCTAGTCCAATTCCAGCCAAAAAAGTCGAATTTATGTTGTCTGGGGGTCCAACTCGTCGAGTGCACGAACTAACTCGGCGAGTTGGATGCTTTTTGCCTTGGACTCGGCAAGTCCATTCATGGACTCGGCGAGTCTGCTGGGCAGACAGCATCAAAACTCGATTTTCCAGCTTCTTTTGCAAGTATAACAAGAAAACAAGCCTAGGCTCTGATACCACTGATGGGTTATGAGCATTCTAGTACTCCTAAGTGTACATGCAACCCTAAATACCTTGGATCTATGTTTTCTCTATTATACATGCAAATAAGAACATCCAAGGTATTATCCTAATCTAGCATATAAAATAATGGATATAACAAGATAGAATACATACCTCTTTCGTGTAGAAAGTCTTCATGAAGCTTGAGTGCCAAGTGTCCCAAGTGTGACACCTCAAATAGTTCACACAACACCAAATACACTTGGAATAACTTGAGAGAATTCTACACTTCATGAAAATCGGCTAGCCCTCTCTAGAATGATACTAGTCCCGATTTTGTCAAGAATAAGATCTTTATATAGTGTTACAATTAGGGTAAACCCTAATTGTCATGACTTTCCATTTCCTTGGATCCATGGGTTCAAATACACCATGGAGCATCCATGGACCATCCTATGAGTTTTAGCCCAACTTGATTATCCATGGAGCATTAGCCCACTATACAGGTATGGATGATTTACACAATCAACCCATATATTTAATTAGTCTTCTTTTGATCACTTAATTAATCCTAGATTAATTCTTGATCAATACTAATTAAATAATCTTATTATTCTTATTGTTAATATACTAGAACTTATAATATATTAATAACCATAAGTGTCTTATTTCTCTCATTATAGTCTATCCAAGTGCATGATGCCATGCAACCCAAATGGACCATGCCGGGTCGGGTCAAGTCTTACCAATTATAGTTATGGACTTAGACATTAATCCAACAGGAGGTACATATGTCGTGGCTATGAAGGTCGTTACTGGTGGTTGTTTCTTGTTCGCCCCTCGAAGCGATTTGTCCTTAAAACTCGGGGTGTCGTGGTAGCTTGTTGATCGTGGAGGTACTCGATCGTTACTCGGATTGGAATTATTGTTAACAATCCCACTAAGATTCGTGTTGTTAGCGTTAAGGTTTGCAAGGACAGTTGTCACGGCAGCCATCACGGCAGCTGTAACTGCGGCTTGGAAAGTAGCGGTGTCCACAGGAAAGGCAGGGGTTTCGTTGCTCGACTGACTGTTTCCGGACGATGACATGATTCTGTTAACACGAAAGATAAGGATTTTGTGAGCGATTTTAAGTTGATCCTAGATGTACTTCGATCGCTCAAGTAAAGAGTAAGAGTATGTTCTCGAAAGTTTGACCTACATCCCTATGAGGCGGTCCTAGTAAAGAGTGGAAGTACGTTCGTAGAATGGTCTTAAGACGCTTGGCGTTTAAAACAGGGTACCATCAGTTGGTAAATAACGTGACCCCACCCTTGGAAGAGGAATGGGAAGGATTCCTGAGCTAAGTTACCCTAGTCCAATAACTTGACTAGAGTGGGTTTCAAATAGACTCTTATGAAAGTATGATGAAAGTATTTGAACAAAGAGTAACACAGAAGCTAGCCGACTGTCAAAATCATTGATGTTTAAGATGTAACAAGTTTGGGAAAATTGACCTTGTAGAAGGTCTTACATCATATCCGGAGTAGCAAAGTTTTGGCCGTATAAAGGCCTAACTAAAAGTACCTACATTACAAGGCAGTTTCATAGAAAAATCCCACATAGGACATAGACAGGGACACGATTCTTTAAAACAAGAAGGAAAGTAAAGTATCACTTACTGGTGACGATCATCCCTCTGGTGAACCCTTAGTTCAGCCAGTTCACGTTCCACATCAAGCAGGTGTCTTTCGTACACCCTCTGGTGTGACAACCCAAAAGTTTCTGTTAGTTTTAACGACGAAGTTAACGTCGAAGTTAACGTCGAAATTAGTTACGTCAAAAATTAGCCAAATTTATCCCGAAAATATTTTTGACCGGAATTAAACCCGTTGGAATATTTTAAATAATATTCGTCAAGCGAACAAAAAATTAAGGTGGTATAATTTTAAAATGTTTCCGTGTTTAACGGTTGACGTGAAAAACCCGTTCGCGGTTGGTGTCAAGAGAACCCCAGCCAGGCCATAAGCTCCACCCTATATAAGGGAGGCGTGGGTTTCACTCCCACCTTTTCCCACCTTAGACTCTATCTCTCTCTCTCTCTACTTTCTCTCTCTACAAATGGGTTTTGGTCAAAAATCGCCCCTCCGAGCCTCAAATCGGTAAGTAAACCTTCCTAGCTTGTTATCTAACTTATCTATCCTTCAAACTCGTGGTTTAAACATTCAAAAACCCCAAGAACATGAGTTTACGGTCTTGGGATCCTCCCAAATCCGTAAACCCCTTGAATGTGGGTTTTAATGCTCAAAAACCCTTCCAAACCACTTCTCATGCTTAGCTATGGCTTAGAGACTTACCCGAAAGGACTTAGAACACCAAAATCGGACCAAATGGGGAGTAAACATGATTTTACGGTCTAAGGATGTTCTTAGACCATAAACCCATGTTCATGGACCATAAACATCTTTTAAGGTGTTAAACTACCCCTCAAACACTTCCAAAAGCTTCCACGGGTGCCTAGAGCCTTGAAATCCTTCATTTGGTGCACCAAAAACATGATTCATGGACTAACATGAGTTTACTGCCGTAAACTCATGTGTTTAAGGTAGTAAACTCCCCAAGAGCATCTCCTTAGACCGTAAACACCTTTCCAAGGTGTTTAAGTGCCCTAAACACCTTCCTAAGCTCCTAGAAGTGACTAGAACCTTACATACATGAGTTAGAACCACCAAGCAACCAAGGAAATGGGCTAACATGAGTTTATGACCATAAACTCATGTGTTTACAGCCGTAAACTCCTCAAGGAGTAAACACTGGACCGTAAACTCCATATTGTGCCCATTTTGAGCCCCAATCACTTCCTTAGCCCTTGATTCGACTCTAGCATGATTCTATGAGTGATTTAAGACCTTTAAACATCCCATGACACTACTACCATAAGTTTACGGCCGTAAACTCATGGGGGAAGAGGCCTTGAAACCGTAAACACACATAAGGGCCTTCAATTGAAGAGTAAACTTCAATGTGAGTCCATGCACACCTTCTATGCAACCCTTGATACTTCTGGCACTTGTAGCAAAGTGTTTTTATGCAGTAAAACACCCTTACTTGCTTAATTAGTTGCTAAATGACTAATTAGATACTTAAATGTATCATTGCATGTTAAATAGGATTCGAGTGTGTGGTCAAGTCCTCACTTGACACTTAGCATCCTACACCGGCACCTTCACCCGATCCACTTACAACAGATGAGTTTGGGTTTTGAGCATTCTAACACTTCCTAAGTGTACATGCAACCCTAAATACCTTGGATCTATGTTTTCTCTATTATACATGCAAATAAGAACTTCCAAGGTATTATCCTAATCTAGCATATAAAACAATGGATATAGTAGGATAGAATACATACCTTTTTGGTGTAGTAAGTCTTCATGAAGCTTGAGTGCTTAGTGCCCCAAGTGTGACACCTCAAATGGAATCACAATCATCAAAACACTTGGAATGACTTGAGAGAATTCTACACTCATCAAAATCGGCTAGCCCTTTCTTCACTATCTCTAGTGGCCGATTTTTCCTCAATAATAAGATTCTTATATAGTTACACAATTAGGGTAAACTCTTAATTGTCATGGCTTTCCGTTTCCTTGGATCCATGGGTACAAATACACCATGGAGCATCCATGGACCATCCTATGGGTTTTAGCCCAACTTATAACCATGGAGCATTAGCCCACTATACAAGTATGGATGATTTACACAATCAACCCATATATTTAATTAGTCTTCTTTTGATCACTTAATTAATCCTAGATTAATTCTTGATCAATACTAATTAAATAATCTTATTATTCTTATTATTAATATACTAGAACTTATAATATATTAATAACCATAAGTGTCTTATTTCTCTCATTCAAGTGCATGATGGTATGCAACCCAAATGGACCATGCCGGGTCGGGTCAAGTCTTACCAAATATAGTTATGGACTTAGACATTAATCCAACAGTCTCCCACTTGGATAAGTCTAAAACTATTATTGCGTATGACTTCAGGAACCAACCGACAATCGTAGCTCTCAAAAGCTTCTGTCGAACTCTGACCTTGTCGATGAACTCTGACCTTTGTCAGTGACTTGTCCATTAGATAAGGGATCATATATTCCTCCATTCTAGATATCATATGGACTGAGACATGGATTATAATCATTCTCTCTGTCCATTTGTTGTTTCCCGATTTCCGATTTATGACAACTGACTAATTGAACAAATCAAATCAGTCCTGGCCCGGCCGAGCACTTCCATTTGTCATCATCAAATCATCGAGGGGCCCACAGATATCGCTTTTATCCCGAAGGTAAAAGGAACGGATAAACTTCGACTCATATGGCTTGTTCTACTACTTGTTGAATCATACACAAAGGCACGTTTTATAGCACAGAGTTACCAAATGCGGTTTCGTGCAATCAATGTACTATCAACTCATAGTAACAACTCATATCTCTAGGTTTGAAGAATATAAGATATTATCGTCTCATGATCACTCGTGATAAAATCCATGAAGTGATTCCAATGAGCGCGGGTTGAATCCAATACTCAGAACTTATGAGCACTCATGATTGTTGTAGCCTTGTCCAACACCTTAGACCTCTACAACCCATCATGACAGTCTTAATTCATATCTACTTCCAAAATATGACCGACTGTGGATGGTTTGAATAAATTAGTCATTCCGGAAGAATAACCCAGTTTATTCGGGAAGTCAAAACATGCAAAGTGAAACACAATAATAATTGAATCCAATATGGTATCAACCCTTTGAACATAAATAAAACACCTTTTATTTATCACCATATGATTACACATTATTCATTGTACACTGTTTCAGCTATCAACTTTATTCTTGAATTTAAAACAATAGTTGTCCCATGCTCCAAGCATGTACACTATGTTTTCTTAAACACTAGTCATGCCACACACCAAGTATGCATACTATGTTTGTCTATGATCTTTACTTTGTGAACTAGATCAATTGAACATAACTTCAATGATTCTCTTTTCACACTCCCAAATCCTTACTGCAAATGCGAGAATTCCAAATTCATGCCATTTACAGAAATCTGTTAGATTCTAAACTTATATGCATTAATCCTCTTGTAACGATTATGCACAAAGTCAGAAAGACTTGACAACAATCATTACAGAGTATTCCAAAGGAGATCAGCTCCTTGGAAACATCCTTCTTGCATTAAGTTTCCTAATCTTAAACAGATTAAAAATTCTAACTTTGAAACATTTCCAGATTCCATTTTGACTATCACTTCTGAACAAGAGTTGCCTCCTTACAGATTATGTCAATATGGTCCTTCCAGAATTATCACTATACTTCCAACTGTCCTTGAGCAACCAATCTTTGGTAAACCTTAGATTGTCCTCGACAATTGTTTAATCCTTTTAGTCATATCCAGTTCTAAACCTTTTCCCTTCTTAATGCCCCAGGCATTTGGAAAATTTTAGAACGGATGATTATAGCACATGTAATCGATCCTATATCCGAAGCATATGGGACACGATTCATGATGTCTCACATAAAGACTAAACCAGTCTTTTGCTATAACATTTCCATTTGTATTTGCCAAGTTCTCATATTTCAGATTATGAAAAGGGATGCCGTAATCATAATCAAATTTTAGAACGCAAATAATGGACCCGTATACAGAATTTCCTTATGTTGAGCCATTCCAACATGAAATTCATATATATCCTTGACTAAATGATTAAAACCTCACGATCTAAGCTTATAGATTTGAGATGAAGTATAATTTCCTCTCCCTTAATTATAGCAAAACAACTCTTTCCCAATTGAAACTTTTGTTTTCTATAATTAACATTGCTAACTTGCAATACTTATCATAATTATCATGCTCCCACTAACATGATGATTATTAGCATAACACTTATGCTCCCACTAGCTTTGACATGTACTCAGAAATCAGCTGGACTTCTAGAAATCAATACTTCATTGACTTTCTTACCAAAGTTCAGATTTCTGATGCTAGATTGTTTTGATAAAGCTGTATCAAAATCATACACCTTCCCTTAGATAGCACACTTGTGTATCTAAACAATTATGAAGAGGGATGCCGTAATCATAATGTTTAGACCTTTTTGCCACTTCTCACAAGTCCAAATTAGTGTGCCGGTTAACCACACGCGCTCCACTAACGACTTTGAGAATGCAAATATCACAATTGCTATCTAGCTAAAATCTACTTAGTGAAAGTGTTTCCTCACCATCATTTTCATGAATCAGAGAGAAACCTTATGACACTTAGATTTAATGGTGTATGTGTTCTTATCCATGTGAATTGTCAAAATCATAGTCACAAGAAAAGGATAATGACAAATCCAAACTCATATGGACCGAACTCAATCTTAACTTCTTGCCACCTGGTAGCTCAAGGGCCTGCCATTGCTTCCAAGTTGTTGTGCAACAAATTGAGAACTCTAAGAACTCATATGCAAAACCAACTTTAACTGGAATGGGCACAGAATATGTCAACACAATAGATTATAAACCTCAAATTGTGTGCTAGAGAAGAACTTTAGGTTTTATTCTTGATTAGTTCTTGAGACTTTCAAGACCTTTAAGACTCCCACTGTCCTCTTGACCTATAAGACTCCCTTGTCAAATATCCAAGAGATAGTGAGGATTCTAATCAAGAAAAACACTTTACCCAATTGGCCTAAGTTGGTCTTTGTTTTATCCAAAACATCACAACTTACCAATTTCAAATGTACAAGAGTAGAAAACTTTTACTCTTACATTTGACAAGTGTTTTAAACCTTCTTTAAGACATGTCACTCAAATGACAATCTTGGAGTATGACTCTAAGACTTGTATTGGAACGAAGTATGACTCATCTTCTTGATTTAACCATTTCAACAATTCAAGTTCCTCTTCTTAGTCATAAGAATGCACTAAGATTTCCTTAGAGAACTAATTTTGATATGGTTTCTTAATCATTAAGATGATCACAAAACTGATACTAAAGTACTCTCCCATCTTTTCAGATTTGAGAAACTTTTATCCTTCTGCCTTATTTGATTCTTCTTATCGATCTTTAGTGGTGGACTTAATCAGTGCACAAGAATGTGTACTCGATCCCTAAGTCCTTTACTTGACTCACACATCCATGTGAACAAGTAATTAGTCTTAATTTTCCAAAACTTGAAAGTTCTCATTCATCATGCTATACAACTTGCATGATTCCAAGTTCCGGTCCAATTGAAACTTGGGTGATGAGAATCTTTCCTTATTTGGTAAATTTAGACATTACCACAAATGAAAGAATCAATTTCATACTTCCACTCTTGCTACTAATGGAATCTTATAAGCAACAAAAATTTCCACAGATGCCATTGTAAGGATATTTTAAAATAAATAAAATCAAAAATTTCCTTTTATTTTAAAACTTTGCGGAAAAACTATCCTTACAATCCATATGAAAACTTGTTGTTATCTATTCCTAAGCAATATCTCATAACTCCTAAGAAGTAGCTCAAGAATCCGATTTTTCAAACTATGCGATAGAAATCCATCTATGCGATCAGATTCAGCATATTCTTCCTTTAAGTTTCTTCACTTTCCTTTGATTCTTAAACCATCACCATGCGACCCGGTCACATCATGTATCAAGAATCTCAGAATAGAAACTTAACAGAGTTAGATAGTGGATTTTACCTGAAGTAGAGTCAAACTTATTGACTTTAACATCCTTAGGTAAATTTGGCAGCTTCGCAACCAATGCCCTTTCTTTGGCAATACAAACATATGGACCCTTTGATAATGGTACACAGGACTATCACAGACTTAGCTTTTCTCTTTACCATTTGGTCAATCGAGTTGACTATAGCCGATCCCTTTCCATTGGGAAGAGAATGCTTTACTGGATATCCAATGTCATCATTGTCAATGTCCATAAAGTTTTAGGAAGTTGATCTTAACAAATAGATAAGATCATTAAGGGTCTTGTCATAGTCTTTTTCATAGGTGTTCCAAAAGAACTCACTATGTGACTTAGAAAGTAGTTGAACCATCAACTTTCTCAAGACTTTGACAACCAACTCTCCCGGCTTGTCAATATGTGACTACATCTCCAAGATGTGACCACACCTAGACCTTGCCTTGCCTAATAGGGCCTGAGTGACCTTAAACTTTTCAAGAACTTGTGGGTTAGGGAGAATAATTTGAAGAGGTGAAGAAGTATGATATCCATGGGACATCATCTTCATTAGGAAACCTTGTTTCAAGAGATTTGGGAAGATCATAGGTGTCTAAACCAGACATCTTTTGGGAGATATTCAAGATAGTTGATTTAAAGTCCTTAATATGACACCCAATATGAAATATTAAGGCTAGAACCCAACAAACTATTTTATAACTTAGAAGAGGTATGCCGTAATCCAAGCTATAGAATATTTGAAGGTAGGTGAATGACGATTCACCAATTTCCACCAAGATAAACGAAATGTATAATTAGGTTTTAATTGGTTTTGAAACTCCTAGATCTTTGAGATTCATTGAACTTTTCAAAGGCATGTTTCAATCTCGAGTGTGCCCTTCAGGTTTTGTGACTGGGATGCCGAGGATCACAAAACAAGGTGTGAAGTAACCATGCAAATCACTTGGTACCCTTAATAAATTACCCCTCAATCGATGTGCCGGTTAACCACACACGCTCCATCGATACTATGATAAATATTAAGTCACCCTTTACCTACCTTGTTAAGTCCAAGTTAGTGTGCCGGTTAACCACACACGCTCCACTAACGACTTAGACAAAGTGTAAAGTGTAATTTCATGGATTAGCACCTTATTCACATTTTTCCTAAGTAACTAAGATTGGGTATTATTAAAAGTTTAGTTACTTAGTATTTTCATTAATACTTTTAATGAAGGGAGAATTATAGTCCTGTCAAACCCGTTCGGCTAACGACCCTCCACCGGTCAAGCAAGCGGTGGGTGAGAGTGGACACCCATTAAGTTGCCATTTTATAGGCAACAACCTTATACCCACCTTATAGACCGGCTTCGTGAATGAGGCGTACTAGCGGTAAGACTGACTTTACTCTTATACATATATATATTATTAACTTATAATATTATAAAGTATAAGGGTTGAATTTTAACTTTTAAAATTCTAAGGGCTAACTTGGAATTAAAGTATTCATTAGAGAAAACTTTACAAATTCCAAAACTTGAGGGCAAGTTTTGAAACTATTCAAAACTAATTAATTCCATAACTTATGTGTTTAAAGTAGTTTTAATCCAAAAACTCTTCAAGTTCCATAACTTGAGGACAAGTTATGGAAGACTTTAAACTAATAAAAGAATTAACTTTTCTTTATTTTATAACTTATGGAATTAATTAAGGTTACACCTTTTTTTATTTTATTTTTATTTTATTAAATGAAGAGACTCTTGGTCCTCCATAACTTGAGGACAAGTTATGGAGTCATAAAACCATTTAATTAGAACTAGACTCTTCATTTTGTAACCTTTGCCAATTTTTATGAGTTTTATGATTCTTAAATGTGACTTTTCATATAACTTGAGGACAAGTTACAAAAACACATTTTAGAATCAATTCTTAGATTAATTTGGATTAAAACCAACTATCACATAATTTTCATCATTAATCCAAATTCACTCATAAAACAAGATAACACAAAAAACTTTTGGTGATCCATAACTTATTCTTAAGTTATGTAATCCTTTAAAACATTAACACCAAATTTTGTAACTCCAAAAAAACTTTGAATCAATTTTTTTTTTAAAACCTTTTCAAATCCATAACTTATGGAGGTTTCAAAAAAAATAAAACTTTTTAGATCAAACTTTTAAAACTAATAAAATAATCATATTATTTTATCTTTTATTAAATTTGACCTAATTCAACTCATAAAGCAAATTATTCAAATTTTACAAATAATTAGTTTTTCACAAGAACAAGTAATTATCTTAAAATTTGACAAACTTCATGTGTTTTTTTTTTCAACTTTGAAAATAAAATATTTGCATCAATATAACAAAAAAACAACCCGTGGCTCTGATACCACTGTTGGGTTTTGAGCATTCTAACACTTCCTAAGTGTACATGCAACCCTAAATACCTTGGATCTATGTTTTCTCTATTATACATGCAAATAAGAACTTCCAAGGTATTATCCTAATCTAGCATATAAAACAATGGATATAGTAGGATAGAATACATACCTTTTTGGTGTAGTAAGTCTTCATGAAGCTTGAGTGCTTAGTGCCCCAAGTGTGACACCTCAAATGGAATCACAATCATCAAAACACTTGGAATGACTTGAGAGAATTCTACACTCATCAAAATCGGCTAGCCCTTTCTTCACTATCTCTAGTGGCCGATTTTTCCTCAATAATAAGATTCTTATATAGTTACACAATTAGGGTAAACTCTTAATTGTCATGGCTTTCCGTTTCCTTGGATCCATGGGTACAAATACACCATGGAGCATCCATGGACCATCCTATGGGTTTTAGCCCAACTTGATTATCCATGGAGCATTAGCCCACTATACAAGTATGGATGATTTACACAATCAACCCATATATTTAATTAGTCTTCTTTTGATCACTTAATTAATCCTAGATTAATTCTTGATCAATACTAATTAAATAATCTTATTATTCTTATTATTAATATACTAGAACTTATAATATATTAATAACCATAAGTGTCTTATTTCTCTCATTCAAGTGCATGATGGTATGCAACCCAAATGGACCATGCCGGGTCGGGTCAAGTCTTACCAAATATAGTTATGGACTTAGACATTAATCCAACATTCATACCCCTGAATTAACCTTTTTAAATGTTTTTACATGTTTTATGGGGGGGAATACAAGTTAAGCATGTCAGTTACCATATCAATCACATGTGATTGATAACCCGCATGTACAAGGATTTATTACACTGTTAACTGTTTTACCAAGTGTGATACTGTAAATGGTTTTCTAAAACGTCTTTACTTATTCAAAGCTTTCCTCAAATTGACTCTCGCTGTAACACCGTAAATTTTCAAACAAATTTTTCATTTCAAAATATAGTATTTTCATTCAAAACAAGGCATAAACATTTCAAGTGTCATGTAAAAATACAAATCATCTAAATCCCAAGATCACAAAACATCTTTCAGTGTGTACAGATCACGTCGGCGCCTTCCCACGGTCCTCGCTAGTACCTGAAACACATACATAACAACTGTAAGCATAAATGCTTAGTGAGTTCCCCAATATACGACTTACGCACATACGCCTTTCCAGGCCCTGACCTTCCGGTCCATGTGTCTCAGGGGGCTTCCGTCCCTGCTGGGTAAACCTTCCGGTCCTACCCACGCCGACCTTCCGGTCCACAACACAACGCCTTCCGGCCCATAACATAATCGCCTTCCGGCCCATAACATAATGCCTTCCGGCCCACATAACATACAAAGCACGTATAACAATTAACTTATCACATATAGCACATATATATCTCATATCATATCCGACCTTCCGGTCACAGTCAAACCCTTCCGGGTACAGTATAGTGAGAAGACTCACCTCGTGAGTGTCGAAAGCTAGCAAATCCCGAAGTCACTCGTACTCGATCCGCCGAGCTACAATCTTCCTATAACATCATACATCTCTTATTAACACTTTTATCTTCTAAGTTTGATTATCTTTAAGAGGCCAAACATAGGTCAACTCTGGTCAACGGTCAACGGTCAACCTGACCTGACTCGGCGAGTGCTAGGGCGACTCGGCGAGTCTAGACGTCCTCACTAATTCCCTAAGATTCCCTTTCTACTCGTCGAGTATCCTCCTTGACTCGACGAGTTTCTCCTGGAAGAATCGCGAGGCCACCCCGACTCAACTCGCCGAGTCTAAAGAACAACTCGACGAGTCCCAGTTAATCTTCAAGCTACTCGTCGAGTCTGTTCATCGGACTCGGCGAGTCCATGCCATGCAACCGCTCAAACTGCTTTCTAAGGTCAGAACTGCTCCGACCATTCATAGGTTTGGCCTTCCTAGACTGATTCATCACGTAAGGTCCTCATTTCGGTGCTCATAATACACCCCATGACTCATAATTTACATTTTGACCTAAGGCATAAGGATTCCAATCCAAAACCTCCATTGATTCACGAAATGCTCAGGCATGGGACATTCTGGACTTCCAAAGATCCCAATACAGGGTTCCAATCATTTGGGGGACTAAGGTAACATTCAATCTAGCCACAAAAGGGTTCAATAAACCCTAAATCCATATACACATCAATCATAGAAGGATGCAATTCGAAATATTACCTGAATAACGTGCTCTCTGTGTCCCCAATCCTCAGATCGTGGCTTCCCTTGTTGTTCCCTTAACCAAGCCTTCTTATTCCTTGCAAAACAACACTTCCAAAATCAACAATGGTCTTCAACCTTGCTCCAGACGCTCACAATCGAATTAGGGTTTCTCTCAGAGGACTAGGGTGAACAATGACGGCCATAAAGTCCCTCATATACGTCCCAAACCTGAACGGTTAGGGTTTTCGCTAAACAGCGCAGACTCGCCGAGTCCATATCCGGACTCGTCGAGTCCAATCGCGAACCCGCGACCAGATCCGCGATCCTACTCGGCAAGTCTAGGCTCCAACTCGCCGAGTCCCCTCTTAAAACACCCAAAATCATAAATATGACAATACCTGAAATTCCGGGCTGTTACAACTCTCCCCCACTAGGACTAGACTTCGCCCTCGAAGTCCCACTCTGAAAATAGCTCCGGATGCTGCTCCCGCATCTCACGCTCCGGCTCCCAAGTCACTTCCGATCCCTTTCGGTGTTGCCACTGAACCAACACCAGAGGTACCTTCTTGTTCCTCAGAACCTTGATCTTCCGATCCCTGATGGCCACTGGTCTCTCGGCATAATTCAAGCTCGCATCCACCTGAATATCCTCTAATGGAACCACTGCCGACTCATCGGCTATACACTTCCTCAATTGCGACACATGAAAAGTGTCTTGGATTTGCCCCAACTCTGCTGGCAACTCCAAACGATAGGCTACCCGGCCTATCCTCGCAATCACACAAAATGGCCCAATATACCGGGGTCCCAACTTGCCCCTCTTCCTGAATCGAATCACTCCTTTCTAAGGAGAGACCTTCAGGAGAACGAAGTCGCCGACTTGAAACTCAAGCTCGGATCGGCGTCTGTCTGCATAACTCTTCTGTCGGCTCTGGGTGGTCAGTAACCTCTGTCTAACCTGCTGAATCTGCTCTGTAGTCTGAAGCACGATCTCGGTACTGCCCATCACTCTCTGTCCCACCTCTCCCCAGCAAATGGGGGTCCGACACCTCCTTCCATACGACAGCTCAAAGGGTGGCATACCAATGCTCGAATGATGGCTGTTGTTGTAGGAAAACTCTGCCAAGAGTAAATACGCATCCCAACTACCCCCAAAGTCTAACACACATGCTCGAAGCATGTCCTCCAGCATCTGAATCGTTCGCTCGCTCTGACCGTCTGTCTGGGGATGGTATGCGGTACTAAAATGCAATCTAGTACCCAGCTCCTCATGGAATTTCTTCCAGAATCTGGAAGTGAAGCGCACATCACGGTCTGAAACAATCGAGATCGGCACCCCATGCCGAGATACCACTTCTCTCACATATATCTCCGCCAACTTCTCCGCTGAAGAACTCTCACTGATGGCAAGGAAGTGAGCGCTCTTCGTCAACCTATCCACAATCACCCAAATTGCATCGACTCCTCTGACAGTCCTTGGCAATTTGGTGATGAAATCCATGGTGATCTGTTCCCACTTCCACTCGGGAACCTCCAATGGCTGCAACTTGCCATGCGGTCTCTGGTGCTCGGCCTTAACTCTACGGCAGGTCAAGCACCTCTCCACGAACCATGCGACGTCCCTCTTCATACAGGGCCACCAATACTCTTTCCTCAAATCCAAATACATCTTCGTAGCCCCGGGATGGATCGAGAATTTCGATCGATGAGCCTCTTCCATCAAAGTAATACGCGTACCACCCACGAACGGTACCCAAATCCGACCCTGAAACGTCATAAGCCCTCGTCCATCTGTAACGAACTCTGAAACCAACCCAACGACCTGCTCTCTCTTCTGCATCTCTGGTCGCACGGCCTTGGCCTGTGCCCCACGAATAGCATCCAATACTGGAGCTATCACAGTCAATCTCAAACATACATCTCGCAGTGGAGTGCTCTCTGCCCTGCGGCTCAATGCATCGGCTACCACATTAGCCTTACCTGGGTGGTACAGGATCTCACAATCATAATCCTGGACCACATCCAACCACCTCCTCTGACGCATATTTAGGTTGGGCTGATCCATCAAATACTTCAAGCTCTTATGGTCCGTGTATATCGTACATCGAACCCCATACAAGTAGTGACGCCAAATCTTGAGAGCGAACACTATTGCCCCCAACTCTAAATCATGCGTGGGATATCTCGCCTCATGAGGCTTCAGCTGCCTCGACGCATAAGCTATCACATGACCCCTCTGCATCAACACTGCACCCAGCCCCGAAATCGATGCATCGCAATATACTACAAAATCCTCCATCCCTTCCGGGAGAGCTAATACCGGAGCTTCGCACAACCTTTGGCGAAGTGTCTCAAAGGAGGTCTGCTGCTCGGGTCCCCATGAGAATGCAACCCCCTTTCGGGTCAATCTAGTGAGTGGCACTGCAACTTTGGAGAAGTCCTTAATGAATCTCCGATAATACCCTGCCAATCCAAGGAAACTCCTGATCTCAGAAGGTGACTTCGGCACCTCCCAACTCATCACCGCCTCAACCTTGGCCGGATCGACCAATATCCCTTCCTGATTAACAACATGTCCTAGGAATTGGACCTCCCGCAACCAGAAGTCACACTTGGAGAACTTTGCATAAAGCTTCTCCGATCTCAAAACCCCAAGGACCTCCCTCAAATGCTCCTCATGTTGCTCTCTAGATCTCGAGTACACTAGAATATCGTCGATAAATACAATCACTGACCGATCCAACATCGGCCTGCATACCCTGTTCATGAGATCCATGAACACAGCCGGGGCATTGGTGAGCCCGAAAGGCATCACCACAAACTCATAATGCCCATATCGCGTCCTAAACGCTGTCTTCTGGACGTCCTCATCCCGCACTCTCACCTGATGGTACCCTGACCTCAGATCGATCTTGGAAAACCAAGATGCTCCCTGCAACTGATCGAATAAATCATCGATCCTCGGTAACGGGTAACGGTTCTTGACCATCAACTTGTTCAACTCCCGGTAATCAATGCACATCCGGTGTGAACCATCCTTCTTCTTGACGAACAGAATAGGTGCTCCCCACGGCGAGCTGCTCGGCCGAATAAATCCCTTCCCCAGCAACTCCTGAAGCTGCGAGGACAACTCTTGCATCTCTGGAGGTGCAAGACGATAAGGCATCTTAGCAATAGGCGCGGCCCTCGGAACCAGATCGATACCAAACTCTACTTGCCTCACAGGAGGTACTCCCGGCAACTCCTCGGGGAAAACATCTGGGAACTCCCGCACCACTGGGACCTCCTCAACTGATCTCGGTCTCTCGGAAACCTCCCGCGTATCCATCACATATGCCACAAAACCCTTACAGCCCTGCTGTAGACACTGCCTCGCCCTAGTGGCCGAACAAAAAGCTGATCCCGAACGGGTACCCTCGTCGTACACCGAAAGAACTCCCCCACTAGGGTCTCGTATAGTCACCAGCTGACGCTCACAGTCGATGACGGCGCTGAATCGGCTCAACCAGTCCATGCCCACAATGACACAGACATCACCCATCGCAATAGGAATCAGGTCAATTGGAAACTCGACCCCGAAAATCTCTAACACACATCCCCGGAGAACCTCCGTGGCACAAATCACTCTCTCGTCAGCTATAGAAACTCTCAGAGTCCGACTCAACGGTTCACGACTAACGCTGATATGCTGACTAAAAGCCAAGGATACAAAGGACCGACTCGCACCCGAGTCAAATAACACTAAAGCAGGCACAGAGTTCACAAGGAAAGTACCTACGCATATCCTAACATAAGCATAACATCTCGACATCAAAATAAATACATGAAATAAAGCATACCTGCCACAACATCGGGCGCAGCGCGGACCTCCTCCGCAGTCAGCTGAAAGGCTCTCCCACGAGCCCTCGGGGCCTCGGCCTTCACCGGTCGAGTCGCGGTAGTTCCGGCAGTAGGTGTAGATCCCTGAAGAAGCTGGGGGCACTCGGCCTTCCGATGGCCTGTCTGGTTGCAATGAAAGCAAATCGTAAACCCCTTGGGGCACTCCCTAGCAATGTGCCCCTCCTTGCCACACTTGTAGCAAGCACCAGATCGACATGCCCCATCATGACCCTTGCCGCACTTTCCGCAAGTGCGGCCCTTCAGACCTCCCGTCCTCGAATCGGCGGACTTAGTCCGCTTGGCTGCCGGCTGAGACTGAGCCGGCCGCCGGTCAACCCGCTGAGACTCGGCCTCCTCCCTGGCCTGGGTCTCCAACTCAATCTCGCGCTTCCTGGCATTCGCCTGAAGCTCAGCAAAGGTATGATAGGTGGAGTTCGACACAAACTCCCGAATATCCCTCAAAATACCCAAGTACCGGCTCATCCGAGCCTGTTCTGTGCACACCAGCTCGGGGCAGAACATCGCCCTCTCATGAAACTTCCGCGTGATCACCGCAACCGAATCAGTACCCTGCTTGAGGGTCAAGAACTCCTGAACCAATCGTTCCCTCTCCACCGGGGGAACGTACTCGTCTCTGAACATAGAGGTAAACCCCTCCCAAGTCACTGCTGAAATCTCTGCCAAAGTGAAGTTCGCCGTCACGAACTTCCACCAATCCTTCGCTCCCAGACGGAGCTGGTTCAAAGCGAACCGTACCCTCAGATGCTCCGGACATGAACAAGTGTAGAAGCACCCCTCAATATCAGCGATCCACCTCATCGCAGCAATCGGGTCCTGTGTCCCATCAAACTCAGGTGGCTTCGTGTTGCTGAACTCCCGAAACAGCAACGAGTCACCCCCTTGTGGCCTGGCAGCGGCCACAGCTGCGGTAGCTGCAGCGGCTGCAGCCTCAGTCAATGCGGCGTACCGCTCCTCAAAAGTCTCCATCAAGGTGGTCTTAATAGACCCGAACATCTCCGGAATCTCAGCCTGGATCGCCACAGCCACCTCCTCGTGAATCATCTAACGAATCTCCTCGTCACTCACACCGCTCGTACTCGCTCCGTGGCGTAGTCTAACCATGATGTCTCTAAAATACAACATAAAACTCTCAGAGACTCCATCGAGTATAATTGCACTCGATAACGCAACCCTACTCAGTCTCTGATATCCAGGGATTCTTACTTGGGTCTCCCACTGACCCGGTGTCTTCGGTAGTACGGGCCCAATACTACCGACCACACCGCATCAGCATTCATCCCAAATCTTCCTCCCCAAACCCCGGATAGTGAGTACTCTACCTCTGATATGCACTATCTATCTGCACGCTATCAAAGCATCTCATATCGGCAATTCTCCCTAGACTAAGGCATCACAAATCAGGCCACTCTAGTCCTATCATAAATACCTAGTCTTCTAGCATGCATAACAATTCATATCATAACTTATCTCATAACATATCATTGTAAGGTATTTTGGGGATCTTTACCGTTCGGGCGCTAACTGATCGTACACACCGCTTCTTTCTTGTTTACCACAAAATCATTTATAAAAGTTCATGCCTTTATTTTTAAAAGTGTTTCTCAAATCCTTGGTTTGAGTTCAGTTACGCCCAAAGGTGCACCCGAATCCCTCAAACCAAGGCTCTGATACCAATTTGTAACACCGTAAATTTTCAAACAAAATTTTCATTTCAAAATATAGTATTTTCATTCAAAACAAGGCATAAACATTTCAAGTGTCATGTAAAAATACAAATCATCTAAATCCCAAGATCACAAAACATCTTTCAGTGTGTACAGATCACGCTGGCGCCTTCCCACGGTCCTCGCTAGTACCTGAAACACATACATAACAACTGTAAGCATAAATGCTTAGTGAGTTCCCCAATATACGACTTACGCACATACGCCTTTCCAGGCCCTGACCTTCCAGTCCATGTGTCTCAGGGGGCTTCCGTCCCTGCTGGGTAAACCTTTCGGTCGTACCCACGCCGACCTTCCGGTCCACAATACAACGCCTTCCGGCCCATAACATAATCGCCTTCCGGCCCATAACATAATGCCTTCCGGCCCACATAACATACAAAGCACGTATAACAATTAACTTATCACATATAGCACATATATATCTCATATCATATCCGACCTTCCGGTCACAGTCAAACCCTTCCGGGTACAGTATAGTGAGAAGACTCACCTCGTGAGTGTCGAAAGCTAGCAAATCCCGAAGTCACTCGTACTCGATCCGCCGAGCTACAATCTCCCTATAACATCATACATCTCTTATTAACACTTTTATCTTTTAAGTTTGACTATCCCTAAGAGGTCAAACATAGGTCAACTCTGGTCAACGGTCAACGGTCAACCTGACCTGACTCGGCGAGTGCTAGGGCGACTCGGCGAGTCTAGACGTCCTCACTAATTCCCTAAGATTCCCTTTCTACTCGTCGAGTATCCTCCTTGACTCGACGAGTTTCTCCTGGAAGAATCGCGGGGCCACCTCGACTCAACTCGCCGAGTCTGAAGAACAACTCGATGAGTCCCAGTTAATCTTCAAGCTACTCGTCGAGTCTGTTCATCGGACTCGGCGAGTCCATGCCATGCAACCGCTCAAACTGCTTTCTAAGGTCAGAACTGCTCTGACCATTCATAGGTCTGGCCTTCCTAGACTGATTCATCACGTAAGGTCCTCATTTCGGTGCTCATAATACACCCCATGACTCATAATTTACATTTTGACCTAAGGCATAAGGATTCCAATCCAAAACCTACATTGATTCATGAAATGCTCAGGCATGGGACATTCTGGACTTCCAAAGATCCCAATACAGGGTTCCAATCGTTTGGGGGACTAAGGTAACATTCAATCTAGCCACAAAAGGGTTCAATAAACCCTAAATCCATATACACATCAATCATAGAAGGATGCAATTCGAAATATTACCTGAATAACGTGCTCTCTGTGTCCCCAATCCTCAGATCGTGGCTTCCCTTGTTGTTCCCTTAACCAAGCCTTCTTATTCCTTGCAAAACAACACTTCCAAAATCAACAATGGTCTTCAACCTTGCTCCAGACGCTCACAATCGAATTAGGGTTTCTCTCAGAGGACTAGGGTGAACAATGACGGCCATAAAGTCCCTCATATACGTCCCAAACCTGAACGGTTAGGGTTTTCGCTAAACAACGCAGACTCGCCGAGTCCATATCCGGACTCGTCGAGTCCAGTCGCGAACCCGCGACCAGATCCGCGATCCTACTCGGCGAGTCTAGGCTCCAACTCGCCGAGTCCCCTCTTAAAACACCCAAAATCATAAATATGACAATACCTGAAATTCCGGGCTGTTACACTCGCGCTAAATGTTTTATCAAAGTTTCATTTAAAACTTGTTTATGAAAGTTTTTCAAAGGATTTCTAAAGGTTTTCAAACGTGTTTTTACAAAAGAATACCAAGTCATGATTTTCTTAAGTATAAAGGTTTTCCCAAAGTTTTCATCAAAGTTTTCTTCCATGTTTTTATACTCCTACTTGGTTAAGATACTACTGCTTCACTTCTACTTAGTTAAATGCTACTACATTGTTAACGCTTTTAATTCATGATACACTTTTACTTCGTAATACGCTCCTACTTATTAACGCTTCTACTTCACGATACGCCCCTACTTCACGATACGCTCCTATTTCACGATACGCTCCTACTTCACGATACACTCCTACTTCTCGATACACTTCTACTTCACGATACACTTCATGCTTCAATGTTCCTATTTGGTTAAATGTATGCCTGTGCTTGTATAGATATATATAAATAATGTTTAAAGGACTTAGGAAGGCTAGTTCGCCCTATTTCCTTTTCCTCGTTTGGATGTGGTCTGGTGGGATCGGATATCCGTTCGAAGGTCGTTTGACCATTAATTATATATTATGTATACATGTATAGACATATAGGTTTACATCAGTCGGTTTAGCTGTGAGTCTTTATCATTAGTCCAGTATTTTACATCAGAACTCACTATACGAGATGCATCTTCAGGACACGGCCTTCTCCGTTGTCTAGTTGGTAACTAGAGTCTCTTGTAGGGACAGCGGGCATTGTGTGTATAGACCTATACAGGATTGACACCCCACACCCTGACTGCTAGCAACAGTCCATGGCCTACCAAGCCAAGGGGTGACATATGTCACATTTTTATTTTGATGATTGCAGGGCGTCGAGTTCTCTAGTGTCTATCAGTATGGTTACGAGTATCTCGGGGTTACCTTATAATTCATGGCCTTAAGGTAACAGGTATTAACACTGTATTCACTGTTTTAGACCTTGTTAGCTGTATCTTTCATTTGATACTGTCTGGGGTCTGTCTTCACTATTTTGGACATTGTTAGATGTATCTTTCATTTGATACTGTCTGGGGTCTGTATCCACTATTTTAGACCTTGCTAGCTGTATCTTTCATTTGATACTGTCTGGGGTCTGTCTTCACTATTTTGGACCTTGTTAGCCGTATCTTTCATTTGATACTATCTGGGGTCTGTCTTCACTGTTTTGGACCTTGCTAGCTGTATCTTTTATTTGATACCGTCTGGGGTCAGTGTCTCTCTTTTGTTAGGCTGAGCCAGGCGTGTCGTTCATTCGATACTCTCCTGGAGTCTATGATCTCTTTTGCCTTAGTCAGCAATCTTCACTGCTGAGGCATATGTTATTTTCCCTGATATTCTCCTACTTTCTTTAAAATCAAACACCGTATTTTGGTAATGATAGTGTTAAGGGGAAATCACTTTTTACAACATAACTCTATCGGGTCTTGGTAAAAGACTACTTTTATTTAAGAAAATATAGGATTTTCTGGAAAGGACTCTAATACACTGTTGATTCTAAACTGCTACTTTTATAAAGTTATTTTGAACTTACACAAATGACACTAAATACTTATGAACTCACCAACATTTATAAAAATGCTGATACTCGCTTTCAAAATAACTTGTATTCTCAGGTCAGCTATAGACAGGTACATCTCAGGCGCTTTTAGTGAAGACGATATAGTACCAAGCTGCACCTATATTACTACTTGTATTACTTTGATGTATCTGTATAATATAAACCATGTAAAACTATTACTATTAATGCAATGGTTGTTGCACTTTGATTACTATGCTGCATATGTTGTGATACTTGACATGACGTCATCCACCCCAGAACGTTTCCGCCGTACCGGTTTTGGGGTGTGACAGATTGGTATCAGAGCATTGTTTATAGTGAGCTAAGTATATCAATTCATAAAAGATATACAACCTATAAATACATAGGAATAAAACACTCTGACCAAGAATTATACTTTAAAATATAACCATATTTTACCAAAGTATAAGAACATCAAGAATCTAAACACTCGAACACAAGTATCACAAGAAGAAAAAGAATAAAAGTCTTCGGACGTTGAGCATTACCGTCAAACCTGGGCAGTTATGTAATCGTAAGCTGGAATAAATGTAACCTGATCAACTACATTTATTCGAGATGCGATGAGCGTGTGCTTGGGAGTGATAGTGGTGTTGCAACAGGTCTGAAACTTACCAACTAGGAATGCTAGAGCCAAACATAAAGTTTAAAATACTATGGGAGTATTTTGGAATACTAAAAGACTCACATTAATCCCAGAATCATATTTAGAAGATAAGAAACAAACAAGAGATTAAAATACCATTATTTTAGGATCCATAGACAACCTTGTGTGAAGAACTAAAAAGATCCTTATTGATATACCTACAATTACAGAGGGTATACTCCCAAGGTTATATATAATAAGGATCCCATAGGCTAAGAATGTGTGGTTTTGCTCTACTTCCTTTTCCTCGTTGGGACGTGGATATATAGTAGTATCACGTATTCGAAGGCCTATCGGGTCTTGGTAGAAGACTACTTGTAATGATAGTGTTAAGGGAAAATCACTTTTTACAACATAACTCTATCGGGTCATGGTAGAAGACTACTTTTATTTAAGAAAATATAGGATTTTCTGGAAAGGACTCTAATACACTGTTGATTCTAAACTACTACTTTTATAATGTTATTTTGAACTTAGATAAATGACACTAAATACTTGTAACACCGTAAATTTTAAAACAATTTTTCGCATTTTATAAAAACATAATTCATTTATCATTCATAAAAACATCATTGTTTGAAACTCAAATTCATAGCATATAACAATCCCAAGATCTCATAACATAAAAATCCCATGTGTGTACTGATCAGGCCGGCGCCTTCCCGCGATCCTCACTAGTACCTGAAACAAATAACACCAAATACTGTAAGCACAAAGCTTAGTGAGTTCCCCAAAATACCATATATATATATATATATATATATATATATATATATATATAACAAATATTAGCCACTCGAGGCTATAACTCTTTGGGTCCGTGCACCGAACTCTATGAACCCTCAGGCTCTATCTCTGTGAACCTTCCGGTTCTAACTCTGTAGCATGCACAACATAAATCACATAGAATAATGCAGTGCAACACATAACACATATATAGCATACAACAATGTATCACATAACTCTAATTACCTACTCAAAGTAAAGTATAGTGAGAAGACTCACCTCGCGTATCTCGGTAACTCGTAAATCCCTGAAATCACTAGTGCTCGATCTCCGGAGCTATAGTCCTCCTATAACACGAATACATCTCTAATTAACACTTTCCCAACTAGGGTTGACTAATTCTATCAAGTCAACACCGGTCAACTCTGGTCAATGGTCAACGGTCAACCTAACTCGCCGAGTCACTACGGGGACCCGATTCCTCTGAATCCCTTCCGACTCACCGAGTCACTCACCCAACTCGGTTACTCAACCCCTGTTCGAAAACACAAAACAACTCGCTCCAACTCGTCGAGTCTGCCAATGGACTCGACGAGTGCATTCCATGCACAACCCCAAACGACCTTGTGAGGTCAGATCTGTTCCACTAACTCATAGATCTAGTCTTTCAAAGCTTATTTATCACCTAAAGTTTATGTCTTGGCGCTCATATCACACCTATTGACTCATAAATGGTGCTTTAACCTCAAACACAATGATCCCAAACCAAAACCTCCATAGACTCATATAAAGCTTGGACAAAGAGGCACTCTGGACCTCCATGGGTCCAGATCCAGAACCTAACTCACTTAAGGGACCATGGGAGCACTAGATCTAGTCACAAAAGGGCTCAATAAGCCCTAAATCAACATGAACATCACCACCACAGAAAATGGTTCGAAAATAGTACCTCAAACGTGATGTTCTGGACCTCAGATCTTCAGGAAGTTAACCCTCTTGCTTCCTCTTGGCTATAGCTTCCTTTCCCTTGCTAGACAACACCTCCAAGGTCGACAATGGCTCCTTCTCTCACTTCAAACGCTCAAGCTCACTAGGGTTTCGCTCTGGGGGCTGCTGAGCACAAATGACGGCCATAAGGCCCTTTAAATAGGTCCCAAACCCGAGAAATTCGGGTTTCATTAAACAGCGCGGACTCGCCGAGTCCACCAATGCGACTCGTCGAGTCCGGTCATTAATCCGGGTGAGAAATCGCGTCTCTACTCGGCGAGTCTACGCACCAACTCGTCGAGTTCTTCCACAAAACTCGAAATAAAATGAATAAATATAATACTTGAAATTCTGGATGTTACAATTCTCCCCCACTTGAATTTGACTTCGCCCTCGAAGTCTCATCCCTGAAAAAGCTCCGGATGCTGCTCCCGCATCTCACGCTCTGGCTCCCAGGTCAACTCGGATCCTTTCCGATGTTGCCACTGAACCTGTACCAGAGGCACCTCCTTGTTCCTCAGAACCTTGATCTTCCGATCCACAATCGCGACCGGCCTCTCCGCGTAGTTCAGGCTCGCATCCACCTGAATGTCTTCTAACGGTACTACCGCCGACTTGTCGGCTACACACTTCCTCAACTGAGACACGTGGAAGGTATTATGAATCCACTCTAACTCCGCATGTAGCTCCAGGCGATACGCTACCCTGCCCACTCTCACGATCACTCTGAACGGACCAATATACTGAGGCCCTAGCTTGCCCCTCTTCCTGAACCGAATCACTCCTTTCCAAGGAGATACCTTCAGGAGAACATAATCACCGACCTGGAACTCAAGATCGGATCGCCACCTATCCGCATAACTCTTCTGGCGGCTCTGAGAGGTCAACAATCTCTGCCTGACCCGCTGTATCTGCTCTGTCGTCTGAAGCACAATCTCCATTCTACCCATCACTCGTTGCCCTACCTCTCCCCAACAAATGGGATTCCGACACCTCCTCCCATACAACAGCTCAAAAGGCGGCATACCAATGCTCGAATGATGGCTGTTATTGTAGGAGAACTCTGCTAAGGGCAAATACGTGTCCCAACTTCCGCCAGAATCCAACACGCATGCTCGGAGCATGTCCTCGAGCGTCTGAATCGTCCGCTCGCTCTGACCGTCAGTCTTTGGGTGGTATGCGGTACTAAAATGCAACCTCGTACCCAACTCCTCATGGAATTTCTTCCAAAATTTGGAAGTGAAATGCACATCCCGATCTGACACGATCGAGATCGGCACCCCATGCCGCGATACCACCTCTCTCACATAGACCTCTGCTAAGTTTTCGGCTGAAGAACTCTCACTAATGGCGAGAAACTGAGCACTCTTTTTCAGACGGTCTACTATCACCCAAATCGCATCGACGCCCCTCGCCGTTCTCTGCAATTTGGTGATAAAATCCATGGATATCTGCTCCCATTTCTACTCTGGGATTTCCAGTGGTTGCAACTTACCATGCGGTCTCTGATGCTCGGCCTTAACCCTATGACATGTTAGGCACCTCTCAACAAACCACGCTACATCTCTCTTCATACAGCGCCACCAATACTCCCTTTTAAGATCCAAAAACATCTTAGTGGCCCCGGGATGGATCGAGAATCTCGATCTATGGACCTCCTCCATCAAGATGGTACGCGTTCCTCCAACAAACGGTACCTAAATCCGAACCTCGAAGGTCATAAGCCCTCTGCTATCGGTTATGAACTCTGATACATGACCGATAGGCAACCACATTAGCCTTGCCCGGGTGGTAAAGGATCTCACAATCATAATCCTTTACTACATCCAACCATCTTCTCTGACGCATGTTCAGGTTTGGCTGATCCATCAAATACTTCAAACTCTTGTGGTCCGTGTATATCGTACATCGAACCCCATACAGGTAATGGCGCCAAATCTTGAGGGCGAACACCAGAGCCCCCAACTCTAGATCGTGGGTGGGATACCTTGCCTCGTGAGGCTTCAGTTGCCTCGATGCGTACGCGATCACATGCCCCCTCTGCATCAACATCGCGCCCAACCCAGATATCGATGCGTCACAATACACCACGAAGTCCTCCATTCCCTCTGGAAGAACCAACACCGGGGCTTCGCACAATCTCTGGCGAAGAGTCTAAAAAATGAGGCCTGCTACTCAGGGCCCCAGCTGAACACCACACCCTTCCGGGTCAACCTGGTGAGAGGAACAGCAATCTTGGAGAAATCCCTGATGAACCTCCGATAATAGCCGGCCAACCTAGAAAACTCCTGATCTCGGAAGGAGATTTTGGCACCTCCCAACTCAACACCGCCTCGATCTTGGCCGGATCGACCAAAATCCCCTTTTGGTTAACGAGGTGACCAAGGAATTGCACCTCTCGTAACCAAAAATTGCACTTGGAGAATTTGGCATAAAGCCTCTCCGATCTCAGCACACTGAGGATTTCTCACAAATGCTCCTCATGTTGCTCCCTAGATCTCGAATATACCAAAATGCCGTCAATGAACACAATCACTGATCGATCCAGCATCGGTCTGCATACCCTGTTCATGAGATCCATGAACGTTGCAGGCGCATTGGTGAGCCCGAATGGCATCACCACAAACTCGTAATGCCCATAACGAGTCCTGAACGCAGTCTTCTAGATATCCTCCTCGCGCACCCTCATCTGATGATATCCAGATCTCAGATCAATCTTGGAAAACCAAGATGCTCCCTGCAGCTAATCGAACAAATCATCGATCCTCGGCAAAGGATAACGGTTCTTGACCGTTAACTTGTTCAGCTCTCGATAATCTATGCACATTCGGTGCGAACCATCCTTTTTCTTCACAAAAAGGATCGGTGCTCCCCACGGCGAGCTACTCGGCCGAATAAACCCCTTCCCCAGCAGCTCCTGAAGCTGCGAGGATAACTCCTGCATCTCTGGAGGTGCAAGGCGATAGGGCGCCTTGGCAATAGGAGCTGCCCCCGGAATCAAATCAATGCGAAACTCAACCTGTCTCTCGGGAGGCACACCCGGTAACTCCTCGGGGAAGACATCTGGGAATTCCCGCACTATCGGAACCTCCTCAACCGTACTCGGTCTCTCTGCACCAACTCTCGTATCCACCACATATGCTACAAAACCACTACAGCCCTGCTGTAGACTCTGTCTCGCTCTAGCAGCCGAACAAAACACTGAATCAGGACGGGTACCCTCGCCGTACACCGTAAGAACTCCCCCACTTGGGTCTCGTATAGTCACCAGTTGCCGCTTGTAATCGATAACGGCTCCAAATCTGCTCAACCAATCCATGCCTACGATGACACAGACGTCCCCCATCGTAATCGGGACCAAATCAATAGGAAACTCTACACCGAAGATCTCGAGTACACACCCTCGAATCACCTCCATGGCATACACTTATCTCTCATCGGTGATGGAGACTCTCAGAGGTCGACTCAATGCCTCCCGACTAATACTGATGTGCTGACTAAAAGCCAACGATACAAAAGATCGACTCGCACCCGAGTCAAATAACACCAAAGCAGGTACAGAACTCACAAGAAAAGTACCTACGCATAACATAAAATAAGCACAAAATCTCAAACATTAAAATAAATACATGAAAGAATACTTACCAACCACGACATCGGGCGCTGCGCGGACCTCCTCCGCAGTCAACTGGAAGGCTCTCCCCCGAGCCTTTGTCGTCTCGGTCTTCACTGGCCGACTATCTTAAGCTCTAATCGCAGCAGGGGCAGTCCCCTGAGAAGCTCTGGTCTGGTTGTAGTGGAAACACACTGCAAACCCCTTGGGGCAGTTCTTGGCCATATGCCCCTCCTTGCCACACTTGTAGCAAGATCCAGCTCTACAAACTCCATCATGACCCTTGCCGCACTTTCCACAAGTGCGGCCCTTCTGGCTCCCTGCTTTGGGATCAGCAGGCTTGGCCCGCTTGGCTGCCGGCTGGGACTGTGCCGGTCGCCGATCCCTCCCTTAAGACTCCGCCTCCTCCCTAGCCTGAGTCTCTAGCTCAATTTCCCTCTTCCGGGCATTTGCCTGAAGCTCGGCAAATGTCCGGTACGAGGAGTTCACCACGAACTCCCAAATATCTCTCCTCAAAATACTCAAATAACGGCTCATACGTGCCTGCTCAGTAGACACGTGCTCAGGGCAGAACATCGCCCTCTCATGAAACATCCTGGTAATAACCGTAACGGACTCCGTACCCTACTTGAGGGTCAAAAACTCTTGTGCCAACCAATCCCGTTCCACCGGGGGAATGTACTCATCATGAAACATGGTGGTGAACCTCTCCCAGGTCACCGCAGCAAGCTCTGCTGGAGAATAGTGTGTTGTCGTGAACTTCCACCAATCCTTCGCCCCCAGGCGAAGCTGGTTCAGCGCAAACCGAACCCTCAAGTGCTTCGGGCACGAGCATGTGTAGAAACACCCCTTAATGTCAGATACCCATCTCATCGTTGCAATCGGATCCTGCGTCCCATCAAACTCTGGTGGGTTCGTGTTGCTGAACTCCCTGAACAACAACGAGTCACCCCCTTGCGGCCTAGCAGCAGCAATGATTGCGGTGGCCGCCGCAACAATAGCCTCAGAAAGAGCGGCATAACGCTCGTCAAAAGTCTCAATCAACATGGTCTTGATAGACCCGAAAATCTATGGTATCTCTGCCCTGATGGCCGCAGCCACCTCCTCATGGATGATCCAACGGATCTCCTCATCACTGGCCTCGCTGCTCTCTGGCGCATGACGTGTCCTCACCATGATCTACCTCTGAAAAACAATATACGATATATTAGAAACTCACTCGAGCATACTCGCACTCGATAACTCGTCCCTCCTTGTTTCCCGGCATCCCGAAGATTCTTACTTGAACTGTACATCGTCCCGGTGTTTTCAATAGTACGGGCCCAATACTACCTTCCGCACCGTGTCAGTATACAACGCAAGTCCTCCTCCTAGGATCCCAAGTCCCAAGTACTCTATTATGCAAAATTCTTTCTCTAACGGATCTCCCATAAGCTCCTCGTTGCTACCTACTCACTCTCAAGCATCTCATAGCAGCTCACCTCTCCCTAGGCTAAGGCATCACAAATTAGGCCACTCTAGTCCTAATAGGAGTACCTAGCCCACTCTAGCACAAGAATGCATCATATCAATATCATAAGCATATAACATATAGGTATCTTGGGAAATCACCGTTCGGGCGCTGACTGATCGTACATGACTCTGCTCTGCGTTTTCCAAAAATCTTTTACTTTTTTTGAAAATATTTCACAAATCCTCAGTTTGAGTTCAAATATGCCCGAAGGTGTACTCGAATCCCTCAAACCAAGGCTCTGATACCAACTTGTAACACCGTAAATTTCAAAACAATTTTTCGCATTTTATAAAATCATAATTCATTTATCATTCATAAAAACATCATTGTTTGAAACTCAAATTCATAGCATATAACAATCCCAAGTTCTCATAACATAAAAATCTCGTGTGTGTACTGATCAGGCCGGTGCCTTCCCGCGATCCTTACTAGTACTTGAAACAAATAACACCAAACACTGTAAGCACAGAGCTTAGTGAGTTCCCCAAAATACCACATATATATAACATATATTAGCCACTCGAGGCTATAACTCTTTGGGTCCGTGCACCCAACTCTATGAACCCTCAGGCTCTATCTCTGTGAACCTTCCGGTTCTAACTCTATAACATGCACAACATAAATCACATAGAATAATGCAGTGCAACACATAACACATATATAGCATACAACACTGTATCACATAACTCTAATTACCTACTCAAGGTAAAGTATAGTGAGAAGACTCACCTCGCGTATCTCGATAACTCATAAATCCCTGAAATCACTAGTGCTCGATCTCCCGAGCTATAGTCCTCCTATAACACGAATACATCTCTAATTAACACTTTCCCAACTAGGGTTGACTAATTCTATCAAGTCAACACCGGTCAACTCTGGTCAATGGTCAACGGTCAACCCAACTCGCCGAGTCTGGCGTGGACTCGCCGAGTCACTACGGGGACCCGATTCCTCTGAATCCCTTCCGACTCACCGAGTCACTCACCCAACTCGGTTACTCAACCCCTGTTCGAAAACACGAAACAACTCGCTCCAACTCGTCGAGTCTGCCAATGGACTCGACGAGTGCATTCCATGCACAACCCCAAACAACCTTTTGAGGTCAGATCTGTTCCACTAACTCATAGATCTAGTCTTTCCAAGCTTATTTATCACCTAAAGTTTATGTCTTGGCTCTCATATCACACCTATTGACTCATAAATGGTGTTTTAACCACAAACACAATGATCCCAAACCAAAACCTCTATAGACTCATATAAAGCTTGGAAAAAGAGGCACTCTGGACCTCCATGGGTCCAGATCCAGAACCTAACTCGCTTAAGGGACCATGGGAGCACTAGATCTAGTCACAAAAGGGCTCAATAAGCCCTAAATCAACATGAACATCACCACCACAGAAAATGGTTCGAAAATAGTACCTCAAACGTGATGTTCTGGACCTCAGATCTTCAGGAAGTTAACCCTCTTGCTTCCTCTTGGTTATAGCTTCCTTTCCATTGCTAAACAACACCTCCAAGGTCGACAATGGCTCCTTCTCTCACTTCAAACGCTCAAGCTCACTTGGGTTTCGCTCTGGGGGCTGGTGAGCACAAATGACGGCCATAAGGCCCTTTAAATAGGTCCCAAACCCGAGAAATTAGGGTTTCATTAAACACCGCGGACTCGCCGAGTCCACCAATGCTACTCGTCGAGTCCGGTCATTAATCCGGGTGAGAAATCGCGTCTCTTCTCGGTGAGTCTGCGCACCAACTCGCTGAGTTCTTCCACAAAACTCGAAATAAAATGAATAAATGTAATACCTGAAATTCCGAATGTTACAATACTTATGAACTCACCAGCATTTATAAAAATGCTGATACTCACTTTCAAAATAACTTGTATTCTCAGGTCAGCTATAGACAGGTACATCTCAGGCGCTTTTGGTGAAGACAATATAGTACCAAGCTGCACCTATTTTACTACTTGTATTACTTTGATGTATCCGTGTAATATAAACCATGTAAAACTATTACTATTAATGCAATGGTTGTTGTACTTTGATTACTATACTGCATATGTTGTGATACTTGACATGACGTCATCCACCCCAGAACGTTTACGCCGTACCGGTTTTGGAGTGTGACATCTGGCGTACTCGGAGTTCTATGACTTCGGCTCGTGATTCAGCCAGTGCTTGAAGCAGGGTTTCATGGTCTCTTTCAGACATCTCAGGAGCATCTTCTAGGCGAATGGTACGGAGGGTATGCATTCTCGCATTGGTGACAACTTCTGTGATCTGATGTAGGGTTGCCCTGCCTTGAATCTCATTTCGGGCCACTCTGCAGACCCGGATTGGCAAGATTCTGTCTGCTGAGCCCCCATTGCTCCGATTATAAAAGCTTCGATCTCCATTAAATGGCATGGGCTGATTCTGTCCTTGGCTCCATGTTTCCAAGCATTCGACCCAAGGAGGCGTCGGGCCATGAAAAGTCGGACGAGGGTTAGGATTTGGAAAGGGAGCTGCCTGGGGTAGGTTCTCAACCTCGGGTTCGGAGTTAGCACCATCCAAAAGGTCTTCATCATGGTGATCATTCAGATGGATCGGATGATCAATCTCTAGTTCTTTTCCAAACCATCTAGCAATGACTTCATTCGGAAGGTACGGGGTGCCGTGGGGATGGAGTCCAGCCATGTTATCTATGCGAGAATTGGGGTAAGGAAATAATTATTAGAAGAACTATCTAGATAATTATTAGAAAATCTTCATTAATTACATCACTATTTGTAAAGTGCATACCAGTTATATGTAATCAAAACAGGATAGGCCTTCGAATAAGTGACCTTAACTCCAAATTCATAAGGAATAGGGGTAAAGCAAAATTTTCACAGATTCTAAGTCTATAACATCCTAGTTACATATAGCCTTAGTGTATCCACTTAGCAACTATCAACTTAGTAACAAAGATGCTTTTTAGTTTTCAAGTATAAAGTACTTATAGTAACACCAAATACCCCTATGGTATTTCATTGTGGTAGTGTTGGTAAATTTTTAGACTTGTTGCCATTTCACAACCATTCTTGGGCATATGCTAATCACTCCTCGGACCAGCACAGTTGATCAGGCTATGCCATTCCCAAGACTGACCATACATCCCCGAGCTTACCTGTGATATTCAACAATCGTAATACTTTTGTTCTTGTCATTGTGACACGGATTTTAGTATGAATGCAAGCACGTATACTCAATCAAATATTTTATTATTTAACGTATAATCTCTTGGTCATAGTATTTTTAATCCCATTGTATTTATAGTTAGTAGATCTTTTATGGGTTGATATACTTAATTAACTATAAACAATGCTCTGATACCAATCTGTCACACCCCAAAACCAAGAACAACGGAAACGTTCTGGGGCGGAAGACGTCATGCAATGTATCAGAACAATGTAAAGTAGTAAACAAGAAACAACATCATCCATTGCATTAACAGTATAATTTTAATTACAAGTGTGTTCTTTCATAGTATAAGACAACATAATGAATAATCAAAATAAAAGACGAGTCTGAACTGCTCCATCTTCACAAAACCTGGGAATACAAGTTATTTTGAAAGCAAGTATCAGACAAAAGCTATTGAATTCATAAGTATTAATGTGTCTTTGATTTGTAAAACTTGTAATGAAAGACTTGAAATTGTTTTGAAAGAAAGTTCGTATAAGTATGAAAATGTTTGTAAGTAGTTGAAAGCGTTTGGAAAGCCCTAGAAATCCCTATGATCCCTATTAGTATAAAATAAATCTTCTACCAAGACCTAACTATTTTGAAAGTAGTCTTCTACCAAGACCCGACTGTTTTGAAAGTAGCCTTCTACCAAGACCCGACTGTTTTGACAGTAGTCTTCTACCAAGACCCGACTGTTTTGAAAGTAGTCTTCTACCAAGACCCGACTGTTTTGAAAGTAGCCTTCTACCAAGACCCGACTATACTACTATTATTATTAATATAAGAAATTGTATCCTTAGGTACTAGGATACTCAAATATAATTCACCTCATCAGTTATGTGAATGTGTTACAAGATAAAGGTAATAATATAAATAACTTAAGTATTATCCTTTTGTACTAGGATAACTAACAGTGCTAACTTTAGACATCCGTAGATGTACATTTACCTCTGTAGCTAACAACTGGGTGTAGGAATAGTTAGTCCCTTAAAGTATACCTATAATGGTATCAACCGTAGATATCCTACATATGCATTTACCTCTGTAGCTAACATCGGTTATAGGAATGGTTAGTCCCACAAAGTATCCTTTGGTACTAGGATATTAAGTCCAATCTATCTCATCGGTTATGTGAATGTATCACAAAATAAAGATAGGAAGGAGTATTATAATGTAATAGTATCTACACATATAATATCTACGTAACATTATCCGTGTAAAAGTATCTATGTAAACGTACTCATGTAAGCGCATCTATGTAAACGTACTCATGTAAGCGCATCTATGTAAACGTACTCATGTAAGCGTATCTATGTAAACGTAATCATGTAAGCATATGTATGTAAACATACTCATGTAACATGTAATGTATTAGTATAGACTCATGAATGAACTGACTCTTGCGTGATTCCGTGTACTTGGAATGGTAAGTAGTATCTCCTAACTATACCTATAATAGTTACTAACAATGTACGTGTATAATCTGAAGTATGCCTTTGCAACCCAAAGGTATTGAACTGACTAGAGGAACTTTTATGTCGATATATGTATACATGATATAAAACTAATATTTAGACGACATTCGGACGAGCAGCCGATGCCCTAAGTCCACATTCCAACGAGGAAAAGGAAATAAAGCGAGCTAACCGTCCTAAGTCCTTTAAACATTATTTATATAAATATACATATCTAGGCATGCATTTGAAAATATAAAAGCATAAAAGAAGTTTTGTAAAACCTTTGAAAGTTTAATACTAAGAAACGATGACTTGATGTCAGTTTATAAAACGATTTGAAAGTATTTGCTTGCTAAAACAGTTTAAGTATAAAGAAACCTTTGTTTGAAACACAATTGTAAAAGAGTTTGAAATGAAACCTACAATGTATAATAAACAGTTTAATAAAGAGTTTTAAACATATAAAAATGTTTAATATAAACATTTGAAGAAATCTGTTTGGTAAAACAGTTACCGTATAGTAAATCCATTTGCATGTTAGTCATTAATCACATGTGATTGATATAATAACTAGCATGATTCAACTTGTATTCCCCCCTCCCCCATAAAGCATTTAAAAACATTTAGAAACATTTAAAAGGTTAATTCAAGGGGTATGAACTCACCTGCAGTGAGAGGATCGGAAGAAAGTGTCGGACAAGTGCTTGGAGTCAAGTGAAGACTTAGACACACACAATGATCCTAATTTCATATGAAGACATATGTATATAAACAATTAGTGATTATAACACTAATTAAACATGTATAAACATCCTACTGTGAGGAAAACACTTTGGTCAAGTGCTAGGAGGCTATCTGGTTGCAACAAAGGAGTGCAAGGCCTCATACGGGAGTTTATGGTCCAATGACCATGTGTCACACCCCAAAACCGGAACGGCGGAAACGTTCTGGGGTGGATGACGTCGTGTTAAGTATCACAACATATGCAGTATAGTAATCAAAGTACAACAACCATTGCATTAATAGTAATAATTTTACATCGGTTACATCTTATAGTAATATCAAAGTAATTACAGAACATAGCATAGATGCAGCTTGGTACTAGACTGTCTTCACAAAAGCTCCTGGGTTGTACTTGTCTATCGCTGATCTGAGAATACAAGTTATTTTGAAAGCGAGTATCAGCATTTTATAATGCTGGTGAGTCCATAAGTATTTAGTGTCATTTGGATAAATACGCATTTTTATTCAAAATAACTTTATGAAAAGTAGTAGTTTAGAATCTACGGTGTATTAGCGTCCTTTCCAGAAAATCCTATATTTTCTAAATAAAAGCAGTCTTCTACCAAGACTCGACAGAGTTATGTTTTAAAGAGTAACTTTCCCTTAAATACTATCATTCCCAAAATACGGTATTTGACATTAAAGAAAGCAGGAGAATATCACTAGTAAAAATACTAGGGGAAAATAACATATGCCTCAGCAGTTATACTGCTGACTAAGGCAAAAGAAATCATAGACTCCAGGAGAGTATCAAATGAATGATACACCTGGCTCAGTCTAACAAAAGGAAACACAGACCCCAGACGGTATCAAATGAACGATACGGCTGGCAAGGTCTAAAACAAAGAAACACAGACCCCCGACAGTATCAAATGAACGATACATCTAGCAAGGTCTAAAACAAAGAAACACAGACCCCAGACAGTATCAAATGAACGATACAGCTAGCCAGGTCTATAAAAGGAAAACAGACCCTAGACAATATCAAATGAACGATACAACTAGGAAGGTATAAAACAATTGGTAATCCTAAGTGGGTTGTTTCAAGAATACTGTGTTAATTCTCGTTACCTTAAGGCCATTAATTATAAGGTAAACATGGAGATACTCGTAACCATATTGATTGACACTAGAGTACTTGACGCCCTGCAAGCGTCGAAATAAATGTGACATTTGTCACCCCTTGGCTTGGTAGGCTGGGGACTGTAGCTAGCAGTCAGGGTGCGGGAGTGTCAGTCCCGTATAGATCTATACACACAATGCCCGCTCTCCCTCCAGGAGACTCTGGTTACCAACTTGACGACGGGGAGATCCGTGTCTTGAAGATGCATCTCGTATTTTGAATTCTATTGTAAGTACTGGAATAACGATATAGACTCTCGAATGAACTGACTCCGTTGGAATTATCTGTACTAGAAAGAGTAAATAGAATCTCCTAACTATTCCTATAATAGTTACTAGTGTCTCTGATCTATGAATGGCGAATGGAAGGATGCCTTTGCTACCCAATGGAAATGAACCGGTCGATGGAAATCTTTATATCCATATATGTATACATGATATATAACTAATGTTTAAATGACCTTCGGATGGATAACTGATACCTACCAGACCACATCCAAACGAGGAAAAGGAAATAGGGCGAACTAGCCTTCCTAAGTCCTTTAAACATTATTTATATAACTATACAAATACAGGCATGCATTTAATGAAGTAAAAGCATAGAAGAAAACTTTGATGAAAACTTTGGAAAACCTTTAAACATAAGAAATTTACGACTTGATGTCAGTTTGTAAAACAAGTTTGAAAATCTTTGAAAATCCTTTGAAAAACCTTTCATAACAACTTTGAAAATGATTTGTATAAAACAAATTAAGTGAAGAAAAACCTTTGGAAAACCTTTAACAAGCGTTGAAAACGAGATTGGAAAATCTTAAGCTAGATAAAACAGTATAACATGCAAAAATCCATTTTGCTATACAGTTATTAATCACATGTGATTGATCTAATAACTGTACAGTTCAACTTGTATTCCCCCCCATAAAAGCAGTTAAAATCATTTAAAAGTTTAATTCAGGGGTATGAACTCACTTATTGTAAGTGGATCGGATGGAGGTGCCGATTGGGTGCTCGGTGTCAAGTGAAGACTTGAACACACTTAGTGACCTAGTAACATATGAAGACATATGTTTTGTAACGCTCGTGTTTCTAGGCTAGACATTAATATTGACATAATGGTCTAGGTTAACCTTTTTAACTCATTTAGAAGAAATGAAAAGGAATTATGTGAATTATGTGTTTTATGCTTAATTATTAGGGTTTAATTAATTAAGAATAAAAATAAGCGTCAAAATTAAAGTGTGAGATAAGCCCGATATCTTTACATAAAGTTGTAGTGGTCGAAACAAGGATTTCGGGGATATAAAGAATGTCGAAATCCGAGTTATAACGAAGAAGTTATGACCTGTCGAAGTTTCGCGACAAAACCGACACGGTGCCGAATGTCGTAAAAAGTGAGTTTTTGATCAACTACTTTTTAGCCTTAGTAATCTAAACGAAAGTCGTAGTATTCGTTAAATCGAGAAATTCAATGAAAAGAACGCCCAAATCTGACTTCGTATGAGGAAGTTATGATTTTTCGAAATTTCATCTTAGCAGTAGACAACTAAAAACTCGATTTTTAGATCGAGCGATTTTTAGCCGACACAACCTAAACGATAATTGATAGTCTCTTCATTAGTAGCACAACGGTAAAAAGTCTGACGAAAACGGACGTCGGATGAAGAAGTTATGAATTTTTAACGGATTTCCTGTCCCGGTCTGTTAAAATAATAATAAAAAAATTAAATTCAAAATTAGCCGACGAAGTCTAAACAAAAGTTTTAGAGCGTAATTTTAGCTACGTGTGCATATAAAGAACGTGAAAAATGGAGCTCGTATATGAAAGTTATGGATTTTAGAAGTTTTGGCGCGAAAATCGAGAAAATTCGCATAGTCACGTTTTGCCACGTCACCTTTGCTGAAAGAGTGCCACGTGTCCTGCTGAGTCATCCGAGTTGCTGAGTCATGCGAAGCCATGCGTCGGATCCTGATTCGACCGAGGAGGAGGCCCAATCCGAAGCTCGCAGCTGGACCGAGTCTCGCACCGCCTAGCCTCCGAACCTCGCATGTGGACCAGTAGATCACGGTCCAATCAGCAACCGCCACCGAGACCCTCGCACGCGTAGACCATGTGCAAGTCATGTGCGAACCACCCCCTTGCGAGCCTCGGGATCTGCGACGCGTGTCTTGCCTCCTGACCGTCCGATCAGAAGCCTCCCCCTATAAATAGAAGGCTGCGAGCCTTCCCGGGTAACTTTGGAAATTTGCCACTTTTCACCCTAAATCTCATATTTCTTTCATATTAGCATCCCCCAAAGCCCCGATATCAATTATAAGCCCCGAAATACTCCACGAAGTGCCCAAGAAGCCCGGAAAATTTATCTTTTCGGTCTCGAAGCCCGACCCTTGTAGAGCCCGGTTTCTTAATAAAACTCCCGGTTTTATTAGAAACGATCATTTTAGGAAACGAATTGTTGCTCGGTCTTCATTAAATCAAGTGAGCGTGTAGTTACTTTCACCTTACACATAGATATGAAGTATTTTACATAAAATATGTGTTGTGTGAATATATATTGTGTGTTTATTTGAGATGGGTGCTGAAGGAATGATTTATACATGTTTTTAAATAATTAAAACTATATATGTATTTTTATCTACAAAAAATGTTGGGTAAAACATGGGTAGATGAAATAGTGGGTATGATGAAAGGTGAGTTGGATAAAGGAGATGGTCAATAATATTGATCATGAGTTGAGGGTGAGTGATGAAATTTGAGAGAATCACTTACCCAAATTGTTGGCCCCCGTCATTCAGCAGAGTATGGATGACAACCATGGACTATTCTAGACAGTCTATGGAACACTAGCAGGCCCGCAACCTGTAGGTGTAATGAACTATATGATCATTTTTTGTACTCTAAAAACCCATTGACATGTATTGCGGGAGAGAATACCTGTAAATAATATTGTCGACAAATGAGAGCTATGGACTTAGCACATGTTGAATAAACCTCGACAGCTATGGAATTAGTGCCCGTTGTATAAACCCCGGTCACGAGGTGACTTTGTGTCTATTCCTTAGGATGAATCCTTAGGAAGGAGTGATAGTTGATTCTTAGGGTAAACCCTTAAGAAATAAATAAAATAATGGGGTTTGGGGTAATTCAGTTGATTGATTGATGTTTAAACATAATTAAATTTATGTATTGTGGGTTGAAAACCCTATATGCTCACCAGGCTTCCAAGCCTGACCCACTCAGCTGTTTATATTACAGGTAGAGGACCCCGAGCATAGTCAGATGATGTTGATGAGTGAATTATGGATTATAGGCCAGTAGTTACAAATAACTATCGTAAGGCTTATAATGTCTTGTTTATGCTTTTGATCTGTATCGGAACATGACATCCCGAGGTTTTGATATAAAAAGGAAATGATATATTTCTTAAAGAAAGGTTTTGACAAACTTTTATCATATTTTGTTTTGGGGACCAATTCCGCAACATCTTTTATAAAGATTTCTCTGATTTGATTTTAAAAAGCATAAATTAAATCGGTCTTTTCTGGCCGAGAAATTAGGGGATGTCACAGTTGGTATCAGAGCATTAGTTTAAGAGAACTAAGAAATTGTAGGATTTCTAGACTTAAACTTAGAATGCTAAGTGATGATTGTGAGATAAGTGTCTACCATAATTTAGACATGAGCACTAGTTTATTTTAGGAAGGATGCCTAAAATGCTTCTATGTGCTAAATGTTTTGTGTTATAGCTATAATGATGCTATTATTTGTTCGGATCTATGGTTTGTTACCGACCGGATCTGGAAGCCTTATGTGTGTAGGATTCTAAAAGTATGACTACAATATTGGAACTAACATATAAACGTTTCGAAGACTTAACATCTAACGAAAATGAAGATCTAAATTCACCTACGATTGGTGTATAGATCGAAATGGCGAGTACTCAAAGTGGGTTCGGAAGTGATAATCCACAGCCTGAGCCAATCATGATGACTGGAGTGCAGGCAATGATACGTACGATGTTAGGTGAACAGATGGAAGAAACAAAACGTTTCCTTCAACAAAGTAAGGATGAACTTATTGTGCCAGTATGTCAGGCATCTGTTCTTGAGGCAATTATTAGGGTTGCTAAGTCTATTGAAGAAATGATCAATGACACAACCGCCAACAAAGTTGAAGTTGGCAAGAAGAGGAAATTTGAGGGGTATTCAAGGCCCAACAAGAGCAACATATCCTCAAAGTTTGGCAAAAGAAGAGATAAAGGAAAATGGTGCGGGAAGTGCAAAAATAAACACTCTGGGAATTGTGACGAGAAGGTGAAGTGCTTTAAGTGTGGAGAAGTAGGGCATTACGCCAATAAGTGTACGATTCCCAAGTAGGTGTACTACGGATGTAAAGAAGAAGGCCATATTTCTAAGAATTGTCCGAAGAACAATGAAGTAATAAGGCCAAGTGCATCATCAACGCCAAAGGAATTTCAGGATATCCTTGACGAAGCGATTAATAACACTAGGAAGTAGAAGTCAAGACTTGATACCCGAAGATCAAGTTACGAAGTAGTAATATGAATAGTAACAAGTGGTTTAGCCTATGAGAGGCATAGTATAGGGTAAACTTGAACCTTTGTGTAATCGTTTCAAGGAAATAAAATAAACCCTGGTTTTGTCGTCTAATGAATAGAATGGTTGGTGTAATTTTTGAAGTTATCCCAATCATCTGGAATTTCCATCACCAACCAAGTTGAAGTAGAGTTGATCATTGAAGATACGCGTGAAAGAAGTTCTAGTAGAGTCTAGGAAAATTTTATGATTAATTGGACACATTTGTATGTGTTAAATTGTTTTGTGATTTTAGGACTTGGGGACTACGAGACAGTACTTGGGACGAGTATGAGTAGGTGTGAATTGTAGAGATATATACTACTGGAAGCACAGGACTCGCACTTGGATCAGGGAAAGTCACAAGGTTACCAAGAAGCTATTATTCGATTCCGTCTTGTTCTAGTATGTCGTTACCATTGTTTTAGTAATGACTAAGAAGATGATTGTTATTCCGACCTTAGAGGTCATATCAAATTAAGTCCGACTACGATGAGTTTATTATGTGGTTCAGAGAACCAAGTTCGATGTAACATTTGACTTAAGCCAGAAGATTGAAATGAAAGATGATCAAAGCGATCAATAGAAGTATCGCACTCATTGTTAAAGAAGTTGGTAGTTAGAAATGATACATGTTGAACTGTGATTGTATCACATTAGAACATGAAGGAAGGTATAATTTGTTCTGAAATTTGTCCCTAGGAGATCTGAGTCTAAGTAGTGCACTATACAATGAGAGATCATTAGAACATGACCCATCGGTCTGTTACAATAAATGAAGGAAAGTACTTATTCCAAGAAGAAGAAGGAGTCCTTAATAAGGATTTATTTTGTAACTCGAAGGTTACGATTGAAGGTCCTATGAAGATCTGAAGCTTTCTAGAATTAGCTGGATATTATCACTGATTTATCCAAGGCTTTTCTTTAATCGCGACTCCATTGATAGCTTTGACCCACTAAGGAGTTGTCTATACTTGGAATGAGAAGCATAGGAAGCTTTGAGAAGTTAAAGAAGACGTCGTGTGAAGCACCGACTCTTTCGTCACCTGACGGAGTTGATGACTTCACAGTTTATAGTGATGCCTCTGGAGTTGGGTTAGGATGTGTTCTGACCGAAAGGGATAAGGTGATAGCGTATGCATCGAGGCAATTGAAAGAGTATTAAAAGAACTACCCCACTCATGATCTGGAGTTAGCAGCGGTAGTATTCGCCTTAAAAGATAAGGAGGCACTATCTTTATGGTACTAAATGCAAACTTTTCACTGATTATAAGATTCTTCAATATCTCTTTAATCATAAGGAATTGAACATGAGGCAACGACGTTGGCTAGAATTAATAAAGGACTACGACTATGAGATACTTTACCACCCTGGTAAAGCAAATGTTGTTGCTGATGCTCTTAGTCGGAAGGTAAGTCTTGAAAAGAAAAAGGCCATGAGTGTTGAGAATTAAAGTTGTCATGACAATTGTGACAAGTATAAAGAAAGCTTAAGAGGAAGCTTTAGAGAAAAATGACCGAAAGAAGGAACGTTTGGGATAAAACGTTGGTGTTTGATACAAACGTTCAAGGACTGGAGGTATTCAAAGATAGGATTTGGGTACCTAGGATGGGAGGAGTAAGAGGTCTTCTGATGGAAGAAGCTCACAAGACCATGTACTCGATTCATCCCGGCAATACGAAAATGTATAGGGATCTAAAACCCTATTACTGGTAGCCGACAATGAAGCTCGAAGTTGCTAAAGTATGTGGCTGAGTGTGTAACTTATGTTGGGGTTAAGGCATAACATCAGAAACTATATGGGAGTTTAGATCCTTTACCTGTACCCATGGGTAAATGGGAAGGTATCACTATGGATTCTGTGACTAAACTGCCCAGAACAAGGAACGTTCACGACATGATTTGGGTGGTCGTTGATCGCTTCACTAAGAGTGCGCATTTCATAACAGCCAACGAGAAATGGTCTATGGATAAACTTGCGAATTCTCAGGTGAAGGAAAGTGTGGGGCTTCACGGTGTTTCGTTAACGATTGTATCCGATCGTGACATCCGTTTTACCTCAAGGTTTTGGAGGAGTCTATAAGAGGAATTGGGTACTAAGTTGTGTTTGAATACAACTTACTATCTGCAAACCGATGGTCAGAGCGAATGAACGATTCAAACGTTGGAGGATATGCTGAGAGCATGTACCCTAGAATTTCAAGGTAACTGGGACGAACACTTACCTCTAGTAGAATTCACCTATAATAATAGTTTTCACTCAAGTGTTAAAATGGTACCTTAGCACGCTTTGTATGGGAAAAAGTGTCGGATGCCATCATGTTGGCTGGAAGCTGAGGAAAAGAAGTTTATGGGACTTGAAATAGTCCATTAGATTGCTAAAAAGTTGTAAGTGATTAGGGAAAAGGATGTTAGCTGCTCAAAAGAGCTATGCTGACAAGAAAAGACAACCGATATCATTCGAAGTTTGAGATTCGGTTTCACTTAATGTCTCGTCGTGGAAGGGACTTATAAGATTTGGTAGAAGGGGAAAGTTGAGTCCAAGGTTTATTGGACCATTTAAAATTCTTCAGAGGATCAGGAATCAAGCTTACAAGCTAGAATTACCGGAAGAACTAGAGAGTATTCATAACACCTTTCATGTGTGTTAATTGATAAAGTTCACGAGAGGTGTGCCCGACATAATTCCCATTTCTGAATTAAGGTTGGACGAGAACAAGAGGTTAATTGGAGAACCTGAGGCAATCGTTAACTGTAAGACTAAGAAGTTGTAACGTAAGATATTCGATTTAGTACCTATACGTTGGAAACATATAAATGGGCCAAATCCCACCTGGGAAACGGAGAGTGACATAGTGAGTTGCTACCCGTAGGTGTTTGTCGCTGTGTGATTCTAGGGACGGAATCATCCTTAGGGGGAGAGAGTTGTAACGCTCGTGTTTCTAGGCTAGGAATTAATATTGACATAATGGTCTAGGTTAACCTTTGTAACTCATTTAGAAGAAATGAAAAGGAATTATGTGAATTTTATGTGAATTATGTGTTTTATGCTTAATTATTAGGGTTTAATTAATTAAGAATAAAAATAAGCGTCAAAATTAAAGTGTGAGATAAGCCCGATATATTTACATAAAGTTGTAGTGGTCGAAACAAGGATTTCAAGGATATAAAGAATGTCGAAATCCGATTACAACGAAGAAGTTATGACCTGTCGAAGTTTCGCGACAAAACCGGCATGGTGCCGAATGTCGTAAAAAGTGAGTTTTTGATAAACTACTTTTTAGCCTTAGTAATCTAAACGAAAGTCGTAGTATTCGTTAAATCGAGAAGTTCAATAAAAAGAACGCCCAAATTTGACTTCGTATGAGGAAGTTATGATTTTTCGAAATTTCATCTTAGCAGTAGACTGTTAAAAACTCGAATTTTAGATCGAGCGATTTTTAGCCGACACAACCTAAACGAGAATTGAAGGTATCGTCATTAGTAGCACAACGGTAAAAAGTATGACGAAAACGGACTTCGGATGAAGAAGTTATGAATTTTTAACGGATTTCCTGTCCCGTTCTGTTAAAAATAATAATAATAAAATTAAATTCAAAATTAGCTGACGAAGTCTAAATAGAACTTGTAGAGCGTAATTTTATCTACGCGTGCATATAAAGAACATCAAAAACGGAGCTCGTATGCGAAAGTTATGGATTTTAGAAGTTTTGGCGTGAAAATCGAGAAAATTCGCATAGTTACGTTTTGCCACGTCACCTTTGCTGAAAGAGTGCCACGTGTCCTGCTGAGTCATGCGAAGCCACGCATCGGATCCTGATTTGACCGAGGAGGATGCCCATTCCGAAGCTCGCAGCTGGACCGAGCCTCGCACCGCCTAGCCTCCGAACCTCGCATGTGGACCAGTAGACCGCGGTCCAATCAGCAACCGCCACCGAGACCCTTGCACGCGCAGACCATGTGCAAGCCATGTGCGAACCACCCCCTCTGCAAGCCTTAGGATCTGCGACGCGTGTCTTCCCTCCTGACCGTCCGATCAGAAGGCTCGCCCCTATAAATAGAAGGCTGTGAGCCTTCCCGGGTAACTTTGGAAATTTGCAACTTTTCACCCTAAATCTCATATTTCTTTCATATTAGCATCCCCCAAAGCCCCGATATCAATTATAAGCCCCAAAATACTCCACGAAGTGCCCGAGAAGCCCGGAAAATTTATCTTTTCGGTTTCGAAGCCCGACCCTTGTAGAGCCCGGTTTCTCAATAAAACTCCCGGTTTTATTAGAAATGATCATTTTAGGAAACGAATTGTTGCCCGGTTTTCATTAAATCAAGTGAGTGTGTAGTTACTTTCACCTTACACATAGATATGAAGTATTTTACATAAAATATGTGTTGTGTGAATATATATTGTTTGTTTATTTGAGATGGGTGTTGAAGGAATGATTTATACATGTTTTTAAATAATTTAAACTATATATGTATTTTTATCTACAAAAAATGTTGGGTAAAACATGGGTAGATGAAATAGTGGGTATGATGAAAGGTGAGTTGGATAAAGGAGATGGTCAATAATATTGATCATGAGTTGAGGGTGAGTGATGAAATTTGAGAGAATCACTTACCCAAATTGTTGGCCCCCGTCATTCAGCAGAGTATGGATGACAACCATGGACTATTCTAGACAGTCTATGGAACACTAGCAGACCCGCAACCTGTAGGTGTAATGAACTATATGTTCATTTGTTGTACTCTAAAAACCCATTGACATGTATTGCGGGAGAGAATACCTGTAAATAATATTGTCGACAAATGAGAGCTATGGACTTAGCACATGTTGAATAAACCTCGACAGCTATGGAATTAGTGCCCGTTGTATAAACCCCGGTCCAGAGGTGACTTTGTGTCTATTCCTTAGGATGAATCCTTAGGAAGGAGTGATAGTTGATTCTTAGGGTAAACCCTTAAGAAATAAATAAAATAATGGGGTTTGGGGTAATTCGGTTGATTGATTGATGTTTAAACATAATTAAAATTCATGTATTGTGGGTTGAAAACCCTATATGCTCACCAGGCTTCCAAGCCTGACCCACTCAGCTATTTATATTATAGGTAGAGGACCCCGAGCATAGTCGGATGATGTTGATGAGTGAATTATGGATTATAGGCCAGTAGTTACAAATAACTGTCGTAAGGCTTATAATGTCTTGTTTATGATTTTGATCTGTATCGGAACATGACATCCTGAGATTTGATATAAAAAGGAAATGATATATTTGTTAAAGAAAGGTTTTGACAAACTTTTATCATATTTTGTTTTGGGGACCAATTCCGTAACATCTTTTATAAAGATTTCTCTGATTTGATTTTAAAAAGCATAAATTAAATCGGTCTTTTCTGGCCGAGAAATTAAGGGATGTCACATGTTTACATACAATTAGTGTTTATAATACTAAATTTAAACACGTATACGCATCCTAATGTGCAGAAAACACTTTGGTCAAGTGTTAGGAGGCTATTGGGTTGCAATAAGGGAGTGTATGGCCTAGTTAGGGAGTTTACTCTTCAAGAGTAAACTCTTTATGGAGTTTTCGGCCCTAAGACCATATCCCCATGAGTTTACGGCTGTAAAATCATGGGTGGTGTGTTCTTGGATGCTTTAAGGTCGTACAACACTTGTGGAATTAGGCTAGGTTCAATTCTAAGGCATAGGAAGTGGTTTACTCATCAAATGGACCAATTTAAGGAGTATACGGCTGTAAACAAGGAGTTTACGGCAGTAAACTCTTACAAGACCTTCCCTTTTGTGTATTAAGGTCTTAAATGGAAGGGTATAAAGTTCTATGCATTTTTCCAAGCCATATAGGGAAGTTAGGGCATCATTTGGCCTCTTTAAGGCAGTTTACGGCCCACAGACCAATCCTTGGGGGGGGGGGGGGGTTACGGCCGTGAACTCCTATGTCCATAGTTTCTTTGATGTTTAATGCCCTTACTTCAATGGTGGTTGCTTCTAGAGATTTACCCAAGCCATAGGAGGTGTTTGAGGGCAATTCTAACACCTTAAAAGGCGTTCACGGTCCATGAAGAGGGTTTTATGGTCCAAGAGTGTTCTTGGTCCGTAAACTCATGTTTACCCTCCATATGATAAGGTTTGGTGTTCTAAGCTCATATGTGCAAGTCCACAAGTCATATCTCAGCCCCAAGAGTGATCTAGAAGGGTTTTGGGGCTTCAAAAACCCACTTATGGGTGTTTGCGGTCCAAGAGTGGTCTTGGGCCGTAAACACATGATTTTTCCCCTTTTGGATGTCTTAATCACGAATTTGCATGTTAAATGAGCTAAACAACAAGTTAGGGTATATCACTTACTAGTTTGGAGCTTGAAAGAGGCGTTTTTGGATCAAAATCGGCTTTGTAGAGAGATAGAGAGAGAGTAAAGAGAGGGTGGAAAGGCTTCAAATGGAGTCCACTCACCCTTATATAGGGTTTGAGTTTGTGGCTCGGAGGAAATTTACCCGATACTGACGTTAAACGGGGCTTTTGGTCGCACCCGATTAAATGGTGGTAATTTGACTTGGTTGTAACTAAAATTTTTCAAGGGAATATTGAGGGTGTTTCTATTTTTTTCCATCCCTTATGAAGTCATAATAAATGTCCCAATTTAATTAACCTAATCCAAAAAGGTTTACGGACAATTTACTAAAGCGAGTTTTTATTAACGGAAAAAGAGGTTAAAATGACGGGATAAATTTCGGGTTGTCACATCATCCCCCCGTTAGAGGGAATTTTGTCCCGATATTGGGGTTTAGGCAAGGAAGTAGGCATGAACAATCGGGTAGAGAGATGAGGGTACTTCCTATTTGGTTGGTCCTTGCGCTCCCAAGCTAACTCTGGCCTTTGCTTGGCGTTCTAACAAACTTTCACTTACGGGATGCGGATTCCGTTTCGTTCAGTTAGCGATTGTTACAGGTTCGTCTACGAAGTTAGGGTTCCCAATGATTTCTATCAAGATGGGTGGGATAAAAAGGGTGATGTCGGGCAAACACTTTTCAAGTCTAAGAAGTGGATTGTTTTGGGGTGAAACTTATGGAATTTCCGAAGGTAGTCATGGTCTGACAAGGGTTGGGCCAATTTTTGTAAAGAATCTCGGATGGTCCTAAGCTCTCGGAAAGGTAGTGCTTTTCCGTTCTCAGAACATATTGTACTTCTATGGCGGGATCATCACTGGCGTGATTGCCATTCTGAAGTTCCAAATGTTCTCTCATATTGGGAGTGTAATTCTTCAGGTTGGTTCTTAGAAAGCTCGGGTTATCCTTGGATTCGTGTTTCCTGTCGATCGGCTTTCAGAGGTTTTCTAGATGAGTGGATGAATTAGATGTCTACGGGTATCTGTTTACTGCAGGTTGACTATCTCAATCCTGTGCAAAATTAAACTACACTGCTGGTTCTTGAGATGTTTCTAACGAAAACTCTCGTAGTCGGTGAGATAGGGTTTTTTTTACCAGACGATTGTTTAGAAAGTTTTTAAACTTTTCATCATCGTCTAGTTGACACTTTCACAATATGATTCCTAACAGGAAAGAACCATGCTCTTACTTGCCTGGCTGTTTCATGAATGGCAATCTCTGCTCAGAGCTAACTCAGTCTTCAGAGGTTTTCTGAAGTGTTGGACTATCTCGGGAGGTGGTTCTACTATTTCTATGTGAGATAGTATTCTTGGAACACCTAGTAGTCCCCTGAGTCTCTAAGACATGCCCTAATCTCTAAGGTTTTGGTTCATTTCAGTTGCAAATAGTGCATGCTCTTGTATAACCCCTCGGCTAACACCTAGACTGGTGCCAAGTCTATAATCTCTTCGGGATCTGGGTTATAAGGCTTAACGCAACCTACTTTCGCACTTTATTCAAGTATTCTTGGCTGCGGAGGTTATCCTGTGGTTCTTAGCATTCTAGTATTCACTTCGAAGAATGCAGTGTATCGTCTATAGGGCGACCGTGACTTCTTCCACGTAAGGGGGCGGAGTATCCTAGGCACTACTCGTCGGTAACGGGGTGGACGAAGTGCCTGAGTAATGCGAGCATTTTCTGCGACTACTCTTCCGAGGGTTCTGAGTTTTCTTTATTTAGGTTAAGTCTAGAAGTATCGGGTTTCGTCACTCGGAACTTCTAATCTCCTCATCCACTCTTCTCAAAGTTTAACTTATCGCAGCTTCCGGATTTCTGGGATATCCGCTGAGATACTTAATTCGTGGGATTAAGCGTGAATGGATGGTCGTAGTCAATGTCCTTGACTCTTACGACTCATATTTCTTTACCAATTGAGGGTGTTAGCTACTATGCTGGCTTAACCGGGATGACAACAAATTTCGGATTTGTTGTCATTATAGTAGCTCAACCCACAGTGGTTCTCTTGACTCTAGTTCCTATTCTATGGGATAGGATGAAGAGTTTTACTATGAGGTTCGTGGTAGAGCACATACTTGGCTTAACCACTAATACTTGGTATATGCAAGCCGTATATAATTAAGGTCGGCAGGATGTTCAGTTGTGCGACTCCACCCCAGACCCACAACCCAACGAGGAACAGCGAGTAGGGAGGAAACACACATCTTAAATCTTTTTGATCTCAATTAAATACCACCCTTATGCATATACTTAGTTATAGTAGTCAGTCCCATGAGTTCTGCCCTCTTGATTCACGAACCTGATTGTGAGGTGTGAAGGGTCTTTCTGGGGGATCTACGGAGTAGGTTTCGGGTGGTTATCATCTTCTGGAATACCTGTAGTGTTTTTCGCTTTGGTTCCTATCTATCTAAGAAGGGTTGGTTGATAGCGCGCGATACCCTACTCAGGGGTATTTCGAAAAGTTTTTAGATAAGAGCGACGACCGACGGATCATATTTGGTTTTATTATTATTAGATTCGGAAGAACCTTTATTTGCCGAAATGGCTATGGTGAAAGTTCTTTTTACATAGCACTAGGGATTTACACATGGTTGCACTAAGTCGAACCATGATTGATAGAGGCGTCGAAGTTGGCATACATCGACATGATATAAAGTGAGGGTCGATAGGGTCATGTGCTGAATGGGCACACAAGTTCTTGGCGTCTCGGGTTTCGTCCCGTGTATCACTATCGCAGATACTTGGACCGATAGAGTCGACGCAGAACTATAGAAGGTCCTGAGGTTTTGGAATAATGTACTTTTCATGTATGGATCTCATGAGGCCTCTCTATAATCGCCTAGTATACACTAGTCATGTATAATTAAGGTGGGAAGGACTGTTGATTGAGCGACTCCGCCCTAAATCCATAACCAAACAAGGAACAGGAAAAGAGGCAGCATCACTCACTCGAGGTCTATCCATCTTAATTATGCATGGCTTTAACGTATATATCGAGCCATTATAGCTTTAGCCGATGAAGTTTTGAAATCTTACAACAGTGCTGCGACTTTCGCCTTGTCGGGAGAGTAATTACATTTAGAATTAGCCTTTTAATGTTTTCGGTTAGTTATCTAGGATTGAGAGACGTACCAAAAGTTCTACCGGCTTCCTTAATGTTTCTTCCTAGGCATTAGAGTTAGACTTCTCCTGCGCCATTTTCGTTTCCTTCAGTTGGGCAGTCCCGCTTGAGGTGCCCTATCTCACCACATAGATGGCAAACTGGATTGGTCGCCACATTGGTGGTTGATGTAATGAACTCAATCGGGGTTTTGCAGACGCGAGCGGTATGCCCCTTCCTGTTGCACCTAGCACAAAAGAGTTCTCGGCATATTCCATGGTGATGGTAGCTACACTTGCTGCAGTGGGGAAGGTTTCCTAGGTATGGTCTCCTAGGTGTCGGGATGGAAGGGCTGGCAGGGGTATTGACTGTCTCAGCTCGTTGCCCTTCGGAAGGTCCTTGAGCCGAGGTACTTTCCCCTAGTTCTTGAACATTCTCTTCAGTGGAGTTGGTTGAGGTTCTTGGGTGGCTGGGTGCGCAGGTGTTGGTTGCTGCTGTCTATTACTTAGATCGGAATCCCCGATAGGGCTCTTGCTAACATTGGCATTGTTAGCATTCAGATGAGCCATGACAGCTGCTACGGCTGCCGAGACTACAACTTGGAATGTAGCTTCATCGAATAGGAGAGTAGATTTCTTGCCAGCGGATTGGTTACGCTTCTTCGGAGGCATGGTTTTCCTACACAGAAAGGAACACAAGCTGATGAGAGACGATGGTTAACCCTGAACGTATCTATCCTTACTATATTAGGCATAAACTTATCTCGCGCCTTGGATATTGGTTATCTAAGTGTCGACCTACATCCCTATGATGTAGTCCGGGTATTCAAGGTAGGAGTAAGAGTATCGGAAAGCCATAAGATGGGAATTGTTCCTACTAAGTTTTCTTTATGCTGGAAAGGTTCACTCTCCGGCTTTAGAAAGATTTGAGGACAGTTTGGAACGAAGACTGCGGAAAGAAAGGCTCATAAAGGCTTATGGCTAAACATTCTCAATCGAGGTTTTGAGATCCGATCTAATTGTATTACCTACGACGGGAAAAGGTGATTTACCTAACACATAGTGTGAGTAGTGTAATCACTAACTCACTAAATTGTATTATTTTATGGGTGTATTAGCGCGACTATAACGAGGAAAAGACACTTCTCGGGTTCCATGTACTGGCTCCCTCTGTCTACCTCTTATCCTTGACTGGGATCGGCGTTGGTTTTCTTCGGGTAGTTACCTAGGGTTCTCTTCTCTTGTAGACATACCGAATCTCTACTACGTCTTACTCCCGATTCTGACTCTAGGTGTCATCACTTTATGATGGATGACTGGGAATCTCGGAAGTTTAGGCGAATTTCCCACCGGTGTCCCTAAAAGGTATAGGCACTTGGTGGTTTCAATAGTCTCGATCTAGTTCATTTATTTCCGAACTAGAAATCTTCTCAATGAACCTCTTCTGGGTCTGAATCAACTCTTCTGTCGAACACTAAAGTGGATAGGGTTTTCTACAGGGTTTGTGCGAGAATGGAAATGTCTAAAGAATCCTAAGAGATTATTAAAATTTCGCTGGGTGATCCATATCGAGTCCTGCTACAATTACATAGGGTACACAAATCATATATAGCTTAGATCCGATGGGCCTTCGAATATGTGATACTACTCTATATCCACATCCCAACAAGGAAAAGGAAGTAGAGCGTAACCACACATTCTTAGTCTATGGGATCCTTATTATATATAACCTTGGAAGTATACCCTCTGTAATCATAGGTATATCAATAAGGATCTTTTTAGTTTTTCACACAAGGTTATCTATGGATCCTAAAATACCCCTATGGTATTTTAATTTCTTTTTTGATTCTTAACTTCTGAATATGATTCTGGGATTAATGTGAGTCTTTTAGTATTCCAAAGTACTCCCATAGTATTTTAAACTTTATATTTGGCTCTAGCATTCCTATTTGGTAAGTTTCAGACCTGTTGCAACACCACCATCACTCCCAAGCACATGTTCATCGCATATCGAATAAATGTAGTTGATCAGGTCACATTTATTCCAACTTATGATTACATAACTGCTCAGGTTTGACGGTAATGCTCAACATCCGAAGACTTTTATTCTTGTTCTTCTTGTGATACTTGTGTTCGAGTGTTTAGATTCCGGATGTTCTTATACTTTGGTAAAATATGGTTATATTTTAAAGTATATTTCTTAGTCAGAGTGTTTTATCCCTATGTGTTTATAGGCTGTATATCTTTTATGAATTGATATACTGAGCTCACTATAAACAATGCTCTGATGCCAATCTGTCACACCCCGAAACCGGAACGGCGGAAACATTCTGGGTGGATGACGTCATGTCAAGTATCACAACATATGCAGTATAGTAATCAAAGTACAACAACCATTGCATTAATAGTAATAATTTTACATCGGTTACATCTTATAGTAATATCAAAGTAATTACAGAACATAGCATAGATGCAGCTCGGTACTAGACTGTCTTCAGAAAAGCTCCTGAGTTGTACCTGTCTATCGCTGATCTGAGAATACAAGTTATTTTGAAAGTGAGTATCATCATTTTATAATGCTGGTGAGTCCATAAGTATTTAGTGTCATTTGTATAAATATGCATTTTTATTCAAAATAACTTTATGAAAAGTAGTAGTTTAGAATCTACGGTGTATTAGCGTCCTTTCCAGAAAATCCTATATTTTCTAAATAAAAGCATTCTTCTACCAAGACTCGACAGAGTTATGTTTTAAAGAGTAACCTTCCCTTAAATACTATCATTCCTAAAATACGGTATTTGACATTAAAGAAAGCAGGAGAATATCACTAGAAAAAATACTAGGGGAAAATAACATATGCCTCAACAGTTATACTGCTGACTAAGGCAAAAGAAATCATAGACTCCAGGAGAGTATCAAATGAATGATACACCTGGCTCAGTCTAACAAAAGGAAACACAGACCCCAGACGGTATCAAATGAACGATACGGCTAGCAAGGTCTAAAACAAAGAAACACAGACCCCCGACAGTATCAAATGAACGATACATCTAGCAAGGTCTAAAACAAAGAAACACAGACCCCAGACAGTATCAAATGAACGATACAGCTAGCAAGGTCTAAAACAAAGAACACAGACCCCAGACAATATCAAATGAACGATACAACTAGCAAGGTCTAAAATAATTGGTAATCCTAAGTGGGTTGTTTTAAGAATACCGTGTTAACTCCCGTTACCTTAAGGCCTTGAATTATAAGGTAAACATGGAGATACTCGTAACCATACTGATTAACACTAGAGTACTTGACACCCTGCAAGCGTCGGAATAAATGTGACATTTGTCACCCCTTGGCTTGGTAGGCCAGGGACTGTAGCTAGCAGTCAGGGTGCGGGAGTGTCAGTCCCGTATAGATCTATACACATAATGCCCGCTCTCCCTCCAGGAGACTCTGGTTACCAACTTGACGACGGGGAGATCCGTGTCTTGAAGATGCATCTCGTATTTTGAATTCTATTGTAAGTACTGGAATAACGATATAGACTCTCGAATGAAATGACTCCGTTGGAATTATCTGTACTAGAAAGAGTAAATAGAATCTCCTAACTATTCCTATAATAGTTACTAGTGTCTCTGACCTATGAATGACAAATGGAAGGATGCCCTTGCTACCCAAGGGAAATGAACTGGTCAATGTAAACCTTTATGTCTATACGTGTATAGATGATATATAATTAATGTTTAAACGATCTTCGTACGGATATCCGATACCCACCAGACCACATCCCAACGAGGAAAAGGAAATAGGGCGAACTAACCTTCCTAAGTCTTTTAAACATTATTTATATAACTATACAAGTACAGGCATGCATTTAACGAAGTAGAAGCCTAGAAGTATAGAAGAAAACTTTGATAAAACCTTTAAAAAACCTTTAAAAAAAATAAGAATTTACGACTTAATATCGTTATGTAAAACAAGCTTTGAAAATCGTTCATAAACACGTTTTGAATATAATTTGATAACACAATATAAGTAAAGAAAAACCATTGTTTAAAACACTGTTGTAACTGGTTTAGAAGTAAAACATACAGCACGAGAGACAATTTGAGAAAAGATTTAAACAAGTAAAGACGTTTATGTCCATATATGCATACATGATATACAACTAATGTTTAAACGACCTTCGGACGGATAACTGATACCCACCAGACCACATCCAAACGAGGAAAAGGAAATAGGGCGAACTAGCCTTCCTAAGTCCTTTAAACATTATTTATATAACTATACAAATACAGGCATGCATTTAACGAAGTAAAAGCATAGAAGAAAACTTTGATGAAAACTTTGGAAAACCTTTACACATAAGAAATTTACGACTTGATGTCAGTTTGTAAAACAAGTTTGAAAATCTTTGAAAATCCTTTGAAAAACCTTTCATAACAACTTTGAAAATGATTTGTATAAAACAGATTAAGTGAAGAAAAACCTTTGGAAAACCTTTAACAAGCATTGAAATCGAGATTGGAAAATCTTAAGCTAGATAAAACAGTATAACATGCAAAAATCCATTTTGCTATACAGTTATTAATCACATGTGATTGATCTAATAACTATACAGTTCAACTTGTATCCCCCCCCTATAAAAGCAATTAAAATCATTTAAAAGGTTAATTCATGGGTATGAACTCACCTATTGTAAGTGGATCGGATGGAGGTGCCGGTTGGGTGCTCGGTGTCAAGTGAAGACTTGAACACACTTAGTGACCTAGTAACTTATGAAGGCATATGTTTACATACAATTAGTGTTTATAATACTAAATTTAAACATGTATACGCATCCTAATGTGCGGAAAACACTTTGGTCAAGTGCTAGGAGGCTATTAGGTTGCAATAAGGGAGTGTATGACCTAGTTAGGGAGTTTACTCTTCAAGAGTAAACTCTTTATGGATTTTTCGGCCCTAAGACCATATCCCCATGAGTTTACGGCCGTAAACTCATGGGTGGTGTGTTCTTGGATGCTTTAAGGTCTTACAACACTTTTGGAATTAGGTTAGGTTCAATTCTAGGGCATAGGAAGTGGTTTACTCATCAAATGGACCAATTTAAGGAGTTTACGGCTGTAAACAAGGAGTTTACGGTCGTAAACTCTTACATGCCCTTTCCTTTTGTGTATTAAGGTCTTAAATGGAATGGTATAAAGTTCTATGCATTTTTCCAAGCCGTATAGGGAAGTTAGGGCATCATTTGGCCTCTTTAAGGGAGTTTACGGCCCATGGACCAATCCTTAGGGGGGGTTTATGGCTGTAAACTCTTATGTCCATAGTTTCTTTGATGTTTAATGCCCTTACTTCAATGGTGGTTGCTTCTAGACATTTACCCAAGCCATGGGAGGTGTTTGAGGGCAATTCTAACACCTTAAAAGGTGTTCATGGCCCATGAAGAGGGGTTTATGGTCCAAGAGTGTTCTTGAGCCATAAACTCATGTTTACCCTCCATATGATAAGGTTTTGGTGTTCTAAGCTCATATGTGCAAGTCCACAAGTCATATCTAAGCCCCAAGAGTGATCTAGAAGGGTTTTGGGGCTTCAAAACCCCACTTATGGGTGTTTGCGGTCCAAGAGTGTTCTTGGGCCGTAAACAAATGATTTTGCCCCTTTTGGATGTCTTAAACACGAATTTGCATGTTAAATGAGCTAAACAACAAGTTAGGGTAGATCACTTACTAGTTTGGAGCTTGAAAGACGCGTTTTTGGATCAAAATCGGCTTTGTAGAGAGAGATAAAGAGAGAGAGAGAGTAGAGAGAGGGTGGAAAGGCTTCAAATGGAGTCCACTCACCCTTATATAGGGGTTGAGTTTGTGGCTCGGAGGAAATTTACCCGATACCGACGTTAAACGGGGCTTTTGGTCGCACCCGATTAAATGGTGGTAATTTGACTTGGTTGTAACTAAAATTTTTCAAGGGAATATTGAGGGTGTTTCTATTTTGTTCCAACCCATATGAAGTCATAATAAAAGTCCCAATATAATTAACCTAATCCAAAAAGGTTAACGGACAATTTACTAAAGCAAATTTTTATTAACGAAAAAAAAGGTTAAAATGACGGGATAAATTTTGGGTTGTCACACCATGTTTGTTGGAGTTTACGGCCCAGGGGAGTTTACTCCTGGCCGTAAACTCTGAATTGGTCACCAAAAGGGGCTTAAAACTCTAAGTGCTTAAGTGGTTAAGTGCTCCAAAGCTTTAAATAAGTGTTTGGGTGGGTTTAAGGTTTTAAAATGACCTTGTATGGTGTTTACGGCCCTGGGACCACTCCCCCATGAGTTTATGGCCATAAACTCATGGTAAGAAGTACCATTTCGTGTATTGGGATCCCTAGTTCAAAGGTGTAATGTTATTTGCTAATATCCAAGGCTTACTAGGGTGTTAGGGTGTCATTTGCACCCTTAAAAGGGGTTTACGGCCCAAGAACATGCCTTGGTCGTAAACTCCTTGAATCCCTTGATTTCTTATGTTTTCTAAGTCCTAAACATGATAAACTTAGTGCAGAATGAGTTGGATGAAGAGTACTTACGATCTAGGAGCTTGAATGGTCGGTTTGGGCCAAGAACACTAGTGTATGTTCTTGGTGTTCTTGGTGAAAGTTGAAGATCTACAAAATGGAATGATTTCATAGATGAAATCATGTAAGATTACTAGTTCATGTAAGATATCAACTGGTTAAGACAATAAGCTTACGAGTTTTGAAGATTGGGGACGAAGATCGGGATGATACTTGAGAGGATTTGGGCCAAATGGAAGGGAGGAATGAAGAAATGACCACCTCATCATCATATAAGCAAGAGTTTACGGCCCACATGGAGTTTACGGCCATAAACTCCCATGTGTTGGCCGTGAACTCCTTGCCCCTGTTTAAGGTCATTTCATTTAGCGGTAACCTCAGCCGATAAACCCTGACACTTATTCCTTAAGTGTACAAGGCTTAGAATGCTCAAATAAACTCATATTTGCTCTAAAAGATAACAACAATGAGTTTGACTTTCAAAGAAGTGTTAAGCTGAACTGGATGGAAAATTTCGGGTTGTCATAATTGTTTCATTCGTGGGTTGCAGATTGGAAGTCAATGCAATTTAGCAAAGCATTGATGAGCATTGTTTTATTACTTGTTTCCACATTGGAGTTCTATGCAATTTAGCAAAGCATTGATGAGCATTGTTTAATTCTTGAGTTCCACAATAGAAGTAGTATTTGCAATTTAGCAAAGCTTTCATGAGTATTGTTTAATTCTTGAGTTCCACATTATATGCTTATGCAATTTAGCAAAGCATTGATGAGCATTGTTAAATTGTTGAATTCCACAATAGAAGTAGTCTTTACAATTTAGCAAATCTTTGATGAACATTGTTTAATTCTTGAGTTCCACAATAGAAGTGTATGCAATTTAAGCAATGCTTTGATGAGCATTGTTTCATTCTTGAGTTCCACATTAGATGTATATGTAATTTAGCAAAGCTTTGATGAGCATAGTTTAATTCTTGAGTTTCACAATAGAATTAGTCTTCGCAATTTAGCAAATCTTTGATGAGCAATGTTTAATTCTTGAGATCCATAATAAATGTCTATGCAATTTAAGCAAAGCTTTGATGAGCATTGTTTCATTCTTGAGTTCCATATTAGAAGTCCATGCAATTTAGGAAAGCTTTGATTAGCATTGTTTAATTCTAGAGTTCCACAATAGAAGCAGTCTTCGTAATCTAGCAACGGTCTGATAAGCATTGTTTTATTTTTGAGTTCCACAATAGAAGTCTATGTGATTTAGCTAAGCTTTGTTGAGCATTGTTTCATTCTTGGTTTCCACATTGGAAGTCTATGCAATTTAGCAAATCATTGATGAGCATTGTTTAATTCTTGAGTTCCACAATAGAAGTAGCCTTTGCAATTTAGCAAAGCTTTTATGAGAATTGTTTAATTCTTGAGTTCCACAATAGAAGTATATGCAATTTAAGCAAAGCTTTGACGAGCATTGTTTCATTCTTGAGTTCCACATTAGAGCTCTATGCAATTTAAGAATGCTTTGATGAGCATTGTTTAATTCTTGAGTTCCACATTGGAATCCATTGCAATTTAGCAAAGCATTGATGAGCATTGTTTAATTGTTGAATTCCACAATAGAAGTAGTCTTTGCAATTTAACAAAGCTTTGATGAGCAATGTTGAATTCTTGAGTTCCACAATAGAAGTGCATGCAATTTAAGCAAAGCTTTGATGAGCATTGTTTATTTCTTGAGTTCCACATTCGAAGTCTATGCAATTTAGCAAAGCTTTGATGAGCATCGTTTAATTCTTTATTTCGACAATAGAAGTGTATGCAATTTAAGCAAACCTTTGATGAGCATTGTTTCATTCTTGAGTTCCACAATAGAAGTCTATGCAATTTAGCAAATGTCACACCCCAAAACCAAGAACGGCGGAAACGTTCTGGGGCAGAGGACGTCATGTAATGTATCACAACAATGTAAAGTAGTAATTTTAATTACAAATGTGCTCTTTCATAGTATAAGACAACATAATGAATAATCAAAATAAAAGACGAGTCTGAACTGCTCCGTCATCACAAAACCTGGTCATCGTACCTGTCTATTTGTGACCTGAGAATACAAGTTATTTTGAAAGCGAGTATCAGCCAAAAAGCTGGTGAATTCATAAGTATTAATGTGTCTTTGATTTGTAAAACTTGTAATGAAAGACTTGACATTGTTTTGAAAGAAAGTTCGTATAAGTATAAATATGTTTGTAAAACAACCGTAAACGTTTGAAAAACCCTAGAAATCCCTATGATTCCTATTAGTATAAAAGGAAGTCTTCTACCAAGACCTAACTGTTTTGAGAGTAGTCTTCTACCAAGACCCGACTGTTTTGAAAGTAGTCTTCTACCAGGACCCGACTGTTTTGAAAGTAGTCTTCTACCAGGACCCGACTGTTTTGAAAGTAGCCTTCTACCAAGACCCGACTGATTTGAAAGCACCCTTCTACCAAGACCCGACTGTACTACTATTATTATTAATATAAGAAATTGTATCCTTAGGTACTAGGATACTCAAATATAATTCACCTCATCGGTTATGTGAATGTGTCACAAGATAAAGGTAATAATATAAATAGCTTAAGTATTATCCTTTTGTACTAGCATAACTAACAGTGTTAACTGAAGACATCCGTAGATGTACATTTACCTCAGTAGCTAACAGCTGGGTGTAGGAATAGTTAGTCCCTTAAAGTATACCTATACTGGTATCAACCGTAGACATCCGTGGATGTGCATTTACCTCTGTAGCTAATAGAGATTCCAGGAATGGTTAGTCCCGCAATGTATCCTTTGGTACTAGGATATTAAGTCCAATCTATCTCGTAGATTATGTGATTGTATCACAAAATAAAGATAAGAAGGAGAATTATATAACAGTATCTATACATATAATATGTAATAGTAACTCATCGTATAGTATCTACGTAACGGTATCCATGTAAAAGTATCCAACTAGGGATATATGAACGTATACCTTTGCTACCCAAAGGTAATCAACTGACTGAAAGGAACTATTATGTCCATATATGTACACATGATATATAACTAAATATCTAAACGACCTTCGGACGGATACCCAACACCCACCAGACCACATCCCAACGAGGAAAAGGAAATAGAGCGGGTTAGCCTTCCTAAGTCCTTTAAACATTACTTATATAACTATACATATACAGGCATGCTTTTAACACGGTATCTATGTAAACGTACTCATGTAAGCATATCTATGTAAACGTACTCATGTAAGCGTATCTATGTAAACGTACTCATACAACATGTAATGTATTAGTATAGACACATGAATGAGCTGACCCTTGTGTGATTCCTTGTACATGGAATAGTAAGTAGTATCTCCTAAGTGTACTTATAATAGTTACTAACAATATACGTGTATAACCTGAAGTATGCCTTTGCTACTCAAAGGTACTGAACTGACTGAAAGGAAAACTTTTATGTGTACATATGTATACATGATATATAACTAATATTTAGACGACATTCAGACGGATAACCGATACCCCATAGCCACATCCCAACGAGGAAAAGGAAACAGAGTGAGTTAGTCTTCCTAAGTCCTTTAAACATTACTTATATAACTATACATATATGGGCATGCATTTGATAATATAAAAGCATAAAAGAAGTTTTGTAAAACCTTTGAAAATGATTAATATCTAAGAAAATATCGACTTGATGTCAGTTTATAAAACGGTTTGAAAGTATTTGTTTGATAAAACAGTTTAAGTATAAAGAAACCTTTGTTTGAAACACAATTGTAAAAGAGTTTGAAATGAAACATACAGTGTATAGTAAACAATTTAATAAAGAGTTTTCATCATATAAAATGTTTACGAAAATCATTTGAAGAAATCTGTTTGGTAAAACGGTTAACGTATAGTAAATCCATTTGCATGTTAGTTATTAATCACATGTGATTGATATAATAACTAACATGATTCAACTTGTATTCCCCCCATAAAGCATTTAAAAACATGTAGAAACATTTAAAAGGTTAATTCAAGGGGTATGACCTCACCTGCAGTGAGCGGATCGGAAGGAAGTATCGAACAAGTTCTTGGTGTCAAGTGAAGACTTAGACACATACAATGATCCTAATTACATATGAAGGCATATGTATATAACCAATTATTGATTATAACACTAATTAAACATGTATAAACATCCTATTGCGAGGAAAACACTTTGGTCAAGTGCTAGGAGGCTATCGGGTTGCAACAAAGGAGTGTAAGGCCTCATATGGGAGTCTATGGTCCAATGACCATGTTTGTTGGAGTTTACGGCCAAGGGGAGTTTACTCCTAGCCATAAACTCTCAGTTGGTCACCAAAAGGGGCTTAAAACTCTAAGGGCTTTAGTGGTTAAGTGCTCCAAAGCTTTAAACAAGTGTTTAGGTGCGTTTAAGGTCCTAAAATGACCTTGTATGGTGTTCATGGCCCTGGGACCACTCCCCCATGAGTTTATGGCCGTAAACTCATGGTAAGGAGTACCATTTCGTGCAATGAAGTCCTTAGTTCAATGGTGTAAGGTTCTATGTTAATATCCAAGGCTCACTAAAGTGTTAGGGTGTCATTTGCACCCTTAAAAGGGGTTTACGGCCCAAGAACATGCCTTGGACGTAAACTACTTAAATCCCATGATTTCTTATGTTTTCTAAGCTGTAAATATGATAAACCTAGTGTACAATGAGTTGGATCAAGAGTACTTATGATCTAGGAGCTTGAATGGTTGGTTTTGGCCAAGAACACTAGTGTATGTTCTTGGTGTTCTTGGTGAAAGTTGAAGATCTACAAAATGGAATGATTTGACGGATGAAATCATGTAATATTACTAGTTCATGCAATATATCAACTAGTTAAGGCAATAAGCTTACGAAATTTGAAGATCGGGGACGAAGATCGGGATGATAGTTGAGAAGATTTGGGAGGAAATCAGCCAATGGAAATGAAAGAATGAAATAATGGTCAACATATCATTATATAGGATGGAGTTTACGACCCACATGGAGTTTACGGCCGTAAACTCCCATGTGGTGGCCGTGAACTCCAGATCAATGTGTTTAAGGCTCGAACTTTGTGCTATAGCTTCAGCAGATTAACCCCGACACTTATCCCTTAATTGTATAAGGCTCAGAATGCTCAAATAAACTCCTAATTGTGCTAAAAGATAGCATAAATGAGTTTGACTTTTAATGAAGTGTTTGACTGTACTGGTTGGAAAATTTCGGGTTGTCACATCATCCCCCCGTTAGAGGGAATTTCGTCCCGAAATTAGAATTTAGGTAAGGAAGTAGGCATGAAAAATCGAGCAAGGAGGTGGGGAAACTTCCTAATCGATTGATTCTCGCGCTCCCAAGTGAATTCAGGTCCCCGGTTGGCATTCCCGCGAACCTTCGCTCATGGGACGCGGCGTTGCTTCGTCCACTTGACCTCTCGGTCAGTGGTCACTACGGTTCTTCCACAAAGACGAGGCTCTCGTTAATCTCGATCCCGTCGAGTGGGATTAGGAGAGTCCTGACGAAAAGGTACGTTTTCAAGTTCGAGACGTGAAGGGTAAGATGTGCGTTACTGAGTTCGCGGGGTAGGTTGGGTTTGTGAGTTACAGGACCGATTCTGGCAAGAACTTCGGAGGTCCTAACTATTTTGGATTTAGCTTACCACGCTTTCCAAAGCGTATCAAGCCTTCCCATAGTGAGACTTCCAAAAGGATTTGGCCTATCACTTGAAATTCCAAGGTTTTCTTCCTCTTGCTTGTCTTCCCAGTCAAGGGCCACTCCCTTCTGAGTCAAAGTCATAATAGGTTTCGTAATCCGCGAGGAGTTCGGAATGAACTCTCGACAGTAGGTCAACGAGACTCAGAATTTGGCGAATTCCCGTCGGCGTCTTCGATGCTGACAAATTCTCAACTGTTTCGATTTTTGGAGGGGTCCTCAAGAATTTCCACATCAGTAATAGTGTGTCCTAGGAATTCGACTCTTCAATTCAAAAACTCGTATTTAAAGAATTTTGCATAAGGCTCTTCTGATCGTAATGTTTCCATGGTTTGTTGTAGATGCTCTTTATGATTTCCTTCTTACTACGAGAGTAGATAAGTAAGTCATTTACAAGGACAGTGACGAACTGATCCAAGTAAGAATGGTGTACCCTATTCATTAAGTTCATGAATACTATGGGCGTATTCGTCGTATCCGAGGGGCATCACTACGGACTCGTAGCGTCCGCATCGAGTTTGGAAGATTGTCCTCGGGACACCCTTCACTCACACTCGTAACTGGTGATATTCGAATCTTAGGTTTATTTCTGAAAGGTACATCATTCCTTGCGGTTGGTGAACTGATTCATCTATGCGAGGTAGAGAGTGATGATTTCTAATGGAAGTCCTGTTGAGGTCTGCACCACGAGGACTTCCCAAATGTTATCAATACTAGTACTACTCTCGCCCATGCATGCTTAACTGCGGAGTTCTGAAGGGATCCGGTGCATTAGTGCTGGTATGATCGCACCCCTGAATTTTGTCTTCTTGAAGAATAAGACCAGAGCTCCCAAAGGTGAGAAGCTTGGTCTTTTCATTCTGTTGTTGAGTTGTCGTTAAACTGTCCGGACGGTTCTTGTATCATTTTGATTCTGGCCAAGAGAGGAGTTATTATACATGAAAACTTAGCTTATACACGTTATATTATAACCAAGACGGGGCGGATAATAAAATGTGTGATTCTACTCTAGTCCCACATCCCAACGAGGAAAAGAAACTAAGTTAGAAATCTCACATTCTATTGTCTACCAGGTCTTTGTTATATATAACTCGGGAATGTATAAGCGAGGAAAGTCATAATAATAATCTTCTTACGAATCTCTTTCGATGAACTAAGATTTCCTAGTAAAGGCTACTATTGACCCTGGATGTACGTCGATCGTTCAATGAAAAAGAGTATGATCTTGAAGGTTTGACCTACATCCCTATGATGCAATCCTAGTACGGAATGGAAGTATGTTCACGAAGGGTTGACCTACATCCCTATGATGCAGTCCTAGTACGGAATGGAAGTATGATTATGAAGGTTCGACCTACATCCCTATGATGCAGTCCTTAGTAAGGAGTAGAAGTAAGTTCGTACAATGGTCTCAAGACGTTTGTCGTTCAAGCCGAGGTATCGTTGGTTGGTGAATAACATGATCCAACCACTAAAAGAGACATGGAAATGTCTCCGGAGTTAAATTAATTTAGTCCAATGACTTGACTAAAGCATGTTTCAGATAGACTCCAATGAAGGTTTGATGAAAGCATTTGAACAAAAGAGTGACACATAAGTTAGCCGACTGCCAATATCATTGATGTTTAAGATGTAACAAGTTCGGGAAAATTGACCCTACAGTAGGTCTTACATCACATCTGGAGTAGAAAAAGTCCTTGACAGCATAAAGGTCTATCTAAAAGTACTTACAGTACAAGGTAGTCACATAGGAAAGTGCTACATAGAACATAGACAGGAACACAGTTCTTTATAACAAAGAAGGAAAGTAAAGTATCTCCTAATGGCGACAGTCACCCCTATGGTGAACCCTTATTTCAGCTAGTTGACGATCCATATCAAGTAGGTATCTTTCGCACACCCTCTGACGTACTCGGAGCTCTATGACTTCGGCTCGAGCTTAAGGCTTGCAGCAGGGTTTCATGGTTTCTCTCAGATCTCTCATGAATGTGTTCAAGGCAATTGGTATGAATGGTATGCTTTCCTGCTGTCACACCCCAAAACCGATAACGGCGGAATACGTTTCGGGGTGGATGACGTAGTGAACAGTATCATCACAATTGTATAATAGTAGAAACAAGAATCAAACAACCATAGTATTACATAGTGAATTTAATTACATGCGTGTTTTGTAATGTTTAACAATCACTCAAAAGTAATTCGAAAATAAGAGATGGGTCTTGTGTGCTCCACCTTCTCCAAAAATGCTGCGTCTGTACCTGTCTATCTTTGACCTGAAGATACAAGTTATTTTGAAAACAATTATCAGCATAAAGCTGGTGAGTTCATAAGAGTTTAGTGTGAGTTTTTGTATACAAAGCATTAGTATTAAAAATGTATCCTTTATGTTCATAAGTAGTAGAAATTCAGAAAAATCTCATATTTTCCAGGAAATACATTGTAAGTGACAATCTGTGAAAAGTGTACATTCTTTATCTCTTTGAAAACAATTTATTGCAAAGATTCTTTGGCCAATCTTCAAATAACAAATATGTCAAGATAAGTTAAGCCCGTGATCCATGATAGAGGTACGAGCTTCCTTTAGTGATAGATACTTGCTTACTTCGGGATGTGGTTTAACATTTAGTGTAGTGTTTTAGTGTAGTTGTAGGGTATTCCTTGTAATTTACCAATAGTGAGAATAATAGAGAATCCCATGACCTTCCCGGTCATGCACAGTGTAGTGAAGTAGTGGCATCCCTGGGCCTGTACGGCGCGGACTGAGTTAACAGTCGGGATGTAATAGCGTCTGCCCCCGTATAGATCTATACATGTAGAGTCGTCTCCTGCTGGAACACTCTGGGCGTAGTGAATAGAGAATAGAGTATCTCGTAGCGGGTTAGTGTATTATTGTTTGTTTAATGTTTTCTCTATGGTCATAGTGTAGTAATCTTTTAGTATTGATCATAGTGTATTCTCTTACTAGTGTATCGTCTAGTATTAGTGAGTATTATAGTGTAGATAGTAATAACTTTAGCGAGTAGTAGCGGTAGCGACCCTAACCATACCTATTATGGTTATCTTAGTGGGGGTGTTTCTTAGCACGTTAGTGACTTTAGCATTTAGTGGGAGCAGAAATATTCGTATCCCATGCTGATATACAGATTTTATATAAGTAAGAAATCAACGACAGTCGGACGGATAACTACTACCCTAAGCCCACAATCAAACAAGAACAGGAAATAAGGCGAGATATCGGTCCTAAGTCCTCCAAATCTTATTTATATAAATATATCAGAGTGGTTACATTTTATAAGCAAATTGATTTAATAAAAGTATTTTTCCAAAAGAACATTTGAATTCTGATTCACTGTTTAAAAATAGTTTGAAAAGGGTAAAACCCGTTTTTAAGGCATAGGGGCAAATCACATGTGATTTGAACTAAGAGTAGTGAATCACATGCGATTAACCCTTGTAACTCGGAAATCGTTCTGTAAAACTTTGCATAAACATTTATAAGCAACTTGTATCTCCCCCCTAAAACATGTAAAACACTTGAAAGGTTCATTAAAGGGGTATGAACTCACCTGAAATCGCGGAAATCGGGTGAATCGGGTAAATCGGGTAATAGTGTCGATTGAGCGTTTGGTACCAAATAACCACTTGAGCACCTTTTAGGACCCTAATGGCATATGAAATATGTATTTTACAAGAAGTTAATCATCTTATGCTTCTCATTATAGTATTTGGACATTCTAGTATCGTTTTCGGGGTTTTAAGGCCTAGAAAGTGTTCCCGGGAGTGGTATAAGTCCATGGATGATTTACGGGAGGGTCCTAGAGTTTATTCTCTTAGAGTTTATGGCCTAAAAGCCATTCATTGGGAGTTTACGGCCGTAAGCCCCCCTAGGCTTGGCCGTAAACTCTTGTGACACTCCAAAGTGTGTGTTTTGGACCAAGAGGGAAGGATTAAACATCTAAATTTGTGATATTTTAGGGGAGTTTACGGCCAAGACTTGTTCTTGGGCCGTAAACTCCTATAAGTCCTTTAAGGTGATGGTTTTACTTGTACAACATGGTCCCAAATGGCTTAGAAAAATCCTAGAAGGTCCTATAGTGAGTTTGGAGCAATTTGGCACATATTTATGGGGAGTTTACGGCCCAAGAACATCCTTGGCCGTAAACTCTTCATTTGGTGTCAAAATGAAGTGTTTAATGGTACAACACACTTCCATAGGCCTTAGATTAATTCCTTTCATGCATTAGGGTAGTTTAGGGACTTGTTTGACACAATTTCTTGGGTGTTTACGGCCCAAGCTTAGCCTTGGCCGTAAACTCCTCTTTTTGTGTTCAAATGATGTTGTTTAATGCTTTCAAGCCTTCCTTGTTGTCAAGTCTAATTTTCCAAACATCCTAGAAGTGTTTTTGGGGCTTAAAACATGGATTTGTGGGGTGTCTGAGGTGTTTACGGCCTAAGCACATGCTTGGGCCATAAACTCCTTTTTAAGCATCATTCTCTTGTGTTTTAAGGTCCAAACTCTTCTAGTTATAAGCCTTAATTAGTATACTAGCATACAAGAAGGAAAAACTTGGTCTTTGGCTTGGATTTGGGGGTTTACGGCCTAAGGAGCTTCTTAGGCCGTAAACTCCTCTTTGAATCTTGATTCCTATGGTTTTTGGCCCACAAATTCAATGAAGCATGTCTAGAATAAGATAGGGGATGAGTACTTACGTTTGGAAGTCGGAAATTAGTGGAATCGGGGTTGTTTTTGAGTCTAGAGAGAGAAAGTAGAGAGAGAGAGAGTGGGTGTGTAGTGAATGAGTGTTCAAATGTTGGGAACACCATTGCATATGTCTCGAGAATCGTGCCCGATACACGGCTACCCGATGTTTAAAGTTAACTGGGTTAAAACTTTTTACCCGGTGAAGTGGTTGAGAAGGTAAAACCACTCTATTAGGTTAAACGGGGTTAACACCTATGAGACATATTACTTATAATAATATCAAACCATGCTTAAATTTAGATATTCGGATATTGACGATTCCAAATATTACGTAAAATAACGTATAGTGACGCTTTCCGTTAGTGAAAATGGGATTTTTAACGGAATTAGATTTGGGGTTGTCACATCATCCCCCCGTTAGGGGAATTTCGTCCCGAAATTTAGAATACAAACAGATACGATATTACAATACTACTAAGCGAAGAGATGAGGGTATTTGAGTTTCATTTGATCCTCGCGCTCCCAAGTGAATTCCGGTCCTCGCTTGGCGTTCCACCGAACCTTCACAATTGGGATGCAGCTTTGTTTCGTCTGCTTTACTTCACGATCCAATACCTCCGCAGGCTCTTCCATGAAGTTGAGGCTCTCGTTGAGCTCGATCTCGTCGAGGGGAATCACGAGAGTCTCGTCAGACAGACATTTCTTCAAGTTTGAGACGTGGAAGGTCGGATGTATGTTACTTAGCTCGCGGGGTAAGTTTAGTTTGTAAGCTACAGGGCCGATTCTGGCAAGAATCTCAAAAGGCCCTATGTACCTTGGGTTTAACTTTCCACGCTTCCCGAAGCGTATCGTGCCTTTCCAGGGCGAGACCTTCAGAAGGACCCGGTCTCCGACCTGGAATTCCAAGGGTTTCCTTCGTCTGTCGGCGTAGCTCTTCTGTCGATCCCTAGCGGCTTTTAGTCGTTCACGTATCTGTACGATCTTCTCGGTCGTTTCTCTAATGATCTCTGGACCAGTGAGGGCGCTATCAGGAACTCGTCCTTTAGCTAACTGAGTGTCTCCCACCTCGGCCCAGCACAACGGGGATCTGCACTTTCGTCCGTAGAGGGCTTCGAATGGAGCTGCCTTGATGCTCGTGTGATAACTATTGTTGTAGGAAAACTCCACAAGAGGTAAGTGTCTATCCCACGATTTCCCGAAGTCGATCACACAAGCTCGCAGCATGTCTTCTAATGTTTGGATCGTCCTCTCACTTTGCCCGTCAGTCTGCGGATGGTAGGCCGTACTCATATCCAGCCTCGTCCCTAGTGCCTTTTGTAATGATTGCCAAAATCTAGAGGTGAATCTACTATCTCTGTCTGATATAATAGATATAGGGACGCCATGCAATCGCACTATTTCTTTTATATAAGTCCTAGTGAGCTTTTCCATCTTATCCGTCTCTCTGATGGGTAGGAAGTGGGCGGACTTGGTCAACCTGTCAACAATGACCCAAATGGTATCCAATCCACCTGCTGTCTTGGGCAGCTTGGTGATGAAGTCCATTGTGATTCGCTCCCACTTCCATTCTGGTATTTCTGGTTGTTGGAGGAGTCCTGATGGCTTTTGACATTCTGCTTTGACCTTCGCGCAAGTAAGGCACTTACCTACAAAGGTAGCGATCTCCGCTTTCATGTTCGGCCACCAGTAAAGCTTTTTGAGATCCAGGTACATCTTATCTGAACCCGGGTGGACGGAGTAACGAGTGTTGTGTGCTTCTATCATCACCAAATCCCTAAAACCTCCATGGCGTGGAGTCCAGATTCGGTCCATAAAGTAATAGGTTCCGTCACCCTTAACCTCCAGATTTTTATCCATTCCGCGCAGGGATTCTCCCGCCACGTTTTCAGGCTTTAAGGCTTCCAGCTGAGCCTCCTTGATCTGCGTGGATAGATGTGAATGTATAGTCATGGTTAGTGACTTGGTTCTTCATCCGGAATACTCTTTTCTGCTCAGGGCGTCTACTACTATGTTGGCTTTCCCCGGATGATATCTAATTTCACAGTCGTAATCATTAAGTAGTTCGACCCATCGACGCTGTCTCATGTTGAGTTCCTTCTGGTTCAGTATATGTTGGAGGCTTTTATGATCAGTGTACACCACGCTCTTCGTCCCATACAAGTAGTGTCTCCAAATTTTTAGTGCGAAGACGACCGCTCCTAACTCGAGGTCGTGAGTTGTGTAGTTCACCTCATGGTTCTTTAGCTGTCTCGAGGCATAGGCGATAACTTTGCCTCGTTGCATCAAGACACAACCGAGCCCCTGATTGGATGCATCACAGTATACAACAAAATCTTCTGTCCCTTCAGGAAGGGATAATACTGGTGCGGTGCATAGGGCTCTCTTCAGGGTCTGGAATGCCTTCTCCTGTTTCTCTTCCGAGTCGAATGGCACACCCTTCTGTGTTAGCACGGTGAGGGGTTTCGCAATCCGAGAGAAATTTTGGATGAATCGACGGTAGTAGCCAGCGAGGCCTAGAAATTGACGAATTTCTGTAGGCGTCTTTGGTGCTGACCAGTTCTCAATAGCTTTGATTTTGGAGGGGTCCACGTGGATTCCGTCTTCACTGACCACGTGCCCTAAGAATTCTACTCTCCGGATCCAAAACTCGCACTTAGAGAACTTCGCATACAACTTCTCGGATCGCAGGGTTTCCAGTACTAATCGTAAATGGCTTCTGTGCTCTTCCTCGCTCCGAGAGTAGACAAGTATGTCGTCAATAAAGATGATGACGAACTGATCTAGATATGGACGACATACCCTATTCATCAAGTCCATGAATACTGCAGGGGCATTAGTCAGTCCAAAGGGCATCACTACGAACTCGAAATGCCCGTAACGGGTTCGAAAAGCTGTCTTTGGAACATCTTCCTCGAGCACCCGCAACTGATGGTACCCCGATCTAAGATCAATCTTGGAGAAGTAACTGGCTCCTTGGAGTTGGTCGAATAGGTCGTCGATACGAGGGAGAGGATAGCGATTTTTGATCGTGAGTTTATTGAGTTCCCTATAATCGATGCACATCCGAAATGACCCATCCTTTTTCTTCACGAACAAGACTGGAGCTCCCCAAGGTGAGAAGCTCGGTCTTATGAAGCCCTTGCTAAGCAGTTCGTTGAGTTGACCGGATAGTTCTTGCATTTCGGCAGGCGCTAGTCGGTAGGGCGACTTAGCTACGGGAGTAGCTCCTGGGATTAGGTCGATTCTGAATTCAACCTGTCGTTTAGGAGGTAGGCCTGGGAGATCCTCCGGAAAGACATCAGGAAAATCGCATACCACTGGAATGTCCTTTGGATCCTTCGATTTCTGGTTAGTGTCGACGACGTGAGCAAGAAAGGCGCGATATTCTTTGCGCAAGTATTTCTGAGCCTGAATACTAGAGATGATACGAAGGTTTGTACTTGGCTTATCTCCATATATCACTAGGGTCTCTCGATTCGGAAAGTTCAGGCGAATGGCTTTCTCGGAACATAGGATGTCGGCGTAGTGAAGGCTTAGCCAATCCATACCAACAATGACATCGAATTTTTTGATTGAGACTGGTATAAGGTCGATTAAAAAGGGGTGATCATCTAACGTGAGAGTACAACCTATATAGATTTCATTAGAGCTTTCTGTCTTCCCATTAGCCATTTCTACAACGAATGTTTCTTTTAGTGGTTGAGGGGTTTGTTTGAGTAAATGTTTAAAGTTTTGATTCATGAAGCTTCTTTCTGCACCACTATCGAATAAGACACAGGCATAAGAGTTGTTGAGAAGAAACGTACCCGTGACGACTGTGGGATCGGCTACTGCTTCATTGTGACCGATAGCAAGTAACCTTCCAGTTCCCCCAGCATTTGCAGTCTTCGGACAGTTCTTCTTAAAATGGCCCGCTTCACCGCAGCCATAACAAGTTGGGGTCACTCCCGTACCAGGAACCTGTGTGATAGGTTTGGGAGGGGCCTTGCAAAATCGGACAGTATGGCCCTTCCGACCGCAGTTGGAACACTGCAATTCACGGCATGGACCGTTGTGGTGAAAAGGGCACTTGGGACATTTAGGCAAGTTCCCACTGTAAGCTTTCGGTGGGGCTGGAGCAGCTGGTACGACCGGGGTGGTGGCAGCATGAACCGCCACAATTTGCTGATCCCTGGAGGCGGTTTGAGTTTTCTTGCCCTTCTTCTTATCCCACCGTTTCCTTTTTCTGTCAGAGGATCCGGATGGTGCAGTGGTTGTTGTGGTTGTTGCTGCTGGAGTGGAGGAGATTTCGTGATTGATCAGACTCTGGGCCAATTCCTTGGCGCTGTCGAAAGTGGTAGGGCGTGAAGCCAGAACATTTCCTCGATACGGGGGCACTAAACCCCAGATGTAACGCTCAATCTTCTTGCTTTCAGAGGGGATCATGTTGGGACACATAGCCGCCAAGTTGCAAAACCTGGCCGTATAAGTTGTTATGTCGGTCCCCTTCATCTTGAGGTTCCAGAGTTCTTCCTCAAGCTTCTGAACTTCGCCCCTAGGGCAGTATTCTCCTCTCATGAGATCTTTTAGAGTGTCCCAGCCCATGGCATTGGCTGTGACCAAGGAGAGTGCGTTGACATGGCCGTTCCACCATGACAAAGCCCTGTTAGTGAGGGTAGCAGTAGCGAACTTGATTTTGCTCTCCTCGGGACAAGAGCACATCTCGAATACAGCTTCGGTCCTTTCGAACCATTGGGACAACGCCAGAATTCCTCCGGTACCATCGAAGAAAGTAGGTTTACAATTCATGAAGTCCTTATAAGTGCATCCCTGCACTCGTTGGTGGACTTCACCAAATCTAGAATTTCCACCGCTCGCATCACCCGAGTTCATTTGGGCCATGGCTGCTGTTACCGCTGCAGTCACAACCGCTTGGAACAACACCGGATCGAACTGCGGAGGAGGAGGTGGTGGAGGAGGGGTTTGAGTTTCAGGTCTTCCTCTGTTGGGACGCTTTCGTGGGGGCATCCTTCACTGGAAGATCATAGAAATGATAGCAATAGTAAGAGCCTATTGCGAATATGAATAGAGTGTTTCGTGGATTAAATCAACATAGTCCAAGATCAGGGTAAGAGCTATAGCAATAGAGAAATCATCTGCCAATATACTGGTATTAATGATGCAATAGAAGTTCATGAAAATTGACCTAGTAGTAGGTCTTACATCATACCATAGAGAAAATGTTGGCAGTTTAGAGGTTCAGATAGAGTACTTTTAAACTAGGAATGCTTACAGACAAAAGACCTATGGAACATAGAGATAAAAGACTAGTCCTTTAAACAAAAGAGTGAGGTAACTAGATGCCTTCTACTGGCGACTAACTTCTTGAAGGTGTCGATCCTGAGTCCTTTGGCGTGCTCGGAGTTCCCTAATTTCAGCTCGGGATGCTGCCAGCTGATGCTGCAGAGCCTCGTTGGTCCTCCTTGTCCTGTCCATGGCTTCTTCGAGTTGGCGGATGCGAACAGTGTTGAGGTTTGAGTTGGCATCCACTTCTACCACCCGACCTATGGCAGCTTGACTTTGCTCAACATTCCTGGCAATTCTTCGGATCATGATGGGCAGAACCCGATCTGCTGATCCTCCTTCGCTTATGTTGTAGAAACTTCGGTCTCCATTGTAAGGCAAGGGCTGACCCTGCTCCTCGCTCCATCGATGCAAGGACATTGCCCACATAGGAGTGGGGCCCTGAAATGCCGGTCGGGGGTTAGGGTTCGGGGCTTCAGGAGGTTGATTGTTGACTTCTAGCTCGGAGCTCGAGCTATCCGAGAAGCCTTCAGCATGATGATCATCCAAAGGAATAGGGTGATCGTCGTCAGACTCTTCTTCGAGCCACCCTCCATTGCCCTGGTTCGGAAAGTACGGATCACCGGGTAGGTGGAAGCCAGCCATGCTATCTACGCGAGAAGGGGGGGGGGGAAAGAAGATTAATAGACGTACTATTCTAAGATACTTATAGGAGGAATCATTACCAGTTGACCCAATACTTGCATAGTGCATACCGATTACATGTAACCGAAGCAAGATAGTCCTTCGAATAAACCACCCTAACTTCAGACCCCCAATCAAACAAGAACAGGGAATGAAGCAAAGGTTGCAGATTCTGAGTCTATAGCGCCCCAATCACATGTAATCGTGGTGTATCCACTTAGCAACTATTGTCCTACTAGTAACGACCCTTGATGATAACACATACGTATAATCTAGAGATACAGAATACCCCTATAGTATTCTTATGTTAGCGGTATTGTGGTATTTTTGGTAAGTTTTAGACTTGTTGCAACATCACAACCGAACTTAGGCACATGCTAGTCACCCTCAGGAAAACGTAGTTGATCAGGCTACACCACCCTGAAGGTGACTATATGTCTCTAAACCCAATTGTGCTGCCCAACAATCTTAATACTTTTGTTTTGTTCTAGGATGATACTGATTCCTGTGTTTCATAGTGATGTGTGTATATATATACTTAGTTAGATCTTTTAGATACTTAACATTATATATTTTTGGTCAGAGTGTTTTAGTCCCGAAGTGTTTATAGTTCGTATATCTTTTATAGGTTGATATACTTGATTCACTATAGACAATGCTCTGATACCAATCTGTCACACCCCAAAACCGATAACGGCGGAATACGTTTCGGGGTGGATGACGTAGTGAACAGTATCATCACAATTGTATAATAGTAGAAACAAGAATCAAACAACCATAGTATTACATAGTGAATTTAATTACATGCGTGTTTTGTAATGTTTAACAATCACTCAAAAGTAATTCGAAAATAAGAGATGGGTCTTGTGTGCTCCACCTTCTCCAAAAATGCTGCGTCTGTACCTGTCTATCTTTGACCTGAAGATACAAGTTATTTTGAAAACAATTATCAGCATAAAGTTGGTGAGTTCATAAGAGTTTAGTGTGAGTTTTTGTATACAAAGCATTAGTATTAAAAATGTATCCTTTATGTTCATAAGTAGTAGAAATTCAGAAAAATCTCATATTTTCCAGGAAATACATTGTAAGTGACAATCTGTGAAAAGTGTACATTCTTTATCTCTTTGAAAACAATTTATTGCAAAGATTCTTTGGCCAATCTTCAAATAACAAATATGTCAAGATAAGTTAAGCCCGTGATCCATGATAGAGGTACGAGCTTCCTTTAGTGATAGATACTTGCTTACTTCGGGATGTGGTTTAACATTTAGTGTAGTGTTTTAGTGTAGTTGTAGGGTATTCCTTGTAATTTACCAATAGTGAGAATAATAGAGAATCCCATGACCTTCCCGATCATGCACAGTGTAGTGAAGTAGTGGCATCCCTGGGCCTGTACGGCGCGGACTGAGTTAACAGTCGGGATGTAATAGCGTCTGCCCCCGTATAGATCTATACATGTAGAGTCGTCTCCTGCTGGAACACTCTGGGCGTAGTGAATAGAGAATAGAGTATCTCGTAGCGGGTTAGTGTATTATTGTTTGTTTAATGTTTTCTCTATGGTCATAGTGTAGTAATCTTTTAGTATTGATCATAGTGTATTCTCTTACTAGTGTATCGTCTAGTATTAGTGAGTATTATAGTGTAGATAGTAATAACTTTAGCGAGTAGTAGCGGTAGCGACCCTAACCATACCTATTATGGTTATCTTAGTGGGGGTGTTTCTTAGCACGTTAGTGACTTTAGCATTTAGTGGGAGCAGAAATATTCGTATCCCATGCTGATATACAGATTTTATATAAGTAAGAAATCAACGACAGTCGGACGGATAACTACTACCCTAAGCCCACAATCAAACAAGAACAGGAAATAAGGCGAGATATCGGTCCTAAGTCCTCCAAATCTTATTTATATAAATATATCAGAGTGGTTACATTTTATAAGCAAATTGATTTAATAAAAGTATTTTTCCAAAAGAACATTTGAATTCTGATTCACTGTTTAAAAATAGTTTGAAAAGGGTAAAACCCGTTTTTAAGGCATAGGGGCAAATCACATGTGATTTGAACTAAGAGTAGTGAATCACATGCGATTAACCCTTGTAACTCGGAAATCGTTCTGTAAAACTTTGCATAAACATTTATAAGCAACTTGTATCTCCCCCCTAAAACATGTAAAACACTTGAAAGGTTCATTAAAGGGGTATGAACTCACCTGAAATCGCGGAAATCGGGTGAATCGGGTAAATCGGGTAATAGTGTCGATTGAGCGTTTGGTACCAAATAACCACTTGAGCACCTTTTAGGACCCTAATGGCATATGAAATATGTATTTTACAAGAAGTTAATCATCTTATGCTTCTCATTATAGTATTTGGACATTCTAGTATCGTTTTCGGGGTTTTAAGGCCTAGAAAGTGTTCCCGGGAGTGGTATAAGTCCATGGATGATTTACGGGAGGGTCCTAGAGTTTATTCTCTTAGAGTTTATGGCCTAAAAGCCATTCATTGGGAGTTTACGGCCGTAAGCCCCCCTAGGCTTGGCCGTAAACTCTTGTGACACTCCAAAGTGTGTGTTTTGGACCAAGAGGGAAGGATTAAACATCTAAATTTGTGATATTTTAGGGGAGTTTACGGCCAAGACTTGTTCTTGGGCCGTAAACTCCTATAAGTCCTTTAAGGTGATGGTTTTACTTGTACAACATGGTCCCAAATGGCTTAGAAAAATCCTAGAAGGTCCTATAGTGAGTTTGGAGCAATTTGGCACATATTTATGGGGAGTTTACGGCCCAAGAACATCCTTGGCCGTAAACTCTTCATTTGGTGTCAAAATGAAGTGCTTAATGGTACAACACACTTCCATAGGCCTTAGATTAATTCCTTTCATGCATTAGGGTAGTTTAGGGACTTGTTTGACACAATTTCTTGGGTGTTTACGGCCCAAGCTTAGCCTTGGCCGTAAACTCCTCTTTTTGTGTTCAAATGATGTTGTTTAATGCTTTCAAGCCTTCCTTGTTGTCAAGTCTAATTTTCCAAACATCCTAGAAGTGTTTTTGGGGCTTAAAACCCATTTGTGGGGTGTCTGAGGTGTTTACGGCCTAAGCACATGCTTGGGCCGTAAACTCCTTTTTAAGCATCATTCTCTTGTGTTTTAAGGTCCAAACTCTTCTAGTTATAAGCCTTAATTAGTATACTAGCATACAAGAAGGAAAAACTTGGTCTTTGGCTTGGATTTGGGGGTTTACGGCCTAAGGAGCTTCTTAGGCCGTAAACTCCTCTTTGAATCTTGATTCCTATGGTTTTTGGCCCACAAATTCAATGAAGCATGTCTAGAATAAGATAGGGGATGAGTACTTACGTTTGGAAGTCGGAAATTAGCGGAATCGGGGTCGTTTTTGAGTCTAGAGAGAGAAAGTAGAGAGAGAGAGAGTGGGTGTGTAGTGAATGAGTGTTCAAATGTTGGGAACACCATTGCATATGTCTCGAGAATCGTGCCCGATACACGGCTACCCGATGTTTAAAGTTAACTGGGTTAAAACTTTTTACCCGGTGAAGTGGTTGAGAAGGTAAAACCACTCTATTAGGTTAAACGGGGTTAACACCTATGAGACATATTACTTATAATAATATCAAACCATGCTTAAATTTAGATATTCGGATATTGACGATTCCAAATATTACGTAAAATAACGTATAGTGACGCTTTCCGTTAGTGAAAATGGGATTTTTAACGGAATTAGATTTGGGGTTGTCACACCTGCGTTGGCATCAACCTCTGCGATGTGATGGAGAGCTGTCCTGCCCTGAATCTCATTTTGGGCAACTCTACGGACTAGGATTGGTAGAATTCTGTCTGCTGAGCTCCCTTCGCTTATGGTTGTAGAAGCTTAGGTCTCTATTAAACGGCCTAGGTTGATCTTGCTTTTCGCTCCATGTGTCCAAACCTTATACTCAAGGGGGCGTCGGGCCATGAAAAAGTCGAACGAAGGTTAGGATTTGGAATGGGAGCTACCGGGGGTAGGTTCTCAACTTCGGGTTCGGAGTTATCATCATCCGAAAGGTCTTCAGCATGGTGATCATTCAAAGGGATTGGATGATCATTCTCGGGTTCTTCTCTACCCCATCCATCATTCGGAAGGTACTGGTTGTCGTGGGGATGGAGTCCAGCCAGGTTATCTAGGCGAGAATTGGGGTCAAGAAGTAGTTATCTAGACGAACTAACTAGATAATTATAAGAAGATCTTTATTAGTTACATCACTATTTGTAAAGTGCATACCGATTATATGTAATTAAACAGGATAGGCCTTCGAATAAGTGACCTTAACTCCAAATTCACAAGGAATAGGAGTAAAGCAAAATTTCACAGATTCGGAGTCTATATCATCCTGGTTACATATAACCTTAATGTATCCACTTAGCAACTATTGACCTAGTAACGAAGATCCTCTTTTTCTTTAGTTCTCAAGTATAAAGTACTTATAGTAACATCAAATACCCCTACGGTATTTCATTGTGGTAGTGTTGGTAAGTTTTTAGACTTGTTGCCACATCACAACCATTCTTGGGCATATGCTAATCACTCTTCGGACCAGCATAGTTGATCAGGCTATGCCACTCCCAAGACTAACCATACATCCCCAAGCTTACTTGTGATATTCAACAACCGTAATACTTTTGTTCTTGTCATTATGACACGGATTTTAGTATGAATGCAGGCACGTACACTCAATCAAATATTTTATTATTTAAAGTATAAACTCATGGTTAGAGTATTTTTAATCCCATTGTATTTAAAGTTAGTATATCTTTTATGGGTTGATATACTTAATTCACTATAAACAGTGCTCTGATACCAATCTGTCACACCCCAAAACCAAGAACGGCGGAAGCGTTCTCGGGCGGAGAACGTCATGTAATGTATTACAACAATGTAAAGTAGTAAACAAGCAACAACATCATCCATTTCATTAATAGTATAATTGTAATTACAAGTGTGTTCTTTCATAGTATAAGACAACATAATGAATAATCAAAATAAAAGACGAGTCTGAACTGCTCCATCTTCACAAAACCTGGTCGTCATACCTGTCTATTTGTGACCTTAGAATACATGTTATTTTGAAAGCGAGTATCAGCCAAAAAGCTGGTGAATTCATAAGTATTAATGTGTCTTTGATTTGCAAAACTTGTAATGAAAGACTCGAAATGGTTTTGAAAGAAAGTTCGTATAAGTATAAAAATGTTTGTAAAACAACTGTAAACGTTTGAAAAATCCTAGAAATCCCTATGATTCCTTTTAGTATAAAAGGAAGTCTTCTACCAAGACCTAACTATTTTGAGAGTAGTCTTCTACCAAGACCCATTTGTTTTGAAAGTAGTCTTCTACCAAGACCCGACTGTTTTGAAAGTAGTCTTCTACCAAGACCTGACTATTTTGAAAGTAGCCTTCTACCAAGACCCGACTGATTTGAAAGTAGCCTTTTACCAAGACTCGACTGTACTACTATTATTATTAATATAAGAAATTTTATCCTTAGGTACTAGGATACTCAAATATAATTCATCTCATCGGTTATGTGAATGTGTCACAAGACAAAGGTAATAATATAAATAGCTTAAGTATTGTCCTTTTGTACTAGGATAACTAACAGTGTTAACTGAAGACATCCGTAGATGTACATTTACCTCTGTAGCTAACAAATGGGTGTAGGAATAATTAGTCCCTTAAAGTATACTTATACTCGTATCAACCGTAGACATCCGTGGATGTGCATTTACCTCTGTAGCTAATAGAGATTCTAGGAAAGGTTAGTCTCACAAAGTATCCTTTGGTACTAGGATATTAAGTCCAATCTATCTCGTCGATTATGTGATTGTATCACAAAATAAAGATAAGCAGGAGAATTATATGACAGTATCTATACATATAATATGTAATAGTAACTCATCATATAGTATATACGTAACGGTATCCATGTAAAAGTATCCAACTAGAGATATATGAACGTATACCTTTGCTACTTAAAGGTACTGAACTGACTGAAAGGAACTATTATGTCCATATATGTACACATGATATATAACTAAATATCTAAACGACCTTCGGACGGATACCCAACACCCACCAGACCACATCCCAACGAGGAAAAGGAAATAGAGCGGGTTAGCCTTTCTAAGTCCTTTAAACATTACTTATATAACTATACATATACAAGCATGCTTTTAATAGGGTATCTATGTAAACGTACTCATGTAAGTGTATCTATGTAAACGTACTCATATAAGCGTATCTATGTAAACGTACTCATGTAAGTGTATCTATGTAAATGTACTCATGTAACATGTAATGTATTAGTATAGACTCATAAATGAACTGAACCTTGTGTGATTCCTTGTACTTGGAATAGTAAGTAGTATCTCCTAACTATACTTATAATAGTTACTAACAATGTACGTGTATAACCTGAAGTATGCCTTTGCTACTCAAAGGTACCGAACTGACTGAAAGGAAAACTTTTATGTCTACATATGTATACATGATATATAACTAATATTTAGACGACATTCAGACGGATAACCGATACCCCATAGCCACATCCCAACGAGGAAAAGGAAACAGAGTGAGTTAGTCTTCCTAAGTCCTTTAAACATTACTTATATAACTATACATATATGGGCATGCATTTGATAATATAAAAGCATAAAAGAAGTTTTGTAAAACCTTTGAAAATGATTAATATCTAAGAAAATATTGACTTGATGTCAGTTTATAAAACGGTTTGAAAGTATTTGTTTGATAAAACAGTTTAAGTATAAAGAAACCTTTGTTTGAAACACAATTGTAAAAGAGTTTGAAATGAAACATACAGTGTATAGTAAACAATTTAATAAAGAGTTTTCATCATATAAAATGTTTACGAAAATCATTTGAAGAAATCCGTTTGGTAAAACGGTTAACGTATAGTAAATCCATTTGCATGTTAGTTATTAATCACATGTGATTGATATAATAACTAACATGATTCAACTTGTATTCCCCCCATAAAGCATTTAAAAACATGTAGAAACATTTAAAAGGTTAATTCAAGGGGTATGACCTCACCTGCAGTGAGCGGATCGGAAGGAAGTGTCGAACAAGTTCTTGGTGTCAAGTGAAGACTTAGACACATACAATGATCCTAATTACATATGAAGGCATATGTATATAACCAATTATTGATTATAACACTAATTAAACATGTATAAACATCCTATTGCGAGGAAAACACTTTGGTCAAGTGCTAGGAGGCTATCGGGTTGCAACAAAGGAGTGTAAGGCCTCATATGGGAGTCTATGGTCCAATGACCATGTTTGTTGGAGTTTACGGCCAAGGGGAGTTTACTCCTAGCCATAAACTCTCAGTTGGTCACCAAAAGGGGCTTAAAACTCTAAGGGCTTTAGTGGTTAAGTGCTCCAAAGCTTTAAACAAGTGTTTAGGTGCGTTTAAGGTCCTAAAATGACCTTGTATGGTGTTCATGGCCCTGGGACCACTCCCCCATGAGTTTATGGCCGTAAACTCATGGTAAGGAGTACCATTTCGTGCAATGAAGTCCTTAGTTCAATGGTGTAAGGTTCTATGTTAATATCCAAGGCTCACTAAAGTGTTAGGGTGTCATTTGCACCCTTAAAAGGGGTTTACGGCCCAAGAACATGCCTTGGACGTAAACTACTTAAATCCCATGATTTCTTATGTTTTCTAAGCTGTAAATATGATAAACCTAGTGTACAATGAGTTGGATCAAGAGTACTTATGATCTAGGAGCTTGAATGGTTGGTTTTGGCCAAGAACACTAGTGTGTGTTCTTGGTGAAACTTGAAGATCTACAAAATGGAATGATTTCATGGATGAAATCATGTAATATTACTAGTTCATGCAATATATCAACTAGTTAAGGCAATAAGCTTACGAGATTTGAAGATCGGGGACGAAGATCGGGATGATAGTTGAGAGGATTTGGGAGGAAATCAGGCAATGGAAATGAAAGAATGAAATAATGGCCAACATATCATCATATAGGATGGAGTTTACGACCCACATGGAGTTTATGGCCGTAAACTCCCATGTGGTGGCCGTGAACTCCTGATCAATGTGTTTAAGGCTCGAACTTCGTGCTATAGCTTCAGCAGATTAACCCCGACACTTATCCCTTAAGTGTATAAGGCTCAGAATGCACAAATAAACTCCTAATTGTGCTAAAAGATAGCAGAAATGAGTTTGACTTTTAATGAAGTGTTTGACTATACTAGATGGAAAATTTCGGGTTGTCACAGCAAAGCTATGATGAGCATTGTTTAATTCAAGAGTTCAACAATAGAAGTAGTCTTCGTAATTTCGCAAAGGTTTGATGAGCATTGTTTCATTCTTGAGTTCCACAATAGAATTCTTTTCAATTTAAATAAAGCTTTGATGAGAATTTTTTTAATTTTTGAGTTCCACAATAGAATTTTATGCAATTTAAGCAAAGCTTTGATGAGGATTTTTTAATTCCTGAGTTCCAAAGTAGAAGTCTATGTAACTTAGCAAATGTGACAACCCGAAATTTTCATTGGTTCAAACTTTAAAGTCGAGCACTTAAATTAAAAGTCAATTACATTCCTATTAATTGTTAGCCAATTTTTAAGTCTGTTTGAGTGTTTTTAGTATTTATTCGTCAAACGAACGGATGAAAGGAAGTACCGTCTCAAGTCTTGGAGTTGCAAAACCGCACATACCACCTTAATAAGGAGTTCACGGCCAAACTTTTAGAGTTTGGGCCATAAACTCCCTAGTGGCCGTGAAATCATGCCTTAGGCATGAGTTTACTCCCCAAACTCCTCACTTTTCACTTCCATTCTCAAGAACACCCTCTATTCTGTCTCAACTATCATCCCGTCTTTCACCCGATCTCCCGAAAATGTAAGTGTTACTCGACTTGATTTGTTGTTATAACATAACAACTAATGTTTATACATCATTTCATCCATTCAATTTTGTGTTTTACTTAGATCTTCAAAACACCAAGAACACACACTAGTGTTCTTGGACCTTAAACCCCAAATCAAGCTTCTATCTTGTAAGTACAATTACCCTAGCTTCTTGGGTGCTTAATATGAACTTGATAACACTTGAAAATCATCAAATAACACAAGAACAAAGGAGTTTACGGCCAAGGATGTTCTTGAGCCGTAAACCCCTTTTTTAGTGGTAATATGGACATTAGTCCCTTCCTAAGCCTTGGATGCCAACCTTGAACCTTCCTAGAAGTGTTTAAGACCTTAAACAACAATCAAACCATGTCCCTAAGAGAGTTTACATCCGTGAACACATAAGAATGTGGTCATTTGGCAGTAAACTCCACAAGGTGGTCTTGTTATGCTCCTAATGCTTTCCTAAGGCTTGGACTTGATCATTTGATGACCAATCATGACTTGTAAGACCTCAAAACACAATTTAGCACTTAGTACCATGAGTTTACGGCCCTAAGATCATGGGGAAATGGTCATGGGCTGTAAACTCCATAAAGGGGTGGTTCATGGGCCATAAACTCCAATGCCATGTCATACAACCCTTAGGTGCAACCCTTTGGTGCCTATAGCACTTGAATCAAAGTGTTTCCATGACCTAGGGTGTCTTAACTTGATTAATTAGTTATTAATTGACTAATTTGATTACATATATGTTTATTATATGATAACTAGGACCGTTGTGTGTGTTCTAGTCCTCACTTGACACCTAGCAACTTGTCCGACACTTCTGAACAAACCACTCACTGCAGGTGAGTTCATACCCCTTAATTAACCTTGTAAATGTTTTTAAATGTTTATAAATGCTTTATGGGGGGAATACAAGTTGAATCATGTTTAGTTATTATATTAATCACATGTGATTAATAACTAGTCTGCAAATGGATTTACTATACGTTAACTGTTTTACCAAATAGATTTCTTCTAATGACTTTCTTAAACGTTTTTACATGTTTAAAACTCTTTATCAAGCTGTCTTACATACTGTAAGTTCCCTTTCAAACTCTGTTACAAATGTGTTTTCAAACAAAGGTTTTCCTTATACTTAAACTGTCTTATCAAACAAAATACTTTCAAATCGTTTTACAAACTGACATCAAGTCATCGTTTCTTAGTATTAAACTTTTCAAAGGTTTTACAAAACTTCTTTTGTGCTTGTATATTGTCAAATGCATACCCATATATGTATAGTTATATAAGTAATGTTTAAAGGACTTAGGAAGGCTAGTTCACTTTATTTCCTTTTCCTCGTTGGGATGTGGCTTTGGGGTATAGGTTAGTCATCCGAATGTCATCTAAATATTAGTTATATACCATGTATACATATATAGACATAAAAGTTTCCTCAGTTAGTTCAGTACCTTTGGGTAGCAAAGGCATAATTTCGGTTATACACGTACATTATTAGTAACTATTATAGGTATAGTTAGGAGATACTACTTACCATTCCAAGTACAAAGAATCACACAAGAGTCGGTTCATTCATGAGTCTATACTAATACATAGATACGCTTACATGATTACGCTTACATATATATACGTTTACATAGATACGCTTACATGAACACGCTTACATGATTACGCTTACATATATACGTTTACATAGATACGCTTACATGATTAGGCTTACATATATAAGTTTACACAGATACGCTTACATGAATATGCTTACATGATTACGTTTATATATATACGTTTACATAGATACGCTTACATGAATACGCTTACATGAGTACGCTTACCTGAATACGCTTACATGAGTACGTTTACATAGATACGCGACATGAGTACGTTTACATAGATACGCATACATGAGTACGTATAAATATACGATAATAGAACAGACATAACTAGGTGCTATAGCATGGAACAATTTCAGGATCTAACTATACCAATGAATCACTAACGCATTGTGATAGTTATATTGGGTATTCATGATCATAGTAATGTGGATGTTTGCGGCTTACAATCATGTAGGGGTCGCGTGTGGGTCCCAAAATCTCTTTGACAGGGGAGCGTCTAGCCTGGGATCTAGCCAGCACATTATGCCTTAACCCTCAAGTAAGGCAAAATAGTACAAAAGTTGTCACTTATAATAAATACTACAGTACTTACGACAATTACAAAAGGATATAAAACTCCAGTCAATATTTTATTAATACCTTTACTATATGTCTTATTCACATAATCGATGAAGTAGGTTAGATAATAATAATAATAGTCGTAAAGTCGGGTCTTGGTAGAAGGCTACTTTCAAAACAGTCGAGTCTTGGTAGAAGACTACTTTCAAAACAGTTAGGTCTTGGTAGAAGACTACTTTCGAAATAGTTAGGTCTTGGTAGAAGATTCCTTTATACTAATAGGAGTCATAGGGATTTCTAGGGTTTTTCAAACGTTTTCAACTAATTACAAACATTTTCATACTTATACAGACTTTCTTTCAAAACAATTTCAAGTCTTTCATTACAAGTTTTACAAATCAAAGACACATTAATACTTATGAATTCACCAGCTTTTTAGCTGATTCTCGCTTTCAAAATAACTTGTATTCTCAGGTCACAAATAGACAGGTACGACGACCAGGTTTTGTGAAGACGGAGCAGTCCAGACTCGTCTTTTATTTTGATTATTCATTATGTTGTTGTATACTATGAAACAACACACTTGTAATTAAAATTATACTATTAATGCAATGGATGATGTTGTTGCTTGTTTACTACTTTGCATTGTTGTGATACTTTACATGACGTCCTCCGCCCTAGAACGTTTCCGCCGTTCTTGGTTTTGGGGTGTGATAGATTGGTATCAGAACATTGTTTATAGTGAATTAAGTATATAAACCCATAAAAGATATACTAACTATAAATACAGTGGGATTAAAAATACTCTGACCCAGAGTTTATACTTTAAATAATAAAATATTTGATTGAGCATACGTGCCTGGATTCATACTAAAATCCGTGTCACAATGACAAGAACAAAAGTATTACGATTGTTGAATATCACAGGTAAGCTCGGGGATGTATGGTCAGTCTTGGGAGTGGCATAGCCTGATCAACGATGCTGGTCCGAAGAGTGATTAGCATATGCCCGAGAATGGTTGTGATATGGCAGCAAGTCTAAAAACTTACCAACACCACCATAGTGAAATACCATAGGGTATTTGGTTTTACTATAAGTACTTTATACTTGAGAACTATAGAAAAAGGGGATCTTCATTATTAGGTCAATAGTTGCTAAGTGGATACATTAAGGTTATATGTAACTAGGATGATATAGACTCGGAATCTGTGAAATTTTGCTTTACCCCCATTCCTCGTGAATTTGGAGTTAAGGTCACTTATTTGAAGGCCTATCCTGTGTGATTACATATAATCGGTATGCACTTTACAAATATTGATGTAACTAGTAAAGATCTTCTTATAATTATCTAGTTAATTCGTCTAATAACTACTTCTTGGCCCCAATTCTCGCGTGGATAACATGGCTGGACTCCATCCCCACGGAAACCCGTACCTGCCGAACGAAGTCATTGTTGGATGGTTTGGAGAAGAATCGGGGAATGATCATCTGATCCCTTTGAATGATCACCATGATGAAGACCTTTCAGATGGTGCTAACTCCGAACCCGAAGTTGAGAACCTACCCCAGGCAGCTCCCTTTCCAATTCCTAACCCTCGTCTGGCTTTTCATGGCTCGACGCCTCCTTGGTTAGAATGCTTAGAAACATGGAGCCATGGACAGGATCAGCCCATGCCATTTAATGGAGACCGAAGCTTTTATGACCTGAGCAATGGGGGCTCAACAGACTGAATCTTGCCAATCTTGGTCCGCAGAGTGGCCCGAAGTGAGATTCAAGGCAGGACAGCACTACATCATATCACAAAAGTTGTCACCAATGCGAGAATGCATACCCTTCGCACCATTCGTCTGGAAGATGCTCGTGAGAGATATGAGAGAGACCATGAAACCCTTCTTCAAGCACTGGCTGAATCACGAGCCGAAGTCATAGAACTCCGAGTACGCCAGAGGGTGTACGAAAGACACCTGCTTGATGTGGAACGTCAACTGGATGAACTAAGGGTTCACCAGAGGGATGACCGTCACCAGTAGCAGATGCCTTACTTTCTTACCCTGTTGAAAGGAATCGTTTTTTTCCTATCTATGTCCTATGTGGCATTTTTTTCTATGAAACTGCCTTGTACTGTAGGTACCTTTAGTTAGGCCTTTATGCGGCCAAAACCTTTCTACTCTAGATATGATGTAAGACCTTCCACAAGGTCAATTTTTCCCGAACTTATTACATCATGAATATCAAAGATATTGACAGTCGGCTAACTTCTGTGTTATTCTTTATTCAAATACATTCATCGTGCTATCATGGGAGTCTATTTGAAGCCCACCCTATTCGAGTTATTGAACTAGGGAAATTTAGCTCAGGGATCATTCCCAATTCTTTTTCAAGGGTTGGATCATGTTATTTACCAACCGATGGTACCCTGTTTTAAACGCTAAGCATCTTAAGACCATTCTACGAACATACTTCCACTCTTTACTAGGACTGCATCATAGGGATGTAGGTCAAACCTTCATGAACATACTTCCAATCCGTACTAGGACTGCATCATAGGGATGTAGCTCAAACTTTCGAGAACATACTTTTACTCTTTACTTGAGCGATCGAAGTACATCTAGGGTCAACCCAAAATTGCTCATAAAATCCTTATCTTTTGTGTTATAGAATCATGTTGTCGTTCAGAAACAGTCAACCGAACAACGAAACCCCTGCCTTTCCTATGGACACCGCTACTTTCCAAGCCGCAGTTACAGCTGTTGTGATGGCTGCCATGACAGCTGTCCTTGCAAACTGTAACGCTATCAACGCAAGCAATGCTGACGAATGGGTTGAAAATCCCGATCGTAGTATCAATCCAGTAAGCCAACAAACGATAACAGTCGCAGGCTCGCGAAGCCACAACTCATAGTTCAAGAAACGGAAGCGTCAAGCCCAAAAGGGACACAAGCAATATGAGGGGAAGCTCCCAAAGTGTAGCAAGTGTAGCTATCATCATAATGGAGCCTGCCGGGTATTGCAATATATCAATTGCAACAGACTGGGACACATTGCCTGTTTCTGTGGAACCACCACCACTAGAGACAGCCAGGGTTGCTATTATTTTGGTGAGACTGGACACTATAAAAGAAATTGCCCAAAAAGGGAGAACAACAAAAGCACCCACGTCCACATGACACCTCGTTTCCACCACCGATGCTAGTACTAGCCCGATATGTCACCAATGCGGTGAGATAAGGCACTTCAAGAAGGATGGTCCAATAACAAAGAACTCCGACGTAGACGGGGAAATGCTAAGGATCACTGCCGCAGGAGAAACTACTCCGGACCCACGGTAATGTAATTAAGGCGTTTCGTTATAACAGACTTATAAACCGTTTTAAATTAGTGCAACTCGCGTCTTATCTTTTGCAAGATCCCGTCAGTAAAGGGACGCTCATGTTGCGTATACTTTCCTTTTATAGTATACCTTGTTCGCAGCAGCATTCCTATAGTTACTCTAAAGTACTATAACTCTGCTAAAAGTTGCACTGTTGTGTTTTGTCTGTAACGCCTTATGTTCAAATCTAGTGTCTTTACTTTCAAGTATGTCCGATATTATTATACCACTAGATTCAATTCGATTCGCACAATACTAGTTTTGTGCGCACATCTCTTTCTTCGGAATTGTCTTTCTAGCGAAGCCGTCATTCCATAACACCAAAGTGCTCATTCATAGAGTACCTCATGTTTCTTATCCTTTCCGAAGAAACCTCAGCAAACCTCCCCGAAGTACCACTCGTATAGTACGTCAAGTTCAATCCAAAGACCCATATGGTGGATCTATCGTTGAAGAATGTATACATAGGGGTGGTATATAATCAAGATTCTACAGGTTTAGAATTGATGATTCCACTTTAACTTCTTTTCGTCGTTGGGATGTGAGGTTAAAGAAGAATCATTTATTCGACTACCTTTTCAATCTTAATTATATACGACTTGTATACACGAGACTACGATTGATGAACCATGTATGAACTTCAGGACGGAGACTGCCCAAGATTACGAGTGCTCGCATCGTCATGCGAACGAACTTAGAACCTAATACGACTCCTGTAACCTGACCGCCCTACGGTCACACACCAACGGAGACACGAGAACCGTCTGGACAACTTAACGACTACTCAACAAAAGAATGAGAAAACCAAGCTCCTCACCTTTGAGAGCTCCAGTCTTATTCTTCAAGAAGACATACTTCAGCGGGTGCGATCATACCAGCACTAATGCACCTGATCCCATCAGAAATCCATAGCTAAGCGTGCTTGGGCGAGAGTAGTACTAGGATGGGTGACCCCCTGGGAAATCCAAGTGAGAGGCCAAATCCTTTTGGAGGCCTCACACTGGAAAGGATTGATACGCTTCGGAAAGCGTAGTAAGCTAAATCCAAGATAGTTAGGACCTTCGGGATTCTTGCCCGAATCGGCCATGTAACTCACAAACCCAACCTACACCATGAACTCAGTAACGTACATTTTACCCTTCACGTCTCGAGCTTGAAAACATACCTTTCCGTCAGGAATCTCTTAATCCCACTCGGCGAGATCGAGATCAATGAGATCCTCGCCTTCGTGGAAGATCGAACCTGTAGAGATCATGGACCGTGAGGTCAAGCAGACGAAGTAAAGCCGCATCCCGATTGTGAAGGTTCGTTGGAACGCCAAGCGAGGACTGAAATTCACATGGGAGTGCGAGGATCAAATGAAATTGAAATATACTCATCTATTCGCTTAGTTATCTGTAACTACTTTATTTGCTTAGACTTTAATTTTGGGACGAAATTCCCTTTAACGAGGGAGGGATGATGTGACAACCCGGAATTTTCATTGGTTCAAACTTTAAAGTCAAGCACTTAAATTAAAAGTCAATTACATTCCTAATAATTGTTAGCCAATTTAAAGTTTGTTTGAGTGTTTTTAGTATTTATTCTTCAAACGAACGGATGAAAGGAAGTACTGTCTCGAGTCTTGGAGTTGAAAAACCGCACATACCACCTTAATAAGGAGTTCACGGCCAAACTTTTAGAGTTTGGGTTGTAAACTCCCTAATGGCCGTGAGCTCATGCCTTAGGCATGATTTTACTCCCCAAACTCCTCACTTTTCACTTCCATTCTCAAGAACACCCTCTATTCTCTCTCAACTATCATCCCGTCTTTCACCCGATCTCCCGAAAATGTAAGTGTTACTCGACTTGATTTGTTGTTATCACATAACACCTAGTGTTTATACATCATTTCATCCATTCAATTTTGTGTTTTACTTAGATCTTCAAAACACCATGAACACACATTAGTGTTCTTGGACCTTAAACCCCAAATCAAGCTTCTATCTTGTAAGTACACTTGCCCTAGCTTCTTGGGTGCTTAATATGAACTTGATAACACTTGAAAATCATCAAATAACACAAGAATAAAGGAGTTTACGGCCAAGGATGTTCTTGAGCCGTAAACCCCTTTTTTAGTGGTAAAATGGACATTAGTCCCTTCCTAAGCCATGGATGCCAACCTTGAACCTTCCTAGAAGTTTTTGAGACCTTAAACAACAATCGAAACATGCCCCAAAGAGATTTTACAGCCGTGAACACATAAGAATATGGTCATTTGGCCGTAAATTCCACAAGGTGGTCATATTATTCCCCTAATGCTTTCCTAAGGCTTGGACTTGATCATTTGATGTCCAATCATGACTTGTAAGACCTCAAAACACAATTTGGCACTTAGTACCATAAGTTTACGGCCCTAAACTCATGGGTAATTGGTCATGGGCCGTAAACTCCATAAAGGGGTGGTTCATGGGCCATAAACTCCAATGCCATGTCATACAACCCTTAGGTGCAACCCTTTGGTGCCTATAGCACTTGAATCAAAGTGTTTCTAGGACCTAGGGTGTCTTAACTTGATTAATTAGTTATTAATTGACTAATTTGATTACATATATGTTTATTATATGATAACTAGGACCATTGTGTGTGTTCAAGTCCTCACTTGACACCTAGCACCTTGTCCGACACTTTCGAACAAACCACTCACTGCAGGTGAGTTCATACCCCTTAATTAACCTTGTAAATGTTTTTAAATGTTTATAAATGCTTTATGGGGGGGAATACAAGTTGAATCATGTTTAGTTATTATATTAATCACATGTGATTAATAACTAGCCTGCAAATGGATTTACTATACGCTAACTGTTTTACCAAACATATTTCTTCAAATGACTTTCTTAAACGTTTTTACATGTTTAAAACTCTTTATCAAACTGTCTTATGTACTGTAAGTTTCCTTTCAAAATCTGTTACAAATTTGTTTTCAAGCAAAGGTTTTCCTTATACTTAAACTGTCTTATCAAACAAAATACTTTCAAATCGTTTTACAAACTGACATCAAGTCATCGTTTCTTAGTATTAAACTTTTCAAAGGTTTTACAAAACTTCTTTTATGCTTGTATACTGTCGAATGCATGCCCATATATGTATAGTTATATAAGTAATGTTTAAAGGACTTAGGAAGGCTAGTTCACTTTATTTCCTTTTCCTCGTTGGGACGTGGCTTTAGGGTAAAGGTGTGACAACCCAAAAATTTCTGTTAGTTTTAACGTCGAAATTAAGCACGTCATAAATTAGCCAAGTTTATCCCAAAAATATTTTTGACCGAATTTTCACCCGTCGGAATATTTTAAATAATATTCGTCAAGCGAACCAAAATTAAGGAGGTATAATTTTAAAATTTGCCGTGTTTAACGGTAGTCGTGAAAAACCACGTTCGCGGTTGGTGTCGGGTGAACCCCCAACCAGGCCATAAACTCCACCCTATATAAGGGTTGAGTAGGTTTCATCCCCACCTTAGACACTTTCTCTCTCTATAAATCGGGTTTTGGTCAAAAATCGCCCATTCGAGCTTCAAATCGGTAAGTTAACCTTCCTAGCTTATTGTTTATCTCATCTAGCTTGCAAATTCGTGGCTTAAACATCCAAAAACCCCAAGAACAAGAGTTTACGGTCTTGGGAGCATACCAAAACCGTAAACACCTTGAAAGAGGGTTTTGGTTCCCAAAAACCCCTCCAAACCACTTCTAATGCTTAGCAATGACTTAGGGGCTTGCACGAAAGGACTTAGAACACCAAAATCGTAACAAATGGGGAGTAAACATGATTTTACAGTCTAAGAACATTCTTAGACCGTAAAACCATCTTCAAGGACCATAAACACCTTTTTGGGTGTTAAACTACCCCTTAAACACCTCCAAAAGCTTCTATGAACTTCCTTGAGTGCATAGAACCTTATATTCCTTCTTGAGATGCACCAAAGCATACAAAAATAAGTCACACTTGAGTTTACGGCGCAAGAAGGTTCTTGGACCGTAAACACCCTTTCTTAGACCATAAACACCCCCAAAGGGTGTTAAAGTGCCCTTAACACTTTATATGGCTTAGAATTGGACCTAGAACTTTGTATGCTTAACCTACAACCACCAAAACATATGATTCATGGACTAACATGAGTTTACTGCCATAAACTCATGTGTTTAAGGTAGTAAACTCCCCAAGAACACCTTCATAGACCGTAAACACCTTTTCTAAGGTGTTTAAGTGCCTTTAACACCTTCCTATGCTCATATAAGTGACTAGAACCTTGCCTACATAGTCTAGAACCACCAAACAACAAAAGAAAGGGGAAAACATGAGTTTATGACATTAAAATCATGTGTTTACAGCCATAAACTCCTCAAGGAGTGGTCAATGAACCGTAAACTCCCTATTGTGTCCATTTTGAGCCCCAATCACTTTCTTAGCCCTTGATTCGACTCTAGCATGATTCTATGAGTGAGATAAGACCTTGAAGCATCAAAGAATGCACCACCCATGAGTTTGCGGCCGTAAAATCATGGAGATATGGTCTTAGGGCCGTAAACTCTATAAAGAGTTTACTCTTGAAGAGTAAACTCCCTATCTAGGCCATACACTCCCTTATTTGCAACCTAATAGCCCCCCTAGCACTTGACCAAAGTGTTTTCCGCACATTAGGATGCGTTTACATGTTTAATTAGTATTATAATTACTAATTGTATGTAAACATATGTAATCATATGTTAATAGGTCACTAAGTGTATTCATGTCTTCACTTGACACCGAGAACCCAACCGGCACCTCCGCCCGATCCACTTACATCAGGTGAGTTCATACCCCTGAATTAACCATTTAAATGTTTTTACATGCTTTTATGGGGGGGGGGGGGAATACAAGTTAAAACATGCTAGTTATAATATCAATCATATGTGATTAATCACCCGCATGCACAAGGATTTATTACACTTTCAGCTGTTTTACCAAGTATAATACTATAGATGTTTTTCCAAAACGTCTTTACTTGTTTAAATCTTCTCTCAAAATTATCTCTCGTGTTGTATGTTTTACTTTAAAACCAGTTACAACAGTATTTTAAACAAAGGTTTTCTTTACTTATATTGTTTTATCAAAATTACAGTCGAAACTTGTTTATGAAAGGTTTTCAAAGGATTTCCAAAGGTCTTCAAGCTTATTTTACAAAAGGATAACAAGTCACAATTTTCTTAAGTGTAAAGGTTTTCCAAAGTTTTCGTCAAAGTTTTCTTCTATGCTTTTATGCTTCTACTTCGTTAAATGCATGCCTGTACTTGTATAGTTATATAAATAATGTTTAAAGGACTTAGGAAGGCTAGTTCACCCTATTTCCTTTTCCTCGTTGGGATGTGGTCTGGTGGGTATCGGATATCCGTCCGAAGGTCGTTTAAACATTAGTTATATATCATGTATACACGTATAGACATAAAGGTTTACATCGGCCAGTTCAATCCCTTGGGTAGCAAGGGCATCCTTCCATTCATCATTCATAGATCAGAGACACTAGTAACTATTACAGGAATAGTAAGGAGCCTCTATTTACTCTTTCTAGTACGAGAATTCCACAAGAGTCAGTTCATACGCGAGTCTATATCATTTCTTCAGCACCTCTAACAGAATTCAGAATACGAGATGCATCTTCAAGACACGGATCTCCCCGTTGTCGAGTTGGTAACCAGAGTCTCCTGTAGGGAGAGTGGGCATTATGTGTATAGATCTATACGGGATTAACACTCCCTCACCCTGACTGCTAGCTACAGTCCACGACCTACCAAGCCAAGGGGTGACAAATGTCATATTTCTTCCGACGCTTGCAGGGCGTCAAGTACTCTAGTGTCAATCAGTATGGTTACGAGTATCTCCAGGTTTACCTTATAATTCATGGCCTTAAGGTAACGAGAATTAACACTGCATTTATGAAACAACACTCTTAGGATCACTCTTTGTTTTAGACCTTACTAGCTGTATCGTTCATTTGATACTGTTTGGGGTCTGTGTTTCTTTGTTTTAGACCTTGCTAGCTGTATCGTTCATTTGATACTATCTGGGGTCCGTGTTTCTTTGTTTTAGACCTTGCTAGTTGTATCGTTCATTTGATACTGTCTGGGGTCTATGTTTCTTTGTTTTAGACCTTGCTAGCCGTATCGTACATTTGATACCGTCTGGGGTCTGTGTTTCCTTTTATTAGACTGAGTCAGGCGTATCATTCATTCGATACTCTCTTGGAGTCTATGATTTCTTTTGCCTTAGTCAGCAATGTTTTCTGCTGAGGCATATGTTATTTTCCCCTAGTATTTTACTAGCGATATTCTCCTACTTTCTTTAAAGTCAAATACCGTATTTGGGAATGATAGTATTTCAAGGAAAATTCTCTTTAAAACATGACACTGTCGAGTCTTGGTAGAAGACTGCTTTTAATTAGAAAATATAGGATTTTCTGGAAAGGATGCTAATACACCGTAGAACCTAAACTACTACTTTTTATAAAGTTATTTTGAATAAAATGCTTACTTACACAAATGACACTAAATACTTATGAACTCACCAGCATTTATAAAAATGCTGATACTCGCTTTCAAAATAACTTGTATTCTCAGGTCAGCGATAGACATGTACATCCCAGGAGCTTTTGGCGAGGTCACCCTAGTACCAAGCTGCACCTATATTATTACTTGTATTACTTTGATGTTGCTATGAATTGTAACTTATGTAAAACTATTACTATTAATGCAATGGTTGTTGTACTTTGATTACTATACTGCATATGTTGTGATACTTGACATGACGTCATCCACCCAGAACGTTTCCGCCGTTCCGGTTTTGGGGTGTGACAATAGGTTAGTCGTCCGAATGTCGTCTAAATATTAGTTATATACCATGTATACATATATAGACATAAAAATTTCCTCAATTAGTTCAGTACCTTTGGGTAGCAAAGGCATACTTTCGGTTATACACGTACATTATTACTAACTATTATAGGTATAGTTAGAAGATACTACTTACCATTCCAAGTATAAGGAATCACACAAGAGTCAGTTCATTCATGAGTCTATACTAATACATAGATACGCTTACATGATTACGCTTACATATATATACGTTTACATAGATACGCTTACATGAATACGCTTACATGATTACGCTTACATATATACGTTTACATAGATACACTTACATAAATACGCTTACATATATGTTTACATAGATACACTTACATGAATACACTTACATGATTACTTTTACATATATACGTTTACATAGATACGCTTATATGATTATGTTTACATATATACGTTTACATAGATACGCTTACATGAATACGCTTACATGAGTGCGTTTACATGAAAACGCTTACATGAGTACATTCACATAGATACGCTACATGAGTACATTTACATAGATATGCTTACATGAGTATGTTTACATATACAATAATAGAACATACACAACTAGGTGCTATAGCATGGAACGATTTCAGGATCTAACTATACCAATGAATCACTAACGCATTGTGATAGTTATATTGGGTATACATGATCATAGTAATGTGGATGTTCGCGGATTGCAATCATGCAGGGGTCGCGTGTGGGTCCCAAAATCTCTTTGACAGGGGAGCGTCTAGCCTAGGATCTAGCCATCACATTATGCCTTAACCCTAAATTAAGGCAAAATAGTACAAAAGTAGTCCATTATAATAAATACTACAGTACTTACGACAATTACAAAAGGAATCATAGGGATTTCTAGGGTTTTTAAAAACAGTCGGGTCTTAGTAGAAGACTACTTCAAAACAGTTAGGTCTTGGTAGAAGACCACTTTCAAAACAGTTAGGTCTTGGTAGAAGATTTCCTTTATACTAATAGAAATCATAGGAATTTCTAGGGTTTTTCAAACGTTTTCAACTAATTACAAACATTTTCATACTTATACAGACTTTCTTTCAAAACAATTTCAAGTCTTTCATTGCAAGTTTTACAAATCAAAGACACATTAATACTTATGAATTCACCAGCTTTTTGGCTGATACTCGCTTTCAAAATAACTTGTATTCTCAGGTCACAAATAGACAGGTACGACGACCAGGTTTTGTGAAGACGGAGCAGTCCAGACTCGTCTTTTATTTTGATTATTCATTATGTTGTTTGTATACTATGAAACAACACACTTGTAATTAAAATTATACTATTAATGCAATGGATGATGTTGTTGCTTGTTTACTACTTTGCATTGTTGTGATACTTTACTTGACGTCCTCCGCCACAGAACGTTTCCGCGGTTCTTGGTCTTGGGGTGTGACAACAAAGCTTTGATGAACATTGTTTAACACTTGAATTCCACAATAGAAATCTATGCAATTTAGCAAAGCTTTGATGAGTATCGTTTAATTCTTGAGTTCCACAATAGAAGTCTATGCAATTTAGCAAGTCTTTGATGTCTATTTTTTTCATTCTTGGGTTCTACATTGGAAGTCTATGCAATTTAGCAAAGCATTGATGAGCATTGTTTAATTTTTGAGTTCCGTAATAGAAGTATTCTTTGCAATTTAGCAAAGTTTTGATGAACATTATTTAATTCTTATTTTTCCTAATAAAATTTTATGAAATTAAAGCAAAGCTTTGATGAGCATTGTTTCATTCTTGAGTTCCACAATAGAAGTCTATACAATTTAAGCAAAGCGTTGATGAGCATTGTTTCATTATTGAGTTCCACATTAGAAGTTTATGCAATTCAGCAAAGCTTTGATTAGCATTGTATTATTCGTCAGTTCCAAATTAGAAGTGTATTCAACTTAAATAAAGCTTTTATAAGCATTATTTGATACTTGAGTTTCACAATAGAAGTCTATACAATTTAAGTAAAGCTTTCATGAGCATTGTTTGATTCTTGTGTTCCACAATAGAAGTCTATGCAATTTAGCAAAACTTTGATGAGCATTGTTTCATTCCTTGTTTCCACATTGGAAGTCTATGCAATTTAGCAAAACATTGATGAGCATTGTTGAATTCTTGAGTTCCATAATAGAAGTAGTATTTGCAATTTAGCAAAGCTTTTATGTGCATTGTTTAATTCTTGAGTTCCATATTAGATGTCAGTGGAATTTAGCAAAGCACTGATGAGCATTGTTAAATTGTTGAATTCCACAATAGAAGTAGTCTTTGCAATTTAGCAAAGCTTTGATGAGCATTGTTTAATTCTTCAGTTCCATAGTAGAAGTGTATACAATTTAAGCAAAGCTATGATGAGAATTCTTTTATTCTTGAGTTCCACATTAGAACTCTATGAAATTTAGCAAAGCTTTGATGAACATAGTTTAATTCTTGAGTTCCATAATAGAAGTAGTCTTCGTAATTTAGCAAAGCTTTAATGAGAAATGTTTAATTCTTGAGTTCCATAATAAAAGTCTATGCAATTTAAGCAAAGCTTTGATGAGCATTGATTCATTCTTAAGTTCCACATTAGAAGTCTATGCATTATAACAGAAGCTATGATGAGCATTGTTTAACTTTAGAGTTCCACAATAAAAGTAGTCTTCGTAATTTTGCAAATGTTTGATGAGCATTGTTTTATTCTTGAGTTACACAATAGAAGTCGATACAATTTAAGCAAAGCTTTGATGAGCATAGTTTAATGCTTGAGTTCCACAATAGAAGTAGTCTTTGCAATTTAGCAAAGCTTTGATGAGCATTGTTTAATTCTTGAGTTCCACAATAAAGTTCTATGCAATTTATGCAAACCTTTGATGATCATTGTTTCATTCTTGAGTCCCACATTAGAAGTCTATGCAATTTAGTAAAGCTTTGATGAGCATTGTTTAATTTTAGAGTTCCATAATAGAAGTAGTCTTCGTAATTTCCCAAAGGTTTGATGAGCATTGTTCTATTTTTGAGTTTCACAATAGAAGTTTATACACTTTAAGCAAAGCTTTAATGAGCATTGTTTCATTCTTCAGTTCCACAATAGAATTTTATGCAATTTAAACAAAGCTTTGATGAGAATTTTTAATTCTTGAGTTCCACAATAGAATTATTAATTCTTGAGTTCCACAATAGAATTTTATGTAATTTAAGCAAAGCTTTGATGAGGATTTATTAATTCCAGAGTTCCAAAGTAACTTAGCAAAGCTTTGATGAGCATTGTTTAATACTTGAATTCCACAATAGAAGTCTATGCAATTTAGCAAAGCTTTGATGAGCATCGTTTAATTCTTGAGTTCGACAATAGAAGTCTATGCAATTTAAGCAAAGCTTTGATGAGCATTGTTTGATTCATGAGTTCCACAATAGAAGTTTATGGAATTTTGCAATGCTTTGATGTGCATTGTTTCATTCTTGGGTTCCACATTGGAAGTCAATGTAATTTAACAAAGCATTGTTTAAGTATTTAATTCCACAATAGAAGTAGTTTTTGCAATTTAGCAAATCTTTGATGAGCACTGTTTAATGCTTTAGTTCCATAATAGAAGTGTACGAAATTTAAACAAAGCTTTGATGAGCATTGTTTCATTCTTGGGTTCCACATTAGAAGTCTATGCCATTTAGCAAAGCTTTGATGAGCATATTTTAATTCTTGAGTTTCACAATAGAAGTAGTCTTCGCAATTTAACAAAGCTTTGATGAGCATTATTTAATTCTTGTGTTCCCTAGTGAAAGTCTTTCATATTTAAGCAAAGCTTTTATGAGCATTGTTTCATTCTTGAGTTCCACTTTAGTAGTCTATGCAATTTAGGAAAGATTTCATGAGCATTGTCTAATTCTAGAGTTCCACAATAGAAGTAGTCTCCATAATTTAGCAAAGGTTTGATTAGCATTGTTTTATTCTTGAGTTCCACAAGAGAAGTCTATACAATTTAAGCAAATCTTTGAAGAGCGTTGTTTCATTCTTGAGTTCCACATCAGAAGTTTATGCAATTTTTCAAAGCTTTGATGAGCATCGTATTATTCGTGAGTTCCAAAATAGAAGTCTATTCAACTTAAGTGAAGCTTTTATAAGCATTATTTGATTCTTGAGTTCCACAATAGAAGTAGTCTTCACAATTTAGCAAAGCTTTTATGAGCATTGTTTAATTCTTTATTTCAACAATAGAAGTGTATGCGATTTAAGCAAAGCTTTTATGAGCATTGTTTCATTCTTGAGTTCTACATTAGAAGTCTATGCAATTTAGCAAAGCATTGATGAACATTGTTTAATGCTTGAGTTCCTCAATAGAAGTAGTCTTTGCAATTTAGCAAAGCTTTGATGAGTATTGTTTAATTCTTGAGTTCCACAATAAAATTATATGCAATTTAAGCAAACCTTTGATGAGCATTGTTTCATGCTTGAGTTCCACATTAGAAGTCTATGCAATTTAGCAAAGCTATTGTCACACCCCCAAACCAGAACGGCGGAAACGTTCGGGGGCGGAGGACGTCATATTCAGTATCATAACAGTTCATAGAAAGGAAAGTACACACCACCATACATATATATATTAAAGTAAGTTTGTATTAAAGTAATAGTTTTGAAGATGTACACGTCTCATGGATTCTCAACTAAGTCTGTATTAAAGTAATAGTTTTGTATGCAAAGTTTATCCTTTTTCACAATGTTTGACAAAACATAAATCATAAGTTTTTAGAATGTATAAAACGGTTTAGCAACGAAGGATACTTTGGAATTACTAAATACTTTGTATAAATCTAGTGCATGCAAAGTATGACAAGAGTTTTCACATAGTAGTAATAAATCGCAAGTGATTCATTTGATAAAAACGAGTAAAGTGAAATTTTTGATGTAGAAGACAAGTTTGTAAACAAAACATATATATGTATATGGTTATATATATGTATAAGTTTTAAAAGATGATTTGGTATGTTTCGTAATTGTTGTTCATATTCTTACGTTTTTATTAGAAACTTTGCATGAAATAATCCTTAAGTTTGATACTAAAGACCTTTTTGTACTTATCACTTTTGTAAAAATGGTAATTAAACATATTTAAATGATTTTTTTAACTTCCTCAATGTATAAACATTGCTCAAAAATGTTAGAAGGTGTTAATAAATCTATAAACCACTTTTGACAATTTTACCCTTTACTGTCCCTGTTTTTAGAAAACTCTTGGAAAAATCATCGTAAGTCAAAAACTGAATCCGTCACCTCTGAGAGTTTATAAAATGAATCTACTTTGTTCCTAATTTTTATTATGATTTTTAGTGGTCTCAAAATAGTGTGAAAATGAACATCTTCACAGACGGGTCCGAAATCACTTCTGAAATGACAGGCAGTTTTATAAAAATCGCCATAAATTGTAGAAAAATTGTATGAACGCGTGCGAGTAGTCATTAGAAAGGTATAAACTTGAACTATTTGCATATTGTACAGTTTTGAAAGATATTAAGTTTAAGATGGTCAAAACAGTCCGTGAACAGGACTCATCGTTTCTGTAGAAAGCTGTCATTTAAATTTAAGTTATGTTTAGTGTTCTAACTTGTATTCCCCCCCTTAAAACTTGAAGAAAACATGAAACTGTAGGGGTATGAACTCACCTTATGTGAATACTTTAAGAATGGAAGGTTGAAGATGAACTTTTGGTTGTTGGTTTGATGCTCCAAAACAACCGCTCTTTTGGCTATGTTGCTGTCACGAAAATTTCACAGCAAAAGAGCAAGAAAAAGGGTAGTTTACTCACTGTTTTGAATCAATAATTTTGAGTATCATAACAAGTAACTTCCAGGGGTATTTGGTGGTAAAAATATCAAGCAAAAAGGAAGGTGTAGATGGGTGAAATGGTGGCTGAAACACAAAAGGGACAGCAGCCCTTTAGTTCATGGTTTTGATGGCTTTGGAAGGAAGTTCTTGTGCTTGAAAATGAGATGAAGGTTGAGAGTAATTCCCTGGAGTATTGGCTGGTCAAAATGAGGGTAAAATGAAGAGGAATTTCGTGGATATGAAGGAGGAAAGAGTGGAAGAGGATAAGGGGACAAAACCTACACTAGCTTGTGATGGGATGTGAGTTTAAGTGATGTGATCTTGTCTAGCCACTTGCTTGGGTGGTTGCTTAAAGATAGGGTTAGTTAACTAACTAACTACTAGTTATTTAGTTAGTTAGGAGTTCTAGTTAAGGAGAGGGAAGGTCTTAATCTCGAAAATTAGAAGAGGGATTAAGAAGCATTCTTAGTAAAATGTCTTAAGTGATTAAGCACTTATTAGTTAAGTTGGCACTTATCTCCACCAATTCTCTTATCTTAATTGATTTAGACATCATAAAACTTACATGAAATCACTTTAAGTCATGACTCATAACTAGTCATTCACTAGATAATAATACATATATACAAATACATACATGTATACGTAGTATAAAATAACAATGTAGTTTTTGTGTATTTGAACTTTAATGTTTATGTTTTATTCTTTTTATTCAAAAACACTTAAATACATTCTAATTATACCTTATAATAATTCATTTTATATTTTAATTTATTTAAATATAAAATTTATTGACCAATGTATAATTTCGTGACATTTAACCGGTTAACCATATCGTTAAACACGTTTTGTCACTTTGGTTCGTATATTTGTCAAATTTAGATCCTCCACAACTATTAAGCACACGTTTTACATAGAACCCAACTTAATTATCAACTAGATACATGTTGATACAAAAATTAAGGTTGTTGCGTTCAAATGATGTTATATGCTAATTTCACAAATCGGTGATGGTTCGTAGCCATACATCATAACGAAATTTATCAATAGCTACTTGTTTTATATTTCACAATAACTTATTTAAATAAAAGAGGTTAAATTCCTTCAACCATTCTTGATAAAATACTCATATTGCTTAATAATCAAAACATAGCATCGTACGATCGTTCCTATTTTTACCAATTGTTACAGCTATGATGATCATTGTTTAATTCTAGAGTTCCAAAATAGAAGTAGTCTTCGAACTTTCGCAAAGGTTTGATGAGCATTGTTTCATTCTTGAGTTCCACAATATAATTCTTTGCAATTTAAACAACGCTTTGATGAGAATTTTTTTAATTCTTGAGTTCCACAATAGAATTTTATGCAATTTAAGCAAAGCTTTGATGAGGATTTTTTAATTCCTAAGTTCCAAAGTAGAAGTCTATGTAACTTAGCAAGGCTTTGATGAGCATTGTTTAACACTTAAATTGCATAATAGATATCTATGCAATCTAGGAAAGCTTTGATGAGCATCGTTTAATTCTTGAGTTCCACAATAGAAGTCTATGATATTTAAGCAAAGCTTTGATGAGCATTGTTTGATTCATGAGTTCCACAATAGAAGTCTATGCAATTTCTCAAAGCTTTGATGTGCATTTTTTCATTCTTGGGTTCCACATTGGAAGTCTATGCAATTTTGCAAAGCATTGATGAGCAGTGTTTAATTGTTTAATTCCACAATAGAAGTAGTCTTTGCAATTTAGCAAAGCTTTGATGAGCATTGTTTAATGCTTTATTTCCATAATAGAAGTTTATGAAATTTAACCAAAGCTTTGAACAACATTATTGTATTCTTGGGTTCTACATTAGAAGTCTATGCAATTTAGCTAAGCTTTGATGAGCATAGTTTAATTCTTGAGTTCCACAATAGATGTATTCTTCGAAATTTAGCAAAGCTTTGATGAGCATTATTTAATTCTTGTGTTCCCTAATAAAATTCTATGCAATCTAAGAAAAGCTTTGATGAGCATTGTTTCATTCTTGAGTTCCACATTAGAAGTCTATGCAATTTAGCAAAGCTTTCATGAGCATTGTTTAATTCTAGAGTTCCACAATAGAAGTAGTCTTCATAATTTAGCAAAGGTTTGATGAGCACTGTTTTATTCTTGAGTTCCACAATAGAAGTCTATACAATTTAAGCAAAGATTTTATGAGCATTGTTTCATTCTTGAGTTCCACATTAGAAGCTTATGCAATTCAGCAAAGTATTGATGAACATCGTATTGTTCGTGAGTTCCAAAATATAAGTCTATTCAACTGAAGTAAAGCTTTTATAAGCATTATTTGATTCTTGAGTTTCACAATAGAAGTCTATAAAATTTAAGCAAGGCTTTCATGAGCATTGTTTGATTCTTGTGTTCCACAATAGAAGTCTATGCAATTTAGCAAAACTTTGATGAGCATTGTTTCATTCCTTGTTTCCACATTGGAAGTCAATGCAATTTAGCAAATAATTTACGTGCATTGTTTAATTCTTGAGGTCCACAATAGAAGTATTCTCTGTAATTTAGCGAAGCTGTTATGAGCATTGTTTAATTCCTGAGCTCCACATTAGATGTCTATGCAATTTAGCAAAGCATTGATGAGCATTGTTAAATTGTTCAATTCCACAATAGAAGTAGTCTTTGCAATTTAGCAAAGCTTTTATGAGCATTGTTTAATTCTTGAGTTTCACAATAGAAGTGTATGTAGTTTTAGCAAAGCTTTGATGAGCATTATTTTATTATTGAGTTCCACATTAGAAGTCTATGCAATCTAGCAAAGCTTTAATGAGCATAGTTTAATTCTTGAGTTCCACAATAGAAGTAGTCTTCGCAATTTAGCAAAGCTTTAATGAGTAATGTTTAATTCTTGAGTTCCATAATAAAAGTCTATGCAATTTAAGCAAAGCTTTGATGAGCATTGTTTCATTCTTGAGTTCCACATTAGAAGTATATGCAATTTAGCAAAGCTTTGGTTAACAGTGTTTAATTCTAGAGTTCCACAACAAAAGTACTCTTCTTAATTTAGCAAAGGTTTGACGAGCATTGTTTTATTCTTAAGTTCCACAATAGAAGTCTATGCAATTTAGCTAACCTTTGATGAGCATTGTGTCTCTCTAGGTTTCCACGTTGGAAGTCTATGCAATTTAGCAAAGCATTGATGAGCATTGTTTAATTCTTGAGTTCCACGATAGAAATAGTCTTTTCAATTTAGCAAATCTTTTAGGAGCATTGTTTAATTCTAGAGTTCCGCAACATAAGTGTATGTAATTTAAGCAAAGCTTTGATGACATTATTTCTTTCTTGAGTTCCACATTAGAAGTCTATGCAATTTAAGAAAGCTTTGATGAGCATTGTTTAATTCTTGAGTTCCTCAATAGATGTATTCTTTGCAATTTAGCAAAGCTTAGAGGAGCATTGTTTAATTCTTGAGTTCCACATTGGAGGTCTATGCAATTTAGCAAAGCGTTGATGGGCATTGTTTAATTGTTGAATTCCACAATAGAAGTAGTCTTTGCAATTTAGCAGAGCTTTGATGAGCATTGTTTAATTCTTGAGTTCCAAAATAGAAGTGTATGCAATTTAAGTAAAGCTTTGATGAGCATTGTTTCTTTCTTGAATTGTACATTAGAAGTCTATGCAATTTAGCAAAGCTTTCATGAGCATCGTTTAATTCTTGACTTCCACAATAGAAGTAGTCTTCGCAATTTAGCAAAGCTTTTATGATCATTGTTTAATTCTTGATTTCGACAATAGAAGCTTACGCAATTTAAGCACATCTTTTATGAGTATTGTTTCATTCTTGAGTTCCACATTAGAAGTCTATGCAATTTAGCAAAGCTTTGATGAGCATTGTTTAATGCTTGAGTTCCTCAATAGAAGTAGTCTTTGCAATTTAGCAAAACTTTGATGAGCATTGTTTAATTCTTGAGTTACACAATAAAATTCTATGCAATTTAAGCAAACCTTTTATGAGCATTCTTTCTTTCTTGAGTTCCACATTAGAGGTCTATGCAATTTAGCAAAGCTTTGATGAGCATTGTTTAATTCAAGAATTCCACAATAGAAGTAGTCTTTGGAATTTTGCAAAGGTTTGATGAGCATTGTTTCATTCTTGAGTTCCACAATAGTATTCTATGCAATTTAAACAAAGCTTTGATGAGAATTTTTTAATTCTTGAGTTCCACAATAGAAGTTTATGCAATTTAAGCAAAGCTTTGATGAGGAGTTTTTAATTCCTCAGTTCCAAAGTAGAAGTCTATGTAACTTAGCAAAGCTTTGATGAGCATTGTTTAGTACACAAATTTCACAATAAAAATCTATGCAATTTAGCAAAGCTTTGATGAGCATCGTTTAATTCTTGAGTTCTGCAATAGAAGTCTATGTAATTTAAGCAAAGCTTTGATGAGCATTGTTTGATTTATGAGTTCCACAATAGAAGTCTATTCAATTTAGCAAAGCTTTGATGTGGATTTTTTCATTCTTGGGTTCCACATTGGAAGTCTATGGAATTTAGCAAAGCTTTGATAAGCATTGTTTAATTCTTGAGTTCCACAATAGTTATGTTTGCATTTTAAGCAAAGCTTTGGTGAGCATTGTTTTATTCTTGAGTTCCACATTATAAGTCTATGCAATTTAGCAAAGCTTTGATGAGGATAGTTTAATTCTTGAGTTCCACAATAGACGTAGTCTTCGCAATTTAGCAAATCTTTAATGAGCAATGTTTAATTCTTGAGTTCCATAATAAAAGTCTATGCAATTTAAGCAAAGCTTTGATGAGCATTGTTTCAAACTTTAGTTCCACATTAGAAATCTATGCATGTGAGCAAAGCTTTGATTAGCATTGATTAATTTTAGACCTCCACATCAGAAGTAGTCTTCATAATTTAGCAAAGGTTTGATGAGCATTGTTTTATGCTTGAGTTCCATAATAGAAGTTTATGCAATTTAGCTAAGCTTTGATTAGCATTATTTCATTCTTGGTTTCCGTATTAGAAGTCTATGCAATTTAGTAACACATTGATGAGCATTGTTTAATTCTTGAGTTCCACAATAGAAGTAGTTTTTGCAATTTAGCAAAGCTTTTAGTCGCATTAGTTAATTCTTGAGTTCCACAACATAAGTGTATTTGATGAGCATTGTTTTATTCTTGAGTTCCACATTAGAAGTCTATGCAATTTAAGAAAGCTTTGATGAGCATAGTTTAATTCTTGAGTTCCTCAATAGATGTAGTCTTCGCAATTTAGCAAAGCTTAGATGAGCACTGTTTAATTCTTAAGTTCCACATTGGAATCCATTGCAATTTAGCAAAGCATTGATGAGCATTGTTTAATTGTTGAATTCCACAATAGAAGTAGACTTTGCAATTTAGCAAAGCTTTGATCAGTAATGTTGAATTCTTGAGTTCCAAAATAGAAGTGTATGCAATTTAGCAATGCTTTGATCAATATGTGACAACCGTCAATTTTCGGTCAAGTCAAAGTCAACTAAAGTCAACAAGTCAAACCGATCAACTCAATTTGCCATGAGTACTAGAGTTTATGTTATGTAATTTCTAAACAACTCTCTATTCTAATGAGAGATCATAAATTGAAAAGTGCGTACATCTAGATCTCCTTAACCTAAAACGATGGTACGTGGCGAGCCAAACCGATAAAACAATGTTGCATACTCATCGGGAGTATGCAAGATCCTTAAACAAGGCTTAACGGGGTTTACGGACCCTGCATTGCGAAGCCGAACATTCAAAAAGGTCGCCAATGAAACCTCTTTCAATCATTTTCACTCCATCTCTTCGTATCAGAAATCTCTCTAAGTATGTGAAATCTCTCCCAAATCTCTCTTTGTATGAGAAATCTCTCCAAGAATGTGAAATCTCTCCCAAATCTCTCTAAGTATGTGAAATCTCTCCCAAATCTCTCTTTGTATGAGAAATCTCTCCAAGAATGTCAAATCTCTCCCAAATCTCTCTTTGTATGAGAAATCTCTCCCAAATCTCTCTTTGTATGAGAAATCTCTCCAAGAATGTCAAATCTCTCCCAAATCTCTCTAAGTATGTGAAATCTCTCCCAAATCTCTCTTTGTATGAGAAATCTCTCCAAGAATGTCAAATCTCTCCCAAATCTCTCTAAGTATGTGAAATCTCTCCCAATCTCTCTCTGAATGAGAAATCTCTCCAAGAATGTCAAATCTCTCCCAAAACTCTCTAAGAATGTGAAATCTCTTCCAAATATCTCTTTGTATGTGAAATCTCCCCAAGTATGTCAAATCTCTCCTAAATCTCTCTGAGTATGTGGAATCTCTCTCGAAATCTCTCCCAACTTTCTATAATCACTCGGGGCATCCCGACCCTCGAATTTGGCGAAAACAGCCCAAAAACGGAAGTCTACGCGAAAAACGGACCTTAGGAACCGAAACCCCTCTTAGGAACCGAACCCTCCTGATGAAGAAGGCTGCTGATCCGAACCGAAGGTACTGTTCACTAACCGAACCGAAGGTACTGTTCACTACAGTTCGTTCGGTTCTGACATTCTAGCCTCTCATCTCCGAACCGAAGCTTCCCTTCTGACCTTCGCTTCTGACTTCGGACCGAGCCTTCTGACCGAACCCTCGCTTCGCTTCTCGCTTCCGGCTCAGCCTCTCGCCTCCGAATCAGCACTCTCCTGACCGAACCTCGGCCTAGGACCGAGAGGTCTCGCTGGGAAGCCCTTTTTCTCCCGGTTTTCAATAAAATTCGCGTTTTAAGCCCGTTTTTAATTGTTTTAACATGGGATTTTCACCCAAAACTTTATTTTAAAATATAAGACCCCTAAATTAATGATTTAATCATATTTTAAGGATAAAACCTTATCCAAAAGAGAGTAGGTAAAGTACAAAGAGGTAGAGTGTTGACTTTACCTTATTTTATGACACAAGCAACCCCATACCCACTCCATGATTAACCCACACTCCTCCCCACCATACCTTGTCACTTCCTTGTACTTTTTACCCCTCTCACAAGCCATCCCCACGTTCTAGGGCTGGTCACTCCACCTCTCTCCTCATTTTCTTTCAATCACTCTCATTTCCACCAAAGATTCAACTCCAATTTTCTCTCCAACCTTTCTCTCTAATTCAAGATCCTAAGGCTGATCATTAAGTGTTCTTCCACTCTTGGTAAGTGTAATTCATCCTCCTTGTGATTTTTACACTTCATTCTACTCAAATCATTGATAACTTATACAAACTCCATAACTATGATGCTAGATTCTCAAAAATCTTCAAGGCATCTCCAAGTGTTCTTGAGTTAAACACCTCCATTCTTCAACAATCATCTACTGAAAACACTTAAGGTGAGTTCATACCCCCATATTTTCATGTTTTCTCAAGTTTTTAGGGGGGGGGGGGGGGGGGGGAATACAAGTTAAAACACCAAGAACATAACTACACTTTTCTAACAGCCTTCATCAGAAAAGTTCAACTCCATTCACGGACTGTTTTGGACCACTTAAACATTTTTGTTTGAAAAACTGTTTTAGGTGTAAGTAGTTCCCGTTCTTAGCTTTAAAATGACTACTTGCACATCTCCATACGATTTTTCTACAATTTATGGTGATTTTTACAAAACTGCCTATCATTTCAAACACCAATCCGGACCAGTCTGTGATTATGGACTTTTTCACCCAAGTTGGAGGTCATTAAAAATCATGATAAAAATTATGAGTAAACTAGACACATTTTGGGAACTCTCAGAATTTACAGATTTAGTTTTCAACTTCGTATGATTTTTCTATGAATTTTCAAAAACAGTGTAGACAGGTTGAAAATTTGTTAACAGCTTATAACTTTCATAACACTTTGTATTATGTTGAGCAAAGTGTATAACGATAAGTTCCAAATATTGAATGTGTTTCCATGTTAGTTTATCATCATAAACTGAAATATAGTCATTCATGATAAGATTATTCATTCATTTAGAACACGTATATTAAGCTATAATGAGCATAGTTTATGGATTCATAGCATTAAAGCATTCATAAAAGAATTCTTATACATTACAAACGTTTTGGATAAACTATAATAGGTATAGTTTATGTACCATTTACTTCTCAAACTTATTTACCAAAGGTTTTCCGTTTAGTTCACATAAATCTGTTAATGAATAAATTTGTGAGTCATTCCCTTCGGGTTACTTCCAAAGTAACAAAGTCAAAAAGTCCTGTAAATTGTAACCAGAGTCTCTTGTAGGGAGAACGTGATAGTTGTGTATAGATCTATATTGGGTTTGACAAACCCACACCAGAGCTGCTTGCAACAGCTAGACCGGCAGGTCTGTGGTGACAAGTGTCATTTAACGGCGACGCCTGAAGAACGTCGCATTACGAGGCCGTCTATGTCAAGTATGGTTATGATAGCTCACATGTGGTATTAACAATCATAAGATTTACGGGTTCTAACCTTAAATTAGTGAGTTAGGTCTATTTAGCTCACTGAAATTACTTTAAGTATGGAAAAATACTTGTACGCCTTCATATCAAACAAAAAGGGTTTTATGTCGATTTAAAATCACTTTTTATATCACAATTACATACTTTATTGTATACTTTTGGTCTTGGTATTTAAGACTACACATCATTCGTTACGGAACTTTTCTCACATCAGAAAGGGTTTTATGCCAATTTAAAACCACCTTTATATTTTTAAGTATGACAAATATTTGTTCATTTTCGGTCCTGGTATTTAGGACTACATAACTTTTGTAAGGAAAATATCGGATTTTCCTGGTAACATACATCTCTTTACAAAGATCGATTTTCAAACTCTTACTGTCAAAATCTTATGAACTCACCAACCTTTGTGTTGACACTTTTCAAAACTACTTGTATTCTCAGGAATTCAGTGAAACAGGAAATCAACCACGTTTTGAGGATGGGACGATAAATCGTCGAACAGTTCATTTTGTTTCATAATGTAATTGATTTGAATCATGTAAACATATACTTTGGTGTAACTTTCTCAATTATATTTATGAGGGTTGTATTTACTTTGAGCACTATTATACTCGTTGTTGTGATACTCTACATGATGTCCTCCACCCCCGGACGTTTCCGCCATCCTTGGTTTGGGGGTGTGACAGATTGGTATCAGAGCACTGTTTATAGTGAACTCAGTATATCGAACCACATAAGATATACAAACTATAAATGCATTGGGACTAGAGTCTCTGATTTTATGTTTTCAAAACAACTATACTTTTAGAAATAAGTAGTTTCTTATTAAAAGTATACATGCATGCATACATACTAGGGTCAACATCGTTCTAGAACAAAACAAAAGTAATGATTGTTGGATATCACAGGTAAGCTTGGGGATGTATGGTCAGTCTTGGGAGTGGCATAGCCTGATCAACTATGCCCGTCCGAGGAGTGATTAGCACATGCCCAAGAATGGTTGTGATATGGCAACAAGTCTAAAAACTTACCAACACTACCACAATGAAATACCATGGGGGTATTTGGTATTATTATAATTACTTATCTGAGAACTAAATAGATTTTTATCAATAGGTCAATAATTTCTTAGTGGATACATTAAAATTATATGTATCCAGGACGTCATAGACTTAGAATCTGTGGATCTTTGCTTTACTTCCTGTTCTCGTTGGATTGGGGATTTGGAGTTAGGATCGCTTATTCGAAGGTCTATCTTGTCCCAAATACATATGACTAGTATGCACTAAACAATGTATTGAAGTACCTGATAAAGATCGTCTTATAATTATCTAATTGGTACATCTACTTAGTTATTTCTTATATCCCCATTTCTCGCGAAGATATCATGGCTGGATTTCATCCCCACAACAACCCGTACTACCCTAACCACAACGATACTGAATGGCTCGGAGAGGAGCCAGAGAACGATCACCCAATCCCTGTGGATGGTCACCAAGCTGAAGGCCTTGCTGACGATTCTGACTCCGAACCTGAAATGGTGAACCTATCCTCGATGACCCGTGTTCCAAATCCCAATCCTCGACCGGCTTTTCAAGGCCCGATGCCTCCTTGGGTAGAGTGCTTGGAAATCTGGAGCGAAGAGCAAGACCAACCTATGTCGTTCGATGGAGATCGAAGCTTCTACAACATAAACGAAGGAACCCCAGCAGATAGAATTTTTCCAATCCTAGTCAGTAGAGTTGCCCGAGACGAGATTCAGGGCAGAACAACCCTCCATAGTATCGCAGAGGTTGATGCAAATGCAAGAATACATACAATCCGCACCAATCGCCTTGAGCATACTCGTGAAAAGTCTGAGGAAGACTATGAAACCCTGCTGCAAGCACTGGCTGAAACACGAACCGATGTCATAAAACTCCGAGTACGCCAGAGGGTGTATGAAAGGCACGTGCTTGATATGGAGCGGCAGCTAGCTGAACTGAGAGATCACAAGAAAAATGACCGCCGCCAGTAGTAGATGCCTTACTTCAATTCATGTTAAAAAGGAATCGTTTTTCCTATCTATGCCCTATGTGGCATTCCCTATGATACTATCTTGTACTGTAGGTACCTTTAGTGAGGCCTTTAGGCGGCCAAGGCACTCCTGCTTCGATATGATGTAAGACCCCCTACAAGGTCAATTTTCCCTAATTTGTTACATCTTAAACATCAATGACGTATCAATCCGCCGAATTCTGTGCCACCTTTTTGTTCAAACACTCCCATCATGCTGCCATAGGAGCCTGCCTAAAACCCACTCTATTCAAGTTGTAAGACTAGAATAATCTAGCTCCGGAATCGTTCCTGATCTTCTCTCTAAGGTTGGATCATGTTATTCACCAACCAATGGAACCCGGTTTCAAACAACAAACATCAAAAGATCACTACCTGAACTTACTTCTACTCTGTATTAGGACTGCATCATAGGGATGCAGGTCAAATCTTCGAGAACATGCTCCAATTGGACATAATAAGGACCTAGCCTGGGTCAACTATAAGGCTCCACTTGGATGCAGAACTACTAAAAATTCATGGGTTTACCATATAAAGACTCCCGTTATGAATTGTTTTCAGAACGCCCTTAACGACTGAATGACGTTACAAATCGATATAAGATAAAACCTAGTTAGAAAGTCGCGCCGTATAGCCATTCTAAAAACTCATTATCATACCAGCACTAATGCACCGGGTCCCATCAAAACTCCCCAGCCAAGCGTGTTTGGACACACATGATCCTAAGGTGGGTAAAGCTTGACGCCCGTATGAAACCTACCCCTACCCACTGCTGTAACTCCATTTCAAGAATGTTAGCGGAAACACTAGGAATAGTACAGTAACGTGCAAAAATTTATATGCGTAAATATAAATCGTTAGGATGCACTTAAGATAATCATTTCCACTAACGAAGATGTTTTTCCATCGTGAAACAAAGCTATGTCTTCACCAAGAGGCAACCAACCAACTAGCAAGGCGCCAACTCTACAGATAGACGCTGCTACTTTTCAGGCTGCAGTCACGGCAGCCGTGGCAGCCGTCATGGCACAGTTCAATGCTAACAACGCTAGCAGAAATGGAAGCGGTATTGACAATACAGATTGTGGTAACAATCAGGAGCACCAACGGGTGTCCGCCAGCGAAAATACCTCAGGCCACAAACCTACGAACAAGAAGCGAAAGTTCTGGGACAAAAAGAAGTGTAATCTAACTCAAAAACTTGCTGAAGAAAACAATCCGTAGCTGCACTTGCTACTACAACAACAGTCATGATGAACGCCGCGACACTAGCCACGAGGTCTACCACCCAGACACCGGCCATACCATATAAGGGTTCACTCCCAAAGTGTAACCAATGTGGCTTCCATCACACAGGAGCTTGCCGAGAGATACACTGTAAAAACTGCAACAGGAAAGGGCACACCGCCCGTTTCTGTAGGACCCCGACTCAGTACATCACACCAACCCCCATTACCAAAGAAATTCCAGTGTGCTTTCTATGTGGTGAAGCGGGACACTTCAAGAGAAACTGCCCAACTAAGAGGAATGACGGGGAAAGCGGAGGAGCATAACAAACGAACCAGCAAGGGTAATAGGGAACCATAATAGGACTTTTGTAATGTTTCCAACGACAAAAACGTTTAAGTACCATATGTTTGTAATGAAATTGTTATGCTTGCTAAAATCACCGTCTTACTAAAAGTAGTTAAAATACTCTCTCGTTTAAATCGAACCAAATACATTCATATATGATCTTAGGATCATTACCTGTAAGATGTGATGACTTTGTACATACCTCGGGGTTAATTATAATCAAAATACTGAAGTCTTGAAACAAATAATTTCATCCCGACTCCTATTCTGTGTCTAGCAGTAAGAACTAAGTGGGGCCACCCACTCGACAATCTCGCCAACATCAACTTACATACGACATTCATATACCGCCCGATCGTAGGGAAAACTGTCAGGGATCATGATATCAAGTATCATTACTGATTATCGAAACACACCCACTGCCAGTGCTAGACACTGTGGTATAAATCATCTACAGTAATAATAACATCAAACAAAATGAAATACGGAAAAGAAGCACAAGAATACTCCATCACTCTAGTGATCTCTTCTTGCGAATACAGCTTAACTCGTTTTATCTAAAAAGATATTGCTATCATCATCCAATTTTCATTGATATAGCCCTCATCTTCCCGATTTAACGTCTACAAAAGGACCTTTCACCTAACCCCCCCCCCCAACATCGAAACCTTCGTCTCTCAAAAACATCCAGCACAAACCTACGGATCATCTTTTGCTATGGAACCCCAAAACACGCATCAGAGGAGTGTTATACTTCCCGAAACCTTATCACAAGTGCTTACAGGAGACCTTTGGGAATGTCACGCATGTAGCAGACAAGGTCCAAGCACAAAAGCTTGGGAAAGATATGGTACAAGTTCTGCCATGAACTTCGGGCCAAGGTTGCCCAGGAGGGCGAGTAAATGTCCTACCATCTAAGAAGGCCTAATCGTGTAAACCAAACCCACATGCTTTCTACCGAGCTACAAGAACTCTTAGGTCAAACCTGTCGAACTACTCAACAATAAAATTGAAGAACCAAGCTTTTCACCCTGGAAAGCCCTGTTCTTATTCTTCAAATAGAAAGGCAAATTGCTCATAGTTCCATTAACTTCAGAGGCCCTGACAATATCTTCAGTAGAAACCTTTACTATCTGCCTCGCATAAACGAATAGGCCGACCAACCACAAGGAACGAGGTACCCTTTAGGAATCATACCTGAGATCTGAATATCACCAGTCGCAAGTATTGGAAAAAGGATGTCCGAGGACAACCCTCCAAATTCGATACGGACGTTGCAAGTCCGTAGTGATACCCCTCGGGTAGGGCCAACCCGTTTGCAATATTCATAGGATGTGTCATTCTTACTAGGATCAGTTCATCGTTATCGTTGTAAGTGACTTGCTTATCTACCCTCGTAGTAATAAGGATTACTAAGTTATTTGTTATGATTTCCTCACTTATACATTCCCCAGTTATATATAACGAATACCTGGTAGATAATAGAATGTGAGAATTCTGACTTAGTTTCTTTTCCTCGTTGGGATGTGAAACTGAAGTAGAATCACACATTTTACTATCCGCCCAGTATTGGTTATATCATAATGTGTATAAGCTAAGTTTTCGTGTATAATAACTCATCTCTTAGTCAGAATCAAAATAATGTAGAGCCGACCTTAGTCATTTACAAACTCCTTGCCTGATTTCAAATTTCGGGACGAAATTCCCTCTAACGAGGGGATGATGTGACAACCGTCAATTTTCGGTCAAGTCAAAGTCAACTAAAGTCAACAAGTCAAACCGATCAACTCAATTTGCCATGAGTACTAGAGTTTACGTTATGTAATTTCTAAACAACTCTCTATTCTAATGAGAGATCATAAATTGAAAAGTGCGTACATCTAGATCTCCTTAACCTAAAACGGTGGTACGTGGCGAGCCAAACCGATAAAACAATGTTGCATACTCATCGGGAGTATGCAAGATCCTTAAACAAGGCTTAACGGGGTTTACGGACCTTGTATTGCGAAGCCGAACATTCAAAAAGGTCGCCAATGAAACCTCTTTCAATCATTTTCACTCCATCTCTTCGTATCAGAAATCTCTCCCAAATCTCTCTAAGTATGTGAAATCTCTCCCAAATCTCTCTTTGTATGAGAAATCTCTCCAAGAATGTCAAATCTCTCCCAAATCTCTCTAAGTATGTGAAATCTCTCCCAAATCTCTCTAAGTATGTGAAATCTCTCCTAAATCTCTCTTTGTATGAGAAATCTCTCCAAGAATGTCAAATCTCTCCCAAATCTCTCTAAAATCATTTTCACTCCATCTCTTCGTATCAGAAATCTCTCCCAAATCTCTCTAAGTATGTGAAATCTCTCCCAAATCTCTCTTTGTATGAGAAATCTCTCCAAGAATGTCAAATCTCTCCCAAATCTCTCTTTGTATGAGAAATCTCTCCAAGAATGTCAAATCTCTCCCAAATCTCTCTAAGTATGTGAAATATCTCCCAAATCTCTCTTTGTATGAGAAATCTCTCCCAAATCTCTCTTTGTATGAGAAATCTCTCCAAGAATGTCAAATCTCTCCCAAATCTCTCTAAGTATGTGAAATCTCTCCCAAATCTCTCTTTGTATGAGAAATCTCTCCAAGAATGTCAAATCTCTCCCAAATCTCTCTAAGTATGTGAAATCTCTCCCAATCTCTCTCTGAATGAGAAATCTCTCCAAGAATGTCAAATCTCTCCCAAAACTCTCTAAGAATGTGAAATCTCTTCCAAATATCTCTTTGTATGTGAAATCTCCCCAAGTATGTCAAATCTCTCCCAAATCTCTCTGAGTATGTGGAATCTCTCTCAAATCTCTCTCGAAATCTCTCCCAACTTTCTATAATCACTCGGGGCATCCCAACCCTCGAATTTGGCGAAAACAGCCCAAAAACGGAAGTCTACGCGAAAAACGGACCTTAGGAACCGAAACCCCTCTTAGGAACCGAACCCTCCTGATGAAGAAGGCTGCTGATCCGAACCGAAGGTACTGTTCACTAACCGAACCGAAGGTACTGTTCACTACAGTTCGTTCGGTTCTGACATTCTAGCCTCTCATCTCCGAACCGAAGCTTCCCTTCTGACCTTCGCTTCTGACTTCGGACCGAGCCTTCTGACCGAACCCTCGCTTCGCTTCTCGCTTCCGGCTCAGCCTCTCGCCTCCGAATCAGCACTCTCCTGACCGAACCTCGGCCTAGGACCGAGAGGTCTCGCTGGGAAGCCCTTTTTCTCCCGGTTTTCAATAAAATTCGCGTTTTAAGCCCGTTTTTAATTGTTTTAACATGGGATTTTCACCCAAAACTTTATTTTAAAATATAAGACCCCTAAATTAATGATTTAATCATATTTTAAGGATAAAACCTTATCCAAAAGAGAGTAGGTAAAGTACAAAGAGGTAGAGTGTTGACTTTACCTTATTTTATGACACAAGCAACCCCATACCCACTCCATGATTAACCCACACTCCTCCCCACCATACCTTGTCACTTCCTTGTACTTTTTACCCCTCTCACAAGCCATCCCCACGTTCTAGGGCTGGTCACTCCACCTCTCTCCTCATTTTCTTTCAATCACTCTCATTTCCACCAAAGATTCAACTCCAATTTTCTCTCCAACCTTTCTCTCTAATTCAAGATCCTAAGGCTGATCATTAAGTGTTCTTCCACTCTTGGTAAGTGTAATTCATCCTCCTTGTGATTTTTACACTTCATTCTACTCAAATCATTGATAACTTATACAAACTCCATAACTATGATGCTAGATTCTCAAAAATCTTCAAGGCATCTCCAAGTGTTCTTGAGTTAAACACCTCCATTCTTCAACAATCATCTACTGAAAACACTTAAGGTGAGTTCATACCCCCATATTTTCATGTTTTCTCAAGTTTTTAGGGGGGGGGGGGGGGGGGGGAATACAAGTTAAAACACCAAGAACATAACTACACTTTTCTAACAGCCTTCATCAGAAAAGTTCAACTCCATTCACGGACTGTTTTGGACCACTTAAACATTTTTGTTTGAAAAACTGTTTTAGGTGTAAGTAGTTCCCGTTCTTAGCTTTAAAATGACTACTTGCACATCTCCATACGATTTTTCTACAATTTATGGTGATTTTTACAAAACTGCCTATCATTTCAAACACCAATCCGGACCAGTCTGTGATTATGGACTTTTTCACCCAAGTTGGAGGTCATTAAAAATCATGATAAAAATTATGAGTAAACTAGACACATTTTGGGAACTCTCAGAATTTACAGATTTAGTTTTCAACTTCGTATGATTTTTCTATGAATTTTCAAAAACAGTGTAGACAGGTTGAAAATTTGTTAACAGCTTATAACTTTCATAACACTTTGTATTATGTTGAGCAAAGTGTATAACGATAAGTTCCAAATATTGAATGTGTTTCCATGTTAGTTTATCATCATAAACTGAAATATAGTCATTCATGATAAGATTATTCATTCATTTAGAACACGTATATTAAGCTATAATGAGCATAGTTTATGGATTCATAGCATTAAAGCATTCATAAAAGAATTCTTATACATTACAAACGTTTTGGATAAACTATAATAGGTATAGTTTATGTACCATTTACTTCTCAAACTTATTTACCAAAGGTTTTCCGTTTAGTTCACATAAATCTGTTAATGAATAAATTTGTGAGTCATTCCCTTCGGGTTACTTCCAAAGTAACAAAGTCAAAAAGTCCTGTAAATTGTAACCAGAGTCTCTTGTAGGGAGAACGTGATAGTTGTGTATAGATCTATATTGGGTTTGACAAACCCACACCAGAGCTGCTTGCAACAGCTAGACCGGCAGGTCTGTGGTGACAAGTGTCATTTAACGGCGACGCCTGAAGAACGTCGCATTACGAGGCCGTCTATGTCAAGTATGGTTATGATAGCTCACATGTGGTATTAACAATCATAAGATTTACGGGTTCTAACCTTAAATTAGCGAGTTAGGTCTATTTAGCTCACTGAAATTACTTTAAGTATGGAAAAATACTTGTACGCCTTCATATCAAACAAAAAGGGTTTTATGTCGATTTAAAATCACTTTTTATATCACAATTACATACTTTATTGTATACTTTTGGTCTTGGTATTTAAGACTACACATCATTCGTTACGGAACTTTTCTCACATCAGAAAGGGTTTTATGCCAATTTAAAACCACCTTTATATTTTTAAGTATGACAAATATTTGTTCATTTTCGGTCCTGGTATTTAGGACTACATAACTTTTGTAAGGAAAATATCGGATTTTCCTGGTAACATACATCTCTTTACAAAGATCGATTTTCAAACTCTTACTGTCAAAATCTTATGAACTCACCAACCTTTGTGTTGACACTTTTCAAAACTACTTGTATTCTCAGGAATTCAGTGAAACAGGAAATCAACCACGTTTTGAGGATGGGACGATAAATCGTCAAACAGTTCATTTTGTTTCATAATGTAATTGATTTGAATCATGTAAACATATACTTTGGTGTAACTTTCTCAATTATATTTATGAGGGTTGTATTTACTTTGAGCACTATTATACTCGTTGTTGTGATACTCTACATGAAGTCCTCCACCCCTGGACGTTTCTGCCATCCTTGGTTTGGGGGTGTGACAGTATATTTCTTGAGTTCCACATTCAAAGTCTATGCAATTTAGCAAAGCTTTGATGAGCATAGTTTAATTCTTGAGTTCCATAATAGAAATAGTCAACACAATTTAGCAAAGCTTTTATGAGCATTGTTTAATTCTTTATTTCGACAGTAGAAGTGTATGAAATTTAAGAAAAGCTTTGATGAGCATTGTTTCATTCTTGACTTCCACATTAGAAGTCTATGCAATTTAGCAAAGCTTTGATGAGCATTGTTTAATGCTTAAGTTCCTCAATAGAAGTAGTCTTTGCAATTTAGCAAAGCTTTGATGAGCATTGTTTAATTCTTGAGTTCCACAATAAAATTCTATGTAATTTAAGCAAACCTTTGATGAGCATTGTTTCATTCTTGAGTTCCACATTAGAGGTCTATGCAATTTAGCAAAGCTATGATGAGCATTGTTTAATTCTAGAGTTCCACAATAGAAGTAGTCTTCGTAATTTCGCAAAGGTTTGCTGAGCATTGTTTCATTCTTGAGTTCCATAATAGAATTCTATGCAATTTAAACAAAGCTTTGATCAGAATTTTTTTAATTCTTAAGTTCCACAATAGAATTTTATGCAATTTAAGCAATGCTTTGATGAGGATTTTTTAATTCCTGAGTTCCAAAGTAGAAGTCTATGTAACTTCGCAAAGCTTTGATGAGCATTGTTTAACACTTGAATTCCACAATAGAAATCTCTGAAATTTAGCAAAGCTTTGATGAGCATCGTTTAATTCTTGATTTCCACAATAGAAGTCTACGCAATTTAAGCAAAGCATTGATGAGCATTGTTTGATTCATGAGTTCCACAATAGAAATCTATGAAATTTAGCAAAACTTTGATGTGTATTTTTTCATTCTTGGGTTCCACATTGGAAGTCTATGCAATTTAGCAAACCATTGATGAGCATTGTTTAATTGTTTTATTCCACAGTAGAAGTAGTCTTTGCAATTTAGCAAAGCTTTGATGAGCATTGTTTAATGCTTTAGTTCCATAAAGAAGTGTATAAAATTTAAGCAAAACTTTGATGAGCATTGTTTCATTCTTGGGTTCCACATTAGAAGTCTATGCAATTTAGCAAAGCTAGGATAAGCATAGTTTAATTCTTGAGTTCCATAATAGAAGTAGTCTTTGCAGTTTAGCAAAGCTTTGATGAGCATTATTTAATTCTTGTGTTCCCTAATAAAAGTTTTTGCAATTTAAGCAAAGCTTTGATGAGCATTGTTTCATTCTTGAGTTCCACATTAGAAGTCTATACAATTTAGCAAAGCTTTCATGAGCATTGTTTAAATATAGAGTTCCACAATAGAAGTAGTCTTCATAATTTCGCAAAGGTGTGATGAGCATTGTTTTATTCTTAAGTTCCACAATAGAAGTCTATAAAATTTAAGCAAAGCTTTGATGAACATTGTTTCATTCTTGAGTTCCACATTAGAATTTATGCAATTTAGCAAAGCTTTGATGAACATCGTATTATTCGTGAGTGCCAAAATAAAACTGTATTCAACTTATGCAAAGGTTTTATAAGCATTATTAAATTCTTGAGTTTCACAATAGAAGTCTATAAAATTTAAGCAAATCTTTCATGAGCATTATTTGATTCTTGTGTTCCACAATAGAAGTCTATGCAATTTAGCAAAACTTTGATGAGCATTGTTTCATTCCTTGTTTCCACATTCGAAGTCTATGCAATTTAGCAAAGCATTGATGAGCATTGTTTAATTCTTGAGTTCAACAATAGAAGTAGTCTTTGCAATTTAGCGAAGCTTTTATGTGCATTGTTTAATTCTTAAGTTCCACATTAGATGTCTATACAATTTAGCAAAGCATTGATGAGCATTGTTAAATTGTTGAATTCCATAATAGAAGTAGTCTTTGAAATTTAGCAATGCTTTGATGAGCATTGTTTAATTCTTGAGTTCCACAATAGAAGTGTATGCAATTTAAGTAAAGCTTTGATGAGTATTGGTTTATTCTTGAGTTCCACATTAGAAGTCTATGCAATTTAGCAAAGCTTTGATGAGCATAGTTTAATTCTTGAGTTACACAATAGAAGTAGTCTTCGCAATTTTGCAAAGCTTTAATGAGCAATGTTTAATTCTTGAGTTCCATAATAAAAGTCTATGCAATTTAAGCAAAGCTTTGATGAGCATTGTTTCATTCTTGATTTTCACATTAGAAGTCTATGCAATTTAGCAAAGCTTTGATTATTATTGTTTAATTCTAGAGTACCACAACAGAAGTAGTCTTTGTAATTTAGCAAAGGTTTGATGACCATTATTTTATGCTTGAGTTCCACAATAGAAGTCTATGCAATTTAGCTAAGCTTTGATGAGCATTGTTTCATTCTTGGTTTCCACATTGGAACTCTATGCAATTTAGCAAAGAATTGATGAGCATTGTTTATGTCACAACCCAAAACCAAGAACGGCGGAAACGTTCTGGAGCGGAGGACGTCATGTAAAGTATCACAACAATGCAAAGTAGTAAACAAGCAACAACATCATCCATTGCATTAATAGTATAATTTTAATTAGAAGTGTGTTCTTTCATAGTATAAGACAAGCAAGTGAATGTAACATCCGGATATCCAGGTATGGGAATTTGAGTATTTTTGTATTGGGGAAATGAGGAGACTCAGCGAGTTGACGCCTCAACTCGTCGAGTAGGATCGCGTTTTGGGGACCAGTTTAATGAAGGGACTCGACGAGTCGGGTATTTGGACTCGCTGAGTCGGCGCTGTCAAGGAAAACCCTAATTGTCTGGGTTTGGGACCTATTTAAAGGCCCTTATGGCCTTTAGTGGCGGCCACCTACACCCTTGAGAGACTCCTATCGAACCAGAGAGCTGAGAGAGTAAAGAAGAGCCATTATGGAGCATTCTTGAGGTGGTTGTGCAATGGAATAGTCATTTCCAGCAAAGGGAGGTCAAGGGGGTGTCGATTCAGAGCTTCTGAGCTTGCATCTTCACCATAGAGGTATCAAATCGTTCTCCCTTTTCTGTTTCGGGTAAGATTGGTGATTTTAGGGTTTTCTAGCTTCTTTTATGGCTTGATTTGTGGAGCATAGTGTCCCATTGAGTGTGAAGCCATAGATCTGGACCCAAAGAGGTCCAGAGAGTCCCTTCCATCCTGCTTTATGCATTCTATTTGGAGTTTTGAGCTAGGGTTGTTATGTAATGAAGGGTTTCACCCAAATAAGCTTGTAGAACCTTGCATGAGTGCCCAAGGTTCGACCTTTTCGTGGTTATTGGCTTTGAGGGAGTTAGATCTATGGTTTGGTGAAGCAGATCTGACCTCAGAAGGTCAGATGAGGGTTGTCATGGGAGCAACTCGCCGAGTCCATAGGCAGACTCGACGAGTCGAGTCGGGGTTGCCCTGCGTTTCGTTGCCAAGTAACTCGACGAGTAGTGAGGGAACTCCTCGTGTCTAAGAGGTTTAAAAAGAATTTAGAGAACCCGCATGGACTCGCTGAGTCACTCCTGTGTACTTGCCGAGTCTGGTCAGTGTTGACCGTTGAGTTGATTTGTCTTATGTTGACTTTAGGATTTTTTGTCAATAGAGGTAATAGAGGTCAGGGAGGGGTAAAATGGTCTTTTACCCATTACCTGACTAGAGAGGGAAAGAGTAATCGCTGGTTAATTAGATTTGGGACTTCGAGTATTAATTAGAGATATTTGCCTTATGTGTTAGGCGGTGGCAAGCCCGAGGTTCGCATGTGTAGATAATTGCTTTCTGATTGCCAGGTGAGTCTTCTCACTATACTTTACCTTGAGTAGGTAACCAGAGTTACGTGACAAAGTATTTGTATGCTGTGTATGTTATGTGTTGTACTGCATTATTTCTATGTGATTTATGTTGTGCATGTTGACAGAGTTAGAACCGAAAGGTTCCTAGAGTTAGAACCAGAAGGTTCATAGAGTTAGAATCGGAAGGTTCACAGAGTAGGGTCCACGGACCCACAGAGTTATAGCCTCGAGTGGCTAATATGTGTTATGTGTGGTATTTTGGGGAACTCACTAAGCTTCGTGCTTACAGTGTTTTGTGTTATGTGTTTCAGGTTTCTCTCAGGATCACGAGACGGCACCGGCTCGATTGTACACACCAGAGAAAGAGTCATGTTTTGAGGATCCTGGCTTATTATGCAAGTGAAAATGGAGTTATGTGTTGTAATTCGATTATGAACGAGATTTTAAGCAAAGTGTTTTTAAGAATTAAACGATTATTTTTAAATGAAAAATTGTTTTGAAATTTTTGGTGTTACAAGTTGGTATCAGAGCCTTGGTTTGAGGGATTCGGATGCGCCTTCGGGTAAATCTGGACTGAAACTGAGGAAGTAAGAAAAAATTTCTAAGAAATAATTTTCTAAAGCGAATAAGAGTTCAAAGAGAAAGCGAGAAAGAGCAGTGTGTACAATCAGCTAGAGCCCGAACGGTGATCTCCCAAAATACCCTTACTTTTGTGTTATGAGATATTTATGATGCACTTTATGAGATATTATTGCATCTTAGAGACAGGCTAGGTATTCCATATCTTAGGACTAGAGTGGCCTGATTTGTGATGCCTTAGCCTAGGAATTGCAATTATATGCGATGTGCTTTTGAGTATGTGATGAGTGAGAATATTTAGTGGGAATCCTTTAGGGGATTTGAATAGAGGAGTAATCTAGGGGAGATATCTAGATAAGTATCGGGGTACTTAGCGAAAGAATAGTTAGAACCCACGAGGGGAAGAGTTGCAGAGTTCGGTGGTACTTTCGAGGATGAGCAGAGCAAGCGAATTTATCACCCATAGTGAGTTATATATATACTTCGATCCTCGAATGTTGCTTGCTTCGTGCTTTGTGGAACTCTCGATGATGGGAGTCAGCTACCAAGAGAATATGACGATATTCAGGAGGTAGATGGCTGGCATCATTAGGAGCTCTTCAGTAGCTGATGGCAGAGAAGTGTGGGAATCTAGGAAGAGCCTAGGGAGTAACCTTAGCCAGATGAGTGCGCTGGCAGAGTAGAGAATTTCGCTGGGGAGCGAGCGCGCGACGGAATTGGTGAACGAGAAGGTTGAGCAGCTACTTAGGAGCTCCGGGATAGTCTGTGTGGAAAGTATGGGTAGATGTGGCAGGTAGTATGGGCCGGTACTACTGAAAGCAGAGGACCCATACTTGATACAGGGATTATTCTGAAGGTTCTAATGAGCGGATTGAAGAGTGATGTTATGGTTCGAGTACCATACATCAGAGCAGATTGAGGAGTGATGTTATGGTTCGAGTACCATACATCGGAGCAGATTGAGGAGTGATGTTATGGTTCGAGTACCATACATCAGAGCGTATAGAGGAGTGATGTTATGGTTCGAGTACCATACATCGGAGCGGATTGAAGAGTGATGTTATGGTTCGAGTACCATACATCGGAGCGGATTGAAGAGTGATGTTATGGTTCGAGTACCATACATCGGAGTGGATTGAAGAGTGATGTTATGGTTCGAGTACCATACATCGGAGCAGATAGAGGAGTGATGTTATGGTTCGAGTACCATACATCAGAGCGGATTGAAGAGTGATGTTATGGTTCGAGTACCATACATCGGAGCAGATTGAAGAGTGATGTTATGGTTCGAGTACCATACATCGGAGCGGATTGAAGAGTGATGTTATGGTTCGAATACCATACGTCGGAGCGGATTGAAGAGTGATGTTATGGTTCGAGTACCATACATCGGAGCGGATTGAAGAGTGATGTTATGGTTCGAGTGTAACACCGTGAATTTCAAAATAATTTTTCACAATTTATAAAAACATTTCACATTAACTTTTCATAAAAACATCAAGTTTAAATCTCAATTCACATTATACAAAATCCCAAGATCAATGTATATCAAAAATCCCATGCGTGTGTACAGATCAAGCCGGCGCCTTCCCACGGTCATCGCTAGTACCTGAAACAACAACACTAACACTGTAAGCACAAAGCTTAGTGAGTTCCCCAAAATACCACGTAAACATATATATATATATATATATATATATATATATATATAATAGCCACTCGAGGCTATAACTCTGTGGGTCCGTGCACCCAAGCTCTGTGAACCCTCAGGTTCTAACTCTGGGAACCTTCCGGTTCCAACTCTATAAACATGCACATCATAAATCACATAGACATCATGCAGTACAACACATAGCATACACATAACATACACATACTCTGACACATAACTCTGATCACCTACTCAAGGTAAAGCATACACATAACATACACAATCCTGGAATCCCTCGTGCTCGATCCTCCGAGCTATAATCCTCCTATAACATCATATGTCTCTAATTAATACTCTTTACGCTAAGGTTGACTACCCCTAAGAAGTCAACACTGGTCAACTCTGGTCAACGGTCAACGGTCAATTTGACCGGACTCGGCTAGTGCACTATGGCGACTCGGCGAGTCTAGACGTCTTCGCCAATCTCTCTGGAATTCCCTTTTGACACGTCGAGTACTCCCCCTGACTCGACGAGTTCCACCTGGAAGAATCGTGGGGCCACCCCGACTCAACTCGCCGAGTTTCAAGAACAACTCGGCGAGTCCTAGTTCAACTCAGACCACCTGTCAACCCTCTCAGACTCGCCCTGACTCACTGAGTCAACCTATGACTCGACTGGACCACTCACTGGGCGATCTGAGGGCAATCTTCAAGCTACTCGTCGAGTCTGCTCATCGGACTCGGCGAGTCCATGCCATGCAATCACTCAAACTTGCTTCTAAGGTCAGATCTACTCCAATAATTCATAGATCTGGCCTTCCTAGACTGATTCAACACGTAAAGTCCTTATCTTGGTGTTCATAACACACCCCATGACTCATAAATGGCATTTTGACCTAAGGCATAAGGATTCCAATCCAAAACCTCCATTGATTCACAAAAAGCTTGGGCAAAGGGACACTCTGGACCTCCAAAGGTCCAAATCTACAACTTAACTCACTCAAGGGACCAAGGAAGCACTAGATCTTATCATAAAAGGGCTCAATAAGCCCTAAATCAACATAAATCTCGACATAGCAGAAATAGCTCGAAGAATATACCTCAAATGCGATGCTCTGGACCCCAAACTCTCAGAAAGTGGCTCCTCTTGCCTTTCCTTAGCTGATCCTCCCTTTTCCTTGCAAGATGACACTTCCAAGATCAACAATGGCCTCCTTCTATGCTCAAAACGCTCACACTCGATTAGGGTTTCGCTCAAGGGACTGGTGAGCACAAATGACGGCCATAAGGCCCTTTAAATAGGTCCCAAACCCGAGAAATTAGGGTTTCATTAAACAGCGCAGACTCGCCGAGTCCATATCTTGGACTCGCCGAGTCCAAGCGCGAACCCGCGTCCAGAACCGCGATCCTACTCGGCGAGTCTGAGCTCCAACTCGCCGAGTCCCCTCTCAAAACACCAAAAACATAAACATAAAAGATACCTGGAAATCTGGGCTGTTACAACTCTCCCCCACTAGAACTAGACTTCGCCCTCGAAGTCTCGCTCTGAAAATAGTTCCGGATGTTGCTCACGCATCTCACGCTCCGGCTCCCAGGTCATCTCTGATCCCTTCCGATGTTGCCACTGAACCAACACCAGAGGTACCTCCTTGTTCCTCAGAACCTTGATCTTCCGATCTCTGATGGCCACTGGCCTCTCGGCATAATTCAGGCTCGCATCCACCTGAATATCCTCTAATGGAACCACTGCCGAATCGTCGGCTATACACTTCCTCAACTGCGACACATGAAAAGTGTCGTGAATCTGCCCCAACTCTGTTGGCAACTCCAAACGATAAGCTACCCGGCCTACCCTCTCAACCACACGAAATGGACCAATATACCGGGGCCCCAACTTGCCCCTCTTCCTGAATCAAATCACTCCTTTCCAAGGAGAGACCTTCAGGAAAACGAAGTCGCCGACCTGAAACTCAAGCTCGGACCAGCGTCTGTCTGCATAACTCTTCTGTCGGCTCTGAGGGGTCATAAACCTCTGTTTGACCTGCTGAATCTGCTCTGTCGTCTGAAGCACGATCTCTGTACTGCCCATCACTCGCTGACCAACCTCTCCCCAACAAATGGGGGTCCGACACCTCCTCCCATACAACAGCTCAAAGGGTGGCATACCAATGCTCGAATGATGACTGTTGTTGTAGGAAAACTCTGCCAAGGGTAAATACGCATCCCAGCTACCCCCGAAATCCAACACACATGCTTGGAGCATGTCCTCAAGCGTCTGAATCGTCCGCTCACTCTGACCGTCTGTCTGGGGATGATATGCGGTACTAAAATGCAGTCTAGTACCCAACTCCTCATGAAATTTCTTCCAGAACCTGGAAGTGAAACGCACATCACGGTCCGAAACAATCGAGATCGGCACCCCATGCCGAGATATCACTTCCCTCACATACACCTCCGCCAATTTCTCTGCTGAAGAACTCTCACTAATGGCAAGGAAGTGAGCGCTCTTCGTCAACCTGTCCACAATCACCCAAATTGCATCAACTCCTCTGGCAGTCCTCGGCAATTTGGTGATGAAGTCCATAGTGATCTGTTCCCACTTCCACTCGGGAACCTCCAATGGCTGCAACTTGCCATGCGGCCTCTGGTGCTCGGCCTTAACCCTACGGCAGGTCAAGCACCTCTCAACAAACCATGCGACGTCCCTCTTCATACAGGGCCACCAATACTCCTTTCTCAAATCCAAATACATCTTAGTGGCCCCTGGATGGATCGAAAATTTCGACCGATGAGCCTCCTCCATCAAAGTGGTACGCGTTCCTCCCACAAACGGTACCCAGATACGCCCCTGAAATGTCATAAGACCCCGTCCATCGGTCACGAACTCTGAAACCAAACCAACAACCCGTTCCCTCTTCTGCATCTTAGGTTGCACAGCCTCGGCCTGTGCCCCACGAATGACGTCCAATACCGGAGCTATCACGGTCAATCTCAAACACACATCCCGCAGTGGAGTGCTCTCCGCCTTGCGGCTCAACGCATCGGCTACCACATTAGCCTTGCCCGGGTGGTACAGTATCTCACAATCATAATCCTTGACCACATCCAACCACCTTCTCTGACGCATATTTAGGTTGGGCTGATCCATCAAATACTTCAGACTCTTATGGTTCGTGTATATCGTACACCGAACCCCATACAAGTAGTGACGCCAAATCTTGAGGGCGAACACCACTGCCCCCAACTCTAGATCATGGGTAGGATATCTCGTCTCATGAGGCTTCAGCTGCCTCGATGCATATGCTATCACATGCCCTCTCTGCATCAGCACCGCTCCCAATCCCAAAATCGATGCATCACAGAATACCACAAAGTCCTCCATCCCTTCCGGAAGAGCTAACACCGGGGCTTCGCACAATCTCTGGCGAAGTGTCTCAAAGGAGGCCTACTGCTCGGGGCCCCATGAAAAAGCAACACCCTTCCGGGTCAATCTGGTGAGTGGCACTGCGATCTTGGAGAAATCCTTGATAAATCTCCGATAATACCCTGCCAACCCTAGGAAACTCCTGATCTCAGAAGGTGACTTCGGCACCTCCCAACTCATCACTGCCTCCACCTTGGCCAGATCGACCAAAATCCCTTCTTGGTTAACGAGATGTCCTAAGAACTGAACCTCCCGTAACCAGAAATCACACTTGGAGAATTTGGCATAGAGCCTCTCCGATCTCAGAACTCCAAGAACCTCCCACAGATGCTCCTCATGCTGCTCTCTAGATCTCGAATATACCAGAATGTCGTCGATAAACACAATCACCGATCGATCCAGCATCGGCCTACACACTCGGTTCATGAGATCCATGAACACTGTCGGGGCATTGGTGAGCCCAAAAGGCATCACCACAAACTCATAATGCCCATAACGTGTCCTGAACGCTGTCTTCTGGACATCCTCATCCCGCACTCTCACCTGATGATATCCCGATCTCAAATCGATCTTGGAAAACCAAGATGCTCCCTGCAACTGATCGAACAAATCGTCGATCCTCTGCAATGGGTAACGGTTCTTGACCGTCAGCTTGTTCAACTCCCGGTAATCAATGCACATCCGGTGTGAACCATCCTTCTTCTTGACGAACAGGATAGGTGCTCCCCACGGCGAGCTGCTCGGCCGAATAAACCCCTTCCCCAGCAGCTCCTGAAGCTGTGAGGATAACTCTTGCATCTCTGGAGGTGCAAGGCGATAAGGCACCTTAGCGATAGGCGCAACCCCCGAAACCAAATCGATACTGAACTCCATTTGCCTCACAGGAGGCACACCCGACAACTCCTCGGGAAATACATCCGGGAACTCACGCACCACCGGAACCCCCTCCACTGAACTTGGCCTTTCGGAAATCAACCGCGTATCCACCACATACGCCACAAAACCCTTACAGCCCTGCTGTAAACACTGCCTCGCCCTAGCGGCCGAACAAAACGCTGATCCTGAACGTGTACCCTCGCCGTATACCGAAAGAACTCCCCCACTAGGGTCTCGTATCGTCACCAGCTGTCGCTTGCAGTCGATGACCGCACCGAATCTGCTCAACCAATCCATGCCCACAATGACACAGACATCACCCATAGCAATAGGAATCAGATCAATCGGGAACTCAACACCGAATATCTCAACTACGCAACCTCGGAGAACCTCCGTGGCATATATCACCCTCTCATCAGCTATGGAAACTCTCAGAGGCCGACTCAACGCCTCACGACTAACACTGATGTGCTGACTAAAAGCCAAAGATACAAAAGACCGACTCGCACCCGAGTCAAATAACACCAAGGCAGGTACAGAATTCACAAGAAAAGTACCTACGCATAACATAACATAAGCATAATATCTCAACATCAAAATAAATATATGAAAGAATACATACCAGCCACGACATCGGGCGTTGCGCGGACCTCCTCCGCGGTCAGCTGAAAGGCTCTCCCTCGTGCCCTCGGCGCCTCGGCCTTCACTGGCTGACTCTCTGTAGCTCTGATGGCGGCAGGGGCAGATCCTTGAGGTGCTCCCTGAGATGACCCTCGCAGCTGCGGACACTCTGCCTTCCGGTGTCTGGTCTGATTGCAGTGGAAGCACACTGCAAACCCCTTGGGGCAATCCTTGGCCATATGCCCCTCCTTGCCACATTTGTAGCAAGATCCCGCTCGGCAGACTCCATCATGACCCTTGCCACACTTCCCACAAGTGCGGCCCTTCTGGCTCCCCGGTTTGGGATCAGCGGGCTTGGCCCGCTTGGCTGCCGGCTGAGACTGTGCCGGTCGCCGATCCCTCCCCTGAGACTTCGCATCCTCCCTAGCCTGAGTCTCTAGCTCGATCTCCCTCTTCCGGGCATTTTCCTGAAGCTCAGCAAATGTCCGGTACGAGGAGTTCGCCGCGAACTCCCGAATATCCCGCCTCAAAACGCTCAAATAACGGCTCATACGTGCCTGCTCAGTGGACACGTGCTCAGGGCAGAACATCGCCCTCTCATGAAACATCCTCGTGATCGCTGTAACTGACTCAGTACCCTGCTTGAGGGTCAGAAACTCCTGTGCCAAACGCTCCCTCTCCACCTGGGGAACGTACTCATCTTGGAACATGACAATGAACCTCTCCCAGGTCATTGTCGCAAGCTCAGCAGGCGTATAATGCGCTGTCACAAACTTCCACCAGTCCTTCGCTCCCAAGCGAAGCTGGTTCAGCACGAACCGAACCTTCAAATGCTCAGGAGATGAGCAAGTGAAGAAGCACCCCTCAATATCAGATATCCACCTCATTGCTGCCACCGGATCCTGGGTCCCATCAAACTCTGGTGGTTTTGTGCTGCTGAACTCTCGGAACAGCAACGCGTCACCACCTTGCGGCCTCGCAGCAGCAATCGCTGCGGTAGCCGCTGCAGCAGCAGCCTCGGAAAGAGCGGCATAACGCTCATCAAATGTCTCAATCAGTGTGGTCTTTATAGACCCAAACATCTCCGGTATCTCTGCCCTGATGGCCGCAGCCACCTCCTCATGAATGATCCGGCGGATCTCCTCATCACTGGTACCACTGCTCTCGGGCATCAAGCGTGTCCTCACCATGATCTACCTCTGAAATACAACATACGATAAATTAGAACCCTTACGAGCATACTCACACTCGTCAACTCTTTCCTCCTTGATTCTTGGTATTCCAAAGATTCTTACTTGGGTTGTACACCGCTCCGGTGCTTTCAGTAGTACGGGCCCAATACTACTGTCCACACCGTATCAGAATACACCCCAAGTCCTCCTCTTCGGATCCCAATTTCCAAGTACTCTATCATGCATAGACCTCCTACTAATAGATCTCTCATAAGCCCCTTGCTGCTACCTACTCACTCTCAAGCATCTCATAGCAGCTCACCTCTTCCTAGGCTAAGGCATCATAAATCAGGCCACTCTAGTCCTAATAGGAATACCTAGCCTACTCTAGCATGCGAATACATCATACCAGTATCAATATCACATAACATAAGGGTATTTTGGGAAAATACCGTTCGGGCGCGGACTGATCGTACACACAACTCTGCTCTGCATTTTACAAATCTTTTATTCTTTTTGAAAATACTTCTCAAATCCTCAGTTTGAGTTCAAATACGCCCGAAGGTGTACTAGAATCCCTCAAACCAAGGCTCTGATACCAACTTGTAACACCGCGAATTTCAAAATAATTTTTCACAATTTATAAAAACATTTCACATTAACTTTTCATAAAAACATCAAGTTTAAATCTCAATTCACATTATACAAAATCCCAAGATCAATGTATATCAAAAATCCCATGCATGTGTACAGATTAAGCCGGCGCCTTCCCACGATCATCGCTAGTACCTGAAACAACAACACTGACACTGTAAGCACAAAGCTTAGTGAGTTCCCCAAAATACCACACAAACATATATATATATATATATATATATATATATATATATATATATATAATGGCCACTCGAGGCTATGACTCTGTGGGTCCGTGCACCCAAGCTCTGTGAACCCTCAGGTTCTAACTCTGGGAACCTTCCGGTTCCAACTCTATAAACATGCACAGCATAAATCACATAGACATCATGTAGTACAACACATAGCATACACATAACATACACATACTCTGACACATAACTCTGATCACCTACTCAAGGTAAAGTATAATAAGAAGACTCACCTCACGTATCTCGATGACTCACAATCCTGGAATCCCTCGTGCTCGATCCTCCGAGCTATAATCCTCCTATAACATCATATGTCTCTAATTAATACTCTTTACGCTAAGGTTGACTACCCCTAAGAAGTCAACACTGGTCAACTCTGGTCAACGGTCAACGGTCAACTTTGACCGGACTCGGCGAGTGCACTATGGCGACTCGGCGAGTCTAGACGTCTTCGCCAATCTCTCTAGAATTCCCTTTTGACACGTCGAGTACTCCCCCTGACTCGACGAGTTCCACCTGGAAGAATCGCGGGGCCACCCCAACTCAACTCGCCGAGTCTCAAGAACAACTCGGCGAGTCCCAGTTCAACTCAGACCACCTGTGAACCCTCTCAGACTCGCCCTGACTCACTGAGTCAACCTATGACTCGACTGCACCACTCACTGGGCGATCTGAGGGCAATCTTCAAGCTACTCGCCGAGTCTGCTCATCGGACTCGGCGAGTCCATGCCATGCAATCACTCAAACTTGCTTCTAAGGTCAGATCTACTCCAACAATTCATAGATCTGGCCTTCCTAGACTGATTCAAAACGTAAAGTCCTTATCTTGGTGTTCATAACACACCCCATGACTCATAAATGGCATTTTGACCTAAGGCATAAGGATTCCAATCCAAAACCTCCATTGATTCACAAAAAGCTTGGGCAAAGGGACACTCTGGACCTCCAAAGGTCCAGATCTACAACTTAACTCACTCAAGGGACCAAGGAAGCACTAGATCTTATCATAAAAGGGCTCAATAAGCCCTAAATCAACATAAATCTCGACATAGCAGAAATAGCTCGAAGAATATACCTCAAATGCGATGCTCTGGACCCCAAACTCTCAGAAAGTGGCTCCTCTTGCCTTTCCTTAGCTGATCCTCCCTTTTCCTTGCAAGATGACACTTCCAAGATCAACAATGGCCTCCTTCTATGCTCAAAACGCTCACACTCGATTAGGGTTTCGCTCAAGGGACTGGTGAGCACAAATGACGACCATAAGGCCCTTTAAATAGGTCCCAAACCCGAGAAATTAGGGTTTCATTAAACAGCGCAGACTCGCCGAGTCCATATCTTGGACTCGCCGAGTCCAAGCGCGAACCAGCGTCCAGAACCGCGATCCTACTCGGCGAGTCTGAGCTCCAACTCGCCGAATCCCCTCTCAAAACACCAAAAACATAAACATAAAAGATACCTGGAAATCCGGGTTGTTACATCGAGTACCATACATCGGAGCGGATCGAGGAGTGATGTTATGGTTCGAGTACCATACATCGGAGCAGATCGAGGAGTGATGTTATGGTTCGAGTACCATACATCGAAGCGGATGAAGGAATGATGTTATGGTTCGAGTACCATACATCAGAACAGATGGAGGAGTAAAACCCATGGGTATGGATTATGGGTTATACCCATGACCCTTGGAATCCTACATATAAATAGGTTACTCCATAGCCAAAATCACCACTTCTTTTCTTAGAGAAATATGGAGGTGATTTGGTGTATGGAATTCTCTCTCAAGAGCCACCTTTGTCCTAGGTGTGTTGTGATTCCATTTGAGGCATTTCATACTATTGGTGCTAAGCTCTTAAGGCCAAATAGATCAAGACTTCAAGCCACATAAAAGGTATGTTTCCCTAACTAGTATATTATATGGTTTATGTCAAATGGATGCTAGTTATAGGTTTAATGCCTTGGAAACCGTTTGCATGTATAATTAGTGAAAACATAGATCCAAGGTATTTAGGGTTGTATGTGCACCATAGGATGTTGTATTATACCAAAACCCAACAAGCAATAGACAGGTACACCCAGGAGCTTTTGTGAAGCCAGCCTAGAACCGAGCTGCATCTATGTTATGTTCTGTGATTACTATGATATTACTATAACATGTAACTGATGTAAAACTATTGCTATTAATGCAATGGTTGTTGTACTTTGATTACCATATTGCATATGTTGTGATACTTGACATGACGTCATCCACCCCAGATCGTTTCCGACGTTCCGGTTTTGGGGTGTGACAGTATTGAATGGACAATACGCCTAGCTCAGTCTAAAGGTGAATAATACATAGACTCCAGGAGGGTATCGAATGAACGATACGCCTGGCTCAGTCTAAAGGTGAATAAAACATAGACTCCAGGAGGGAATCGAATGAACGATATGCCTGGCTCAGTCTAAAGGTGAATAAAAGGGTTGAATGTGAACTCGTATGTAACCATGTTGATCGATGATAGAGTATCTGATGACCCTCCAGGTCACACATAGAGTTAGTGACATTATGTCACCCATGGGCCTTACTGGCTCGGACTGTAGCTAGTAGTCAGGGTGCAGGAGTGTCTGTCCCGTATAGATCTATACACATGATGTTTGCTCTCCCTCTAGGAGACTTTGGTTACACGGCGATGGCACTATGAAGTGTCGCATTAGGAAATAGTGCGTCACATTCTATTTAAAGTAATATAGTACTAGTATAGACTCACGAATGAACTGACTCTTGTGGAATTCTTCGTACTAGAAAGAGTAAATAGAATCTCCTAACTATTCCTATAATAGTTATTAATGTTCTAGAAATATGAATAATGAATGGAAGGATGCCTTTGCTCCCCAAAGGAAACTAAACTGACCGAGAGAGCTTTTATGACCGTATATGTATACATGATATATAACTAATATTTAAACGGCCTTCGGACGGATAACTGAAACCTTAAACCACATCCAAACGAGGAAAAGGAATTTCATTGGGTTAGCCTTCGTAAGTCCTTTAAACATTACTTATATAACAATACATATACAGTCATGCATATATCAAATAAAAGCATAAAAAGGAAATTTGGTACAAACCTTTGGAGAACTTATAAATAAGAAATTATGACTTGATGTCCTTTTAATAAACAAGATTTGAAAACCTTTGGAAAACTTTACAATTAAGAATTTATGAATTAATGTCAGTTTATAAAACAAGCCTTGAAAACCTTTGGAAAATCTTTGATAATCTAAAAGAGAAATTTATACTTTAAAACAAGATTTGAAAACGAGATTTGAAAACCTTCAGCTGGATAAAGCAGTTTGACAAGCAAAATCTATTTTGATATACAGTTATTAATCACATGTGATTTATCTAATAACTGTATAGTTCAACTTTTATCCCCCCCCCCATAAAAGCAGTTAAAATCATTTAAAAAGGTTAATTCAAGGGTATGAACTCACCTGACGTGGGTGATTCGGATGAACGGACGGATGCTAAGTGTTAAGTGAGGACTTGACCACATACGCGAATCCTATTCAACATGTAATGATACATTTAAGTATCTAATTAGTCATTTAACAACCAATTATGCAAGTAAGGACATCCTAAAGCATGGAAACATTTTGCTACAAGTGCTAGGAGTACCAAGGGTTGCATATAAAGAGAGTACGGCCTCACATTGGAGTTTACTCTTCAAATGATGGTCCTTAGGGTGTTTACGGTTTCTGGACCATAACCCCCATGAGTTTACGGCCGTAAACTCATGGTAGTGGTGACATGGGATGTTTAAAGGTCTTATCTCACTCAAGGAATTATGCTAGACTCGAATCAAGGGCTATGGAAGTGATTGGCGCTCAAAATGGACACTTTATAGAGTTTACGGTCCTTGGACCACTCCTTGGGGAGTTTTATGGACGTAAACACATGATTTTACGGCCGTAAACTTATGTTTGTCCATTTTTCTTGTGTTTTGGTGGTTCTAGGTTAAGAATGGAAAGTTCTAGTCCCATAAACAAGCCATATAAGGTGTTAAGGGCATCAAAACACCCTTTGGAGGTGTTTACAGTTTTAGGAGGCCTCCCCAAACCGTAAACTCATATGAACATGGGGAAATGATGATTTTCGAGTGTAAACAAGATCATACTAAGCACACAAGAAGCTATGGCAAGTGTACTTATGTTCTAGGAGCTTGGATGATCGTTTTTGGCCAAGAACACTAGTGTGTGTTCTTGGTGTTCTTGATGAACACTTGAAGATCTAAGCAAAAACCAAAAATCCATGGATGAAGTGATGTAAAAACGCTAGATTAAGTGTTATAAGAAAAAATCTAGGCAAAAAACACTTACGTTTTGGCGGATTTGACGAAAAAGAAATATGATAGTTGAGAGGATTTCTTGAGTGTTCTTGAGGTGGGAGTTGGAAAATGAGAGAAAATGTCTAAGTGTCATATTCAAGGTTCTAAAAGGCATGAGGCGTGGCGAGGCGTCAAGGCCAAGCCTAAAGCTTAACGAGTTATGGCGAACCATGGCGTTTTTCAAGCCGTGATGTAAGGAGGCGATTTTATATTAATTTATAATTATATTACCGCATAAATATAAATTTATATCAAATATACCTAGTTTTTAGAAGTGTTATATCAACAACTAATAACAGAAAGTTAATAAAAAACACAATACTTGTATGTCCGATTAGAAAAGGTATAAAAAAGAGCAAAAAAATGTGTCTCAAACGAAAAAACACGTGCCATAACGCGCCATGGCACGCCATATCACGTCTTGCCACGCGCCATGCCTAACAGCAACGTTATGAAGCTTTTCGTAACGACGACGCGCGCCTTTTAGAACACTGGTCATATTTATACTCTTGGGGGTTTGCGGTCGTATACTCTTGGCGACATACGTGATATACGACAAACTCTAAAATATACTTCCGTATTTTTGTTCGCTTTGACGAATATTAAATAAAATACTCGATCGGGCTTAAATCTGGCCAAAAATATTTTTGGGACAAATTTGGCAAATTTTGAAGGGCTTAATTACAGAGTTAAAACAAATGGAAATTTTGAGTTCCACATTAGAAGTCTATGCAAGTTAGCAAAGCTTTGATGCGCATTGTTTAATGCTTGAGTTCCTCAATAGAAGTAGTCTTTGCAATTTAGCAAAGCTTTGATGAGCATTGTTTAATTCTTGAGTTCCACAATAAAATTCTATGCAATTTAAGCAAACCTTAGATGAGCATTGTTTCATTTTTGAGTTCCACATTAGCAGTCTATGCAATTTAGCAAAGCTTTCATGAGCATTGTTTAATTCTAGAGTTCCACAATAGAAGTAGTCTTCGTAATTTTGCAAAGGTTTGAAGAGCATTGTTTCATTCTTGAGTTCCACAATAGAATTCTATGCAATTTAAACAAAGCTTTGATGAGAATTTTTTAATTCTTGAGTTCCACAATAGAATTTTATGCAATTTAACCAAAGCTTTGATGAGGATTTTTTAATTCCTGAGTTCCAAAGTAGAAGTCGATGTAACTTAGCAAAGCTTTGAAGAGCATTGTTTAATACTTGAATTCCACAATAGAAATCTATGCAATTTAGCAAAGCTTTGATGAGCATCGTTTAATTCTTGAGTTCCACAATAAAAGTATATGCAATTTAAGCAAAGCTTTGATGAGCATTGTTCGATTCATGAGTTCCACAATAGACTCGGTGAGTAGGATCGCGGTTCTGGACGCGGGTTCGCGCCTGGACTCGGCGAGTCCAAGGGATGGACTCAGTGAGGCCGCGCTGTTTAATGAAACCCTAATTTCTCGGGTTTGGGACCTATTTAAAGGGCATTAAGGCCGTCATTTGTGCTCACCAGTCCCCTGAGTGAAACCCTAGCGAGCTTAAGCGTTTGGAGTAAATCAAGGAGCCATTATTGACCTTGGAGGTGTCATCTTGCAAGGGAAAGGAAGCAATAGCCAAGGGGAAACAAGAGGAGCCACTTCCTGAAGATTTGAGGTCCAGAACATCACATTGAGGTACTACCTTCGAGCCATTCTTCGTTATGTTGATGTTTATATTGATTTAGGGCTTATTGAGCCCTTTTGTGGCTAGATCTAGTGCTTCCTTGGTCCCTTAAGTGAGTTAGGTTCTAGATCTGGACCCTTGGAGGTCCAGAGTGTCCCTTTGCCCAAGCTTTTTATGAATCCATGGGGGTTTTGGATTGGGGTCTTTGTGCTTAAGGTCAAAACACCATTTATGAGTCATGGGGTGTGTTATGAGCACCAAGACATGGACTTTACGTGATGAATAAGCTTAGGAGGGCCATATCTATGAGTTGTTGGAGCGGATCTGACCTCAGAAGCAAGTTTGAGTTGATGCATGGCATGGACTCGCCGAGTCTGAAGAACAGACTCGGCGAGTAGCATGAAGATTGTCATTAACCACTCAGTGAGTGGTCCTACCGAGTTATGGGTTGACTCAGTTAGTCAGGGAGAGTTAGAGAGGGTTGACAGGTGGACTGAGTCGAACTGGAACTCGTCGAGTTGTTCTTGAGACTCGGCGAGTTGAGTCGGGGTGGCCCCGCGATTCATACCAGGTGGAACTCGTCGAGTCAGGGGAGTACTCGACGTGTCAAAAAGGCAATCCTAGAGAGTTGGTGAAAATGCTTAGACTCGCCGAGTCGCTCTAGTGCACTCGCCGAGTCCGGTCAAAGTTGACCGTTGACCGTTGAGCATTGACCAGAGTTGACCAAGTGTTGACTTGTAGGGGTAGTCAACCTTAGTGGTAAAAGTGTTAATCGGAGACATATGATGTTATAGGAGGATTATAGCTCGGAGGATCGAGCATGAGTGATTTCCCGGATTCGCGAGTTATCGAGATACACGAGGTGAGTCTTCTCACTATACTATACCCGGAAGGGTTTGACTGTGTGACCGGAAGGTCGGATATGGTATGAGATATATGTGTTATGTGTGATAAGTGAATCGTTATATGTGCCATGTATGATATGCTTGATATGGGCCGGAAGGCATTATGTTATGGGCCGGAAGGCGAATATGTTATGGGCCGGAAGGCGTTGTAATGTAGACCGTAAGGTTGGCATGGGTAGGACCGGAAGGTTTACCTAGTCGGGACGGAAGTCCCCTGAGACACATGGACCAGAAGGTCAGGGCCTGGAAAGCCGTATGTGCGTAGGTTGTATTTTGGGGAACTCACTAAGCATTTATGCTTACAGATTTTGTGATATGTGTTTCAGGTACCAGCGAGGACCGTGGGAAGGCGCCGGCGTGATCTGTACACACTGATGGAGGATTTATGATCTTGGGATTTATATGATTTGTATTATGACATGATACATTGGATCTTGATGACTTATTTTGATGGAAATATATTTTAAGAAATGAAAAAAAAATTGTTTTAAATTTTCCGTTGTTACAAGTTGGTATCAGAGCCTTGGTTTGAGGGATTCGGGTACACCTTCAGGCGTAACTGAACTCAAACCGAGGATTTGAGGAAATCTTTCAAAAACAAAGGCATGAAATTTTTATAAAGGATTTTGTGGTAAACAAGGATGAAGCAGTGTGTACGATCAGCCAGCGCCCGAACGGTAAAAACCCCCAAAATACCCTTACAATATGTGTTATGAAATATGATATGATATGATATGATATGATATGATATGATATGATATGCATGCTAGAAGACTAGGTATTCATATTAGGACTAGAGTGGCCTGATTTGTGATGCCTTAGTCTAGGGAAATCTGTTGCTATGAGATGCTTTGAGAGCGAGCGGGTAGCTAGTGCATGGCAAGAATAGAGTACTCAGGATCCAGGGTTTGGGGAGGAGGACTTGGGGTGAATGCTGATACGGTGCAGTCGGTAGTATTGGGCCCGTACTACCGAAGACACCAGGTCAGTGGGCAACCCAAGTAAGAATCCCTGGGTATCGGAGACTGAGTAGGGTTGCGTTATCGAGTGCGATTATGCTCGATAGAGTCTCTGATATTTCTATGTTGTATTTCAGAGGCATCATGGTTGGACCACGCCACAGACCTAGTACGAGCAGTATGAGTGACAAGGAGATTCATCAGACGATTCATGAGGAGGTGGCTGCAGCGATCCGGGCTGAGATTCCGGAGATGTTTGGGTCTATTAAGACCACTCTGATGGAGACATTTGATGAGCGGTACGCCGCGTTGACTGAGGCTGCAGCCGCTGCAGCTACCGTAGCTGTGGCCGCTGCCAGATCACAGGGAGGTGACTCGTTGCTGTTCCGGGAGTTCAGCAACACGAAGCCACCTGAGTTTGACGGGACGCAGGATCCGATCGCTGCGATGAGATGGATTGCTGATATCGAGGGATGCTTCTACACTTGTTCATGCCCGGAGCATCTGAGGGTACGATTCGCCTTGAACCAGCTCCGCCTGGGAGCAACGGATTGGTGGAAGTTCGTGACGGCGAACTTCACTCTGGCGGAGGTTTCAGCTGTGACGTGGGAGAGGTTTACCACTATGTTCAGAGACGAGTATGTTCCCCCGGTGGAGAGGGAACGGTTGGTTCAGGAGTTCTTGACCCTCAAGCAGGGTAATGATTCTGTCACGGTGATCACGCGGAAGTTTCATGAGAGGGCGATGTTCTGCCCCGAACAGGTGTCCACGGAGCAGGCTCGGATGAGCCGGTATTTGGGTGTGTTGAGGAAGGATATCTGGGAGTTCGTATCGAACTCGTCATATCATACTTTTGTTGAGCTTTAGGCGAATGCCAGGAAGCGCGAGATCGAGTTGGAGACCCAGGCCAGGGAGGAGGTCGAGTCTTAACGGGTGGATCGGCGGCCGGCTCAGTCTCAGCCGGCAGCCAAGCGGACTAAGTCCGCCGATTCGAGGACGGGAGGTCAGAAGGGCCGCACTTGCGGAAAGTGCGGCAAGGGTCACGAGGGGACATGTCGATCAGGTGCTTGCTACAAGTGTGGCAAGGAGGGGCACATTGCTAGGGATTGCCCCAATGGGTTTATGGTTTGCTTCCATTGCAACCAGACCGGCCATCGGAAGGCCGAGTGCCCTCAGCTTCTCTAGGGATCTGCACCTGCTGCTAAGGCTACTGAGACTCGACCAGTGAAGACCGAGGCCCCGAGGGCTCGTGGGAGAGCTTTCTAGTTGACTGCGGAGGAGGTCCGCGCGGCGCCTGATGTTGTGGCTGGTATGTATTCTTTCATGTATTTATTATTCTTTTATGAGATGTTGTGCTTATGTCATGATATGCATAGGTACTTTTCTTGTGAATTCTGTACCTACTTTAGTATTATTTGACTCGGGTGCGAGTCGGTCTTTCGTATCTCTGGCTTTTAGTCAGCACCTCGGTATTGATCGGGAAGTGATGAGTCGACCTCTGAGGGTTTCCATAGCTGATGAGAAAGTGATATATGCCGCAGAAGTGATTCGAGGATGTGTGCTCGAGATTTTCGGTGTCAAATTCCCTATAGACTTGGTTCCTATAGCGATGGGGGATGTCTGCGTTATCGTGGGCATGGACTGGTTGAGTAAGTTTGGGGCAGTTATTGACTGCGATGGACAGCGGGTGATGATTCGAGACCCTAGTGAGGGAGTGCTTACGGTGCATGGCGAGAGGACCCGGTGTGGTTCGGCGTTTTGTTCGGCTGCCAGGGCGAGGCAGAGTTTGCAGTAGGGCTGCAATGGATTCATAGCCTACGTGACGGATACTCGAGTGGCCGCGGGGAGGCCCAATTCGGTTGATGACGTTCCTGTTGTATGCGAGTTTTCGGATGTGTTCCCTGAAGAGTTACCAGGTGTGCCTCCGGAAAGGCAAGTGGAGTTCCATATCGATTTAGTTCCGGGAGCGGCGCCCATCGCCAAGACGCCTTATCGTCTCGCTCCACCGGAAATGCAGGAGTTATCCTCGCAGCTTCAGGAGCTGTTGGGGAAGGGGTTTATCCAACCGAGTAGCTCACCTTGGGGAACGCCGATTTTGTTCGTCAAGAAAAAGGATGGTTCACACCGGATGTGTATCGATTACCGGGAGTTGAACAAGTTGACGGTTAAGAACCGATATCCGTTACCTAGGATCGACAATCTGTTCGATTAGTTGCAGGGGGCATCTTGGTTCTCCAAGATAGACTTGAGGTCAGGTTATTATCAGATGAGGGTTCGGGATGAAGATATTCAGAAGACTGCTTTCAGAACTCGTTATGGACATTATGAGTTTATGGTGATGCCTTTTGGGCTCACCAATGCCCTAGCTGCGTTCATGGATCTCATGAACAGGGTGTGCAGGCCGATGCTGGATCGGTCGGTGATCGTATTCATTGATGATATTCTGGTATATTCGAGGTCTAGGGAGCAGCACGAGGAACATTTGAGGGAGATTCTTGGAGTTCTGAGATCGGAGAGGCTGTATGCCAAATTCTCTAAGTGTGATTTCTGGTTACGAGAGGTCCAGTTCCTAGGGCACCTCGTTAACCAGAAAGGGATTTTGGTCGATCCGGCCAAGATAGAGGCGGTGATGAGATGGGAAGTGCCGAGATCGCCCACCGCGATCAGGAGCTTTCTGGGTTTGGCTGGATATTATCGCAGGTTTATCAAGGATTTCTCCAAGATCGCCATGCCACTTACTAGGATGACCCGGAAGGGTGTTGCATTTTCGTGGGGACCGGAGAAGCAGTCCTCATTCGAGACCCTTCGTCAGAAATTGTGCGAGGCTCCAGTGCTTGCACTCCCGGAAGGGATGGAGGATTTTGTGGTGTACTGTGATGCATCTATATCGGGTTTAGGGGCGGAGCTTATGCAGAGGGGGCATGTGATAGCGTATGCTTCGAGGCAGTTGAAGCCTCATGAGTCGAGATATCCCACTCACGACCTGGAACTGGGGGATGTGGTGTTTGCCCTCAAGATCTGGCGGCATTATCTTTATGGGGTTCGGTGTACCATCTACACGGACCACAAGAGTCTGAAGTACTTGATGGATCAGGCAAACCTGAATATGCGACAGAGGAGATGGTTGGATGTGGTGAAGGATTACAATTGTGAGATCCTGTACCACCCGGGTAAGGCTAATGTGGTAGCCGACGCGTTGAGCCGTAGGGTGGAAAGCGCCCCGATCCGAGATATTTGTATGAGGTTGACGGTGATGACCCCAATTTTAGATGTCATTCGTGGGGCACAGGCCGAGGTTGTGAAACCTAAGATGCAGAAGAGGGAACGGGTTGTTAGTTTGGTATCAGGATTCGTTTTGGATGGTCGGGGGCTTATGACTTTTCAGGGTCGGATTTGGGTACCGTTTGTGGGCGGTACGCGTACTATTTTGATGGAGGAAGCGCATCGATCGAAATTCTCGATTCATCCCGGGGATACGAAGATGTATTTGGACCTAAGGAAGGAGTATTGGTGGCCCTGTATGAAAAGGGATGTTGCATGGTTTGTTGAGAGATGCCTGACTTGTCGGCAGGTTAAGGCCGAGCACCAGCGTCCGCACGGTAAGTTGCAGCCGCTAGAGATTCCCAAATGGAAGTGGGAACAAATTACCATGGATTTTATCAACAAATTGCCGCGGACTGCGAGGGGAGTCGACGCGATTTGGGTGATCGTGGATAGATTGATGAAGAGCGCTCATTTTCTAGCCATCAGCGAGAGCTCTTCTGCGGAGAAGTTGGCGGAATTATACGTGAGGGAGGTGGTATCACGGCATGGGGTTCCGATGTCAATTGTTTCAGATCGTGATGTACGTTTTACTTCTAGGTTTTGGAAGAAGTTTCATGAGGAGTTGGGTACGAGACTGCATTTCAGTACCGCATACCACCCGCAGACAGACGGACAGAGCGAGCGGACGATTCAAACGCTTGAGGATATGCTCCGTGCATGTGTTTTGGATTTTGGAGGGAGCTGGGACACCTATCTGCCTCTAGCAGAGTTTTCCTACAACAACAGGCATCATTCGAGCATTGGTATGCCACCCTTTGAGCTGTTGTATGGACGGAGGTGTCGCACCCCCATCTGTTGGGGAGAAGTGGGGCAAAGGGTGATGGGTAGCACGGAGATTGTACTCCAGACGACCGAGCAGATTCAGCAGGTCAGGCAGAGGTTGTTGACTACGCAGAGTTGCCAGAAGAGTTATGCAGACAGACGCCGGTCCGAGCTTGAGTTTCAGGTCGGCGACTTTGTTCTCCTGAAGGTCTCTCCTTGGAAAGGAGTGATTCGATTCAGGAAGAGGGGCAAGCTGGGGCCCTGATATATTGGTCCTTTCCGTGTGATCGCGAGGGTAGGCCGGGTAGCCTATCGTTTGGATTTGCCAGTAGAGTTGGGGCAGATTCACGACACTTTTCATGTGTCATAGCTGAGGAAGTGTATAGCCGATGAGTCGGCAGTGGTTCCATTAGAGGATATCCAGGTGGATGCGAGCCTGAATTATGCTGAGAGACCAGTGGCCATCAGAGATCGGAAAATCAAGGTTCTTAGGAACAAGGAGGTACCCCTGGTGTTGGTTCAGTGGCAACATCGGAAGGGATCAGAGATGACCTGGGAGCCGGAGCGCGAGATGCGTGAGTAGCATCCGGAGCTATTTTCAGAGCGAGACTTCGAGGGCGAAGTCCTAGTTCTAGTGGGGGAGAGTTGTAATAGCCCGGATTTCCAGGTATCTTTTATGCATATATTTTTGGTGTTATGTGAGGGGACTCGGCGAGTTGGAGCTCAAACTCGCCGAGTAGGATCGCGGTTCTGGACGCGGGTTCGCGCCTGGACTCGGCGAGTCCAAGGGATGGACTCGGCGAGTCCGCGCTGTTTAATGAAACCCTAATTTCTCGGGTTTGGGACCTATTTATAGGGCCTTAAGGCCATCATTTGTGCTCACCAGTCCCCTGAGTGAAACCCTAGCGAGCTTGAGCGTTTGGAGTAAATCAAGGAGCCATTATTGACCTTGGAGGTGTCATCTTGCAAGGGAAAGGAAGCAATAGCCAAGGGGAAACAAGAGGAGCCACTTCCTGAAGATTTGAGGTCCAGAACATCACAATGAGGTACTACCTTCGAGCCATTCTTCGTTATGTTGATGTTTATATTGATTTAGGGCTTATTGAGCCCTTTTGTGGCTAGACCTAGTGCTTCCTTGGTCCCTTAAGCGAGTTAGGTTCTAGATCTGGACCCTTGGAGGTCCAGAGTGTCCCTTTGCCCAAGCTTTTTATGAATCCATGGGGGTTTTGGATTGGGGTCTTTGTGCTTAAGGTCAAAACACCATTTATGAGTCATGGGGTGTGTTATGAGAACCAAGACATGGACTTTACGTGATGAATAAGCTTAGGAGGGCCATATCTATGAGTTGTTGGAGCGGATCTGACCTCAGAAGCAAGTTTGAGTTGATGCATGGCATGGACTCGCCAAGTCTGAAGAACAGACTCGGCGAGTAGCATGAAGATTGTCATTAACCACTCAGTGAGTGGTCCTACCGAGTTATCGGTTGACTCAGTTAGTCAGGGAGAGTTAGAGAGGGTTGACAGGTGGACTGAGTCGAACTGGAACTCATCGAGTTGTTCTTGAGACTCGGCGAGTTGAGTCGGGGTGGCCCCGCGATTCATACCAGGTGGAACTCGTCGAGTCAGGGGAGTACTTGACATGTCAAAAAGGGAATCCTAGAGAGTTGGTGAAAACGCTTAGACTCGCCGAGTCGCTCTAGTGCACTCGCCGAGTCCGGTCAAAGTTGACCGTTGACCGTTGAGCATTGACCAGAGTTGACCAAGTGTTGACTTGTAGGGGTAGTCAACCTTAGTGGTAAAAGTGTTAATCGGAGACATATGATGTTATAGGAGGATTATAGCTCGGAGGATCGAGCACGAGTGATTTCTTGGATTCGCGAGTTATCGAGATACACGAGGTGAGTCTTCTCACTATACTATACCCGGAAGGGTTTGACTGTGTCACACCCCGAAAACCAAAGACGGAAACATTTCCGGGGTTGACTCCATGTTGAGTATCAAATCCAATGTACATAGTAAGTAAAGTAATACAAACATTACATTACATATTAAAAGTTTTACAGTTTGTTTCAAAAGATACAGTTTATACAGTTGTGATACATAATATAGATATAAACAAAACGAATGAGCCTTGCATGCACACCGTCCTGTATCAAGTAAGTCTTCGGATACCTGTACTATCGTTGACCTGAGAACACAAGCGGTTTGAAAATCAGCATGATGCTGGTGAGTTCATAAGTAGTTTTGTTTTTGCGAAAATGTTTATGTTCCTTTCTGTTTCTGAAAATGTAACACACGCCAAGAAAATCCCACAATTTTCTTAAAAGTTGATTGTTGTTTCACAAAAGTAAAGTATAGTTTGGTTATCCAAATTTGTTGTTCTATTCCGTTTATGTACCTGTGTATTCCCAGGAAAGTCTCATACTTTCCAGAATGATAGTTATTGTAAAAGATGTAATGTATTCAGTTGGTTACACTTTTCTGGTTATGTATATGTTACCCAGGAATGTCCCATGCTTTCCTGTATGTTGATTTTCAATGTGAAAGATGTATTCCGTTTGACCTGGTTATGTACAAGGTTTCCCAGGAAGATTCCATACCTTCCTGAATGTTGGTTATCATTGTAAAAGATGTATACGTGTTATGTTTGATGTTCTCCCCAGGAAAGTCCCATACTTTCCTGAATGTTGGTTACCTTATGTAAAAGATATAAAGTATATAAACCGAAACCTGGTTATCTGTAAAGTGTGTAAAATGGTTTATTATTACTATAAGTAAATCTCTGTTATCCTAGTTGCGAGTTCCATAACCATACTAAAGATTGAACCTGTGGCAATAAGTAGTCCACAACCTTGTGGTAATAAGTAGTCCACAACCTTATGACTTTCGTCACCCTTGAACCATTTCGGTTCGACTGTAGCTAGCAGCCAGGTGTGGGATAGTCAGCCCCGTATAGATCTATACACTCAAGTCACGCTCTCTAAATTCCAGAGATTCTGGTTATGGGTGTAGTCCTCCACTCGCGTATCTCTGTGGAGTGTTCGCCGAGGACGTGTCTCCAATCATACATGAATAACAAATTTACTAGTAATAATAGGATAATCCTCCATTCGCGTATCTCTGTGGAATGTTACCGAGGACAAGACAGTGTACAAATTATATTGTTCATGTGATCTAATGTCATGCTTTTAACTGATAAAATGTAGAAATCATTTGTGAAATATACAAAACATAATAGTTTATAATACTCATTTCACAACTAAATGTTTATGTGATCTGTATGTTCTACCAATTATCAGTTACGTATATCAGTATTAAAAGCATATAAATTGTGAAACACACACACGAAAATAAGTTTTGAGTACAAGAACCCTTGTACTTTGCTTGTGTTCCCCCCTGAAAACAGTAAAAATCAGTGAAAAAGGTAGGGGTATGAACTCACCGGACTCGGAAATGTGTCGGTTTTGGATACTAGACGTTGGTTCGGGGCTTGTTTACTCGCGATGTCCCTATGCAAAATGTAATAATGTCCATATATAACTAATTAGATTTACAATCACTAATTATTTGGGACATTACACTCCAACGACGTTAAACACCTCAAAACGAGTGTTTGGAGTGACTCGGGTGACATCTACGGACGTGTATTGACACATTTAAATGATTTTACAACCACAAAACACACACATACATGAGTTTACGGCCGTAAACTCACGTTGGTGTGAATTTGGGTGTTTAATGGCTTAAATGGACTTGGGGATTGCTGGAATGGATTTCTAAAATGCCTTGGAATGGATTAAATGTAATTATACCATTTAAAAGGGAGTTTACGGCTTGGTATCAATTTTAGGCTTCATTTAACACCTTCATATGAGTTTACGGCCCAGGCACAAACTCTCTGGCCGTAAACTCTATTATGGTTAAGGAAAAATTAGTTTTTGATGCTTAAAACACTCATATGTATTTCTAGGAATTTTTCCAAGCCTTAAGGGTGAATTAGGAACATTTTTGGCATCATTATATGAGTTTACGGCCAAAGGCTATGTGCTTAGGCCGTAAACTCCAATATGTATGGTATTTGATGTGTTTAAGGTCTCCAAACCATTTTTAGATGATTCTAGGATTTATTACAAAGCTATTGGTTAAGTTACAAGGCATTTGGACATGTTTAAAGGCACATAATCCCCATTTTAGAGGAGTTTACGGCCCAAGAACAAACCTTGGCCGTAAACTTTCTTTTGTCCTCTATAATTCATGTTTTAATTGTTTAAAGTCTAGATTTGTAAGCCTCAAGGTCATATCTAAGTCCCAACTATGATTTGGAAGGGTAAATTTGGCTTAAAAACCCCATTTTGAGGAGTTTACGGCCCAAGCTTGCTCCTTGGCCGTAAACTCATGTTCCTGGTCCCAAAGCTTAATTTAAACATCAAATTAAAGGCTTAAGAGGTTAGATAACATGCTAGGGAAGTTACCTCAAAGATTTGAAGCCTTAAACTTAAGATTTGGACCTTTGATTTTGGATGAGGAGAGAGGTTGGAAGTGTTTATGGAAGAAATGGCCAAAAGCTTCAAATGAAAGCTTAAAATCATTTATATAGTGCTCGGGAATTAGACACGACGAAATTCTACCCGATACCGACGTTAGACGAAGTTTTTGGTCATACCCGACCAATTTGTCGTGACCCGATATGGTCGATTCTAGAATTATTCCGATAGTTATAATAGGGTGTTAAAATGATTCTTAATGACATTAAGACACCCATTAAGTCATTTTAGGTCAACATAAGATAATGACTTAATAAAATGGCGAAATCGGAAACGAATTTGGAAATGACGTTTGGTTGATCGAATTGGATTAAAATTGAGTTACAAGATGCGGTATGAAATTTCGGGTTGTTACAGACTGTGTGACTGGAAGGTCGGATATGGTATGAGATATATGTGTTATGTGTGATAAGTTAATCGTTATATGTGCCATGTATGATATGCTTGATATGGGCTGGAAGGCATTATGTTATGGGCCGGAAGGCGTTGTAATGTGGACCGTAAGGTTGGCGTGGGTAGGACCGGAAGGTTTACCTAGTCGGGACGGAAGTCCCCTGAGACACATGGACCAGAAGGTCAGGGCCTGGAAAGGCGTATGTGCATAGGTTGTATTTTGGGGAACTCACTAAGCATTTATGCTCACAGATTTTATGATATGTGTTTCAGGTACCAGCAAGGACCGTGGGAAGGCGCCGGCGTGATCTGTACACACTGATGGAGGATTTATGATCTTGGGATTTATATGATTTGTATTATGACATGATACATTGGATCTTGATGACTTATTTTGATGGAAATATATTTTAAGAAATGAAAAAAAAATTGTTTTAAATTTTCCGTTGTTACACTTTGATGTGCATTTTTTCATTCTTGGGTTCCACATTGGAAGTCTATGCAATTTAGCAAAGCATTGATGAACATTGTTTAATTGTTTAATTCCACAATAGAAGTAGTCTTTGCAATTTAGCAATGCTTTGATGAGCATTGTTTAATGCTTTAGTTCCATAAAGAAGTGTATGAAATTTAAGCAAAGCTTTGATGAGCATTGTTTCATTCTTGGGTTCCACATTAGAAGTCTATGCAATTTAGCAAAGCTATGATGGGCATAGTTTAATTCTTGATTTCCACAATAGAAGTAGTCTTCGCAATTTAGCAAAGCTTTGAAGAGCATTATTTAATTCTTATGTTCCCTAATAAAAGTCTATGCAATTTAAGCAAAGCTTTGATGAGCATTGTTTCATTCTTGAGTTCCACATTAGAAGTCTATGCAATTTAGCAAAGCTTTTATGAGCATTGTTTAATTCTAGAGTTCCACAATAGAAGTAGTCTTCATAATTTCGCAAAGGTTTGATGAGCATTGTTTTATTCTTGAGTTCCACAATAGAAGTCTATACAATTTTAGCAAAGCTTTGATGAGCATTGTCTCATTCTTGAGTTCCACATTAGATTTTATGCAATTTAGTAAAGCTTTGATGAACATCGTATTATTCGTGAGTTCCAAAATAAAAGTGTATTCAACTTAAGCAAAGCTTTTATAAGCATTATTTGATTCTTGAGTTTAACAATAGAAGTCTATACAATTTAAGCAAAGCTTTCATGAGCATTATTTGATTCTTATGTTCCTCAATATAAGTCTATGCAATTTAGAAAAATTTTGATGAGCGTTGTTTCATTCCTTATTTCCACATTGGAAGTCTATGCAATTTAGCAAAGCTTTGATGAGCATTGTTTAACTCTTGAGTTCAACAATAGAAGTAGTCTTTGCAATTTAGCAAAGCTTTTATGTGCATTGTTTAATTCTTAAGTTCCACATTAGATATCTATGCAATTTAGCAAAGCATTGATGAACATTGTTGAATTATTGAATTCCACAATAGAAGTAGTCTTTGCAATTTAGTAAAGCTTTGATGAGCATTGTTTAATTCTTGAGTTCCACAATAGAAGTGTATGCAATTTACGAAAAGCTTTGATGAGCATTGTCTAATTCTTAAGTTCCTCAATAGATGTATTCTTTGCAATTTAGCAAAGCTTAGATGAGCATTGTTTAATTCTTGAGTTCCACATTGGAAGTCTATGCAATTTAGCAAAGCATTGATGAGCATTGTTTAATTGTTGAATTCCACAATAGAAGTAGTCATTGCAATTTAGCAAAGCTTTGATGAGCATTGTTTAATTCTTGAGTTCCACAATAGAAGTGTATGCAATTTAAGCAAAGCTTTGATGAGCATTGTTTCTTTCTTGAGTTCCACATTAGAAGTCTATGCAATTTAGCAACGCTTTCATGAGCATCGTTTAATTCTTGAGTTCCACAATAGAAGTAGTCTTCGCAATTTAGCAAAGCTTTTATGAGCATTGTTTAATTCTTGATTTCGACAATAGAAGTGTATGCAATTTATGCAAAGCTATGATGAACATTGTTTCATTCTTGAGTTCCACATGAGAAGTCTATGCAATTTATCAAAGCTTTGATGAGCATTGTTTAATGCTTGAGTTCCTCAATAGAGGTAGTCTTTGCAATTTAGCAAAGCTTTGATGAGCATTGTTTAATTCTTGAGTTCCACATTAAAATTCTATGCAATTTAAGCAAACCTTTGATGAGCATTGTTTCATTCTTGAGTTCCACATTAGAAGTCTATGCAATTTAGCAAAGCTTTGATGAGCATTGTTTAATTCTTGAGTTCCACAAGAGAAGTAGTCTTCGTAATTTTGCAAAGGTTTGAAGAGCATTGTTTCATTCTTGAGTTCCACAATAGAATTCTATGCAATTTAAACAAAGCTTTGATGAGAATTTTTTAATTCTTGAGTTCCACAATAGAATTTTTGCAATTTAACTAAAGCTTTGATGTGGATTTTTTAATTCTTGAGTTCCAAAGTAGAGGTCTATGTAACTTAGCAAAGCTTTGATGAGCATTGTTTGTCACACCCCGAAACCGAAGGCGGAAACGCTCTGGGGCGGAGGACATCATGTATATCGCAACCAATGTACATAGCAAGCATAGTAAACACAAAAGTTTACATTACATAGATCCATTTACATTTGTTTGAAAACAAAGAGTTACATGCGTTATACATATACATATCATATGAACAAAAGTAAAGACGTGTCTTCTACGCACTCCGTCTTCGCCAAAAGGATTGTTGGGTACCTGTCTAACGTGGACCTGAGAATACAAGCAGTTTGAAAATCAGCATAAAGCTGGTGAGTTCATAAGATGTTTGTTTTCTGAAAATGTTCAAGTTTCCTTTGATTCTCCGAAAATTTTGTTATCCAAGAAATTCCCATATTTTCTTATAAGTATAGTTAAGTTATCCATTTAGTTACTCGATCTAGTTAAGAACAATTCAGTTATCCCAGAAAAAAACCTTATTTTCCTAAAAGTAAGGTTTAGTTAAATACCACAGTGTATAGTTTAATACGTAAAACTATATATTGTAAATCATGGGATTACTATCCCGTACTAGATGTAAGATAGCCTTATTACACGAAAACTATTGATTGAAAGTCATGGGAATACCATCCCGTACTAGCTATAAGATAGTTTGATATACGCGAAACTAAAGATAGATATAGATTGGAAACCATGGGACTACCATCCCGTAGTAGATATAGATTGAAAACCATGGGATTACCATCCCGTACTAGATATAGATTCAAAACCATGGGACTACCATCCCGTACTAGATACAAGAACTATAAAAAGGTGATAGGTATAAAATCAAATCCATGAATAAACTTATATTAATACGTATTGTGAGTCGGGTAACCATGCTGATGCGACACCAAGACCTCCTTGACGTTCGTCAGACGTCAGACGATATCCAAAATTTGTCACCCTAGGCATGCCCGCCTAACTATAGCTAGCAGTTTAGGTGTGGGATTGTCAGTCCCGAATAGATCTATTCACAAATTCCACGCTCTCCCTCCAGGAGACTCTGGTTACACTTCCGGGGAGGATTTACTGGTAGCCCAAAGGGTAATGACGAATCTCACAAGCTAGTACTAAATTATTCACGGTGTTCTCGGACGATATCAAACATACTAATCACTTTGGAACATAATACGGTAAGAACAGTTTAATACAAAGAAATTATCTGGCATAATACTTTACAATAAACAGAGATAAACTGAATCAGACATAGTTTATCTATTAACATTACTTGAAATCCGAATTCATAAAACAATAACTGAAGATCCCAAATTATTCCCATAATAATTTGATTAGTTTAATTGTTTCCTTTACTGAAATCCATGTAGTTAGAATCGATAAAACATCCCTTATGCTCAGCATAATACATAAGGGGTAAAGATATATAAAAGTTAGCCAGATATTTATAGAAATACACCAGTTTTAGGTTTTGAAAACATTTATTGTTTTGCTTGTATTCCCCCCTGAAAACATTAAAAACACGAAAAAAGGTGTAGGGTTATGAACTCACCAGTCGAAGAACGTGTCATCTAGGATGCGCGAGGTTCCTATGTAATATGAAATGAGATACAAATGTATCTAATTAGACTTTAAATCACTTATTAGATATGATTATACACTTTGGGGTGTGAAAACACTTCAATTCAAGTGTTAGGAGCGACCCGGGTGGCATCTATGGATGTGTAGGACCTATATATGGAGTTTACTCTTCAAAAGTAAACTCCTTGAGGAGTTCACGGTCCATTGACCATATTCCCATGAGTTTACGGACGTAAACTCATGGGTGGTAGGTTCTTGGATGCCAAATGGTCATACAATGCACACGGGAAGGTTCTAGGGTAGATTCCATGGCTTAGGAAGTGATTGGGACTCTAAATGACCTTGGATAAGAGTTTACGGTCTATGAAGATGTTCTTCGGAATTTTACTACCTTTAACACGAGTTTACTACCTTAAACTCATGTTTACTACCTTAAACACGAGTTTACTACCTTAAACTCATGTTTGTCCATGATTCATGAGTTTTGGTTGTTGAAAGTTAAGTATAGTAAGCTCTAGACCCATTTCTAAACCATACAAAGTGTTAAGGGCACTTTAACACCCATTGGATGAGTTTAAGGTCTAAGGAGATAAGTTTAAGGTCTAAGGATGTTCTTGGACCGTAAACTCAAGTTTGTCCCATTTGTGTAAGTTTTGGTGCATTTCTTGAAGGATTATAAGGTTCTATACTCTCATGGAAGCTTGTTGGAGGTATTTAGGGGCAAACTAACACGTTAAATTGAGTTTAATCCTCATGAAATAGTGTTTACGGTCTAAGCATGTGCTTGGACCGTAAACTCATGTTTATACCCTAAATGATGAGTTCAAGGTGTTCTAAGTCCATGCAAATGAGTCCTTAAGTCATATCTAAGCTCCAAATGAGCTTTAGAAGGGTTTTAAGGCTCAAAACTGTCACACCCCAAAACCAAGAACGGCAGAAACGTTCTGGGGCGGAGGACGTCATGTACAGTATCACAACAATGTAAAGTAGTAAACAAGCAACAACATCATCCATTGCATTAATAATAGAATTATTATACAAGTGTGTTCTGTCAAATTTTGATAAACACTAAAGCATAAATCAAAATGAAAGATGAGTCTTGAACAAGCTCCATCTTCCTTTCTCCTTGCATCGGTACCTGTCTATGATGACCTGAGGATACAAGTAATTTTGAAAGTGAGTATCAGCTTTGAAGCTGGTGAGATCATAAGTATTTTAGTGTCTTAATTTGTATGGAATAAATTGTTTGTAATTGAATTGTAAGTATTGAAAATGTATATGAACTGTAAGTATGAAAATGTTTGTAAAACAACTGTAAACGTTTGAAAAACCCTAGAAATCCCTATGATTCCTATTAGTAACAAAAGGAGTCTTCTACCAAGACTTTTAACTGTTCTCAATGTAGTCTTCTACCAAGACCTAACTGCTCTGAATGTAGTCTTCTACCAAGACCTAACTGTTCTGAATGTAGTCTTCTACAGAGACCTAACTGTTCAGAATGTAGTCTTCTACCAAGACCTAACTGTTCTGAATGTAGTCTTCTACCAAGACCTAACTGTTGACCTAACTGTTCTGAATGTAGTCTTCTACCAAGACCTAACTGTTCTGAATGTAGTCTTCTACCAAGACCTAACTGTTCTGAATGTAGTCTTCCACCAAGACCTAACTGTTTTGAATGTAGTCTTCTACCAAGACCTAACTGTATTAGTATTACCCTTTGGAACAAGGGCAACTAACAATGTTAACTGAAGACATCCGTAGATGTACATTTACCTCTGTTGCTAACAGCTGGGTATAGGAATAGTCAGTCCCCAAAAGTATACATGTAATGGTATCAACCGTTGACATCCGTGGATGGGCTTTTACCTCTGTAGCTAACAGAGATTCTAGAAATGGTCAGTCCCGCAATGTATCCTTCGGTACTAGGATATTAAATTCAATCTATCTCGTCGATTATGTGATAGAATCACAAGGTAAAGATAAGAATGAGGATTATATAACAGAATCTATACATATAAAATGTACTAGTAATTCTTGTAAGTGTACTCATGTAAATGTGATCATGTGACCATATCTATGTAGTAGTATGGTAATGTACTGTAATGTTCTAGTATCGTTGTATATGTTGTCTTTCTAGTATAGTTGTATATGTTCTCTCTCTAGTATAGTTGTATATGTTCTTCTCTAGTATAGTTGTATATGTTCTTCTCTAGTATAGTTGTATATGTTCTTCTATAGTATAGTTGTATATGTTCTCATAGTAGTAAGTATTGACTCATGAATGAACTGACTCATAGTATGATATTATGTTCTAGTAATACTTCTAGTATCTTCCTAAACTACCCATATGGTAGTTTACTAGTAATCTAACTGGTACGTATGGACATGGATGTATACCCTTGCTACCCAAGGGCATGGGATGAACTGGAAGGACCTTTATGACTATATATGTATATATGTTATATAACTAATATTTAAACGACCTACGGACGAGTACCCGATATCCCACTAGACCACATCTCAAGCGCGAAAAGGAAATAGGGTGGATAGCCTTCCTAAGTCTTTTAAACATTTCTTATATAACTACACATACTGAGGCATGCAATTTATAATATAAAAACATAAATAAGTTTTGTAAAACCTTTGAACATAGTTATTATCTTAAGAAAAGATCGACTTGATGTCAATCTATAAAACGGTTTGAAGGCATGGGTTTGATAAAGCATTTTAGTATAAAGAACATTTGTTTGAAACACAATTGTAAATAAGTTTGAAATGTAATATACAGAGTAAAATGTACAGTGTAATAAGGAGTTTTAAAACATATAAAATGTTTATGAAAAACATTTGAAGGAAACTGTTTGGTAAAACGGCTAATGAGTAGCCAATCATTTGAATGCTGCTTATTAATCACATGTGATTGATATAATAATTAGCATAATTCTACTTGTATCCCCCCCCCCATAAAACATTTAAAAACAGTTTAAAACATTGATTAAGGGGTATGAACTCACATGTAGTGAGTGGTTCTGATGACAATGTTGGATGAATTGCTAAGTGTCAAGTGGTGACTTGAGTACACACGCGAATCCTATTTAGCATATATTTGCACACATATGAATATAATTAGTGTTATGAACAACTAATTAATGAATTGGGACCACCTTAGGGACTAGTAAACACTTATGTTGAAGTGTTACAACCATATATGATTGTATGAAGGGGTATAAGGCTTTACAAAGGAGTGTATGGCCAAAATACACACTATATGTGTGTGTGCGGCCAGGTGTGCTGTCAGCACATGTGTGCAGCTAGGTGTGCGGCCAGGTGTGCTGCCAGAAGCGTGTGCTGCCAGAAAACATGGTGTTCTTGGTGTTCTTGGTGTTCTTGGTACCTTTTATGAAGATCTTCAAGGAGATTTGAATGATACTTGAGAGGATTTCGAGTTCTATGCTTGAAGAAGTGAAAGAAGTGTTCAAAAATGACTAAGTGTGGTATATATAGGTGGAGTGTGCGGTTGGGAAGGGTGTGAGGCCGCAAACACATGTGTGTGGCCGCACACTCCATGTGTTGGAGTGTTTGGCCTCCTTTTGATTCCTACACTTTGAGTTAACCCATTTGCACACTCCAACCTTGATTATAACACGTTTAGAACGCTCCAATAGACCCTAAATGGTACTACAAGATAGCCAAACGAGTCTATTATTGATAAGAAATGAAGAATGCAAGCTAGAAATTTTCGGGTTGTCACATCATCCCCCCGTTAAAGGGAATTTCGTCCCGAAATTAGAATTTAGACAAGGAAGTAGGTATGAATGATCGAGTCATGAGGAGGAAACTTTCTAATCGATTGGTTCTAGCACTCCTAAGTGAAATCGGGTTCTCGGTTGGTATCCTAACGAACCTGCAATAATGGGTGGTGGCGATGCTTCGTCCGCTTGACCTCTCGGTCGAGGGTCACTACGGTTCAAATACGAAGGCGTGGATCTCGACGAGTGGACTTACAAGAGTCCTAACGGAAAGGTACGGTTTCACGATCGAGACGCGAAGAGTAGAATGTACGCTACTGAGTTCACGGAGTAGGTCTAGTTTGTGCGAGGCACAGGACCGATTCTGATAAGAATCTCGGAGGTCCTAACTATATTGGATTTAGCTTTCCACGCGATACGAAGTGTATTAAGCCATTCCCAGAGTGAGTTCTCCTAAAGAACTTGGTCACTCACTTGGAATCTCTAAGGTTTCTTTTTCTTGTTTAAGTTCCCAGTCAAGGGCCACCTTGTTGTTGATGAAGATGGCTTAGTACCTTGCTGTACTTATTATATTTGCTCGTATACTTTGATACCTTGTAATGTAAACCATGTAAAATTATTACTATTAATGCAATGTTTTGTGGTACTTTGATTACTATAATGCATGTGTTGGGATACTTGACATGACGTCATCCACCCCAGAACGTTTCCGCCGTTCCGGTTTTGGGGTGTGACAGATTGGTATCAGAGCATTGTTTATAGTGAGCTAAGTATATCAATTCATAAAAGATATACAACCTATAAATACAAAGGGATAAAACACTCTGACCAAGAATTATACTTTAAAATATAACCATATTTTACCAAAGTATAAGAACATCCAGAATCTAAACACTAGAACACAAGTATCACAAGAAGAACAATAATAAAAGTCTTCGGATGTTGAGCATTGCTGTCAAACCTGGGCAGTTATGTAATCGTAAGCTGGAATAAATGTAACTTGATCAACTACATTTATTCGAGATGCGATGAACGTGTGCTTGGGAGTGATAGTGGTGTTGCAACAGGTCTGAAACTTACCAACTAGGAATGCTAGAGCCAAACATAAAGTTTAAAATACTACAGGAGTATTTTGGAATACTAAAAGACTAACAATAATCCAGAATCATAATCAGAAGAAAAGAATCAAACAAGAATTAAAATACCATAGGGGTATTTTAGGATCCATAACTAACCTTGTGTGAAGAACTAAAAAGATCCTTATTGATATACCTACAACTACAGAAGGTGTACTCCCAAGGTTATATATAATAAGGATCCCATAGGCTAAGAATGTGTGGTTTCGCTTAACTTCCTTTTCCTCGTTGGGATGTGGATATAGAGTAGTATCACATATTCGAAGGCCTATCGGATCTAAGCTATATATGATTTGTATACCCTGTGTAATCGTAGCAGGACTCGATATGGATCATCCAGTGAAATGTTAATAATCTCTTAGGATTCTGTAGACATTTCCATTCTCGCACGAACCCTGTAGAAAACCCTATCCACTTCAGTGCTTAACAGAAGAGTTGAGTCCGACCCCGAAGAAGTTCATTGAGAAGATTTCCAGCTCGGAAACGAATGAACTAGGTCGAGACTATTGAATTCACCAAGTGCCTATATCTTTTAGGGACATCGGTGAGAAATTCACCTAAACTTCGGAGATTCCCAGTCATCCATCATGAAGTGATGACACACAGAGTCGGAATCAGAAGGTAGGCGGAGTAGGAATTCAATATGTCCATACGAGGAGAGAACCCTAGGTAACTATCCGAAGGAAACCAACACCGATACCAGCCAAAGATACGAGGCAGACAGAGGGAGCCAGTACATGGAACCCGAGAAGTGTCTTTTCCTCGTGTTCGTCACGCTAATACATCATTAAAATAATACAATTTAGTGAGTTAGTGGTTACACTACTCACGCTATGCGTTACGTAAATCGTCGTTTCCCGTTGCCAGTTACACGATTATAGCGGAACCCCGCACCTCTATTGAGAATTTTTCGCCATAAGCCTTCATAAGCCTCTCTTTCCGCGGTGTTCGTTCCGAACTGTTCTCAAATCTCTCCAGGCCGGAGAGTGAAACCTTTCCCAGTATAAAAGGTAACTTAGTAGGAACGACTCGCATCTTATGGACTTTTCCGATACTCATACTCCTACCTTGAATACCAGGACTACATCATAGGGATGTAGGTCGACACTCAGACAACCAACACCCGAGGCACGGGAAAAATTTATGCCTAATACAGTCAAGACAGATATGTCCAGGGCTAGCCATCGTCTCTCATTACCTTGTATTCCTTTCCGTGTAGGAGAAACCATGCCACCAAAGAAGCGTAACCAGTCCACAAGCAAGAAACCTACTCTTTTATTCGATGAAGCTACGTTCCAAGCTGCAGTCTCGGCAGCCGTAGCAGCTGTCATGGCTCACCTGAATGCTAACAACGCCAATGTTAGCAAGGGCCCTATCGGGATTTCCGATCCTAGCAATGGACAACAGCAACCAACACCATCATACCCAGCCACCCAAGAACCTCACTCAAATCCACTAAAGAGAAAGATCAAGATCGAGGAGGGAAGTACCTCGGCTCAAGGACCTTCCGAAGGGTAACGAGCTGAGATGGTCAAATTCCCTAACAACCCTTCCATCCCTAAACCTAGGAGACCATATCTAGGAAACCTTCCCCATTGTAGCAAGTGCAACTACCATCATCATGATGTCTGCCGTGAGCTCTATTGTGCTAGGTGCCACATGTTGGGGCATACTGCTCGCGTCTGCAGAACCCCGGTTGAGTTCATTACATCAACCACCAATGTGGAGGCCAATACAGTTTGCCACCTATGTGGTGAGATTGGACACTTCAAAAGAGATTGCCCAACTGAAGGAAACAAAAAGGACACAGGAGGAGTCTAACTCTACTACTTAGTAAGAAGTATCAAGGAACCTGGTAGATTTTTGGTACGTCTTACGATCTCAGAAAACTAAACCGAAAACATTTAAAATACTAATTCAAAATGTAAATACTTTCCCATTAAGGCGAAAGTCGCAGCACTGTTATAAAATTTAAAATTCATTTGGTAAAACTATAATGGCTAAACATATACGTTACGGCCATGTATAGTTAAGATGGACAGACCTAGAGTGAGTGAATGCCGCCTCATTTCCTGTTCCTCGTTTGGTTGTGGATTTAGGGCGGAGTCACTCAGTCAACAGTCCTCCCCACCTTAACTATACATGACTAGTATATGTAGGCGATTATAGAAATGCCTTGTGAGAATCCATTCATGAAAAGGTACTCTATTCGGAAACGCTTAGGACTCTCTATAGTTCCGCGTCGAATCTATCGGTCCAAGTATCCGCGATAGTGATACACATGACGCAACCTTAGACGCCTAGGATTTGTGTGCCTGTTCGGCGCATGACTCTATCGATCTTCACTTTATATCATGTCGAAGTATACCAACTTCGACGACTCTATCGATTATGGTTGGACGTAGTGCAACCATGTGTACATCCTTAGTGCTGTGTAAAAAGAACTTTCTCCGTAGCCATGTTGGCAAATAAAGGTTCTTCCGAACCTAAACATAACACAAATAATAAGACCTAATACGATTCGTCAGTCGTCCCTCTTATCTCAAACCTTCCGAAGTACCCAGGAGAGGGGTACCGTGCGTTGTTAACCAACCCTCCTTAGACAGAAAAGAACCGAAGCGAACGGCACTGCATGCATTCCAGAAGACGATAACCACCCGAAGCATACCTAGTAGATTCCCTAGAAAGACCCTTCATCCTATCCCATGAAATAGGAGCTAGAGTCAAGAGAACCCTACGGATTGAGCTACAATAATGACCACAAATCCGAAGTTGTTGTCATTCCGTTTGAGCCAACCTAGTAGCTAACACCCTCGGTTAGTAAAGAAATCTGAGTCGTAAAAGTCAAGGACATTGACTACGACCATCCATTCACGCTTAATCCCCCGAATTAAGCATCGCAGCAAATATCCCGGAAATCCGAGAGCTGCAATAAAATAAACTCTGAGAAGAGTGGATGAGAAGACTAAAGTTCCGAGTGATGGGAACCTATACTCACTAGATTTGACCTAGACCGAGAAGACTCAGAACCTTTGGAAGAGTAGTGGCTGAAGATGTTCGCACTACTCAGGCACTTTGTCCACCCTGTTACAGACTAGTAGTGCCTATAACCCTCCACCCTCTCGCATGGAGGAAATCGTCGTCGTCCCGTAGACGATAGACTTCATTCTCCGAAGTAAACACTAGAATACCGAGGACCACAGGATAACCTCCGCAGCCAGGAATACTTGATCAAAGTGCGAGCGTAGTTGCATTCAGCCTCATGACCCAGATCCCGAAGAGATCATAGACTTGACACCAGCCTTGGTGTTAGTCGAGGGGTTATGCAGGAGCATGTGCTTTCCGCACTAGGATAAACCAACGCCTTGGAAATTAGGGCACGTCTCGCGAGATTCATTGGACTATTAGGTGTTCCACGAATACTATCTCACGCAGAAATAGTAGAACCACCTCCCGAGATAGTCCAACACTCGTCTGGTGAAACCCTGTCTCCCCGACCCTAAGGGTTTTCGTGTCTCAAGAATCGTTAGTGCAGGTTCATTTTGCACGAGCTTGAGATAGACACTCTACAGCAAACAGAAAACCATATATACACAACCCATTCGATGATCTAGAAAGTCTCTAACCAATTGAAAGGAAACGCGAAACCAAGGACAACCCGAGCTCCCTAAGAACCAACCTGAAGGACTACAGTACCTGTACGGGAGAGAACGTTAGGAACTTCGGAATGGCGATCACGCCAGTGATGATCTTGCCATAGAAGTACACTATGTTCTAAGTACTGAAAAGCTCTACCCTTCCGAGAACTTAGGACCATCTGAGAATTCCCATGGAGATTTGGTTCAACCTTCGTCAGACCACTACTACTTTCGGATATTCACTAGATTCAAACACAATCGATCCACTTCTTAGACTTGATGTGTGTCTACCCGACATCACTCTTCATACCCCACTCATCCCGATAGAATCCATTGAGAACCCTAACCTCGTAGATACACCAGTTGGAACCCACTAAGCTACACGAGACGAAATCCGCATCCCGTACGTGAAGGTCTGTTGAAACGACAACCACAGACTAGAGTTCACTTGGGAATGTGAGGACAAACAGAATAGGAAGTACCCTCTTACCTCTACTCGGTCATTCATACCTACTTCCTTGCCTAGACCTGAATTTCGGGACGAAATTCCCTCTAACGGGGGGATGATGTGACAACCCAAAGTTATTCTGTTACATTACCCCGTTACCGTTAACGGAACATTCCACTGTATAAAAGTTCCGTTAATAAGAGGTCGTCAAATAAATAAACATTTTATTTATTTATATTTGTATGTCGTTAAAGTCGTGATAAAAGAAATAAAGACACTTACTTTATATTCCAATTATTTGGAAAAGGTTGGTTTATTATTATGACCACTAAATCGGGTGCGACCAAAAGCCCCGTATAACGGCAGTATCGGGTAGAATTCCACTGAGCTCCAACTCCCACCCATATATAAGGGAGAGTAAGCTCCATTGGAGCCTTTTCCACCCTCTCTCTCTATACTCTCTCTCTAGACTCGTTTTCGACCCGAATCCGCAACCAAACGCTTCCAAATCGTAAGTCCACTTATCCTAGCTTGTTCTAAACATTATGATTCGTGTTTATAGCTTAAAAATCGGACTTAGAAGCCGTTAGAATGGAGTTTACGGCCTAAGATCCTCCTTAGGCCGTAAACCCCTTAATCAAGGCCAAAATGACCCCAAAATGTCCCTAAAGGCTTGGAAACTAATTGGGGATTTAGCCTAGGAGTGTTTGATCATTTAAAACAATCAAAATGAGGCATAAAAGAGAGTTTACGGCCCAAGCACATGCTTAGGCCGTAAACACCTCTAAACCTTGTCAAAATGCCCCAAGCACACTCCCAAACCACCCTTAGGCTTAATACATAATTTAGGGACTTGCTATTTCGGGTTTAGACCATCCAAACACAAGTATTTGAGGGACTAAAAGGAGTTTACGGCCTAGGCATGTACCAAGGCCGTAAACACCCCTAAACATGCTAAAATGATAGTAAATGTCCCCTAAATGGCCTTATACTTTCACTAGAAAATGCTAGGGTTGAAACAAGGGCTTAAAATCAAAGATTTGTGGGTGTATGAGAGTTCACGGCCAAGCCGTAGAGCTTACGGCCGTAAACTCCCAAGGATTGGTCATTTGGACCATAAACTCTAAAGGAGAGCACTCTTGGAACCCCAAACACCCTATAGCCTTGAATAAATTACTAAAAGTGATCTAGGGGCTTTAAACTTCCATAGAATCAAAGGATAGGAGTTCACAGGCCGTGAACTCCCATAGGGGTGGTTCATGGGCCGTAAACTCCCATATATCCCCTTAAAACACTTTAAATCCACACATACAAATTAGATTTGGACCTAGAATAATTCTGCAAGCAAGTTAAAGCCTTAAAACACCCTAGAAACCCGTCACCATGAGTTTACGGCCGTAAACTCATGGGGAGTTGTCCCTGGGCCGTAAACACCATAAGGTGAGTTTACTCTTGGAGAGTAAACTCCATTCCTAAGCCATTTGAGCCCTTAGTCGTTACCCGGGACACCCCAAACACTTAACCAAAGGGTTGTCCGCTCTTTAGGGTGCGTATACTTGTTTAATTAGTATTATATGTACTAATTGTATGTAAACATATGTTATCATATGTTTAATAGGTCACTAAGTGTGTCCAAGTCCTTACATGACACCGAGCACCCAACCGGCGCCTTCGTCGGATCCACTTACACCAAGTGAGTTCATACCCCTGAATGAACCTTTTAATGTTTTTTACATGTTTTATAGGGTGGGAATACAAGTTAAACATGCCAGTTATCATATCAATCACATGTGATTGATAACCCGCATGCACAAGGTCTTTACCACACTGTACACCGTTTTACCGAGTAGGATACAACGGTTTTCAAAAAGGTTTTCATTTGTTTCAAAACTCTTACTTATCCTATTTTATCTAAATTCATTTTAAACTGGTTTATAAAGGTTCCAAGGATTTATAAAGTTTTTCAAACTTATTTTACCAAAGAATACCGAATGTGATTTTCCCGGAGTATAAAGGTTTTTCCAAGGTTTTCATCGAAGTTCCCTTTCACGACGTATACTTTTACTTGTTAGTTACTGCTGCTTCGCTTTTACTTATTTAAAACTCCTACTTGATAACGCATTTCCTTTGTGATACGCTTATATCGGTTATTGTCTCCATATCGCTTATACTTGTAGCCACTTATACTTGATAGATGCTTTTACTTCACCAGTTGTCGTTTCCACTTCGTGATACACTTATACTTGGTACACTTATACTTCACGATTCGATTATCACACAATGTACTCTTATACTTCACGACTCGGATATCCCACTGTACGCTGATACTTCACGACTCGGATATCCCAGTGTACGCTTATACTTCACGACTCGGATATCTCACTGTACGCTTATACTTCACAAGTCGGTTATTCCACACTGTACACTTATACTTCACGATATGATTCCACTTGATACACACTCAAGCGTAGTTAGATGTATGTATGTGCTTGTATAGATGCATATAAATAATGATTGAAGGACTTAGGAAGGCTTGTCTGCCCTCCTTTTCTTCGTTGAGATGTGGTCTGGTGGGATCGGATGTCCATCCGAAGGTCGTTTGATTCATTAGTTATATACTATGTACACAAGCATAGACATATGGGTTTACTTCAGTCAGTTCAGTTATGAGTCTCTACCTCTAGTTCAGCACTTATATTAGAAACCCACTACCCACTATTTGGAAGTCTCTACCCACTATTTGGGATGCATCTTCAGGACACGACCTTCTCCGTCATCTAGTTGGTAACCAGAGTCTCCTGTAGGGAGAGCGAACATTGTGTGTATAGATCTATACGGGATTGACACCCCCGCACCCTAACTGCTAGCTACAGTCCACGGTCTACCAAGCCAAGGGGTGACAAATGTCATAATTTATAGACGCTTGTAGGGCGTCTGGTACCTTGTAATGTAAACCATGTAAAATTATTACTACTAATGCAATGTTTTGTTGTACTTTGATTACTATAATGCATGTGTTGTGATACTTGACATGACGTCATCCACCCCAGAACGTTTCCGCCATTCCGGTTTTGGGGTGTGACAAATAAGATATACTACAAAAGACAAGTATACGTAGCACGAGCATCCCTATAAAGACAGGATCTCGAAAAAGGTAAGACCCTAGTTGCACTAGTTCTGGATAGTTTATAAGTCTGTTACAACGAAACGCCTTAATTACATTAACGTGGGTTCCGAAGCAGGTTCTCCCGCAGTTGTGATCCTGAGAATCCTCCCATCTGCGCCAGAGTCTTTTCTATAGGGCAATCCTTCTTGACGTGCCCTATCTCATCGCATTGGTGGGATGCCAGGGGTTTCCACTTGTTGCTGTTGCATAGCCAGCCTTTGGGATTTCTTGCGCTCTTTCTGGGCTTGACGCTTTCGTTTCTTGTTCTCTGTCTTTCGGCTTTGCGAGCCAGTGACTGTTACCGTTTGTTGGTTTCCCGGTTTGGTACTACCATCGAAACTTTCGAATCCTTTGTCAGTCTTGCTTGTGTTGCCTGAGTTGATGTGCGTAAGGAAAGTTGTCACAGTAGCTGCTACCGCAACTTGTAATGTAGCGGCGTCGATATGGAGGATATGGGTTTCGTTGCTCGGCTGATTGTTTCCGGATGACGACATGATTCTGTAACACGAAAAATAAGGATTTTGTGAGCGATTCTGGTTAACCCTAGATGTACTGCGATTGCCCAAGAAAAGGGTAAGAGTATGTTCTCGAAAGTTTAACCTACATCCCTGTGATGCAGTCCTAGTACTGAGTGGGAGTGAGTGTGTAGAATGGTCTCAAGACGTTTGTCGTTCATTCCGAGGTATCATGAGTTGGTGAATAACATGATCTAACCATTAAAAAAGACTTGTCAATGTCTCCGGAGTTAAGTTACTATAGTCCAATGACTTTACTAAAGCATGTTTCAGATAGACTCCAATGAAAGAATGATAAGAGCACTTGAATAAAGAATGACATAGAAGTTAGCCGGCTGTCAATATCTTTGATATTCATGACGTAAAGATTCGGGAAAATGACCTTGTAAAGGTCTTACATCATATCCAGAGAAGATAGTTCTTGACAGCAAAAGGACCTAACCAAAAGTACTTATAGTACAAGATAGTTTCATAGAAAATGCCACATCGGGCATAGACAGAAAAACGATTTCTTTTAACTAGAAAAATAAAGTAAAGCATCTACTCCTGGCGACGGTCATCCCTCTGGTGAATTCTCAGTTCAGCCAGTTGTCGTTCCATATCGAGAAGGTATCTTTCGTACACCCTCTGGTGTACTCGGAGCTCTATGACTTCGGCTCTCGTTTCAGCTAGTGCGTGAAGTAGGGTTTCATGGTTTCTCTCTGATCTCTCGCGAGCATCTTCTAGACGTATGGTGCGGAGGGTATGCATTCTCGCATCGACGACAACTTCGGTAATCTGATGTAGGGTTGTCCTGCCTTGAATCTCATTTCGGGCCACTCTGCGGACCAAGATTGGCAAGGTTCTGTCTGCTAAGCCCCCATTGCTTAGGTCATAAAGGCTTCGGTCACCATTAAATGGCATTGGTTGATCTTGTCCTTGGTTCCATGTTTCCAAGCATTCCACCCACTCAGGCGTCGGGCCATGAAAAGCCGGACGAGGGTTAGGAATTGGAAAGGGAGCTGCTTGGGGTAGGTTCTCAACCTCTAGTTCGGAATTAGCATTGTCCGAAGGGTCTTAATCATGGTGATCATTCAAAGGGATAGGATGATCATTCTTTGGTTCTTCTCCAAACCATCCAGCAATGACCTCATTCGGGAGGTACTAGTTGCCGTGGGGATGGTGTCCAGCCATGTTATCTACACGAGAATTGGGGTAAGAAAATAATTATTAGACGAACTATCTAGATAATTATTTAGAAAATCTTCATCAGTTACATCGCTATTTGTGAAGTGCATACCAGTTATATGTAATTGAAACAGGATAGGCCTTCGAATATGTGACCTTAACTCCAAATTCACACAGAATCGGGGTAAAGTAAAATTTCACAGATTCTAAGTCTATAACATCCTAATTACATATATCCTTTATTTATCCACTTAGCAACTATCAACTTAGTGATGAAGATCCCGTTTTAGTTCTCAAGTATAACGTACTTATAGTAACACCAAATACTCCTATAGTATTTTAAATTTAATGTTATGTTCTATTGTTCTCATTGTGGTAGGGTTGGTAAGATTTTAGACTTGTTGCAGCCACACAATTAAACTTAGGCACATGCTAGTCAACCCCCGGATAATATAGGTGATCAGGCTATATCTTCCCAGTTTTGACCATATGTCTCTAAGCCCACTTGTGTTGCCCAACAATCGTAATTCTTTTGTACTGTCCTAGTGACACTGATTTTAGTATGAATGCAGGCACGTATACTTTATTAAATATTTTATTATTTAAAGTATAAACTCTTGGTCAGAGTATTTTTAATCCCTTATTTATTTATAGTTAGTATATCTTTTATGGGTTGATATACTTAATTCACTATATTCAATGCTCTAATACCAATCTGTCACACCCCAAAACCAAGAATGACGGAAACGTTCTGGGGCGGAGGACGTCATGTACAGTATCACAACAATGTAAAGTAGTAAACAAGCAACAACATCATCCATTGCATTAATAATAGAATTATTATACAAGTGTGTTCTGTCAAATTTTGATAAACACTAAAGCATCAATCAAAATGAAAGATGAGTCTTGAACAAGCTCCATCTTCCTTTCTCCTTGCATCGGTACCTGTCTATAATGACCTGAGGATACAAGTAATTTTGAAAGCGAGTATCAGCTTTGAAGCTGGTGAGATCATAAGTATTTTAGTGTCTTAATTTGTATGTAAGAAATTGTTTGTAATTGAATTGTAAGTATTGAAAATGTATATGAACTGTAAGTATGAAAATGTTTGTAAAACAACTGTAAACGTTTGAAAAACCCTAGAAATCCCTATGATTCCTATTAGTAACAAAAGGAGTCTTCTACCAAGACTTTTAACTGTTCTCAATGTAGTCTTCTACCAAGACCTAACTGCTCTGAATGTAGTCTTCTACCAAGACCTAACTGTTCTGAATGTAGTCTTCTACCGAGACCTAACTGTTCAGAATATAGTCTTCTACCAAGACCTAACTGTTCTGAATGTAGTCTTCTACCAAGACCTAACTGTTCTGAATGTAGTCTTCTACCAAGACCTAACTGTTCTGAATGTAGTCTTCTACCAAGACCTAACTGTATTAGTATTACCCTTTGGAACAAGGGCAACTCACAATGTTAACTGAAGACATTCGTAGATGTACATTTACCTTTGTTGCTAACAGCTAGGTATAGGAATAGTCAGTCCCCAAAAGTATACCTGTAATGGTATCAACCGTTGACATCCGTGGATGGGATTTTACCTCTGTAGCTAACAGAGATTCTAGGAATGGTCAGTCCCACAACGTATCCTTGGGTACTAGGATATTAAATCCAATCTATCTCGTCGATTATGTGATTGAATCACAAGGTAAAGATAAGAATGAGGATTATATAACAGAATCTATACATATAAAATGTACTAGTAATTCTTGTAAGTGTACTCATGTAAATGTGATCATGCAACCATATCTATGTAGTAGTATGGTAATGTACTGTAATGTTGTAGTATCGTTGTATATGTTCTCTTTCTAGTATAGTTGTATATGTTCTCTCTCTAGTATAGTTGTATACGTTCTTCTCTAGTATAGTTGTATATGTTCTTCTCTAGTATAGTTGTATATGTTCTTCTCTAGTATAGATGTATATGTTCTTCTCTAGTATAGTTGTATATGTTCTCATAGTAGTAAGTATTGACTCATGAATGAACTGACTCATAGTATGATATTGTGTTTTAGTAATAGTTCTAGTATCTTCCTAAACTACCCATATGGTAGTTTACTAGTAATCTAACTGGTACGTATGGACACGGATGTATACCCTTGCTACCTAAGGGCATGGGATGAACTGGAAGGACCTTTATGACTATATATGTATATATGTTATATAACTAATATTTAAACAACCTTCGGACGAGTACCCGATATCCCACCAGACCACATCTCAAGCGCGAAAAGGAAATAGGGTGGATAGCCTTCCTAAGTCTTTTAAACATTTCTTATATAACTATACATATAGAGGCATGCAATTTATAATAAAAAAACATAAATAAGTTTTGTAAAACCTTTCAACATAGTTATTATCTTAAGAAAAGATCGACTTGATGTCAATCTATAAAACGGTTTGAAGGCATGGGTTTGATAAAGCATTTTAGTATAAACAACATTTGTTTGAAACACAATTGTAAATAAGTTTGAAATGTAATATACAGAGTAAAATGTACAGTGTAATAAGGAGTTTTAAAACATATAAAATGTTTATGAAAAACATTTGAAGGAAACTGTTTGGTAAAACGGCTAATGAGTAGCCAATCATTTGAATGCTGCTTATTAATGACATGTGATTGATATAATAATTAGCATGATTCTACTTGTATCCCCTTCCCCCATAAAACATTTAAAAACAGTTTAAAACATTGATTAAGGGGTATGAACTCACCTGTAGTGAGTGGTTCTGATGACAATGTTGGATGAATTGCTAAGTGTCAAGTGGTGACTTGAGTACACACGCGAATCCTATTTAGTATATATTTGCACACATATGAATATAATTAGTGTTATGAACAACTAATTAATGAATTGGGACCACCTTAGGGACTAGTAAACACTTATATTGAAGTGTTACAACCATATATGATTGTATGAAGGGGTATAAGGCTTTACAAAGGAGTGTATGGCCAAAATACACACTATATGTGTGTGTGCGGCCAGGTGTGCTGCCAGAAGCGTGTGATGCCAGAAAACATGGTGTTCTTGGTGTTCTTGGTACCTTTTATGAAGATCTTCAAGGAGATTTGAATGATACTTGAGAGGATTTCGAGTTCTATGCTTGAAGAAGTGAAAGAAGTGTTCAAAAATGACTAAGTGTGGTATATATAGGTGGAGTGTGCGGTTGGGAAGGGTGTGAGGCCGCAAACACATGTGTGTGGCCGCACACTCCATGTGTTGGAGTGTTTGACCTCTTTTTGATTCCTACACTTTGAGTTAACCCATTTCCACACTCCAAACTTGATTATAACACGTTTAGAACGCTCCAATAGACCCTAAATGGTACTACAAGATAGCAAAATGAGTCTATTATTGATAATAAATGAAGAATGCAAGCTAGAAATTTTCAGGTTGTCACAAAAACCCCTTATTACATGTGTTCACGGCCTAAGGAGGTTCTAGGACCGTAAACACATGTTTATGGTCCTATTCCTCATATTTTTCACGAATTTGAAGGCCAAAGGTGTTATAATAGGAGCTAGGATAGTTACCTTGATGATTTGGAGCTTGTTTTGGATGATTTTGGATCAAAATCGGGTTTTAGAGAGAGAGGGTAGAGAGAGAGTGGAAAGGCTTCAAATGAGGCTCTCTCAACTTTATATATGCTCAAAGTTTGGGACATGGTGGAATTCTGCCTGATATCGACGCTAGACGAGGCTTTTGGTCGCACCCGATTAATTTACCGTAATTACGACTTAGATGAAATTAAATATTTTCTAAATGAAAATAGAAAATATTTTAATGTTTTAAAATGTATCCCGTCACTTACGAAATTTAATTAGAAGTCGCAATTTAAATTAATTTAAAGCAAAGTTAACGGAAAAATTGGGACGTAACGGTTTTATTAACGGAATCCGGGTTACGACTACGGAACGAACTTCGGATTGTCACATTATCCTCCTGTTAGAGGGAATTTTGTCCTGAAATTCAAACTTTAGATGCGACTCAAGGATTTGGAAAGAGAATACGGATACTTCTGTTCTATTGGGTCATCACGCTTCCAAGTGAATTCGGATTCTCGCATGGCATATCAGGGAACCTTTCACTTATCGGGATACGACTTGTTTCATATGTTTAATCTTTTGATCTATGATTTCGATTGGTTCTACCATGAAGTTCAGACCTTTGCTGATTTCTGTCTCATCAAGGGATTACTATGGTTTCATCGGGTTGACACTTCTTAAGGGCAGAGACGTGAAATACCGGATAAATGCTACTAACTTCTGAGGATAGTTGGAGTTTGTAAGCTACGGGATCGATCCTAATGAGGATTTCGAAAAGTTCTATGTACCTCAGGATACAAGTTTCAGAATGTAACATGCCTTCTTTGATTACTACATGATCAAAGAAAATGGTTGGACCGAAGGGCATCACTACATCTTCGTAGTGACCATATTGAGTCCTGAATGTTGTTTGAAAACATCATTCTTGTGATCTCGTAGCTGACTGGAAAACTCCTGCATTACTGCTGACGCTAATTGATACGGGGCTTGGTTACGAGGATAGCTCCAAGAATTTGGTCGATGTGAAACTCGACTCGACACCCAGGAGAAATTCCTGGAAGCTCTTCGGGAAAAGTCACCAGAAAGTCGTCGACTTCGGGGATGCAACTTCTTGTTTCTCATTGGTCACGCAGGCTAGGAATTTATGGCACTCTCTTCGGAGAAGTCTTTTGAGTTTTGATGTACGAAATGATGCAATAGCTGAAACTAAGTTCATCGTCGCAGATTATAAGAGTTTGACCGGGGGAAGTTTGAGATGGATAGATCTTTCGGAACCAAAGATATCAACACGATTTAGGCTTAATCAATCCATTCCAATGAATACTTCAAAGCTCTTAATCGAGAAACCGGTATAAGATCAATGGGAAAAGGATGATCGCCGAGGGTAAAGGTTCAACCTATGAATATATCGCTAACGTCCTCTTTCTCGTTGTTAGACACCTCGACGGTAGACGTTTCGGTTACTAATGGAGGACTAAGGTTAAGACGATGTTTGATTGAATAGATAACAAATTCTCTTTTAATCAATATAATCGAAAAGTATGACACCCCAAAATCGGAACGACGGAAACGTTCTGGGGTGGATGACGTCATGTCAAGTATCACAACATATGCAGTATAGTAATCAAAGTACAACAACCATTGCATTAATAGTAATAGTTTTACATAGTTTACATTGTATAGAATCATCAAAGTAATATAGAAACTAGTATAGATGCAGCTTGGCACAAAACCGTCTTCAACAGAAGCTCCTGGAATGTACCTGTCTAATGCTGACCTGAGAATACAAGTTATTTGAAAAGCGAGTATCAACATTTTTACAAATACTGGTGAGTTCATAAGTATTTAGTGTCATTTTATTCGAATAACTTAATTAAAAGTGGTAGTTTGGAATCAACAGTGTATTAGAGTCCTTTCCAGAAAATCCTATATTTTCTTAAATAAAAGTAGTCTTCTACTAAGACCCGACAGTGTTATGTTTTAAAGAGAATTTCCCTGAAATATTATCATTACCAAAATACGGTATTTGAGTTTAGAGGAAGTAGAAAAATATCACTAGTAAAATACAAGGGAAAATAGCTTGTGCCTCAGCAGAAGATACTGCTGACTAAGGCAAGGAAATCATAGACTCCAGGAGAGTATCGAGTGAACGACACGCCTGACTTAGTCTAACAAAAGGAGACACAGACCCCAGACGGTATCTAATGAAAGATACGTCTAGCAAGGCCTAAAAATAGTGAACACATAACCCATACAGTATCAATTGAATGATACGTCTAGCAAGGTCTAAAATAAAGAGTGAATGTGAACTTGTATGTAACCATGCTGATCGACAATAGAGTATCCGGTGACCCTCCAGGTCACGCGTAGAGGTAGTGGCAGTAGTAGTAGTGGCTTCATGTCACCCATGGGCCTTACCGGCACAGACTGTAGCTAGTAGTCAGGGTGTGGGAGTGTCAGTCCCGTATAGATCTATACACATAATGTTCGCTCTCCTTCCCGGAGACTCTGGTTACACGGCGTTGGTGCAATGAAGCGCCGTAGTGGGAAATAGTGTGTCACATTCTAAAGTAAGAGAGAGAGAGAGAGAGAGAGAGAGAGAGAGAGTCTACTAACTATTCCTATAATAGTTATTAGTGTCTCTGATCTATGAGTGATGAGTGGGAGGATGCCCTTGCTACCCAAGGGAATTGAATTGATTGATGTAATCCTATATGTCTATGCTTGTATACATAATATATAACTAATGATCAAACAACCTTCAGACGGATATCCAATCCCACCAGACCACATCTCAACGAAGAAAACGAAATAGGGCGAACGAGACTTCCTAAGTCCTTTAAACATTATTTATATATATCTATACAAGCACAGGCATACATTTAACTAAGTAGAAGCGTATCGTGAAGTAGGAGTGTATCGTGAAGTAGGAGTGTATCGTGATGTAGGAGCGTTAACAATGTAGAAGTGCTAATAAGGTATAAGCGTTTACCAAGTAATAGTCTAAATGAAGTAGGAGTGGTTCATGAAGTAGTAGTATTTATAAAGTAAGAGTGTTAATAAGTGGAAGCGTAAATAAGTAGGAGCGTTTACAAAGTAGGAGCGTTTACCAGTAGAAGCGTATCACGAAGTAAAAACATTAATAAAGTAATGGTATTTAACTAAGTAGGAGTATTAACTAAGTAGAAGTATAACGAAGCAGGAGTATCTAACAAGTAGGAGTATAAAAACATGGAAGAAAACCTTGATGAAAACTTTGGAAAACCTTTATACTTAAGAAAATCACAACTTGGTATTCTTTTGTAAAATAAGTTTGAAAACCTTTAGTAATTCTTTGGAAACCTTTCATAAACAAGTTTTAAACGAAACTTTGATAAAACAATATAAGTAAAAGTTGAACAAGTAACGACGTTTTAGAAAACCATTTACATTATCATTCTCGGTAAAACAGTTAACAGTGTAGTAAATCCGTGTGCATGCGGGTTATCAATCACATGTGATTGATATGATAACATGCATGTTTAACTTGTATCCCCCCCCATAAAACATGTAAAAACATTTATAAAGGTTCATTCAGGGGTATGAACTCACCTGATGTAAGTGGATCCGACGAAGGTGCCGGTTGGGTGCTCGGTGTCAAGTAAGGACTTGAACACACTTAGTGACCTATTGACATATGATAACATATGTTTACATATCATTAGTATACATAATACTAATTAAACAAATATACGCATCCTACAGTGCGGAAAACAATTTGGTTAAGTGTTTGGGGTGTCCCGGGTAACATTTATGGACATGTATGGCTTGGGTAAGGAGTTTACTCTTCAAGAGTAAACTCTTAAGAGAGATTTCGGCCCTAAACACCTCATACCCATGAGTTTATGGCCGTAAAATCATGGATGAGGTTCTTGAGTGCTAAATGGCCTTGAAACACTTGGGGATTTAATCTAGGTTTGAGTCTAATGCATTGGAAAGGGTTTTAACTCACAATTGGACCATTTATTGGAGTTTACGGCAGTAAACTAGGAGTTTATGACCGTAAACTCCCCCACACATATTCCATTGGTGTTTCAAGGTCTTAAGTGGTATGAAATAAAGTTCTATGCATTTTCCAAGTCAAATGAAGGAGCATAGACTTCTAATGTGGAACTCAAGAATGAAACAATGCTAATGTCAACTTTTTCGCTTTCTCTCTCTACTTTCTCTCTCTTCCCCTATTTCTCTCTAACGGTGGTGCGATCTAGTTTTTGATTCATCGGTGCTGCTTTTCCGGCGATTGTTCCTAATCGGTGAAGCAATTTCTCTTCTATTTCCGTTGTCCTAATAGGAGCATCATCCAAAGCGGATCGAGTGAAGGAAGTGAAGGTTAAACCACCGGATAAAAGTGCTGCTGTCCGGTATACTAAGACTGAAGTGGATGTGAAGGAGCTTGTTCCTCCTGGAATTATTGAGCAATCTTCAGCTATGATTTATAAAGCTCGTCGTAAGCCTAGTGCCTCTGGAGCTGTTGCGTCAGGAATTGGTAAAGCTGAGTGGAAATTGGAAGGGAAAGCTTTCAGAGTTAAGAATAGAGCTTGGAAATTTGTGGATGGGATATCTCCGATGGATGCTGAGGAGTATTATGATGAGGAAGCAACAGAAGAAGAAACGGAAGATGATTTGGATTCTGTAAAAGCATGGGAGGCAGATTCTAAGATCTCAGTGATCGGAAATGATAGTTCTATAAAGGGATTGAAGGATGGAGGTCTTGGTGAGATGAAGACAATTGGATCGCATATGGTCAATATTCCTTCAGGTAATACAACTAATCTAATGAAAAATTGGGATGGTTCAAAAGTGAATGATGATTTATTGAACCCTGTTTCGGAATTGAAGAATGTCACTAATGAAATGCTGAGGGTTAATTCTAACATTGTTGTAAGTGATGATTCTAATCAGATTAGTTCTGTGTTGAATGATAAAAATGTTGGGAAATCTAGATCTGATGTTGATAAGAAGGTCATTAATAATGAAGAGTTTATTCCAGGAGTTGGTTTTCAGTTTCTTAGTAAACTAAAGGAGGATATGTATGTGGGGAAGGAAGCTGATAATGGGTTGAATCAGAATATGGATATGGATATTTCAAAATTGAATAAGCAAAATGATAAGGAAGAAGGTGATACTGAAGATGATAGCTCTACTGAAGAGGAAGGGGAAGTTGAATCAAGTGAAGAGGAGTCTAGTGAAGATGAGGAAATAATGATGGAAGAGGAGGCTAATGAGAAGAGTAATATTGAAGCTAAAGGGAAGTTGGAGTCTGGTACTGTAATTAATAGTATTAATACTCTTCCTTTTATCTTGGGAGCTGCTAATAATGGCAAAAAGGTGGAAAGTGGTATGCAGGGGAAATTAGAGAATTCTTATGTTGGTGTTTTAAAAGGTAATAGGCATAAGGGTAAGATTGATGTCAGATATATGCCTGGGGAAATAGGTAAAGAAGATGATCCTGTTATTATCCCAATTGAAAATTTAAGAAATGCTAGTATTCCTTACATGAATACCTTATATGGGTATATGATTGATAAGAAATTGGCATTCCCAGTGATATTAAAATAAGTTAGAAGGTTATGGAAGAATGTGGGGCTTGAAGAGGTGTTTATGAACAATAAATGATTTTTCTTTTTTAAATTTTGTGATGAACAGGGGATGTTATCTATTTTGGAAGAAAGTCCATGGCTAATGTTCAATAATATGCCTCTATTCCTTCAAAGATGGAGGCCATGTTTGACTTTAACTAAGAATAGTCATGATAAGATACCTGTTTGGGTTAAAATCTTTGATTTACCTTTGGAGGTATGGAGTGGAGATAATCTGTGTATTATTGCTAGTAAATTGGGAATTCCTCTTGCTTTTGATTCATTTACTGAAGAGATGTGTTTGGAACATAAGGGAAGGAATGCTTATGCTAGAATACTAATTGAAATGTCAGCTGAAAAAGAATGGAAGAGAAGTATTGATATTTCAACTTGGGATTTTGTAACTAATTCGGCTGTAATTCAAAGATTTGAAGTGGAGTATGCTTGGGTGCCTTCTAGATCCAGCCATTGTAAGGTTTATGGACACATGGATAAGATCTGTATGGCAAGTATGAAGGTTAATAATCCAATGCAAAATGGGGATAATGGAATTAACAAGGAGGATAAAGGGAAATCTGTGATTGATAATGAAGGGTATATTGAAGTTGTTAATAAGAAAAATAGGAATTTCAAAGATGGAGAAGGCACAAGTAATTCAATGAAGAATTCAGCTAATATAGTCACTCAAAAAAACAATGGGAGGAGTAATTTTTCAAGAGTGGGAAACAAATTCAGGGGACAAAATTAGAATAGAGGTGGAAATGGTCGGGGGCAAAATGGGTATTGGAATAATAAAGGGGTAAGTCACTGGAATTTGGAGAAAAATAAAAGATATGAGAAGGTTTCTGGGCAGTATGATAATAATGATATGAGCTGTAAGGGAGAAATTAAGCAGGGGGAAATTAAAAAGAGTGTTAGCGAGAAAGAGGAGAATAAGAAGAAGGTTAAGGAAATAGATAATAGCAATAAAAACAGTTTTGAAGTATTGGGGTTGATTGATGAGGATGTTATAATTGGAATGGAAGAGGATGATAAAGGAGATAAGCTTGGTGTTCTTTCTGATAATCGGATTTGTTTTCAGTCAGCTATTGAAGATAGCAGATTGAATCATGATTTGATTCATTCTATGGGAATTAGAAAAGAAGATTTAGAAATGGTTAACAATGAAAAAAAGATGGATAACAAAAGGAATGATAATAGCAGCAGCAATGGTGGTTCTTCTCAGGCATTTGAGATGGTAAATGCCAAGAATAATATTGTTATCCAATGATGTCGATTGGTGTTTGGAATATTAGGGGGCTAAATAAAGCTGTTAAGCTAAAGGAGGTTATTGATGTTATTAAGGATAATAACCTGGGGATGTGTGTTGTGGTTGAATCCCATGCAAAATGTTTAAATTTAAAGAATGTTTGTAGCAAAACATTTGGTAATTGGGATTGGATTTCTAATAGCAGTTCTTGTGAAGTTGGTACTAGAATAATTGTTGGATGGGATCCAAAATTATTTGATGTTATGGTCATTTCTCAATCTAAACAAGTGATTCATTGTGCTTTAATCCCTAATGGGTTTATAGTTTAGTATATCTTTTATTGGTTGATATACTTTAATAGAAAATATAGGTTTTTCTGAGAGATTCAAACTTTTACAAATACTTACAAACATTTACTTACATTTTACAAACTTACACTTGAGACATGTTCAAACGTTTTTGATAACAAACATCGACACTAAAATACTTATGAACTCACCAGCTTAATGCTGATATACTCGCTTTCAAAATAACTTGTATTCTCAGGTCATCAGTAGACAGGTACCGAGGCCAGCTTTTGAAAAGATGGAGCGCATCCAAGACTCATCTTATTATTTTGATTTACATTATATTTTTGGTGTCTAAAACTGTACAGAACACGCTTGTATAAAAATTATATATTTAATGCAATGGATGATGTTGTTTGCTTATTTACATTTACTGTGTTGTGATACTTTACATGAAATCCTCCACCCCAGATCGTTTCTGCCGTTCTTGGTTTTGGGGTGTGACAGATTGGTATCAGAGCATTGTTTATAGTGAATCAAGTATATCAACCAATAAAAGATATACTAAACTATAAACCCATTAGGGATTAAAGCACTCTGACCCAGAGTCTATACTTTAAATATTAAAATATTTAATTAAGTATACTAGTCGGCATTCATACTAAAATCAATGTCACAATGACTAGAACAAAAGTATTACGATTGTTAAATATCACAAGTGAGCTCGGGGATGTATGGTCAGTCCTGGGAATGGCATAGCCTGATCAACTATGCTGGTCCGAGGAGTGATTAGCATATGCCTTAGAATGGTTGTGATATGTTAACAAGTCTAAAAACTTACCAACAATACCACAAGAAGATCAATAGAACTTAAACTTAAAATACTATAGGTGTATTTTGGTACTACTAGCTATATGTATACTATATTCTCATACCTCTCTTCTCGCGTAGATTTAAATGGCTGGATTCCATCACGGCGACCCGTACTTTCCAAATGAAGGCAATGCCGGGTGGATCGAAGATGAGCATCCAATCCCTTTGGATGATCACCTCGCAGAAGGCTTTTCTGATGGATCTGACTCCGAGCCTGAAGTCAACAACCTACCGCTAGTGGGTCAAGCCCCGAACAACAACGCCCGACCAGCTTTTCCAGGTCCTACTCCCTTGTGGGCAACCAACTTGAATCGCTGGAGTGATGAACAGGGTCAACCCTTACCTTAATTTGGGGACCGAAGCTTCTACAACGTCAGTGAAGGTGGTTCCGCTGACCGAGCTCTGCCCGTCATTATCCGCAGAATAGCTCGTAATGTTGAGCAAGGTCGAGCAGCCATCGACCGGGTCATGGAGATTGATGCCAACTCAGGTGTCAACATAGTCCGCATCCGCCGTCTTGAAGAAGACATGGAACAGACCCGGAGAACCAATGAAACCCTGCAGCAACAGCTGGCTGCCTCCCGAGCTGAAGTCTTGGAACTTCGAGCCCGCCAGAGGGCTCAGGAGCGACACCTTCAAGAGGTGTTTCGTCAAGTGTCAGACCTCAAGGCTCGCCCGAGGAATTCCCATCTCCGTTAGATGATGTCTAGTACATCTCTGTCTTTTGGTTAAGGAATAGCCTTAAACATCTGTGCTCTAAGTAGCACTTGTGTGTAAAATATTCCTAACTTTCAGTACTCTAATTAGGAATCTAAGAACTGTCAAACTTTTCTGTATGGTATGATGTAAGACCTATTGTTAGGTCGATTTTCCCTGAACTTATTACATCGGAAATACCAGTATTATTGACGTTTATCTAATCTGTGGGAAAAATCTGTACACTTGGGTTTTCCTACTAATATTCTTTGTTGTGATCTCAAACACTCATTCAACTGTTGGGCTATGGTTAGTTAGTCCATGTGTCACTCTCACCTTACTTACAAATTGATTCTTACCATTTTTCTTATCTTTATAAACTTATAGCTGAAAGATGCCTCTTCGCAAATCTCCCCGGAATAACCCTGCACCTCCACGCCTCCTCCGCCTCCGGTCATCGATACTGCAGCCCTGAATGCTGCCCTAGCTGCAGCAGTGGCAACTGCCATGGCTCAGTATCACTCATCAGATGCCAGCAGAGGTGGAATCCCTGTTGAATCAATTCCGGTTGAAACCCCTGTGCGCTCGAGAGAGTGCTCCTACAAGGATTTCACCAATTGCAAGACGAAGTCCTTCCATGGCACCGGCGGAGTCATTGCCCTCTCGTAATGGTTATAGAAGACTGATTCATTCTTCAAAATCTGTTCATGCCCTGCTGCGAGCAAAGTCAAATATGCCGCATGCACCTTTGAAGGAAAGGCCCTGACATGGTGGAACGGCCATGTTAAGGCACTAACTCTCGTGGTGGCGAATGACATGGGTTGGGAAACCATGAAGGACCTCATGATTGAGGAATACTGCCCGAGGGGCGAAATTCAGAAATTAGAGCAGGGGCTGTGGAGCCTAACCATGAAGGGCTCCGACGTAGTCTCCTATACCGCCAGGTTCAGCAAACTGGTGGCCCTCTGCCCCAATATGGTTCCCACTGAAGGGAAAAAGATCGAAAGGTACATATGGGGGCTAGCGCCTCCGTATCAAGGGAATGTCCTATCATCTAACCCTGCTACCTTCGACAGTGCCAAACGATTGGCACAACGACTCATTGACTATGGAGTCAAAACCCCTGCAACCACAACAACCCTAGCCTTGTCAGAACCCTCCAAACCCGCTGACACAAAGCAGAAACTCTGGGAGGAAAAGAAGAAGACGAAACGAACTGCCAAAAAGCAGCAAATTGTGGCAGTGCATGCTGCAATAACCCCTGCTACTGCTGCTACTACTGCTCCGGTGGGACAGTATGCTGGAAGTTTGCCCAAGTGCAACAAATGCAACTACCACCACAATGGCCCCTGCCATGAAGTGAAGTGCTCTAACTGTCGCAGGAGAGGACACACAGTCCGTTTCTGTAAATTTTCGGCACAACCGATCGCCCAAGTCCTCGGCTCTGGCGCGAGCCCGACCTGTTATGGATGTGGCGAAGCAGGCCACTATAAGAGGGACTGCCCTAAAGCGAAGAATGCTGGAGGAGCCGGAACGGTACTAGCTATAGGCCACGGGGAAGCAGTTGCTGACCCGACAGTGGTGATTGGTACGTCCTCCTCGATAACTCCTATGCATGCATTCTGTTCGATAGTGGTGCGGAGCGAAGCTTCATAAACCATAAATTTTCTCGCATGCTTAAGCAACAACCACACACACTTAAGGAACAATTCACAGTAGAAATGGCTAATGGAAAAACTGAAAGTACGAATAGCATATACTTAGGTTGTACCCTAACTCTAGATAACCATTCATTCCCAATCGATCTCATGCCGATCTCAATAAAAAGCTTCGACGTCATCATTGGCATGGATTGGTTAAGTCTTCATCGCGCCGACATCATGTGCTACGAAAAAGCAGTTCGTTTAAACCTTCCATCTAACGAAACTCTTATCGTTTACGGCGAAAAACCCGGTGCGAGTCTTCGTATTATATCAAGTATTCAAGCATAGAAGTATCTGCGTAAAGAATACCATGCATTCCTTGCTCACGTCGTCGATACGAGCCTCGAAACGAAAGAACTAAAGAACATCCCAGTAGTAAGCGACTTCCCCGACATTTTCCCAGAAGAGCTACTTGGATTACCTCCGCCACGATAGGTCGAGTTCAGAATCGACTTAGTCCCAGGAGCTACCCTAGTAGCCAAGTCGCCCTACCGTTTAGCACCAGCTGAGATGCAGGAACTCTCTGGTCAACTTAACGAACTGCTCAGCAAGGGCTTTATAAGACCAAGTTTCTCACCTTGGGGAGCACCGGTCTTGTTCGTTAAGAAGAAAGACAGATCATTCCGTATGTGTATCGACTATAGAGAACTCAACAAACTGACGGTCAAGAATCGTTACCCTCTGCCTCGCATAGACGATCTATTTGACCAACTACAAGGCGCGAACTATTTTTCCAAGATTGATCTGAGATCCAGATATCACCAGTTACGAGTACTAGAGGAAGATGTGCCGAAGACAGCCTTCCGAACTCGTTACGGACACTACGAGTTCGTGGTGATGCCATTCGGATTGACCAATGCGCCCGTAGTTTTCATGGATCTGATGAATAGAGTATGCCGACCTTACTTGGATCAGTTCGTCATCGTTTTCATTGATGACATCCTGATCTACTCCCGAAGTAAGGAAGAGCATGGCGATCACCTGCGACAAGTTCTAGGGACATTACGAAAGGAGAAACTTTATGTGAAGTTCTCGAAATATGAATTTTGGATCCGAAGAGTCGAATTCTTAGGACACGTGGTAAGCGAAGAGGGAATCCACGTGGACCCATCCAAAATTAAAGCCATTGAGAACTGGTCAGCACCGAAGATGCCTACAAAAATTCATCAATTTCTAGGTCTCGCTGGCTACTACCGCAGGTTCATACAGAACTTTTCCCGAATAGCGACACCCCTTACAACACTGACCCAGAAAGGCGTGGCCTTCGACTGGGAAGAGAAACAGGAGAGAGCATTCCAAACGCTCAAGCGAGCCTTATGCACCGCACCAATACTATCCCTCCCCGAAGGAATAGAAGACTTCGTAGTCAATTGCGATGCATCGAATCAAGGGCTCGGGTGTGTTCTGATGCAGCGAGGTAAGGTCATCGCCTATGCCACGAGGCAGTTGAAGACACACGAAGTTAACTACACGACCCACGATCTTGAACTAGGAGTAGTGGTGTTTGCTTTGAAGATCTGGAGACATTACTTGTACGGAACGAAAAGTACTATCTTTACCGACCACAAGAGCTTACAACACATTTTCGATCAGAAGGAGCTCAACATGAGACAACGACGGTGGGTCGAGCTACTCAGTGACTACGAATGCGATATTCGTTATCATCCGGGTAAAGCCAATGTAGTAGCAGACGCCCTAAGTCGGAAGGAATATTCTGGTCGCAGAGTCAAGTCATTGTCAATAACCATTCATTCACACTTGTCTAAGCAAATTCAGGCGGCCCAACAGGAAGCCATTAAACCTGAAAATGTGACGAGTGAATCCCTTAGGGGAATGGACAAGAATTTAGAAGCCAAGGGTAATGGAGCCTTATTTTTCATGAACCGGATCTGGACACCGAAACATGGTGGTTTCCGAGACTTGGTCATGACCGAGGCACATAACACTCGGTATTCCGTTCACCCAGGTTCAGATAAGATGTATCTGGATCTTAAAAAGCTGTACTGGTGGCCTAATATGAAAGCAGAGATTGCTACCTTTGTAAGTAAATGCCTTACTTGCGCAAAGGTTAAGGTCGAGTACCAGAAGCCCTCCGGTTTATTGCAAAAACCAGAGATTCCAGAATGGAAGTGGGAGCGGATCACTATGGATTTCATAACCAAGTTGCCCAAAACAACGGGTGGACTTGATACCATATGGGTCATCGTCGATAGATTGACCAAGTCTGCACACTTCCTACCTATCAAAGAAACTGACAAAATGGAGAAACTTACGAGAACATACATTAGGGAAATCATACGGCTACATGGTGTACTTGTGTCCATTATCTCCGATAAAGATAGTAGGTTCACCTCAAGATTCTGGGGATCACTACAACATTCCCTAGGAACAAGGCTGGACATGAGCACAGCCTACCACCAACAGACCGACGGACAGAGTGAGAGGACCATCCAAAACCTGGAAGATATGTTGAGAGCCTGTGTGATTGACTTTGGAAAGGCATGGGATACTCATTTACCCCTTGTCGAGTTTTCCTATAATAACAGTTATCACACGAGCATCAAGGCTGCTCCATTTGAAGCCCTCTACGGCCGAAAGTGCAGATCTCCTCTGTGCTGGGCTGAGGTGGGTGATACCCAATTAGCCAGGGGGCAAGCTTCTGATAGTACTCTCACCGGTCCAGAGATCATTCGGGAAACGACAGAGAAAATCGTTCAGATCCGTCAACGATTGAAAGCATCTAGAGACCGACAGAAGAGCTACGCTGATAAGCGAAGAAAACCTTTGGAATTCCAGGTGGGAGACCGAGTCCTTCTCAAAGTCTCACCCTGGAAGGGCTTGATACGCTTCGAAAGGCGTGGGAAGCTTAATCTGAGGTACATAGGGCCTTTCGAGATTTTCGCAAGAGTCGGCCCCGTAGCTTACAAACTCGACCTACCCGACACACTTCGTAACGTACATTCTACATTCCACGTATCTAACTTGAAAAAGTGTCTGTCCGACGAGACTATTGTAATCCCACTCGACGAGATCGAGATCAACGAGAGCCTCAACTTCGTGGAAGAACCGGTAGAGATCATGGACCGTGAGGTCAAGCAATCGAAGCAAAGCCGTATCCGTATTGTGAAGGTTCGCTGGAACGCCAAGCGAGGACCGAAATTCACTTGGGAATGCGAGGATCAGATGAAACTGAAATACCCTCGTCTTTTCGCTTAATTGTTAGTAACTTCTTATTTGTTTAAATTCTAATTTCGGGACGAAATTCCTTCTAACGGGAGGATGATGTCACAACCCGAAATTTCCATTTTTGTACGAACATTATCTATTCAATAGAAGCTTGACCAGTTTCAATGAATTTCAGGCTTTTTCCGAATAACTTTGTGTACATTAGGGTTTACAATTAAGGAGATATCAGGAGAGTGGATGCTCATGGGTTGTGAAACTTGAGTATTTCAGAACTTCATACTATTAGAGTTCAATTCCAGAATAAAAATATTTTCTGCCAAAAATATTTCAGGACTATAAATAGAGTTCTGAACTAAATTCATTCATTATTCACATTTCCAACTAGAGAAAAGCCATTTTCTCTCTCACGGATCTTCGGGTTTTCATCCCAAATCGTGAGTACACTTCTCTAGTTGTATAATGCTTGTTATATGCTTAATAACATAGATTACACATAAAATATGTGAGAATCCGGAGTTTACCGCCCAAGAACGTTCTTGGGAAGTAAACTCCAAAATGAAGCTTAAAGGCTATCTAGTCCCATTTCCTTGTTAAGTAACTAGCTTAGGATTATATGTATGTACATTTGAGACTAGAAAACAATCAAAAACACATAGCTTAGGGTGTTCACGGCCCAAGAACTTCTTGGACCGTGAACTCCAAATTCAAGGGCCAAATGTGCCCTAATCACTCCTAAGGCTATAGACATTAACCCTCAATTACTTCTAGCTAATTTGTGGAATTTAAAACATCAAAAGCACCCCTTAAAGGGAGTTTACGGCCAAGGAATACTCTTAGGCCGTAAACACCAAATAAGGGCACCAAAGTGTGCTTAGGGTCCTCATTAGTCTTAAACAAATGCCTAGAAACTATCCTACTTGTGCTTGGGACTTGAAAGAATAAAAACACCCATCCCATGAGAATTTACGGCCGTAAACTCTAAGGGATTTGGCCTTGGGGCCGTATCCTCAAAGGAATATTTCTATGCCCTAAACTACCCAAAGGATTAAACCACCAAGTAAGACTTATTCTAGAAATCAAATAACACTTCAAAACACCAAATACCACCAATTTGAGAGTTCACGAACGTAAACTCAAGGTTTTACGACCGTAAACTCCTTGTGTGGAGTTTATTGAGAAGTAAACACTTATACAAGGTCCTTGGAAGTTTTAAACCCCTTTAGCCTTGTCCTATAACAACTTAGAAGCAACCCTTAGGACCTATAACACTTATACAAAGTGTTTACATGTTCCTGAGTGTCCCAACTTATTTCATTAGTTATTATTTGGCTAATTAATTATATATATATGCTCATTATATGATAACTAGGCTCCTGCGTGTGAACAAGTCTCCGTTTGCCACCTAGCACGGTATCTGACACTTCAATCCAATGCACTCACTGCAAGTGAGTTCATACCCATTTAATTAACCTTTGAAATACTTTTAAATGTTTGAAATACTTTATGGGGGGATACAAGTTAAATACTTATAGTTATTACATCAATCACATGTGATTAATAACTAGAAAACCAATGATTTTATCACTGTTCAAACTGTTTATCAAACTCCTTACTTCAAAATGTTTTACAAACTCTTTTACTTATCAAATACTTTTATTTAAACTTTGTTTTACTTCTTATAAATTGCATGCCCATATATGTATAGATATATAAGTAACGTTTAAAGGGCTTAGGAAGGCCATCCGCCCTATTTCCTTTTTCTCGATTTGGATGTGGTTTGGTGGGATTTCGGGTGACCGTCCGAAGGTCGTTTCAATATTAATTATATATCAAATATACATATATAGACATAAAAGTACTTCCATATTCATGCGTATTAGACACATCATTAGTAAGTTACCATCGGGGTAACACAGGATCATACTACTACAATTTCTAGATCAATGAGTCAGTTCATTCATGAGTCAATACTTATTACTAAGAATACATATACAACGATACTAGAACAAGTAACATTACATTACATTTAAATGAATACGTTAACTATTGTGATCCACTATATGGGAGCATGCCTTAATTGTCATGACCCGAGTTGTAGCTAGAGTCTCTTGAAGGGAGAGCATGAGTTTGCGTATAGATCTATACTGGATTGACTATCCTACACCTGGCTGCTAGCTACAGCCGGACCGACATGTCTGCGGGTGCCAAACGTCATACCTTATTTTTCGACTATACATTGTCGTTGTTACTAGTCTATAGTATGGTGCAATTTATCACATAATACCTTAATATAAATCCGGTTTAAGGTAGTTAGTACAACAGTAGTTCCTATAATACAACACTACAGTACTACAATAATTTACCCATTACATATATTTAGTGATTATTTCACTTAAACATTAACGTACAAACTATATTTTGTTAAATGATAGTTACACTTGGGAAATTACACACTTTTACTACAAACGAGCATACAAAACAGTTAAGCCTTGGTAGAAGGCTACTTTAATAGAAAATATAGGTTTTTCTGAGAGATTCAAACTTTTACAAATACTTACAAACATTTACTTACATTTTACAAACTAACACTTGAGACATGTTCAAACGTTTTTTATAACAATCATTGACACTAAAATACTGATGAACTCACCAGCTTAGTGCTGATATACTCGCTTTCAAAATAACTTGTATTCTCAGGTCATCAGTAGACAGGTACCGAGGCCAGCTTTTGAGAAGATGGAGCACATCCAAGACTCATCTTATTATTTTGATTTACATTATATTTTTGGTGTCTAAAACTGTAAAGAACACACTTGTATTAAAATTATATATTTAATGCAATGGATGATGTTGTTTGCTTATTTACATTTACTGTGTTTTGATACTTTATGTGACAACCCGAAAAACTTCTCGCATGCACTCTTCAATTCTTTCCAATATTAGACTTATTTTACTATATAGTAGTACCCTTTAGAGTCTAATGAGGCGTTCTAAATGTGATATAATCAAGGTAGGAGTGTTAAAAAGGGTTAACTCGAAGTGTAGGAATCAAAACCGAGCCAAACAATCCAACACATGGAGTGTGCGGCCACACACTCTTGTTTGCGGCCTCACACCTTCCCAACCGTACACTCCACCTATATATGCCACACTTAGATCATTCTTGAATCCTTCCTTCACTTCTTCAAGCATAGAACACGAAAATCCTCTCAAGTATCATCCTTGCTCCTTGAAGATCTTCATAAAAGGTACCAAGAACACCAAGAACACCAAGATCTTCATCTGGCCGCACACATGGCAGCACACACCACCTGGCAGCACACATGGCCGCACACAAGTGCTGGCAGCACACTAGGCCGCACACATACATATAGTGTGTATTTTGGCCATACACCCTCTTGTATAGCCTTATAAACCCTCATACAATCAAATATGATTATAACACTTCATTATAAGTGTTTAGTAGTCCCTAAGGTGGTCCCAAAATCATCAAGTAGTTGTTTATAACACAAATTAAATCCATATATGTGCCAATATATGCTAAATAGGATTCGCGCGTATGCTCAAGTCACCACTTGACACCTGGCACCAAATCCAACATTGTCATCAGAACCACTCACTATAGGTGAGTTCATACCCCTTAAATTAAACTTTGAAATACTTTTGAATGTTTTAAATGCTTTTATGGGGGGGGGGGAATACAAGTTGAATACTTATAGTTTTTACATCAATCACATGTGATTAATAACTACCAAACCAATGATTTCATCACTGTTTCAAAATGTTTATCAAACTGTTTTACTTCAAAATGTTTTACAAACTCTTTTACTTATCAAATACTTTTATTTAAACTTTATTATGCTTCTTATAAATTGCATGTCCATATATGCATAGATATATAAGAAATGTTTAAAAGGCTTAGGAAGGGCATCCGCCCTATTTCCTTTTCCTCGATTTGGATGTGGTATGGTGGGATGTCGGGTAGCCGTCCGAGGGTCGTTTCAATATTAATTATATATCATATGTGCATATATAGACATAAAAGTACTTCCATATTCATGCGTATCAGTTACATCATTAGTAAGTTACCATCAGGGTAACACAAGATTACACTTATACTATTGCTAGATCAATGAGTCAGTTCATTCATGAGTCAATACATATACATATGAAAACATATACATTACATTACTATGAGAACATATACATTACATTACTAGGAGAACATATACATGATATTACTATGAGAACATATACAACTATACTAGAAGGAAAACATATACAACTATACTAGAAAGAGAACATATACAACGATACTAGAACAGGAACAATACATTACATATACATACATACACTTACATAAATGTGATCCACTGTATCGGAGCATGCCTTAAATGTCATGGCCCGAGTTGTAACCAGAGTCTCTTGGAGAGAGAACGTGAGTTTGCATATAGATCTATACTGGATTGACTATCCTACACCTTGCTGCTAGCTACAGCCGGACCTGCAGGTCTGCGGTTGCCAAACGTCATACCTTTTTACGACCTACATTTGTCGTTGTTACTCAGTCGATAGTATGGTACAATTAATCACATGATACCTTAATATAAATCCAGTTTAAGGTAGTTAGTACAGCAGTAGTTCCTATAATACAACACTACAGTACTACAATAATTTACCCATTACATATATTTAGTGATTATTTCACTTAAACATTAATGTACGAACTATATTTTGTTAAATGATAGTTACACTTGGGAAATTACACATTTTTACAACAAATAAACATACAAAACAGTTAAGCCTTGGTAGAAGGCTACTTTAATGGAAAATATAGGTTTTTCTAAGAGATTCAAACTTTTACAAACACTTACAAACACTTACGTACATTTTACAAACTTACACTTGAGACATGTTCAAACGTTTTGATAACAAACCCCGACACTAAAATACTTATGAATCGCTGGAGTGACGAATAGGGTCAACCTTTACCTTACTTTGGGGACCGAAGCTTTTACAATGTTAGCGAAGGTGGTTCTGCGGATAGAGCTCTGCCTGTCATGGTCCGTAGAATCGCTCGAAACATCGAACAAGGTCGAGCAGCCATCGACCGAGTCATGGAAATTGATGCCAACTCAGGCATTAATACCGTTCACATTCGACATCTAGAAGAAGCGCTCGAAGGGACGAGGAGAACCAATGATGCACTGCGACAGCAATTAACCACCGAAATCATAGAACTTCGAGTCCACCAGAGAACTCACGAACGACACCTCCGAGAAGTGGTTCGTCAACTGGCAGATATGAGGATTCGCCCTAGGAATTCCCATCGCTGTTAGAAGATGTCTAGTACATCTCTGTCTTTTGGATAAGGAATAGCCTTTAACATCTGTGCTCTAAGTAGCACTTGTTTGTAAAATATTCCTAACTCTCAGTATGCTAACTAGGAATCTAGTAACTGTCAAACTTTTCCGAACGTTATGATGTAAGACCTACTGTTAGGTTGATTTTTCCCCTGAACCCATTACATCAATAATACCAGTAATATTGTCAGCTAGCTAATCTGTGAGAAAATCTTTATACTTCCGTTTTCCTACTATTCTTCGCTATTGTAAATTTAATTTGTACATAAATTCAACTATTGGGCTATGGTTAGTTAGTCCATGTGTCACTCTCAACTTGCTTACAATTGATTCTTACCATTGTATCTATCTTTATAAACTTATAGCTGAAAGACGCCTCCTTGCAAATCTCCCCGGAATAACCCTGCACCTCCACCCCCTCCTCCTCCTGTCATCGATACCGCGGCTCTAAATGCTGCAGTAGCTGCGGCAGTGGCAACTGCCATGGCTCAGTATCACTCAACTAACAATAGCCAAGGTGGAACCCCTGTTGAATCCACTCATGCTGAGATCCATGTGCGCACAAGAGAATGCTCTAACAAAGATTTCACCAACTATAAGCCGAAGTCCTTTTATGGAACCGGCGGAGTCATTGCCCTCTCGCAATGGTTCGAGAAGACTGAATCGGTCTTTGAAATTTGTTCATTTCCGGCGGCGAGCAAGGTTAAATATGCCGCCTGCACCTTTGAAGGAAAAGCCCTAACATGGTGGAACGGCCACGTTAAAGCTCTAACTCTCAGTGTAGCCAACGACATGGGCTGGGAAACAATGAAAGACCTCATGATTGAAGAGTATTGCCCGAGGGGAGAAATCCAGAAATTGGAACAGGAACTTTGGGACCTGACCATGAAGGGCACCGACGTGGTCGCTTACACCGCCAGATTTAGCGAACTGGTGGCTCTCTGCCCCAATATGGTTCCCACTGAAGGGAAGAAGATCGAGAGGTACATCTGGGGGCTGGTGCCTCCGTATCAAGGAAATGTTCTATCATCAAACCCCACTACTTTCGACAACGCCAAACGGCTGGCACAGCGACTCATCGACCATGGAATCCAATCCCCAACAACGACAACAACCCTAGCCATCCCGGAACCCTCCAAACCCGCGGACTCTAAGCGGAAGTTCTGGGATGACAAGAAGAAGCAACAAGCTGCCAAAAAGTAGCAAATTGTGGCTGTACATGCCGCGATAACCCCTATTGCTGCTACTGCTCCAGTGAAGCAGTATGCTGGAAGTTTGCCTAAGTGCAACAAATGCAATTTCCACCACAACGACCCCTGCCGTGAAATGCAGTGTTCTAATTACGACAAGAAAGGACACATTGTCCGTTTCTGTAGGTCTCCGGCAAGACCGATCACTCAAGTCCCTGGCTCAGGCGCGAGCCCAACCTGCTATGGATGTGGTGAAGCAGGCCACTACAAGAGGGACTGCCCCAAAGCAAAGAATGCAGGTGGATCGGGGAGAGTACTGGCAATAAGCCATGGGGAAGCGGTTGCTGACCCGACGGTGGTGACTGGTACGTTCCTTCTCGATAACTCCTATGCATGCATTCTGTTCGATAGTGGAGCGGAGCGAAGCTTCATGAACCATAAATTTGCTCACATACTTAAACATCAACCACACGCACTTAAAGAACAATTCACGGTAGAAATGGCAAATGGGAAAACTGAAAGCACCAAGAGCATATACTTAGGTTGTACCTTAACTCTAGATAACCATTCATTTCCAATCGACCTCATGCCGGTTTCCATTAAAAGTTTCGACGTTATCATCGGCATGGATTGGTTGAGCCTTCATCGCGCCGACATCATGTGCTTCGAGAAAGCAATCCGTCTAAACCTTCCGTCTAACGAAACTCTTACAGTCTACGGTGACAAACCCAGTACAAGTCTTCGTATTATCTCTAGTATTCAAGCACAGAAATATGTACGTAAGGAATATCGCGCATTCCTTGCTCACGTTGTCGATACAAGCCTCGAAACGAAAGAACTAAAGAACATTCCAGTAGTGAGCGACTTCCCCGACATTTTCCCAGAAGAGCTACCAGGTTTACCTCCGCAAAGACAGGTCGAGTTTAGAATCGACTTAATTCCAGGAGCTACCCCAGTAGCTAAGTCGCCCTACCGATTAGCACCAACAGAGATGCAAGAATTATCTGGTCAACTTAACGAACTGCTAAGCAAGGGCTTCATAAGACCAAGCTTCTCGCCTTGGGGAGCACCAGTCTTGTTTGTTAAGAAGAAAGATGGATCATTCCGTATGTGTATCGACTACAGGGAGCTCAACAAACTGACGGTCAAAAATCGTTACCCTCTGCCTCGCATAGACGATCTATTTGACCAACTTCAAGGGGCGAATTATTTTTCCAAAATTGATCTGAGATCCGGATATCACCAGTTACGAGTGCTAGAGGAAGATGTTTCGAAGACAGCCTTCCGGGCTCGTTACGAACACTACGAGTTCGTGGTGATGCCATTCGGACTGACCAATGCACCCGCAGTTTTCATGGATCTGATGAATCGAGTATGCCGACCTTACTTGGATCAATTCGTAATTGTGTTCATCGACGACATTCTAATCTACTCCCAGAGTAAGGAAGAGCATGGCAACCACCTACGACAAGTTTTAAGAACTTTGCGAACGGAGAAGCTCTATGCGAAGTTCTCGAAGTGTGAATTTTGGATCCGAAGAGTCGAATTCTTAGGACATGTGGTAAGCGAAGAGGGAATCCACGTGGATCCATCCAAAATTAAGGCTATTGAGAAATGGTCAGCACCAAAGACGCCTACAGAAATTCGTCAATTTCTAGGTCTTGCTGGCTACTACCGCAGATTTATACAGAACTTCTCCAGTATTGCGAAACCTCTTACAACACTGACTCTTAAGGGCGTGGCCTTCGACTGAGAAGAGAGACAAGAGAGAGCATTTCAAAAGCTCAAACGAGCCTTGTGCATCGCACCAATACTATCCCTACCCGAAGGAATAGAGGAGTTTGTAGTCTATTACGATGCATCGAATCAAGGGCTCGGTTGTGTCCTGATGCAACGGGGTAAAGTCATCGCCTACGCCTCAAGACAGCTGAAAACACATGAAGTCAACTACACCACTCATGATCTTGAGCTGGGGGCAATTGTGTTTTCCCTAAAGATCTGGAGAGATTACTTGTATGGCACAAAAAGCACTATTTTTACCGACCACAAGAGTTTGCAACACATATTCGATCAGAAGGAGCTCAACATGAGACAACGACGGTGGGTCGAGCTACTCAACGACTACGAATGCGACATTCGTTATCATCCGGGTAAAGCCAACGTAATAGCAGACGCCCTAAGTCAGAAGGAATATTCTGGTCGAAGAGTCAAGTCGTTAACAATGACTATCCATTCGCACTTATCTAAACAAATTCAGGCGGCTCAACTTGAAGCTATGAAACCTGAACATGTGGCGAGTGAATCCCTCAAAGGAATGGATAAGAACTTAGAAGCCAAGGGTGGCGGAGCCCTATATTTCATGAACCAGATCTGGACCCCGAAGCACGGTGGTTTCCGAGACTTGGTCATGACCGAGGCGCACAACACTCAGTATTCCGTCCACCCAGGTTCAGATAAAATGTATCTGGATCTTAAAAAGCTATACTGGTGGCCTAATATGAAAGCAGAGATTGCTACCTTCGTAAGTAAATGCCTTACTTGCGCAAAGGTCAAGGTCAAGTACCAGAAACCCTCTGGTTTACTGCAACAACCAGAGATCCCAGAATGGAAGTGGGAGCGGATCACTATGGATTTCATAAGCAAGTTGCCCAAGACAACGGGTGGACCTGATACCATATGGGTCATCGTCGATAGATTGACCAAGTTTGCACACTTCCTACCTATCAAGGAAACCGATAAGATGGAGAAACTTACGAGAACATACATTAGGGAAATTGTGCGACTACATGGTGTTCCTATATCCATTATCTCCGATAGAGATAGTAGGTTCACCTGAAGATTTTGGCAATCGTTGCAACATTCCTTAGGAACAAGGTTGGACATGAGCACAGCCTACCATCCACAGACCGACGGACAAAGTGAGAGGACCATCCAAACACTAGAAGATATGTTGAGAGCCTGTGTGATCGACTTTGGAAAGGCATGGGATACTCATTTACCCCTTGTCGAGTTTTCCTACAACAATAGTTTTCACACGAGCATCAAGGCTGCTCCATTTGAAGCCCTCTACGGCCGAAAGTGCAGATCCCCTCTGTGCAGGGCTGAGGTGGGTGATACCCAATTAGCTAGGGGGCAAACTTCTGACAATACTCTCACAGGTCCGGAAATCATTCGGGAAACGACGAAGAAGATCGTTTAGATCCGTGAACGATTGAAAGCCTCTAGAGACCGACAGAAGAGCTATGCTGATAAACGAAGAAAACCTTTAGAATTTCAGGTGGGAGACCGAGTCCTTCTCAAAGTCTCACCGTGGAAGGGATTGATACGCTTCGGAAAGCGTGGAAAGCTAAATCCAAGGTACGTTGGGCCTTTCGAGATTCTCGCAAGAATCCGCCCAGTGGCTTACAAACTCAATGTACCGAACGAACTTCGTAACGAACATTCTACATTCCACGTTTCCAATTTGAAAAAGTGTCTATCCGACGAGACTCTTGTAATCCCACTCGACGAGATCGAGATCAACGAGAGCCTCAACTTCGTGGAAGAACCCGTAGAAGTCATGGACCAAGAGGTCAAACAGACGAAGCAAAGCCGTATCCCGATTGTGAAGGTTCGTTGGAACGCCAAGCGCGGGCCAGAATTCACTTGGGAACGCGGGGATCAGATGAAACTGAAATATCCTCATCTTTTTACTTAGTTATTTGTAATAATCTAGTAACTTAAACTCAAATTTCGGGACGAAATTCCCTTAACAGGGTGATGATGTGACAACCCAAAAAACTTCTCGCATGCACTCTTCAATTCTTTCCAATATTAGACTTATTTTACTATATAGTAGTACCCTTTAGAGTCTAATGAAGCATTCTAAATCTGATATAATCAAGGTAGGAGTGTTAAAAAGGGTTAACTCAAAGTGTAGGAATCAAAACCGGGCCAAACACTCCAACACATGGAGTGTGCGGCTACACACTTGAGTGTGCGGCCACACACTCTTGTTTGCGGCCTCACACCTTCCCAACCGCACACTCCACCTATATATGCCACACTTAGATCATTCTTGAATCCTTCCTTCACTTCTTCAAGCATAGAACACGAAAATCCTCTCAAGTATCATCCTTGCTCCTTGAAGATCTTCATAAAAGGTACCAAGAACACCAAGAACACCAAGATCTTCATCTGACCGCACACATGGCAGCACACACTACCTGGCAGCACACATGGCCGCACAGAGGGCCGCACACAAGTGCTGGCAGCACACTAGGCCGCACACCTGGCCGCACACACACACATATAGTGTGTATTTTGGCCATACACCCTCTTGTATAGCCTTATAAACCCTCATACAATCAAATATGATTATAACACTTCATTATAAGTGTTTACTAGTCCCTAAGGTGGTCCCAAAACCATCAATTAGTTGTTCATAACACTAATTAAATCCATATATGTTCCAATATATGCTAAATAGGATTCGCGCGTATGCTCAAGTCACCACTTGACACCTAGCACCAAATCCAACATTGTCATCAGAACCACTCACTACAGGTGAGTTCATACCCCTAAAATTAACCTTTGAAATAATTTTGAATGTTTTAAATGCTTTTATGGGGGGGGGGGGGAATACAAGTTGAATACTTATAGTTATTACATCAATCACATGTGATTAATAACTACCAAACCAATGATTTCATCACTGTTTCAAAATGTTTGTCAAACTGTTTTACTTCAAAATGTTTTACAAACTCTTTTACTTATCAAATACTTTTATTTATACTTTATTATGCTTCTTATAAATTGCATGTCCATATATGCATAGATATATAAGAAATGTTTAAAAGGCTTAGGAAGGCCATCCGCCCTATTTCCTTTTCCTCGATTTGGATGTGGTCCGGTGGGATGTCGGGTAGCCGTCCGAGGGTCGTTTCAATATTAATTATATATCATATGTGCATATATAGACATAAAAGTACTTCCATATTCATGCGTATCAGTTACATCATTAGTAAGTTACCATCGGGGTAACACAAGATTACACTTATACTATTGCTAGATCAATGAGTCAGTTCATTCATGAGTAATTACATATACATATGAAAACATATACATTACATTACTAGGAGAACATATACATGATATTACTATGAGAACATATACAACTATACTAGAAGGAAAACATATACAACTATACTAGAAAGAAAACATATACAACGATACTAGAACAGGAACAATACATTACATATACATACATACACTTACATAAATGTGATCCACTATATCAGAGCATGCCTTAAATGTCATGGCCTGAGTTGTAACCAGAGTCTCTTGGAGAGAGAGCATGAGTTTGCGTATAGATCTATACTGGATTGACTATCCTACACCTTGCTGCTAGCTACAACCGGACCTGCAGGTCTGCGGGTGCCAAACGTCATACCTTTTTATGACCTACATTTGTCGTTGTTACTCAGTCGATAGTATGGTACAATTAATCACATGATACCTTAATATAAATCCGGTTTAAGGTAGTTAGTACAGCAGTAGTTCCTATAATACAACACTACAATACTAGAATAATTTACCCATTACATATATTTAGTGATTATTTCACTTAAACATTAATGTACAAACTATATTTTGTTAAATGATAGTTACACTTGGGAAATTACACATTTTTACAACAAACGAACATACAAAACAGTTAATCCTTGGTAGAAGGCTACTTTAATGGAAAATATAGGTTTTTCTAAGAGATTCAAACTTTTACAAACACTTACATACATTTTACAAACTTACACTTGAGACATGTTCAAACGTTTTGATAACAAACCCCGACACTAAAATACTTATGAACTCACCAGCTTAATGCTGATAAACTCTTTCAAAATAACTTGTATTCTCAGGTCATCAGTAGACAGGTACCGAGACCAGTTTTGAGAAGATGAAGCGCATTCAGGACTCATCTCTTTATTTTGACTTACATTATTTTTGGTGTCTATACTGTATAGAACACACTTGTATTAAAATTATATATATTTAATGCAATGGATGATGTTGTTTGCTTGTTTACTATTACTGTGTTGTGATACTCTACATGACGTCCTCCGCCCCAGAACGTTTCCGCTGTTCTCGGTTTTGGGGTGTGACACTTTACATGACGTCCTCCACCCCAGAACGTTTCTGCCGTTCTTGGTTTTGGGGTGTGACAGATTGGTATCAGAGCATTGTTTATAGTGAATCAAGTATATCAACCCATAAAAGATATACTAAACTATAAACCCATTAGGGATTAAAGCACTCTGACCCAGAGTCTATAATTTAAATATTAAAATATTTAATTAAGTATACTAGTCTGCATTCATACTAAAATCAGTGTCACAATGACAAGAACAAAAGTATTACGATTGTTAAATATCACAAGTGAGCTCGGGGATGTATGGTCAGTCCTGGGAATGGCATAGCCTGATCAACTATGCTAGTCCGAGGAGTGATTAACATATGCCCTAGAATGGTTGTGATATGTTAACAAGTCTTAAAACTTACCAACAATACCACAAGAAGATCAGTAGAACTTAAACTTAAAATACTATAGGTGTATTTTGGTACTACTAGCTATATGTATACTATATTCTTATACCTTTCTTCTCGCGTAGATTTAAATGGCTGGATTCCATCACGGCGACCCGTACTTTCCAAATGAAGGCAATGTCGGGTGGATCGAAGAAGAGCCCGAAGATGAGCATCCAATCCCTTTGGATGATCACCTCGCAGAAGGCTTTTCTGATGGATCTGACTCCGAGCCTGAAGTCAACAACCTACCGCTAGTGGGTCAAGCCCCGAACAACAACCCCCGACCAGCTTTTCCAGGTCCTACTCCCTTGTGGGCAACCAACTTGAATCGCTGGAGAGATGAACAGGGTCAACCCTTACCTTACATTGGGGACCGAAGCTTCTATAACGTCAGTGAAGGTGGTTCCGCTGACCGAGCTCTGCCCGTCATTATCCGCAGAATAGCTCGTAATGTTGAGCAAGGTCGAGCAGCCATCGACCAGGTCATGGAGATTGATGCCAACTCAGGTGTCAACACAGTCCGCATCCGCCGTCTTGAAGAAGACATGGAACGGACCCGGAGAACCAATGAAACCCTGCAGCAACAACTGGCTGCCTCCCGAGCTGAAGTCTTGGAACTTCGAGCCCGCCAGAGGGCTCAGGAGGGACACCTTCAAGAGGTGTTTTGTCAAGTGTCAGACCTCAAGGCTCGCCCGAGGAATTCCCATCTCTGTTAGATGATGTCTAGTACATCTCTGTCTTTTGGTTAAGGAATAGCCTTTAACATCTGTGCTCTAAGTAGCACTTGTCTGTAAAATATTCCTAACTTTCAGTACTCTAATTAGGAATCTAAGAACTGTCAAACTTTTCCGTATGGTATGATGTAAGACCTATTGTTAGGTCGATTTTCCCTGAACTTATTACATCGGAAATACCAGTATTATTGACGTCTATCTAATCTGTGGGAAAAATCTGTACACTTGGGTTTTCCTACTAATATTCTTTGTTGTGATCTCAAACACTCATTCAACTGTTGGGCTATGGTTAGTTAGTCCATGTGTCACTCTCACCTTACTTACAAATTGATTCTTACCATTTTTCTTATCTTTATAAACTTATAGCTGAAAGATGCCTCCTCGCAAATCTCCCCGGAATAACCCTGCACCTCCACCGCCTCCTCCGCCTCCGGTCATCAGTACTGCAGCCCTGAATGTTGCCGTAGCTACAGCAGTGGCAACTGCCATGGCTCAGTATCACTCATCAGATGCCAGCAGAGGTGGAACCCCTGTTGAATCAATTCCGGTTGAAACCCCTGTGCGCTCGAGAGAGTGCTCCTACAAGGATTTCACCAATTGCAAGCCGAAGTCCTTCCATGGCACCGGCGGAGTCATTGCCCTCTCGCAATGGTTCGAGAAGACTGATTCAGTCTTCGGAATCTGTTCATGCCCTGCTGCGAGCAAAGTCAAATATGCCGCATGCACCTTTGAAGGAAAGGCCCTGACATGGTGGAACGGCCATGTTAAGGCACTAACTCTCATGGTGGCGAATGAGATGGGTTGGGAAACCATGAAGGACCTCATGATTGAGGAATACTGCCCGAGGGGCGAAATTCAGAAATTAGAGCAGGAGCTGTGGAGCCTAACCATGAAGGGCTCCGACGTAGTCTCCTATACCGCCAGGTTCAGCGAACTGGTGGCCCTCTGCCCCAATATGGTTCCCACTGAAGGGAAAAAGATCGAAAGGTACATATGGGGGCTAGCGCCTCCGTATCAAGGGAATGTCCTATCATCTAACCCTGCTACCTTCGACAGTGCCAAACGATTGGCACAACGACTCATTGACCATGGAGTCAAAACCCCTGCAACCACAACAACCCGCTGACACAAAGCGGAAACGTTGGGAGGAAAAGAAGAAGACGAAACGAGCTGCCAAAAAGCAGCAAATTGTGGCAGTGCATGCCACAATAACCCCTGCTGCTGCTGCTACTACTGCTCCGGTGGGACAGTATGCTGGAAGTTTGCCCAAGTGCAACAAATGCAGCTACCACCACAATGGCTCCTGCCATGAAATGCAGCGCTCTAACTGCCACAGGAGAGGACACACAGTCCGTTTTTGTAAATTTCTGGCACAACCGATCGCCCAAGTCCCCGGCTCTGGCGCGAGCCCGACCTGCTATGGATGTCGCGAAGCAGGCCACTATAAGAGGGACTGCCCTAAAGCGAAGAATATTGGAGGAGCAGGAACGGTACTAGCTATAGGCCACGGGGAAGCAGTTGCTAACCCGATAGTGGTGACTGGTACGTTCCTCCTCGATAACTCCTATGCATGCATTCTATTCGATAGTGGTGCGGAGCGAAGCTTCATAAACCATAAATTTGCTCGCATACTTAAGCAACAACTACACACACTTAAGGAACAATTCACAGTAGAAATGGCTAATGGAAAAACTGAATGTACGAATAGCATATACTTAGGTTGTACCCTAACTCTAGATAACCATTCATTCCCAATCAATCTCATGCCGGTCTCAATAAAAAGCTTCGACGTCATCATTGGCATGGATTGGTTAAGTCTTCATCTCGCCGACATCATGTGCTACGAGAAAACAGTCCGTTTAAACCTTCCATCTAACGAAACTCTTATCGTTTACGGCGACAAACCCGGTGCGAGTCTTCGTATTATATCAAGTATTCAAGCATAGAAGTATCTGCGTAAATAATACCATGCATTCCTTGCTCATGTCGTCGATACGAGCCTCGAAACGAAAGAACTAAAGAACATCCCAGTAGTGAGCGACTTCCCCGACATTTTCCCAGAAGAGCTACCTGGATTACCTCTGCAACGACAGGTCGAGTTCAGAATCGACTTAGTCCCAGGAGCTACCCCAGTAGCCAAGTCGCCCTACCATTTAGCACCAGCTGAGATGCAGGAATTCTCTGGTCAACTTAACGAACTGCTCAACAAGGGCTTTATAAGACCAAGTTTCTCACCTTGGGGAGCACCGGTCTTGTTCGTTAAGAAGAAAGACGGATCATTCCGTATGTGTATCGACTAGAGAGAAATCAACAAACTGACGGTCAAGAACCGTTACCCTCTGCCTCGCATAGATGATCTATTTGACCAACTACAAGGGGCGAACTATTTTTCCAAAATTGATCTGAGATCCGGATATCACCAGTTACGAGTACTAGAGGAGGATGTGCCGAAGACAGCCTTCCGAACTCGTTACGGACACTACGAGTTCGTGGTGATGCCATTCGGATTGACCAATGCGCCCGCAGTTTTCATGGATCTGATGAATAGAGTATGCTGACCTTACTTGGATCAGTTCGTCATCGTTTTCATTGACGACATCCTGATCTACTCCCGAAGTAAGGAAGAGCATGGCGATCACCTGCGACAAGTTCTAGGGACATTACGAAAGGAGAAACTTTATGCGAAGTTCTCGAAATGTGAATTTTGGATCCAAAGAGTCGAATTCTTAGGACACGTGGTAAGCGAAGAGGGAATCCACATGGACCCATCCAAAATTAAAGCCATTGAGAACTGGTCAGCACCGAAGATGCCTACAGAAATTCGTCAATTTCTAGGTCTTGCTGGCTACTACCGCAGGTTCATACAAAATTTTTCTCGAATAGCGAAGTCCCTTACAACACTGACCCAGAAACGCGTGGCCTTCGACCGGGAAGAGAAACAGGAGAGAGCATTCCAAACGCTCAAGCGAGCCTTATGCATCGCACCAATACTATCCCTCCCCGAAGGAATAGAAGACTTCGTAGTCTATTGCGATGCATCGAATCAAGGGCTCGGGTGTGTTCTGATGCAGCGAGGTAAGGTCATCGCCTACGCCTCGAGACAGTTGAAGACACACGAAGTTAACTACACGACCCACGATCTTGAACTAGAGCAGTGGTGTTTGCTCTGAAGATCAGGAGACATTACTTGTACGGAACGAAAAGTACTATCTTTACCCACCACAAGAGCTTACAACACATTTTCGATCAGAAGGAGCTCAACATGAGACAACGACGGTGGGTCGAGCTACTCAGTGACTACGAATGCGATATTCGTTATCATCCGGGTAAAGCCAACGTAGTAGCAGACGCCCTAAGTCGGAAGGAATATTCTGGTCGCAGAGTCAAGTCATTGTCAATAACCATCCATTCCCACTTGTCTAAGCAAATTCAGGCGGCCCAACAGGAAGCCATGAAACCTGAAAATGTGACGAGTGAATCCCTTAGGGGAATGGACAAGAATTTAGAAGCCAAGGGTGACGGAGCCTTATTTTTCATGAACCGGATCTGGACACCGAAACATGGTGGTTTCCGAGACTTGGTCATGACCGAGGCACATAACACTCGGTATTCCGTTCACCCAGGTTCAAATAAGATGTATCTGGATCTTAAAAAGCTATACTGGTGGCCTAATATGAAAGCAGAGATTGCTACCTTTATAAGTAAATGCCTTACTTGCGCAAAGGTTAAGGTCGAGTACCAGAAGCCCTCCGGTTTACTGCAACAACCAGAGATTCCAGAATGGAAGTGGGAGCGGATCACTATGGATTTCATAACCAAGTTGCCCAAAACAACGGGTGGACTTGATACCATATGGGTCATCGTCGATAGATTGACCAAGTCAGTACACTTCCTGCCTATCAAAGAAACTGACAAAATGAAGAAACTTACGAGAACATACATTAGGGAAATCGTACGGCTACATGGTGTACCTATGTCCATTATCTCCGATAGAGATAGTAGGTTCACCTCAAGATTCTGGCGATCACTACAGCATTCCCTAGGAACAAGGTTGGACATGAGCACAGCCTACCACCCACAGACCGACGGACAGAGTGAGAGGACCATCCAAACACTGGAAGATATGTTGAGAGCCTGTGTGATTGACTTTGGAAAGGCATGGGATACTCATTTACCCCTTGTCGAGTTTTCCTATAATAACAGTTATCACACGAGCATCAAGGCTGCTCCATTTGAAGCCCTCTATAGCCGAAAGTGTAGATCTCCTCTGTGCTGGGCTGAGATGGGTGATACCCAATTAGGCAGGGGGCAAGCTTCCGACAGTACTCTCACCGGTCCGGAGATCATTTGGGAAACGACAGAGAAAATCGTTCAGATCCGTGAACGATTGAAAGAATCTAAAGACCGACAGAAGAGCTACGCTGATAAGCGAAGAAAACCTTTGGAATTCAAGGTGGGAGACCGAGTCTTTCTCAAAGTCTCACCCTGGAAGGGCTTGATACGCCTCGAAAGGCGTGGGAAGCATAATCCGAGGTACATAGGGCCTTTCGAGATTCTCGCAAGAGTCGGCCCCGTAGCTTACAAACTCGACCTACTCGACGCACTTCGTAACATACATTCTACATTCCACGTATCTAACTTGAAAAAGTGTCTGTCCGACGAGACTCTTTTAATCCCACTCGACGAGATCGATATCAACGAGAGCCTCAACTTCGTGGAATAACCGGTAGAGATCATGGACCGTGAGGTCAAGCAAACGAAGCAAAGCTGTATCCCTATTGTGAAGGTTCGCTGGAACGCCAAGCGAGGACCGGAATTCACTTGGGAACGCGAGGATCAGATGAAACTGAAATACCCTCGTCTTTTCGCTTAATTGTTAGTAACTTCTTATTTGTTTAAATTCTAATTTTGGGAAGAAATTCCTTCTAACGGGGGGATGATGTGACAACCCGAAATTTCCATTTTTGTATGAACATTATCTATTCAATAGAAGCTTGACCAGTTTTAATGAATTTCAGGCTTTTTCCGAATAAGTTTGTGTACATTAGGGTTTACGATTAAGGAGATGTCAGGAGAGTGGATGCTCATGGGTTTGTGAAACTTGAGTATTTCAAAACTTCATACTATTAGAGTTCAATTCCAGAATAAAAATATTTTTTGCCAAAAATATTTCAGGACTATAAATAAATTTCTGAACTAAATTCATTCATTATTCACATTTCAAACTAGAGAAAATCCATTTTCTCTCTCACGGATCTTCGGGTTTTCATCCCAAATCGTGAGTACACTTCTCTATTTGTTTTATAATGCTTGTTATATGCTTAATAACATAGATTACACATCAAATATGTGAGAATCGGGAGTTTACCGCCCAAGAACATTCTTGGGGAGTAAACTCCAAAATGAAGCTTAAAGGCTATCTAGTCTCATTTCCTTGTTAAGTAACTAGCTTAGGATAATATGTATGTACATTTGAGACTAGAAAACAATCAAAAACACATAGCTTAGGGTGTTCGCGGCCCAAGAACTTCTTGGACCGTGAACTCCAAATTCAAGGGCCAAATGTGCCCTAATCACTCCTAAGGCTATATACATTAACCCTCAATTACTTCTAGCTAATTTGTGGACTTTAAAACATCAAAAGCACCCCTTAAAGGGAGTTTACGGCCAAGGAATACTCTTAGGCTGTAAACACCAAATAAGGGCACCAAAGTGTGCCTAGGGTCCTCATTAGTCTTAAACAAATGCCTAGAAACTATCCTACTTGTGCTTGGGAATTGAAAGAATAAAAACACCCATCCCATGAGAATTTACGGCCGTAAACTCTAAGGGATTTGGCCTTGGGGCCGTAAACTCCTCAAAGGAGTATTTCTATGCCCTAAACTACCCAAAGGATTAAACCACCAAGTAAGACTTATTCTAGAAATCAAATAGCACTTCAAAACACCAAATACCACCAATTTGAGAGTTCAGGGCCGTAAAATCAAGGTTTTACGACTGTAAACTCCTTGTGTGGAGTTTATTGAGAAGTAAACACTTATACAAGGTCCTTGGAAGCTTTAAACCCCTTTAGCCTTACCTAGAACAAACCCTTAGGACCTATAACACTTATACAAAGTGTTTACATGTTCCTGAGTGTCCCAACTTATTTCATTAGTTATTATTTGGCTAATTAGTTATATATATGCTCATTATATGATAACTAGGCTCCTGCGTGTGAACAAGTCTCCGTTTGCCACCTAGCACGGTATCCGACACTTCAATCCAATCCACTCATCACAAGTGAGTTCATACCCCTTTAATTAACCTTTGAAATACTTTTAAATGTTTTAAATATTTATGGGGGGGATACAAGTTAAATACTTATAGTTATTACATCAATCACATGTGATTAATAACTAGAAAACCAATGATTTTATCACTGTTCAAACTGTTTATCAAACTGCCTTACTTCAAAATGTTTTACAAACTCTTTTACTTATCAAATACTTTTATTTAAACTTTGTTTTACTTCTTATAAATTGCATGCCCATATATGTATAGATATATAAGTAACGTTTAAAGGGCTTAGGAAGGCCATCCGCCCTATTTCCTTTTTCTCGATTTGGATGTGGTCTGGTGGGATTTCGGGTGACCGTCCGAAGGTCGTTTCAATATTAATTATATATCAAATATACATATATAGACATAAAAGTACTTCCATATTCATGCGTATTAGACACATCATTAGTAAGTTACCATCGGGGTAACACAGGATCATACTACTACAATTTCTAGATCAATGAGTCAGTTCATTCATGAGTCAATACTTATTACTAAGAGTACATATACAACGATACTAGAACAAGTAACATTACATTACATATACATGAATACGTTAACAATTGTGATCCACTGTATGGGAGCATGCCTTAATTGTCATGACCCGAGTTGTAGCTAGAGTCTCTTGAAGGGAGAGCGTGAGTTTGCGTATAGATCTATATTGGATTGACTATCCTACACCTTGCTGCTAGCTACAGCCAGACCGACATGTCTGCGGGTGCCAAACGTCATACCTTATTTTTCGACTATACGTTGTCGTTGTTACCAGTCTATAGTATGGTGCAATTTATCACATAATACCTTAATATAAATCCGGTTTAAGGTAGTTAGTACAACAGTAGTTCCTATAATACAACACTACAGTACTAGTTAGTACAACAGTAGTTCCATTACATATATTTAGTGATTATTTCACTTAAACATTAATGTACAAACTATATTTTGTTAAATGATAGTTACACTTGGGAAATTACACACTTTTACAACAAACGAGCATACAAAACAGTTAAGCCTTGGTAGAAGGCTACTTTAATAGAAAATATAGGTTTTTCCGAGAGATTCAAACTTTTACAAATACTTACAAACATTTACTTACATTTTACAAACTAACACTTGAGACATGTTCAAACGTTTTTGATAACAATCATCGACACTAAAATACTGATGAACCCACCAGCTTAATGCTGATATACTCGCTTTCAAAATAACTTGTATTCTCAGGTCATCAGTAGACAAGTACCGATGCCAGCTTTTGAGAAGATGGAGCGCATCCAAGACTCATCTTATTATTTTGATTTACATTATATTTTTGGTGTCTAAAACTGTACAGAACACACTTGTATTAAAATTATATATTTAATGCAATAGATGATGTTGTTTGCTTATTTACATTTACTGTGTTGTGATACTTTACATGACGTCCTCCACCCCAGAACGTCTCCGCCGTTCTTGGTTTTGGGGTGTGACAATTGGTGGTATAGATATTGCAAGGGGATGAAGTTACCTTTTTTTTCCCACATTCAATAAGTCCTTGGTGTAGTCTTGTGAATTTTAAGGTTTTTTGGGGTATTTGGAGGATTGTTGAGGGGGTTAAAAATGGTTAGCAAGTTGGTTATGGATAGGTTGGATTGTGTAGGTATTTTGGGCTGTTCTTTATTTTATTTGTATTTGTATTCTTTTATTCTTTTTAATAAACTTTGCTGAGCTTTGGCTCTTTTCAAAAAAAAAGTCAAATGAAGGAGTTTAGGCATCATATGGGCACTTACTGGGAGTTTACGGCCCATGGACCAATTCTATGGGAGATCACGGCCATGAACTCCTATTCCCTTGGTTTTATTGAAGTTTAAAGCCTTTACATTAATGGGATAGCTTCTAGACCTTTTTCCAAGGCCATAGGAGGTGTTTGTGGGCATTTCTAACACCTAAACTTGAGTTTACTCCCCATGAAGAGGAGTTTACGGCCCAAGCATGTTCTTGGGCAGTAAACTCAAGTTTACTCCCCAAAATGTTAGTTCAAGGTTTTCTAAGTCCGATTCCATAAGCCATTTAGTCATATCTAAGCCTTAGGGGTAGTTTAGAGGGGTTTTGGGGCTTAAAAACCCCATTAAATGGTGTTCACGGTCCAAGAGTGTTCATGGGCCATAAACACATGGTCTAACCCCTATTTGATGTCTTAAACTCGAATTTACATGTTAGGTAAGCTATTCAACAAGTTAGGATAGATTACTCACTTGTTTGGGGCTTGAAACGGACGATTTTTGGCTCGAAATTAAGTTGTAGAGAGAGAGTGTAAAGAGAGGGTGAAAAGGGTGGAATTAAAGTCCACTCCCCCTTATATAGGGGTTTGAGTTGGGGCTCAGTGGAAATCTACAAGATACTGCTGTTAAACGGGGCTTTTTGGTCGCACCCGATTAAACTGTCGTATTTTGACTTGGTTGAAACTAAAATTTTTTAAGGGAAAATTTGTAGTGTTTGTAATTTGTTTCAACCCTTACCAAGTCATTAAAAATCCCACATTAATTAACCTCTTCCAAAAGGTTAACGGGCAATCAAATAAAACGAGGCTTATTAACGGAACAAGGGGTTAAAAATGACGGAATAAATTTCGGGTTGTCACATCATCCCCCCGTTAGAGGGAATTTCGTCCCGAAATTCAGGTTTAGGCAAGGAAGTAGGTATGAATGACCGAGTAGGGGCAGGAGGGTACTTCCTATTCGGTTTGTCCTCGCACTCCCAAGTGAACTCTGGCCTGTGTTTGCCATTCCAACAAACCTTTACCTACGGGATGCGGATTCCGTCTTGTGCAGTTAGCGATTTCCTACAGGTATGTCTACGAAGTTAGGGTTCTCAATGGTTTCTATCAAGATGAGTGTGATACAAAGAGTGACGTCGGGCAAGCACTTATCAATTCTAGGAAGTGGATCGATCTGGGATGAAGCTTGTGGAATATCAGAAAGGAGAAGTGGTCTGATGAGGGTTGGACCAATCTCCGTGAGGGTTCTTAGATGGTCCTAAGCTCTCAAAAGGGTAAATCTTTTCAGTACTTAGAACATAGTGTACTTCTATGGCAAAATCATCACTGGCGTGATCGCCACTCTAAAGTTCCTAACGTTCTCTCTCATACTGAAAGTGTAGTCCTTCAGGTTGGTTCTTAGGAAGCTCGGGTTGTCCTTGGTTTCGTGTTTCCTGTCAATTGGCTTTTAGAGACTTTCTAGATCATCGGATGGGTTGCGTGTCTACGGGTACTTGTTTGTTGCAGAGTGTCTATCTCAAGCTCGTGCAAAATGAACCTGCACTTCTGATTCTTGAGATAATTCTAACGGAAACCCTCAGGGTCGGGGAGATAGGGTTTCACCAGACGAGTGTTGGACTATCTCAGGAGGTGGTTCTACTATCTCTGCGTGAGATAGTATTCGTGGAACACCTGATAGTCCAATGAATCTCTAAGATGTTGGTTTATTTCAGTGTGGAAAGCGGTTGCTCTTGTATAATCCATCGACTAACACCTAGACTGGTGTCAAGTCCATAATCTCTTCGGGATCTGGGTTATAAGACTTAACGCCACTACTTTCGCACTTTGATCAAGTACTCTTGGTTGCGGAGGTTATCCTGTGGTTCTCGGTATTCTAGTGTTCACTTCGGAGAATGCAGTCAATCGTCTATAGGGTGACAGTGACTTCTTCCATGCGAGAGGGCGGAGGATCCTAGGCACTACTCGTCTGTAACGGGGTGGACGAAGTGCCTGAGTAGTGCAAACATCTCTGGCAACTACTCTTCCGAAGGTTCTGAGTTTTCTCGGTTTCGGTCAAATCTAGTGAGTATAGGGTTCCATCACCCGGAACTTTAATCTCCTCATCCATTCTTCTAAGAGTTTAACTCATCGCAGCTTTCGGATTTCCGGGATATCCGTTGTGATGCTTAATTCTTGGAATTAAGCGCAAATGAATGGTCGTAGTCAATGTCCTTGTCTCTTACGACTCAGATTTCTTCACCAACCGAGGGGTTTAGCTACTATGTTGGCTTAACCGGGATGACAACAAACTTCGGATCTATGGTCATTATAGTAGCTCAACCCGCAAGGGTTCTCTTGACTCTAGCTCCCATTCCATGGGATAGGATGAAGGGTCTTTCTGGGTTCCTATTGAGTATGCTTCGGGTGGTTATCGTCTTCTGGAATATCTGTAGTGTCTTTCGCTTCAGTTTTTATCTGTCTAAGGAGGGTTGGTTAACAACGCGCGGTACCCCTTTCCTGAGTACTTCGGAAGGTTTGAGATAAGAGTGACGACTGACGGATCGCACTAGTTTTTATTATTCTTATTTTGTTTAGGTTCGGAAGAACCTTTATTTGCCGAATGGCTATGGAGAAAGTTCTCTTTTACACAGCACTAGGGATTTACACATGGTTGCACTACGTCAAACCATGATTGATAGAGTCGTCGAAGTTGGCACACTTCGACATGATACAGTAGGAGGGTCGATAGAGTCATGTGCCGAACGAGCACACAAGTTCTAGGCGTCTCGGGTTTCGTCCCGTGTCTCACTGTCGCGGATACTTGGACCGATAGAGTCGACACGGAACTATAGAGGGTTTTGAGTGTTTCTGAGTAGAGTGCCTTTTTATGAATGGATTCTCACGAGGCATTTCTATAATCGCCTCACATATACTAGTCATGTATAATTAAGGTGGGGACGACTGTTGACTGAGCAAATCCGCCTTAAATCCACAACCAAACGAGGAACATGAAATGAGGCGGCCTTCACTTACTCTATGTCTATCCATCTCAATCATACATGGCCGTAACGTATATATTTAGCCATTATAGTTTTACCTGATGAATTTTTAAATTTTATAGTAGTGCTGCGACTTTCGCCATAATGGAAAATACTTACACTTAGGATTAGCCTTTTTATGTTCTCGGTTAGTTATCTGAATTTGAGAGACGTACTTAAAATTCTACCGGGTTCCTAGATGCTTCTCCCTAAGCAGTAGAGTCAGACTCCTCCTGAGTCCTTGTTGTTTTCCTTCAGTTTGGATAGCTCTTCTTGAAGTGTCCATCTTTACCACATAGGTGGTAAACTGGGTTGTCTGCCACATTGGCGGTTGATGTAATAAACTCAACCGGAGTTCTGCAGACATGAGTAGCATGGCCCTTCACATGACACCTAGCACCATAGAGCACCCGGCGTACACCATGATTATGGTAGCTACACTTGCTGAAGTGGGGAAAGTTTCCTAGGTATGGTCTCCTAGGTGTAGGGATGGAAGGATTGGCAGGGATATTGACTGTCTCAGCTTGTTGCCCTTTGGAAGGTCCTTGAGCCGCGTACTTCCCTCCTCGATCTTGAGTTTTCTCTTTAGGGGAGTTGGCTGAGGTTCTTGGGTGGCTGTGTACACAGAGGTTGGTTGTTGCTGTCCATTACTAGGATTCGGAATTTTCGATAGGGCTCTTGCTAACATTGGCGTTGTTAGCATTCAGTTGAGCCAGGACAACTGCTACGGCTGCCGAGACTGCAGTCTGGAAAGTAGCTTCATCGAGTAGGAGAGTAGGTTTCTTGCTAGTGGATTGGTTATGCTTGCTCGGAGGCATGGTTTTTCCTATATGGGAAGGAACTCAAGCGGATGAGAGACGATGGTTAGCCCTGGACATATTTATCCTTACTAGGTTAGGCCTAAATTTTTCCCGTGCTCCGGGTATTGGTTGTCTGAGTGTCGACCTACATCCCTATGATGTAGTCCTGGTATTCAAGGTAGGAGTGCGAATATCAGAAAAAGGCCATAAGGTGGGAGTCGTTCCTACTAAGTTACCTTTATACTGGGAAAGGTTTCACTCTCCGACCTGGAAAGATTTGAGAACAGTTCAGAACAAACACCGCGGGAAGAAAGGCTCATGAAGGCTTATGGCTAAACATTCTCAATAGAGGTGTGGGGATCCGCTCTAATCGTGTAACTGGCAACGGGAAAAGGCGATTTACCTAATATATAGCGTGAGTAGTGTAACCACTAACTCACTAAATTATATTATTTTATGGGTGTATTAGCGTGATGAACACGAGGAAAAGACACTTCTCGGGTTCCATGTACTGGTTCCCTCTGTCTACCTCGTACCCCTGACCGGGACCGGCGTTGGTTTCCTTCGGGTAGTTACCTAGGGTTCTTTTCTCGTGAAGACATATTGAATTTCTACTCCGCCTTACTTCCGAATCCGACTCTGGGTGTCATCACTTCATGATGGATGACTGGAAATCTCGGAAGTTTAGGCGAATCTCTCACCGATGTCCCTAAAAGAGATGGGCACTTGGTGAATTCAATAGTCTCGACCTAGTTCATTTATTTCCAAACCGGAAATCTTCTCAATGAACATCTTCTGGGTCTGAATCAACTCTTCTGTCAAGCACTGAAGTGGATAGGGTTTTCTACAGGGTTCGTGCGAGAATGGAAATGTCTAAAGAATCCTAAGAGATTATTAACATTTCACTGGGTGATCCATATCGAGTCCAGCTACGATTACACAGGGTATACAAATCATATATAGCTTAGATCCGATAGGCCTTCGAATAAGTGATACTACTCTAGATCCACATCCCAACGAGGAAAAGGAAATAGGGCGAAATCACACATTCTTAGCCTATGGGATCCTTATTATATATAACCTTGGGAGTATACTCTCTGTAATTGTAGGTATATCAATAAGGATATTTCCAGTTCTTCACACAAGGTTAGTTATGGATCCTAAAATACCCCTATGGTATTTTAATTATTGTTTGATTCTTATCTTCTGAATGTGATTCTGGGATTAATGTGAGTCTTTTAGTATTCCAAAATACTCCTATAGTATTTTTAAACTTTATGTTTGGCTCTAGCGTTCCTAGTTGGTAAGTTTCAGACCTGTTGCAACACCACTATCACTCCCAAGCACACGTTCATCGCATCTCGAACAAATGTAGTTGATCAGGTTACATTTATTCCAGCTTACGATTACATAACTGCCCAGGTTTGACGGTAATGCTCAACATCCGAAGACTTTTATTCTTGTTCTTCTTGTGATACTTACGTTCGAGTGTTTAGATTATGAATGATCTTATACTTTGGTAAAATATGGTTATATTTTAAAGTATAATTCTTGGTCAGAGTGTTTTATCCCTATGTATTTATAGGTTGTATATATTTTATGAATTGCTATACTTAGCTCATTATAAACAATGCTCTGATACCAATCTGTCACACCCCAAAACCGGAACGGCGGAAACGTTCTGGGGTGGATGACGTCATGTCAAGTATCACAACATATGCAGTATAGTAATCAAAGTACAACAACCATTGCATTAATAGTAATAGTTTTACATAGTTTACATTGTATAGAATCATCAAAGTAATATAGAAACTAGTATAGATGCAACTTGGCACAAAACCGTCTTCAACAGAAGATACGGCTGACTAAGGTAAGGAAATCATAGACTCCAAGAGAGTATCGAGTGAACGACACGCCTAGCACAGTTTAACAAAAGGAGACACAGACCCCAGACGGTATCAAATGAAAGATACGTCTAGCAAGGCCTAAAAACAGTGAACACAGACCCCATACAGTATCAATTGAATGATACATCTAGCAAGGTCTAAAATAAAGAGTGAATGTGAACTTGTATGTAACCATCCTGATTGACAATAGAGTATCCGGTGACCCTCCAGGTCACGCGTAGAGGTAGTGGCAGTAGTAGTAGTGGCTTCATGTCACCCATGGGCCTTACCAACGCAGACTGTAGCTAGTAGTCAGGGTGTGGGAGTGTCAGTCCCGTATAGATCTATACACATGATGTTCGCTCTCCTTCCTAGAGACTCTGGTTACACGGCGTTGGCACAATGAAGCAACGTAGTGGGAAATAGTGTGTCACATTCTAAAGTAAGAGAGAGAGACATAGAGAGAGAGAGAGAGTCTACTAACTATTCCTATAATAGTTACTAGTGTCTCTGATCTATGAGTGACGAGTGGGAGGATGCCCTTGCTACCCAAGGGAAGTGAATTGATCGATGTAATCCTATATGTTTATTCTTGTATACATAATATATAACTAATGATAAAATGACCTTCGGACGGATATTCAATCCTACCAGACCACATCTCAACGAAGAAAAAGAAATAGGGCGAACAAGCCTTCCTAAGTCCTTTAAACATTATTTATATATCTATACAAGCACAAGCATACATTTAACTAAGTAGAAGCGTATTGTGAAGTAGGAGTGTATCGTGAAATAGGAGTGTATCGTGAAGTAGGAGCGTTAACAATGTAGAAGTGCTAATAAGGTATAAGCGTTTACCAAGTAATAGTCTAAATGAAGTAGGAGTGGTTCGTGAAGTAGTAGTATTTATAAAGTAGGAGTGTTAATAAGTGGAAGCGTGAATAAGTAGGAGCGTTTACAAAAGTAGGAGCGTTTACCAGTAGAAGCGTATCACGAAGTAAAAACATTAAAAAAGTAATGGTATTTAACTAAGTAGGAGTATTAACTAAGTAGAAGTATAACGAAGCAGGAGTATCTAACAAGTAGGAGTATAAAAATATGGAAGAAAACCTTGATGAAAACTTTGGAAAACCTTTATACTTAAGAAAATCACAACTTGGTATTCTTTTGTAAAATAAGTTTGAAAACCTTTAGTAATTCTTTGGAAACCTTTCATAAACAAGTTTTAAACAAAACTTTGATAAAACAATATAAGTAAAAGTTGAACAAGTAACGACGTTTTAGAAAACCATTTATAGTATCATTCTCGGTAAAACAGTTAACAGTGTAGTAAATCCGTGTGCATGCGGGTTATCAATCACATGTGATTGATATGATAACTGGCATGTTTAACTTGTATCCCCCCATAAAACATGTAAAAACATTTATAAAGGTTCATTCAGGGGTATGAACTCACCTGATGTAAGTGGATCCGACGAAGGTGTCGGTTGGATGCTCGGTGTCAAGTAAGGACTTGAACACACTTAGTGACCTATTGGCATATGATAACATATCTTTACATACAATTAGTATACATAATACTAATTAAACAAGTATACGCATCCTACAGTGCGGAAAACACTTTGGTTAAGTCTTTGGGGTGTCCCGGGTAACATTTATGGACATGTATGGCTTAGGTAAGGAGTTTACTCTTGAAGAGTAAACTCTTAAGAGAGATTTCGGCCCTAAACACCTCATACCCATGAGTTTATGGCCATAAACTCATGGATGAGGTTCTTGAGTGCTAAATGGCCTTGAAACACTTGGGGATTTAATCTAGCTTTGAGTCTAATGCATTGGAAAGGGTTTTAACTCACAATTAGACCATTTATTGGAGTTTACGGTAGTAAACTAGGAGTTTACAGCTGTAAACTCCCCACACATATTCCATTGGTGTTTCAAGGTCTTAAGTGGTAGGAAATAATGTTCTATGCATTTTCCAAGTCAAATGAAGGAGTTTAGGCATCATATGGGCACTTAATGGGAGTTTACGGCCCATGGACCAATTCTATGGGAGTTGACGGCCGTAAACTCCTATGCCCTTGGTTTTATTGAAGTTTAAAGCCTTTACATTAATAGGATAGCTTCTATACCTTTTTCCAAGGCCATAGGAGGTGTTTGTGGGCATTTCTAACACCTAAACTTGACTTTACTCCCCATGAAGAGGAGTTTACGGCCCAAGCATGTTCTTGGGTAGTAAACTCAAGTTTACTCCCCAAAATGTTAGTTCACGGTGTTCTAACTCCGATTCCATAAGCCATTTAGCCATATCTAAGCCTTAGGGGTAGTTTAGAGGGGTTTTGGGGCTTAAAAACCCCATTAAATGGTGTTCACGGTCCAAGAGTGTTCTTGGGTTGTAAACGCATGGTCTAACCCCTATTTGATGTCTTAAACTCGAATTTACATGTTAGGTAAGCTATTCAACAAGTTAGGATAGATTACTCACTTGTTTGGGGCTCGAAACGGATAATTTTTGGCTCGAAATTAAGTTGTAGAGAGAGAGTGTAGAGAGAGGATGAAAAGGGTGGAATTGAAGTCCACTCCCCCTTATATAGGGTTTTGAGTTGGGGCTCAGTGGAAATCTATCCGATACTGTCGTTAAACGGGGCTTTTTGGTCGCACCCGATTAAACGGTCGTATTTTGACTTTGTTGAAACTAAAAATTTTTAAGGGAAAATTTGTAGTGTTTCTAATTTGTTCCAACCCTTACCAAGTCATTAACAATCCCACATTAATTAACCTCTTCCAAAAGGTTAACGGGCAGTCAAATAAAACGAGGCTTATTAACGGAAGAAGGGGTTAAAAATGACGGAATAAATTTCGGGTTGTCACAAAAAGGATTGTAAGTATAAGGGCTGTCGAGGAAGAATATACCTGTGGCTACTGTGGGATCGGTGGCTGTCTCAACTTGTTCTATAGCTAGGACTCTTCCAGAGTTGCTAGTTGTTACTGCTTTGGGGCAGTTCCTCTTGAAGTGCCCAACTTCACCACAATTATAGCAGGCCTGACCGACACCCGCTCGGAAGATTGATTTGTTGATTGAGCTGGTTTTTTGTAGCTTCGAGCAAGGTGGCCCTTCTTGCCACAGTTGTTGTAGAGTCTTTCGCGGCATGGCCCGGGAGTACGGTGATGGTAGCTGCACTTGTCGCACCAAGGAAGGGTACCGGTATATCCTCCGGTAGGAGTCTGAGCAGTGGAACCAACAGCAGAAACAACATCAGAGGCAGTAGCAGCGTGTACTGCTACCATTTTCTGTTTTTTGGAGGATCCTTGTGTACTTTGAGCCTTCCGCTTGTTCCAGAATTCCTTTTTACTTCCACCACTACTCTTAACCAGCTCAGGAGTGGTGGTCTCCTCACCAGGGTTATCTTCGTGATCGATCAGGGTTTGCGCCAGACATTTGGCGTTGTCATAGGTGTCTGGCTTCGCAGCCAAGGCATTCCCTTTGGTTGGCTGGGTCAACCCCGGAATGAACCTCTCAATCTTTTTACTCTCCGGGGTAACCATTCCCGGACAGAGTAACACTAGGTCATCGAATCTTGAAGTATAAGTGACTATGTCGGAACCCTGCATCTTTAGATTCCATAGTTCGTGTTCCAGCTTCTACATTTCGCCTCGAGGGCAGTACTCTGCTAGCAGAAGTTCTTTCATCGCCTCCCAACCCATGGCATTGGCTACGGGTAGGGTTACAGATTTGACTCGGCTGTTCCACCAAGTCAAGGCTTTATCGGTGAACGTGCAGGCAGCGAACTTCACCTTATCTGATTCAGAGCAGGCATAGATTTCAAAAATAGATTCAATTTTCTCGAACCATCGGGTTAGGGAAATGACACCTCCAGTGCCATCGAAGGATGTGGGTTTTGCGTTCATGAAATCTTTATAAGAACCCTCCTTTTGGTGTCCTTGGCTATCATCTTGGTTTTGGGGCTGGGGACCACCTCCTGAACCACCGGGGTTCATTTGAGACATGGAGGCTGCTACTGCGGCAGTAACAGCTGCCTGGAACATCACAGGATCAAATTCAGGACGAGGTGGTGGCGGAGGGTTGTTGTAGTTCTTTGAGTTGGGTCTTTTTCTTGGAGGCATCTTGATCTAAAAAGATCAAGAAAGAGAGGATCATAAGTCCTCTAAGTTTAATCAAGAGATATGGAACAGGGGTTATCTCATTAAGACAGATATAGCATTCTATTAAGCGATAAAGCAGGAAAGAATTATCAAAGCAAATAAACTATTGTTAAAGGAATGATCAAGAAATAATGCTTAAATGAGGATTTCTACAACGGGTGGGCTCGAGAAATACTCCCATAGTATTTCATGATTCACTGCAACGACGGCTCGTTGTTTGAGTATTGGGTAAGTTTTAGGCATGCCGTATACCGCAGTCACTCCCAAGCACATGTTGGTCGTGTCTCAAATGAATATAGTTAGCCAGGCTATAATGATCCTAGACACGACTACATTACTGCCCAGGTTTAACCGCAATGTACAACACCCATTTACTTTTGTTTTGTTCTACTTGTAGTTACGGATTTCGAGGGTTAGGTATACTTGTATACTTTTGAAAATACTTATATTTTGAAGTATACTTTTAGTTCAGAGCACTTAGGCACCTTAGTGTTTATAGTCTTATACCATGTAAGGTTTGGTATACTAGTTCACTATAAACAAGGGCTCTGATACCAATCTGTCACACCCCGAAACCGAAGGCGGAAACGCTCCGGGGCGGAGGACATCATGTATATCGCAACCAATGTACATAGCAAGCATATTAAACACAAAACTTTACATTACATAGATCCATTTACATTTGTTTGAAAACAAAGATTTACATGCGTTATACATATACATATCATATGAACAAAAGTAAATACGTGTCTTCTACGCACTCCGTCTTCGCTAAAAGGATTGCTGGGTACCTGTCTAACGTGGACCTGAGAATACAAGCAGTTTGAAAATCAGCATAAAGCTGGCGAGTTCATAAGATGTTTGTTTTCTGAAAATGTATAAGTTTCCATTGATTCTTCGAAAATTTTGTTATCCAAGAAAATCCCATATTTTCTTATAAGTATAGTTAAGTTATCCATTTAGTTACTCGATCTAGTTAAGAACAGTTCAGTTATCCCAGGAAAAACCCTTATTTTCCTAAAAGTAAGGTTTAGTTAAATACCACAGTGTATAGTTTAATACGTAAAACTATATATTGTAAATCATGGGATTACTATCCCGTACTAGATATAAGATAGCCTTATTACACGAAAACTATTGATTGAAAGTCATGGGAATACCATCCCGTACTAGCTATAAGGTAGTTTGATATACGCGAAACTAAAGATAGATATAGACTGAAAACCATGGGACTACCATCCCGTACTAGATATAGATTGAAAACCATGGGATTACCATCCCATACTAGATATAGATTCAAAACCATGGGACTACCATCCCGTACTAGATACAAGAACTATAAAAAGGTGATAGGTATAAAATCAAATCCGTGAATAAACTTATATTAATACGTATTTTGAGTCGGGTAACCATGCTGATGCGACACCGAGACCTCCTTGACGTTCGTCAGACGTCAGACGATATCCGAAATTTGTCACCCCAGGCGTGCCCGCCTAACTGTAGCTAGCAGTTTAGGTGTGGGATTGTCAGTCCAAAATAGATCTATTCACAAATTTCACGCTCTCCCTCCAGGAGACTCTGGTTACACTTCCGGGGAGGATTTACTGATAACCCAAAGGTTAATGACGAATCTCACAAGCTAGTACTAAATTATTCACGGTGTTCTCGGACGATATCAAACATACTAATCACTTTGGAACATAATACGGTAAGAACAGTTTAATACAAAGAAACTATCTGGCATAATACTTTACAATAAATAGAGATAAACTGAATCAGACATAGTTTATCTATTAACATTACTTGAAATCCGAATTCATAAAACAATAACTGAAGATCCCAAATTATTCCCATAATAATTTGATTAGTTTGATTGTTTCCTTTACTGAAATCCATGTAGTTAGAATCGATAAAACCTCCCTTATGCTCAGCATAATACATAAGGGGTAAAGATATATAAAAGTTAGCCAGATATTTATAGAAATACACCAGTTTTAGGTTTTGAAAACATTTATTGTTTTGCTTGTATTCTCCCCCTGAAAACATTGAAAAACACGGAAAAAGGTGTAGGGGTATGAACTCACCAGTCGAAGAACGTGTCGTCTAGGATGCTAAATATCGGTTCGGGGCTTGATAACGTGCGAGGTTCCTATGTAATATGAAATGAGATACAAACATATCTAATTAGACTTTAAATCACTAATTAGATATGATTATACACTTCGGGGCGTGAAAACACTTCAATTTAAGTGTTCGGAGTGACCCGGGTGGCATCTATGGATGTGTAGGACCTATATATGGAGTTTACTCTTCAAGAGTAAGCTCCTTGAGGAGTTCACGGTCCATTTACCATATTCCCATGAGTTTACGGCCGTAAACTCATGGGTGGTAGGTTCTTGGATGCCAAATGGTCATACAATGCACACGGGAAGGTTCTAGGGTTGATTCCATGGCTTAGGAAGTGATTGGGACTCTAAATGACCTTGGATAAGAGTTTATGGTCTATGAAGATGTTCTTCGGAAGCTTACTACCTTAAACACGAGTTTACTACCTTAAACACGAGTTTACTACCTTAAACTCATGTTTACTACCTTAAACAAGATTTTACTACCTTAAACTCATGTTTGTCCATGATTCATGAGTTTTGGTTGTTGAAAGTTAAGCATACTAAGCTCTAGACCCATTTCTAAACCATACAAGGTGTAAAGGGCACTTTAACACCCATTGGATGAGTTTAAGGTCTAAGGATGTTATTGGACCGTAAACTCAAGTTTGTCCCATTTGTGTAAGTTTTGGTGCATTTCTTGAAGGATTATAAGGTTCTATACTCTCATGGAAGCTTGTTGGAGGTGTTTAGGGGCAAACTAACTCCTTAAATTGAGTTTACTCCCCATGAATTAGTGTTTATGGTCTAAGCATGTGCTTGGACCATAAAATCATGTTTACACCCTAAATGATGAGTTCAAGGTGTTCTAAGTCCATGCAAATGAGTCCTTAAGCCATATCTAAGCTCCAAATGAGGTTTGGAAGGGTTTTAAGGCTCAAAACCCCTTATTACATGTGTTCACGGCCTAAGGAGGTTCTAGGATTGTAAGCAAATGTTTATGGTCCTATTCCTCATATTTTTCACAAATTTGAAGGCCAAAGGTGTTATACTAGGAGCTAGGATAGTTACCTTGATGATTTGGAGCTTGTTTTGGATGATTTTGGATCAAAATCGGTTTTTAGAGAGAGAGAGAGAGTAGAGAGAGAAAGTAGAGAGAGTGGAAAGGCATCTAATGAGGCTCTCTCAACTTTATATATGCTCAAAGTTTGGGACATGGTGGAATTCTACCCGATACCGACGCTAGACGAGGCTTTTGGTCGCACCCGATTAATTTACCGTAATTACGACTTAGATGAAATTAAATATTTTCTAAATGAATATAAAATATTTTAATGTTTTAAAATGTATCCCGTCACTTATGAAATTTAATTAGAAGTCGCAATTTAAATTAATTTAAAACAAAGTTAACGGAAAAATTGGGACATAACGGTTTTATTGACGGAATCCGGGTTACGACTACGGAATGAACTTCGGGTTGTCACATTGTTTTATACTTGAATTCCAAAATAGAAATCTATGCAATTTAGCAAAGCCTTGATGAGCATCGTTTAATTCTTGAGTTCCACAATAGAAGTCTATGAAATTTAAGCAAAGCTTTGATGAGCATTGTTCGATTCATGAGTTCCACAATAGAAGTCTATGCAATTTAGCAAAGCTTTTATGTGCATTTTTTCACTCTTGGGTTCCACATTGGAAGTCTATGCAATTTTTGCAAAGCATTGATGAAGATTGTTTAATTGTTTAATTCCACAATAGAAGTAGTCTTTGCAATTTAGCAAAGCTTTGATGAGCATTGTTTAATGCTTTGGTTCCATAAAGAAGTGTATGAAATTTAAGCAAAGCTTTGATGAGCATTGTTTCATTCTTGGGTTCCACATTAGAAGTCTATGCAATTTAGCAAAGCTATGATGGGCATAGTTTAATTCCTGATTTACACAATAGAAGTAGTCTTCGCAATTTAGCAAAGCTTTGAAGAGCATTATTTAATTCTTGTGTTCCCCAATAAAAGACTATGCAATTTAAGCAAAGCTTTAATGAGCATTGTTTCATTCTTGAGTTCCACAATAAAAGTCTATGCAATTTAGCAAAGCTTTTATGTGCATAGTTTAATTCTAGAGTTCCACAATAGAAGTAGTCTTTGCAATTTAGCAAAGCTTTAATGAGCAATGTTTAATTCTTGAGTTCCATAATAAAAGTGTATGCAATTTAAGCAAAGCTTTAATGAGCATTGTTTCATTCTTGAGTTCCACATTAGAAGTCTATGCAATTTAGCAAAGCTTTGATTAGCATTGTTTAATTCTAGAGTTCCACAACAGAAGTCTATACAATTTAAGCAAAGCTTTGATGAGCATTGTTTCATTCTTGAGTTCCACATTAGAATTTATGCAATTTAGCAAAGCTTTGATAAGTATCGTATTATTCGTGAGTTCCAAAATAAAAGTGTATTCAAATTAAGCAAAGCTTTTATAAGCATTATTTGATTCATGAGTTTCACAATAGAAGTGTATACAATTTAAGCAAAGCTTTCATGAGAATTATTTGATTTTTTTGTCCCACAATAAAAGTCTATGTAATTTAGCAAAACTTTGATGAGAATTGTTTCATTCCTTGTTTCCACATTGGAAGTCTATGCAATTTAGAAAATCATTCTTTGCACAATAGAAGCAGTCTTTGCAATTTAGCAAAGCTTTTATGTGCATTTTTTAATTCTCTAGTTCCACATTAGATGTCTATGCAATTTAAAAAAGCATTGATGATCATTGTTAAATTGTTGAATTTCACAATAGAAGTAGTCTTTGCAATTTAGCAAAGCTTTGATGAGCATTGTTTTATTCTTGAGTTCCACAATAGAAGTGTATGCAATTTAGCAAAGCTTTGATGAGCATAGTTTAATTCTTGAGTTCCACAATAGAAGTAGTGTTCGCAATTTAGCAAAGCTTTAATGAGCAATGTTTAATTCTTGAGTTCCATAATAAAAGTATATGCAATTTAAGCAAAGCTTTGATGTGCATTGTTTCATTCTTGGGTTCCACACAAGAAGTCTATGCAATTTAGCAAAGCTTTGATTAGCATTGTTTAATTCTAGAGTTCCACAACAGAAGGAGTCTTTGTAATTTAGCAAAGGTTTGATGAGCAATGTTTTATGCTTGAGTTCCACAATAGAAATCTATGTGATATAGCTAAGCTTTGATGAGCATTGTTTAATTCTTGGTTTCCACATTGGAAGTCTATGAAATTTAGCAAAGCATTAATGACCATTGTTTAATTCTTGAGTTCCACAATAGAAGTAGTCTTTGCAAATTAGCAAAGCTTTTAGGAGCATTGTTTAATTCTTGAGTTCCACAACAGAAGTGTATGTAAATTAAGCAAAGCTTTGATGAGCATTGTTTCATTCTTGAATTCCACATTAGAAGTCCTTGCAATTTAAGAAACCTTTGATGAGCATTGTTTAATTCTTGAGTTCCTCAATAAATGTATTCTTTGCAATTTAGCAAAGCTTAGATGAGCATTGTTTAATTCTTAATTTCCACATTGGAAGTCTATGCAATTTAGCAAAGCATTGATGAGCATTGTTTAATTGTTAAATTCCACAATAGAAGTAGTCTTTGTAATTTAGCTAAGCTTTAATAAGCATTGTTTCATTCTAGTGTTCCACAGTAGAAGTACTCTTCGTAATTTTGCAAAGGTTTGATGAGCATTGTTTCATTCTTGAGTTCCACAATAGAATTCTATGCAATTTAAACAAAGCTTTGATGAGAATTTTTTTAATTATTGAGTTCCACAATAGAATTTTATGCAATTTAAGCAAAGCTTTGATGAGGAATTTTTATTTCCTGAGTTCCAAAGTAGAAGTCTGTGTAACTTAGCGAAGCTTAATGAGCATCGTTTAATCCTTGAATTCCACAATAGAAATCTATACAATTTAGCAAAGCTTTGATGAGCATCGTTTAATTCTTGAGTTCCACAATAGAAGTGTATGCAATTTAAGCAAAGCTTTTATGAGCATTGTTCGATTCATGAGTTCTACAATAGAAGTCTATGTAATTTAGCAAAGCTTTGATGTGCATTTTTTTCATTCTTGGGTTCCACATTGGAAGTCTATGCAATTTAGCAAATCATTGATGAGCATTGTTTAACTGTTTAATTCCACAATAGAAGTAGTCTTTGAAATTTAGCAAAGCTTTGATGAGCATTGTTTAATGCTTTACTTCCATAATAGAATTGTATGAAATTTAAGCAAAGCTTTGATGAGCATTGTTTCATTCTTGGGTTCCACATTAGAAGTCTATGCAATTTAGCAAAGCTTTGATGAGCATAGTTTAATTCTTGAGTTCCATAATAGAAGTATTCTTCGCAATACAACAAAGCTTTGATGAGCATTATTCAATTCTTTTGTTCCCTAATAAAAGTCTATGCAATTTAAGCCAAGCTTTGATAAGCATTGTTTCATTCTTGAGCTCCACATTAGAAGTCTATGCAATTTAGCAAAGCTTTCATGAACATTGTTTAATTGTAGAGTTCCACAATAGAAGTAGTCTTCATAATTTAGCAAAGGTTTGATGAGCATTGTTTTATTCTTGAGTTCCACAATAGAAGTATATACAATTTAAGTAAACCTTTGATGAGCATTGTTTCATTCTTGAGTTCCACATTAGACGTTTATGCAATTTAGCAAAGCTTTTATGAGAATCGTATTATCGTGAGTTCCAAAATAGAAGTGTATTCAACTTAAGCAAAGCTTTCATGAGAAATGTTTGATTCTTGTGTTCCACAATAGAAGTCTATGCAATTTAGCAAAACTTTGATGAGCATTATTTCATTCCTTGTTTCCTCTTTGGAAGTTTATGCAATTTAGCAAAGAATCGATGAGCATTGTTTAATTATTGAGTTCCACAATAGAAGTAGTCTTTGCAATTTAGCAAAGGTTTTATGTGTAGTGTTTAATTCTTGAGTTCTACATTAGAAGTCTATGCAATTTAGCAAAGCTTTGATAAGCAAAGTTTAATTCTTGAGTTCCACAATAGTAGTAGTATTCGCAATTTAGCAAAGCTTTAATGAGAAATGTTTAATTCTTGAGTTCCATAATAAAAGTCTATGCAATTTAAGCAAAGCTTTGATGAGCATTGTTTCATTCTTGAGTTCCACATTAGAAGTCTATGCAATTTAGAAAATCTTTGATTAGCATTGTTTAATTCTTGAGTTCCACAACATAATTAGTCTTCGTAATTTAGCAAAGGTTTGATGAGCATTGTTTTATTCTTGAGTTCCACAATAGATGTCTATGCAATTTAGCTAAGATTTAATGAGCATTGCTTCATTCTTGGTTTCCACATTGGAAGTCTATGCAATTTAGCAAAGCATTGATGAGCGTTGTTTAATTCTTGAGTTCCACAATAGAAGTAGTCTTTGCAATTTAGCAAATCTTTTAGGAGCATTGTTTAATTCTTGAGTTCCACAACAGAAGTGTATGCAATTTAAGCAAAGCTTTTATGAGCATTGTTTCATTCTTGAGTTCCACATTAGAAGTCTATGCCATTGAAGAAAGCTTTGATGAGCATTGTCTAATTCTTGAGTTCCTCAATAGATGTATTCTTTTCAATTTAGCAAAGCTTAGATGAGCATAGTTTAATTCTTGAGTTCCACATTGGAAGTCTATGCAATTTAGCAAAGCTTTTATGAGCATTGTTTTAGAGTTCCACAATAGAAGTAGTCTTCATAATTTGCAAAGGTTTGATGACCGTTGTTTTATTCTTGAGTTCCACATTGGAATTTATGCAATTTAGCAAAGCTTTGATAAACATCGTATTATTCGTGAGATCCAAAATAAAAGTGTATTCAACTTAAGCAAAGCTTTTATAAGCATTATTTGATTCTTGAGTTTCACAATAGAAGTCTATATAATTTAAGCTAACCTTTCATGAGCATTATTTGATTCTTGTGCTCCACAATAGAAGTCTATGCAATTTAGCAAAACTTTGATGAGCGTTGTTTCATTCCTTGTTTCCACATTGGAAGTCTATGCAACTTAGCAAAGCATTAATGAGCATTGTTTAATTCTTGAGTTCAACAATAGAAGTAGTCTTTGCAATTTAGCAAAGCTTTTATGTGCATTGTTTAATTCTTAAGTTCCACATTAGATGTCTATGCAATTTAGCAAAGCATTGATGAACATTGTTAAATTGTTGAATTCCACAATAGAAGTAGTCTTTGCAATTTAGCAAAGCTTTGATGAGCATTGATTAGTTCTTGACTTCCACAATAGAAGTGTATGCAATTTAAGCAAAGCTTTGATGAGCATTGTTTTATTCTTGAGTTCCACATTAGAAGTCTATGCAATTTAGCAAAGCATTGATGAGCATTGTTAAATTGTTGAATTCCACAATAGAAGTAGTCATTACAATTTACCAAAGCTTTGATGAGCATTGTTTAATTCTTGAGTTCCACAGTAGAAGTGTATGCAATTTAAGCAAGGCTTTAATGAGCATTGTTTCATTCTTGAGTTCCACATTAGAAGTCTATGCAATTTAGCAAAGCTTTGATGAGCAAAGTTTAATTCTTGAGTTCCACAATAGAAGTAGTATTCGCAATTTAGCAAAGCTTTAATGAGCAATGTTTAATTCTTGAGTTCCATAATAAAAGTCTATGCAATTTAAGCAAAGCTTTGATGAGCATTGTTCCATTCTTGAGTTCCACATCAGAAGTCTAAGCAATTTAGAAAAGATTTGATTAGGATTGTTTAATTCTAGAGTTCCACAACATAAGTAATTTTCGTAATTTAGCAAAGGTTTGATGAACATTGTTTTATTCTTGAGTTCCACAATAGAAGCCTATGCAATTTTGCTAAGCTTTATCGAGCATTGTTTCATTTTTGGTTTCCACATTGGAAGTCTATGCAATTTAGCAAAGCATTGATGAGCATTGTTTAATTATTGAGTTCCACAATAGAAGTAGTCTTTGCAATTTAGCAAAGCTTTTAGGAGCATTGTTTAATTCTTGAGTTCCACAACAAAAGTGTATGCAATTTAAGCAAAGCTTTGATGATCATTGTTTCATTCTTGAGTTCCACATTAGATGTCTATGCCATTGAAGAAAGCTTTGATGAGCATTGTGTAATTCTTGAGTTCCTCAATTGAAGTCTATACAATTTAAGCTAACCTTTCATGAGCATTATTTGATTCTTGTGTTCCACAATAGAAGTCTATGCAATTTAGCAGAACTTTGATGAGCGTTGTTTCATTCCTTGTTTCCACATTGGAAGTCTATGCAATTTAGCAAAGCATTGATGAGCATTGTTTAATTCTTGAGTTCAACAATAAAAGTAGTCTTTGCAATTTAGCAAAACTTTTATGTGCATTGTTTAATTCTTAAGTTCCACATTAGATGTCTATGCAATTTAGCAAAGCATTGATGAGCATTGTTAAATTGTTGAATTCCACAATAGAAGTAGTCTTTGCAATTTAGCAAAGCTTTGATGAGCATTGTTTAATTCTTGAGTTCCACAATAGAAGTGTATGCAATTTAAGCAAAGCTTTGATGAGCATTGTTTTATTCTTGAGTTCCACATTAGAAGTCTACGCAATTTAGCAAAGCTTTGATGAGCATAGTTTAATTCTTAAGTTCCACAATAGAAGTAGTCTTCGCAATTTAGCAAAGCTTAAATGAGCAATGTTTAATTCTTGAGTTCCATAATAAAAGTGTATGCAATTTAAGCAAAGCTTTAATGAGCATTGTTTCATTTTTGAGTTCCACATTAGAAGTCTATGCAATTTAGCAAAGCTTTGATTAGCATTGTTTAATTCTAGAGTTCCACAACAGAAGTAGTCTTTGTAATTTAGCAAAGGTTTGATGAGCATTGCTTTATGCTTGAGTTCCACAATAGAAGTCTATGCAATTTAGCTAAGCAATGATGAAAATTGTTTCATTCTTGGTTTCCACATTGGACGTCGATGCAATTTAGCAAAGCATTGATGAGCATTATTTAATTCTTGAGTTCCACAATAGAAGTAGTCTTTGCAATTTAGCAAAGCTTTTAGGAGCATTGTTTAATTCTTGAGTTTCACAACAAAGGTGTATGAAATTTAAGCAAAGCTTTGATGAGCATTGTTCAATTCTTGAGTTCCACATTAGAAGTCTACGCAATTTAAAAAAGCTTTGATGAGCATTGTATAATTCTTGAGTTCCTCAATAGATGTACTCTTTGCAATTTAGCAAAGCTTAGATAAGCATTGTTTAATTCTTGAGTTCCACATTGGAAGTCTATGCAATTTAGCAAAGCATTGATGAGCATTGTTTAATTGTTGAATTCCACAATAGAAGTAGTCTTTTCATTTTAGCAAAGCTTTGATGAGCATTGTTTAATTCTTGAGTTCCACAATAGAAGTGTATGCAATTTTAGCAAAGCTTTGATGAGCATTGTTTCTTTCTTGAGTTCCACATTAGAAGGCTATGCAATTTAGCAAAGCTTTCATGAGCATTGTTTAATTCTTGATTTCGACAATAGAAGTGTATGCAATTTAAGCAAAGCTTTAATGTGCATTGTTTCATTCTTGAGTTCCACATTAGAAGTCTATACAATTTATCAAAGCTTTGATGAGCATTGTTTGCTTGAGTTCCTCAATTGAAGTAGTCTTTGCAATTTAGCAAAGCTTTGATGAGCATTGTTTAATTCTTTATTCTTGAGTTCCACAATAAAATTCTATGCAATTTAAGCAAACCTTTGATGAGCATTGTTTCATTCTTGAGTTCCAGATTAGAAGTCTATGTAATTTAGCAAAGCTTTGATGAGCATTGTTTAATTCTAGAGTTCCACAAGCGAAGTAGTCTTCGTAATTTTGCAATGATTTGAAGAGCATTGTTTGATTTTTGAGTTCCACAATAGAATTCTATGCAATTTAAACAAAGCTTTGATGAGAATTTTTTAATTCTTGAGATCCACAATAGAATTTTATGTAATTTCACCAAAGCTTTGATGAGGATTTTTTAATTCCTGAGTTCCAAAGTAAAAGTCTATGTAACTTAGAAAAGCTTTGATGAGCATTGTTTAATACTTGAATTCCACAATAGAAATCTATGCAATTTAGCAAAGCTTTGATGAGCATCGTTTAATTCTTGAGTTCCACAATAGAAGTCTATGCAATTTAAGCAAAGCTTTAATGAGCATCGATTCATGAGTTCCACAATAGAAGTCTATGAAATTTAGCAAAGCTTTCATGTGCATTTTTTTCATTCTTGGGTTCCACATTGGAAGTCTATGCAATTTAGCAAATCATTGATGAACATTGTTTAATTGTTTAATTCCACAATAGAAGTAGTCTTTGCAAATTTAGCAAAGCTTTGATGAGCATTGTTTAATGCTTTAGTTCCAAAAAGAAGTGTATGAAATTTAAACAAAGCATTGATGAGCATTGTTTCATTCTTGGGTTCCACGTTAGAAGTCTATGCAATTTAGCAAAGCAATGATGGGTATAGTTTAATTCTTCAGTTCCACAATAGAAGCAGTCTTCACAATTTAGCAAAGCTTTGATGAGCATTATTTAATTCTTGTGTTCCCTAATATAAGTCTATGCAATTTAAGCAAAGCTTTGATGAGCATTGTTTCATTCTTGAGTTCCACATTAGAAGTCTATGTAATTTAGCAATGCTTTTATGAGCATTGTTTAATTCTAGAGTTCCACAATATAAGTAGTCTTCATAATTTCGCAAAGGTTTGATGAGCATTGTTTTATTCTTGAGTTCCACAATAGAAATCTATACAATTTCAGCAAAGATTTGATGAGCATTGTTTCATTCTTGAGTTCCATATTAGAATTTATGCAATTTAGTAAATGTCACACCCCAAAACCAAGAATGGCGGAAACGTTCTGGGGCGGAGGACATCATGTACAGTATCACAACAATGTAAAGTAGTAAACAGGCAACAACATCATCTATTGCATTAATAAAATAATTATTATACAAGTGTGTTCTGTCAAATTATAATAGACACTAAAGCATATATCAAAATGAAAGATGATTCTTGAACAAGCTCCATCTTCTCTAAACCTTGCATCGGTACCTGTCTAAAGATGACCTGAGGATACAAGTAATTTTGAAAGCGAGTATCAGCTTTGAAGCTGGTGAGATCATAAGTATTTTAGTGTCTTAATTTGTAAGTAAGTATTTGTATGTATGAATTTTTATGTAAGAATTTGTAAGTATATGAATTGTAAGTATTGAAAGTGTATATGAACTGTAAGTATAAAAATGTTTGTAAAACTTGCAAATGTTTGAAAAACCCTAGAAATCCCTATGATTCCTACTATTATAGTTAGGTGTCTTCTACCAAGACCTAACTGCTCTTAATGTAGTCTTCTACCAAGACCTAACTGCTCTAAATGTTCGTTTCTTGTAAAAGTGTGTAATTTTCCAAGTGTAACTATCATTAACAAAATATAGTTTTACATTTAATGCTTAAGTGAAAGATCACTTAAGTATATGAAAAGGGAAAAATTAATGTAGTACTGTAGTGTAGTGCTATAAGAACTACTGTTGTACTAACTACCTTAAACCGGATTTATATTAAGGCATCGTGTGATTAATTGCACCATGCTACTGACTAGTAACAACGACATAAGTATGGTCGTAAAAAGGAATGATGTTTGGCACCCGCAGACCTGTAGGTCCGGCTGTAGCTAGCAGCAAGGTGTAGGATAGTCAATCCAGTATAGATCTATACGCAAACTCACGCTCTCCCTCCAAGAGAATTCTGGCTACAACTCGGGCCATGACATTTAAGGCATGCTCCGATACAGTGGATCACAATTATGTCAACGTATTAATGTATATGTAATGTATGGAAAAGTTCTATGTGTGCTAGCTGTAATGTGTGTTCTCCCTCTATCTAGCAAGTATAGTAATGTACTGTAATGTTCTAGATGTAGTGTACGTGCTCTCTATCTAGCAAGTATAGTAATGTACTGTAATTTTCTAGCTGTAGTGTACGTGCTCTCTATCTAGCAAGTATTGACTCATGAATGAACTGACTCATTGTATGGTATCGCGTTCTAGTAATAGTTCTAGTATCTTCCTAAACTACCCGTATGGTAGTTTACTAGTAATCTAACTGGTACGTATGGACATGGATGTATACCCTTGCTACCCAAGGGCATGGGATGAACTGGAAGGGCCTTTATGACTATATATGTACATATGTTATATAACTAATATTTAAACGACCTTCGGACGAGTACCCGATATCCCACCAGATCACATCTCAAGCACGAAAAGGAAATAGGGTGGATAGCCTTCCTAAGTCTTTTAAACATTTCTTGTATAACTATACATATAGAGACATGAAATTTATAATATAAAAGCATAAATAAGTTTTGTAAAACCTTTGAACATAATTATTATCTTAAGAAAAGATTGACTTGATGTCAATCTATAAAACGGTTTGAAGGCATGGGTTTGATAAAACGGTTTAGTATAAAGAAACATTTGTTTGAAACACAATTGTAAATAAGTTTGAAAAGTAATATACAGAGTAAAATGTACAGAGAAATAAGGAGTTTTAAACACATAAAGTGTTTATGAAAGACATTTGAAGGAAACTGTTTAGTAAAACGGCTAATGAGTAGCCAATCATTTGAATGCTGCTTATTAATCACATGTGATTGATATAATAATTAGCATAATTCTACTTGTATCCCCCCCATAAAACATTTAAAAACAGTTGAAAACATTGATTAAGGGGTACGAACTCACCTGTGGAAACTGGATCGGAAGGAAATGTCGGATAAGTTCAAGTGAAGACTTAGACACGCACGAAGATCCTAATAACATATAAGGATATATGTATATACACAATTAGTCTTTAAACAACTAATAAACAAAGTTTAAGACACTCTAGGACATGTTAAACACTTTATACAAGTGTTATAAGTCTCAAGGCTTGCATCTAAGTGTTGTAGGGAAAGGCTAATGTGTTTGGGGTCCAAGGGTAAACTCCCTTGGAGTTTACGGTTTTGATGGTCATGACACCAAGAGTTTACGGTCGTAAACTCTAGTCCTAATGACTAGGTGTTGCTTGGTGGTTTAACAAGCCTCTATTTGTGGGAATTTTATGTTTTTCAAGGCTTAAACACAAGAAAGGAAGGTTTAAACATGTCAAGGAGGGTTTAAACATCAAATTAGGTCTTAAATAAGGACTTAGGCACACTTTGGTGCATTTTACGGTGTTTACGGCCCAAGAGCATTCTTGGACCGTGAACACCTTCAATCTTGTGTTCTTAACATATTTTCTTGATGTTTAAATGTAATACTAGCTTTGAATCACTCAAGGATGGAAGTACTTACTATTAGAAGGCTTGATTTGAGCTAAAAAGGCCAAGAACACTTAGTGTGTGTTCTTGGTGTTTTGGAATATCTAAACAAAAACCGGAAATGAATGGATGAATAGATGCACAAACACTAGATTAAGTGTTTTACTAACTTGAAAGGGTTAAAACACTTACAAGATTGAAGATTTGGAATTAAATCTTGGATGATACTTGAGAGAAAACTTGGAGTTTACTCTTTTGACTTTTTAGGGAGTAAACACAAATGACTAGTTACTTGGGGAGTAAACTCATACATAGGTATGAGTTTACGGTTTTAGTGACTTCTAAACCCAAAACATAAAAGTTTGGTCGGGTGTTTCTAATACGCAAAGTGTTTGCGTTTTTTCAAAAATCAAAACCCGAGACGACACTTTCTTTCACCCGTTCGTTTAAAAATAATATTAAAAAATCAAACGAACTTTATATTCCTTAAAAAAAGAAATAATGACATTGACTTATGATACGAAGGGGTTGACTTTTAGGGTTTGACCGAATGGAAATTTCGGGTTGTCACATCATCCCCCTGTCAAAGGGAATTTCGTCCCGAAATTAGAATTTAGATAAGGAAGTAGGTATGAATGATTGAGTCGAGAGGAGGAAACTTCCTAATCAATTGGTTCTAGCGCACCTAAGTGAAATCGGGTTCTCGGTTGGTATCCCAACGAACCTTCACTAACGGGCGACCGGGTTGCTTTGTCCGCTTGACCTCTCGGTCGAGGGTCATTGCGGTTCAAATACGAAGGCGAGGATCTCTACGAGTGGACTTACTAGATTCCTAACGGAAAGGTATGGTTTCACGATCGAGACGCGAAGAGTAGAATGTACGTCACTGAGTTCGCGGAGTAGATCTAGTTTGTGCGAGGTACAGGACCGATTCTGGTAAGAATCCCGGAGGTCCTATCTATCTTGGATTTTGCTTTCCACGCAATACGAAGCGTATTATGCCATTCCCAGAGTGAGTTTTTCCTAAAGAAATTGGTCTCTCACTTGGAGCTTCCAAGGGTTCTTTCTCTTGCTAAACTTCCCAGTCAAGGGCCATTCCTTGTTGGGTTAAAGTCGAAAGGGTTCCTGAAATTTGCGAGGATTTCTGAATGAACTATGACAGTAGGCCTGTAAGACCTAGAATGTGGCAAATTTCTGTCGGCGTCTCTGGTGTCGACAAATTCTCAACGGTTTTGACAAATTGAAAGAGTACTCAAAATTTTCCACATCACTAATAGTGTGTCGTAGGAAATCTAACCCATAAATTTCAAAACTCGTGTTTAGAGAACTTTGCGTAAGTTCCTCTGACGGTAATGTTTCCATGGGTTCCTTCTTACTACGAGGGTAGATAAGTAAGTCATTACATGGAGAATGACGAACTGATCCAAGTAAGAAAGACGGACTCTATTCATTAAACTCATGAATACTATGGGCGTATTGGTCCTATTCGAAGGGTATCACTACGGATTCGAAGTGTCCGCATCGAGTTCAGAAGATAGTCTTCTGGACATCCTTCCCTAACAATCAAACTGGTGATATTCAGATCTCAGACCCAATTCTGAAAGTAATTCTTTCCTTGCGTTTGCTCAACCATTTCATCTATGCGAGGCAGAGATAACGATTTCTAATGAAAATTCTTGACGGAGTCCTCGATATCCGAGGTACATACGATGCAATCCGTCAATCTCTGGAAGAATAAGACCGGAGTTCTCCAGGGTGAGAAGCCTAGTCTTCTAATTCTATTTTTCTGTAGTTCGTTAAGTCGTCTGTACTATTCTTGTATCTCCGTAGGTGTTTAGACTGTAGGGCGATCGGTTTGCAGGAGTCGTACTGGGTTCTAAGTTTGTTCACATGATGATGTGATTACTCGTAGACCTAGGCAGTTCTCCGTCCTGAAGTTCATATTAGAATTCATACATGGTTTCACAATCACAATCTCGTGTATACGAGTCGTGTATAATTAAGACTGAAAAGGTAGTCGAATAACTGATTCTTCTTTAAGCTCATATCCCATTGGGGAAAAAGAAGTTAAAGCGGAATCATCAATTCTAAACCTGTAGAACCTTGATTATATATCACTCTTATGTATACACTCCTCAGTGGTAGATCAATTGCATGAATCCTTGGATTAAACTTGACGTAATGCACGAGTGGTACTTTGGGGATTTCTTCGGAAAGAAAATAACTAAGAGGTACTCCTGGCATGAGTACTTCGGTGTTCTGATATGACGGCTTTGCTGGAAGGGCGATTTCAAAGAAAGAGATGTACGTATGAAGCTGTTTTTGTGAGGATCAAATCGAATCTAGTTGTATGATAATGTCGGAATCATACAGAAACTTAAAGACATTAGATTGAACATAAGACGTGTATAGACAAAACACAACCGTGCAACCATGAACATAGTTACACTACTTTAGATTTACTACAAGACTATTGCTGCGGATAAGGTATACTTACAAAAGACAAGTATACGCAGCACGAGCATCCCTATACAGACATGATCTAGCAAAAGGTAAGACTCTAGTTGCACTAGATTTGGGTAGTTTGTAAGCCTGTTACAACGAAACGCCTAAATTACATTAATGTGGGTTCCGGAGTAGGTTCTCCTGCAGCTGTGATCCTAAGAATCTTCCCATCTGCACCCGAGTTCTTTGCTATCGGGCAATCCTTCTTGAGGTGTCCAATTTCACCGCATTGGTGACATATATGGACAGCACCGACATTGGTGGTGGAAGTGAAGTGTTTAGTAGGAGTTATGGGGACGCGGGTCCGTTCCTTTTTTGGGCAATCTCTTTTATAGTGCCTAAACTCACCACACTGATGGCAACCCTGGCTGGCTCTAGCGGTGGTGGTCGGTAGTATAATTTCGTTTGTGCCAGCCTTTGCTGCCTCCGGGCAGTTCCTTTTGTAGTGCCCTACCTTGCCACAACTGTAGCAAGTCTGGTTCACCCCGGCGTTGGGCAAATTGTTGATCGGTCTTGTTAGGCTCTTGCAGTAACGTTTGGTGTGCCCCTTTTTGTTGCAGTTTGAGCACTGCATCTCCCAACAAGGTCCATGGTGGTGATAATTACATTTGATGCAATTTGGGAGATTTCCAGCATATTGCCGGGCTGGGTTAGGGACAACTGGTATATCCGAAGGGATGGTAGTAGGAGGTACAGATGTTGTAGCTGTGAAGGTCGTTACCGGTGGTTGTTTCTTGTTCGTCCCACTAAGCGATTTGTCCTTCTTTCTAGCCCAAAATTTCCGTTTGTTACTCTTTGTTTCGGAACTTGGGGTGTCGTGGTAGTTTGTTGCTCGTTGAGGTGTTTGATTGTTACTCAGATTGGAATTGTTGTTAACAGTTCCGCTAACATTCGCGTTGTTAGCGTGGAGGTGGCTCAAAATAGCTGACACGGCAGCCGAGACTGCAGCTTGAAAAGTAGCCGCATCAATCTGAAGGGTCGGTGCTTGGTTGTTGGGTTGATCGTTTTTCTTGGGCAACATGATTCTGTTCATTGGAAAGAAAATGAATTGTGAGCGAGCATGGTTGAACCTAGACTTAGTTCAACTGTTTATGTAAAGAATAGATGTATGTTCACGGAGGTTTGACCTACATGCCTATGATGCAGTCCTAGTATGGAATGGAAGGGAATTCGTAGAATGGTCTCAAGACGTTTGTCGTTCAAGCCGAGGTATCGTTGGTTGGTGAATAACAAGATCCAACCACTGAAAGAGACTTGGAATTGTCTCCGGAGTTAAATTACTATAGTCCAATGATTTGACTAAAGCATGTTTCAGATAGACTCCAATGAAATTATGATAAGAGTACTTGAATAAAGAAGGACACGGAAGTTAGCCGACTGTCAATATCTTTGATATTCATGACGTAAAGATTCGGGAAAATAACCTTGTAAAGGTCTTACATCATATCCAGAGAAGATAGTTCTTGACAGCCTAGAGACCTAACCAAAAATACTTACAGTACAAGATAGTTTCATAGAAAATGCCACATCGGGCATAGAAAGAAAAAAAAAGATTTCATTTAACCAGGAAGATAAAGTAAAGCATCTACTCCTGGCGATGGTCATCCCTCTGGTGAACTCTCAGTTCAGCCATTTGTCGTTCCATATCGAGAAGGTATCTTTCGTACACCCTCTGGCGTACTCGGAGCTCTATGACTTCGGCTTGAGTTTCAGCTAGTGCTTGCAGTAAAGTTTCATGGTCTCTCTCAGACCTCTCACGAGCATGTTCAAGCCGACTGGTTCGAAGCATATGCATTCCTCCATTTGTATCAACTTATGCGATACTTTGTAGGGCTGTCATGCCCTGAATTTCGTTTCGGGCAAGTCTACGGATCAGAATGGGTAGAACTCTATCTGCTGAGCTCCCTTCACTCACGTCGTAGAAGCTTCGGTCTCCATTAAACGGCATAGGTTGATCTTGACCGTCGCTCCATGTTTCCAAACATTCCACCCATGGAGGCGTCGGGCCATGAAAAGCCGGACGAGGGTTAAGAATTGGAACAGGAGCTGTCTGAGGTAGATCTTCAACCTCGGGTTCAGAGTTAGCACCATCCGAAAGGTCTTCATCATGGTGATCATTCACAGGGATAGGATTATCATTATCTGGCTTTTCTTCAAACCATCCAGCAATGACCTCATTCGGAAGGTACAGGTTGTCGTGGGGATGGAGTCCAACCATGTTATCTACACGAGAATTGGGGTAAGAGAATAATTATTAGACGAACTATCTATCAAAGCTTTGCTTAAATTGCATAGACTACTATTGTGGAACTCAAGAATTAAATGATGCTCATCAAAGCTTTGCTAAATTAAAGAAACCTCTAATGTGGAACTCAAGAATAAAACAATGCTCATCAATGCTTTGCTAAAACTACATAGACTTCGATTATGGAACTCAAGAATAAAACAATGCTCATCAAACCTTCGCTAAATTGCGTAGACTACTTCTATTGTGGAACTCAAGAATTAAACGATGCTCATCAAAGCTTTGCTGAATTACAAAAACTTCTAATGTGCAACTCAAGAATAAAACAATGCTCATCAAAGCTTTTCTAAAATTACATGGACTTCGATTGTGGAACTCAAGAATAAAACAATGCTCATCTAACCTTCGCTAAATTGCGAAGATTACTTCTATTGTGGAACTCTAGAATTAAGCAATGCTCATCAAAGCTATGCTAAATTGCATAGACTTCTAATGTAGAACTCAAGAATGAAACAATGCTCATCAAAGCTTTGCTTAAATTGACAACTCCTCACTCGCCCAATTGCTGGAGTGCATGATACCATATTAATCTATGGAACGATAAGCATAGATCTTGAAAGGTCTTCAGTCATAGGTTTGGTTGAGAACTCATTGTTTGCTCATACACATACAAACTCGTTACTCATTATAGCAATAAACTTGTTTATTAAATATAGCAATGAACTTTGTTTCTCATTAAAACAACTAACTTTATTACTAAGAACTTATATACATGTTTTAGCGATGAAATTGTTTGCTCCTTGTAGCAACAAAATTGATTGCTCATTTTAGCAATGAAACTTGTTTACTCGTTTGAGTAACGAACTTTATTTTCCATGAGAACATGAATGTTGCATCTTATTTGGGCAACCTACTTTATCTCTCATGATGACAAAGAACTCTGAACGTTGTTTCCACAAACTTATTTACTCATTTGACAATATACTTTTATTATTGGAAACTTTTATTAAAACTTTGATTTCAATTCATGGAACCAATATTATTTTGTTTATTTGTGAGTGCTCACCAACTATTTTTATAGTTGACGCTCGTTTTACATGCTTTTTCAGGAATCATCGAGTAAGTGGCAGTTAGGGGCACTTCACTGTTAGGAGCATTCGCATGTGTTGTATTCCAATTTTCATTGTAATTTCTTTTAAAAGTTGTTCAAATCCATTGTAAATTTGTAATGATTTTTAATACTATGGTTGGTGTTGTCTTTTAAATTTTGCAATGAAACCCTTTATACTGCCACACCTCGTATTTCCGCTTTAACGGGGTGTGACAAAAACGATGCTCATCAAAGAATTGCTAAATTACAAAAACTTTTAATGTGGAACTAAAGAATAAAACATTGCTCATCCAAGCTTTGCTAAAATTTCAAAGACTTCGACTGTGGAACTCAAGGATAAAACAATGCTCATCAAACATTCGCTAAATTGTGTAGACTACTTCTATTGTGGAACTCTAGAATTAAACAATGCTCATCAAAGCTATGCGAAATTGCATAGACTTCTAATGTGGAACTCAAGAGTGAAACAATGCTCATCAGAGCTTTGCTTAAATTGCATAGTCTTTTATTGTGGAACTCAAGACTAAAACAATGCTCATCAAAGCTTTGCTAAATTTCGAAGACTACTTCTATTGTGGAACTCAAAAATTAAACAATGTTCATCAAAGCTTTGCTAAATTAGACTTCTAATGTGGAACTCAAGAATTAAACATTGATCACCAAAGCTTTGCTTAAATTGCATAGACTTCTTTTATGGAACTCAAGAATTAAACAATGCTCATCAAACCTTGGCTAAATTTTGAAGACTACTTGTATTGTGGAACCCTAGAATTAAACAATGCTCATCAAAGCTTTGCTAAATTGCATTGACTTCTAATGTGGAACTCAAAACAATGCTCATCGAAGCTACGCATCAATTGCATACACTTCTATTGTGGAACTCAAGAATTAAAGGATGCTCATCAAAGCTTTGATAAATTCCAAAGACTACTTTTATTATGGAACTCAAGAATGAAACAATGCTCATCAAAGCTTTGCTAAATAGCATAGACTTCTATTGTGGAATTCAAGAATTAAACAATGCTCATCAAAGCTTTGCTTAAATTGCATGGACTTCTATTGTGGAACTCAAGAATCAAACAATGCTCATCAAAGCTTTGCTTAAATTGCATAGACTTCAACTATGGAACTTGAGAATTAAATGACGCTCATCAAAGCTAAACTAAATTGCATAAAATTCTAATGTGGAACTCAAGAATGAAACAATGCTCATCAAAGCTTGTCTTAAATTGCATTGACTTCTATTGTTGAACTCAAGAATTAGGCAATGTTCATCAAAGTTTTGATAAATTGCGAAGACTACTTCAATTTTGGAACTCTAGAATTAAACAATGCTCATCAAAGTTGTGCTAAATTGCATAGACTTCTAATGTGGAATTCATGAATGTAACTATGCTCATAAAAGCTTTGCGAAAATTGCATAGACTTTTATTATGGAACTCAAGAATTAAAAGATGCTAATCAAAGCTTTGCTAAAATAGTATAGACATTTATTGTGGAACTCAAGAATTAAACAATGCTCATCAATGCTTTGCTAAATTGCATAGACTTCCAATGTGGAAACCAAGAATGAAACAATGTTATCAAAGCTTTGCTAAATTGCATAGACTTCTATTGTCGAACTCAAGAATCAAACAATGCTCGTCAAAGCTTTGCTAAATTGCATAGACTTCTATTTTGGAACTCAAGAATCAAACAATGCTCGTCAAAGCTTTGCTTAAATTGCATAGACTTCTATAGTGGAACTCAAGAATTAAATAATGCTCATCAAAGCTTTGCTAAATTACAAAAACCTCTAATGTGGAACTCAAGAATAAAATAATGCTCATCAATGCTTTGCTAAAATTGCATTGACTTCGATTGTGGAACTCAAGAATAAAACAATGCTCATCAAACCTTCGCTAAATTGCAAAGACTACTTCTATTGTGGAACTCAAGAATTAAACGATGCCCATCAAAGCTTTGCTAAATTACAAAAACTTCTAATGTGGAACTCAAGAATAAAACAATGCTCATCAAAGATTTTCTAAAATTACATGGACTTCGATTGTGGAACTCGAGAATAAAACAATGCTCATCTAACCTTCGCTAAATTGCGAATACTACTTCTATTGTGGAGCTCTAGAATTAAGCAATGCTCATCAAAGTTATGCTAAATTGCATAGACTTCTAATGTAGAACTCAAGAATGAAACAATGCTCATCAAAGCTTTGCTTAAATTGACAACTCCACACTCGCCCGATTCCTGGAGTGCATGATACCATATTAATAGATGGAACGATAAGCATAGATCTTGATAGGGCTTCAGGTATAGGTTTGGTTGAGAACTCATTGTTTGCTCATACACATACAAACTCATTACTCATTATAGCAATAAACTTGTCTATTAATTATAGCAATGAACTTTATTTCTCATTACAACAACGAACTTTATTACTGTGAACTTATATACGTGTCTTAGTGATGAAATTGTTTGCTCCTTGTAGCAACAAAATTGATTGCTCATTTTAGCAATGAAACTTGTTTACTTGTTTGAGTAACGAACTTTATTTTTGTCACACCCCGAAAACTGAAGGCGGAAACATTTCCGGGGCAGACTCCACGTTTAGTATCAAATCAAATGCACATAGTAAGTAAAGTAAACAACCATTACATTACATATAAAAGTTTACATTTGTTTAAAAGTAAAGTTGTACAAGTGTGATACATAATATATATATATATATATATATATATATATATATATATATATATATATATATATATATATGAACTAAAGTAAGACGAGTCTTCTACGCACTACGTCTTCGCCAAAAGGAATCATCTGGTACTTGTCTAATGCGGACCTGAGAATACAAGCGGTTTGAAAATCAGCATAACGCTGGGGAGTTCATAAGCGGTTTTGTTTTTCTGAAAATGTACAAGTTCCTGTCTGTTTTCTGAAAAAGTTACGCACCAAGAAAATCCCATATTTTCTTAAAAGTTGGTTATCGAATTCAAAGTGTAATGTAATGTAAAAGATGTACACTGAAAACATGTTTACCCTTGTGAATTGTAAAGTTTGGTTATCTGAATTGTTTCACGTTTCTGATTATGTATAAATGTTACCCCAGGAAAATCCCATATTTTCCTAAATGTTGGTTACCAATCCGAATTATAATGTAAAAGATGTATACCGAAACCTAGTTGACCTTGTGAAATGTATTAGTTTTAACACGTATATAAAACTAATATGTACAAAGTAAACTAGTTACTAAATCCATTATTACTAACAAGTAAATCTCTGTTATCCAAATTGCGAGTTCCATAACCATATGATAGACTAGATATGACAATAAATAGTCCACATCACCTTATGACTTTCGTCACCCTTGAACCTTTCAGTTCGGCTGTAGCTAGCACCCAGGTGTGGGTTAGTCAGCCCCGTATAGATCTATACACTCAAGTCACGCTCCCTATCTAAGAGATTCTGGTTACGGGTGCGGTCCTCCACTCGCGTATCTCTGTGGAGTGTTCTCCGAGGATGTGTCTCCAATTTATAGGAATAACAAATTTACTAGTAATAATACAGAAAGATACTATTAGAACAATGATCCTCCACTCGCGTATCTTTGTGGAGTGTTACCGAGGACAAAATAGTGTACTAAGTTTTATGTTCAAAGTTTAAATGTCATGCTTTTAACTGATTTACTGTGGAAAACCATTTGTGAAATATAAAACATAATAGTTTATAACTTATTTCACAAATAATGTTACTTTCTCTCTCTTCCCCTGATTCTCTCTGACGGTGGTGCGATCTAGTTTTGATTCATCGGTGCTGCTTTTCCGACGTCTGTCTTAATCTCGGTGAAGTAAATTCTTTCCTATTTCCATTGTCTTAATGGGAGCGTCGTCCAAATCGGATCGATTGAAGGAAGTGAAGGTTAAACCTCCGGATAAAAGTGCTGCTGTTAGATATACTAAAACGGAAATGGATGTGAATGATCTTGTTCCTCCTGGGGTTATAGAGCAATCTTCAGCCACGATCTATAAAGCTCGTCGCAAGCCTAGTGCGACTGGAGCTGTTGCATCAGGAATTAGCAAAGCTGAATGGAAAATGGAGGGGAAAGCTTTCATAATTAAGAATAGAAATAGGAAGAAGGTGGATGGGTTATCTCCGATGGATGCTGAAGAATATTACAATGAAGATGGTACTGAGGAGGAAACGGAAGAGGATTCAGAAACTGTATCAGCTTGGGAGTCGGATTCTAACATATCTATTCCTGGAAATGATGATAAGGAGAAGGATTTGAAGAAAGGGTCGTCTGGTGATTCTAAGAAGGTTAGATCTCAAGTTGTTGCTATTCCATCTGGTAATACCGCTAATTTGATGAAAAATTGGGATGGATCAAAGAAGAGTAATGAAGTAATAAGCCCAAATTCGGAATTGAAGAATGTTATTAGTGAGATGATTAGGGTGAATCCTAACATTTCGGTGATGGATGTTAATAAACATGTTAATTCTAAATTGGATGATAGTGAAGTTTTGATAACTAGAACTGATGGGGTGAAGAATGATGGCAGTAAAGAAGAATTTATTCCAGGAGTTGGATTTCAATTGCTTTGTAAATTGAAGGAGGAATTATATGTGGGGAAGGAAGGTGATACAGGGTTGGTTCAGAATATGGAAATGGATGATTCAAAAATAGACAAAAAAGAGGATAAGGTAGATGATGATAATGTAGAGGATGAAACTGATAAAAAGGAGGAGGAAGTTGACTCAAGTGAGGAGGAGACTAGTGAAGATGAGGAAATAATGATGGAGGAGGAGGATATTAATAAGATTAGTAATGATAATAATGGGAAGTTGTTTCCAGGCACTGTTATTAATAGTATTAATACTCTTCCTTCTATTTTGGGAGTTGCTAAAATTGGAAATTCGATGGAGAAGGATGTGCAGGGGAATTTAGAGAACTCTTATGCTGGTGTGTTAAAAGGAAATAGGCATAAGGGTAAGATTGATGTTAGATATATTCCAGGGGAAAAAGGTGAAGAAGATGGTCCTATTATTATCCCAATTGAGAATCTGAAAAATGCGAGTATTCCTTATGTGAATACGTTATATGGGTATATGATTGATAAGAAATTGGCTTTTCCAGTGATCCAGAAGGAGGTTAGAAGGCTATGGAAGAATGTGGGTCTTGAAGAGGTATTCATGAATAATAAAGGGTTCTTCTTTTTTAAATTCAGTGATGAAAAAGGGATGTTATCTATTCTTGAAGGAAGTCCATGGCTAATGTTCAATAATATGCCTTTATTCCTTCAAAAATGGAGACCAGGTTTGACTTTAACTAAAAATAGACATGATAAGATTCCTGTTTGGGTCAAAATTTATGATTTACCGTTGGAGGTTTGGAGTGGGGATAATCTGTGCATTATTGCTAGTAAATTGGGAATTCCTCTTGCTTTTGATTCTTTTACCGAAGAGATGTGTTTGGAACATAAAGGGAGGAATGCTTATGCTAGAATCCTTATCGAAATGTCAGCTGATAAAGAATGGAAGAGGAACATTGATATCTCAACTTGGGACTTTGTAACTAATTCTGCTGTTATTCAAAGCTTTGATGTGGAATATGCTTGGATGCCATCTAGATGCAGTCATTGTAAAGTGTTTGGGCACATAGATAAGGTCTGTATGGCTAGTATGATGGGTACTAATTCTATGCAAAATGGAGGCAGTGGGATTAGCAAGGAAGATAAAGGGAAAAATGTGATTGATGATGAAGGTTTTACGGAATTTACTAATAAGAAAAATAAAAATATTAAAGATAGAGAAGGTACAAGCAATTCAGTGAGGAAAGCTGCTAATATAGTTAATCAGAAAAGTAATGGGAAGAGTAATTTCTCAAGAGTGGGAAATAAGTTTAGGGGACAATATGGGAACAGAGGTGGAAATGGTTGGGGACAAAATGGGAATTGGAATAACAAAGGAGTGGGTCATTGGAATTTGGAGAAGAATAAAAGGTATGAGAAGGTGGTTTCTGGGCAGTATAATAATAATGATCAGATAAATAATGGAGACAAAAAGCAGGAGGCTATAAAGAAGAATGTCAATGATATGGCTGAGATTAAGAAGAGTGATAAGAAAACTGATAACAGCAATAAAAATAGCTTTGAAGTTTTGGGATTGATTGATGAGGAAGCTATAATTGGAATGGAAGAAGATGACAAAAGAGATAAAATTGGTGTACAATTTGACGATCTGAATTGCACATTCTCTGCTATTGATGACAGCAGGTTGAAACATAATGAGATTCATAATATGGGCATTAGCAATGATGATCTTGTGATGGTTAATGCTGAAAAGAAGATGAAAAGCAAGAGGAATAATGATAGCAGCAGTATTAGTGGATTATCTCAGGCATTTGAGGTGGTAAATGCCAAGAATTATGTTATTATTCAATGATGTCGATTGGTGTATGGAATGTTAGGGGGTTAAATAAAGTTTTTAAGCAAAAAGAGGTTATGGATGTTATAAGGGATAATAAGCTGGGAATTTGTGTTGTTGTTGAATCCCATGTCAAAATTTCGAACTTAAAGAATGTGTGTAGTAAATCTTTTGGTAACTGGGATTGGGTTTCTAATAACAAACAATGTGATGTTGGTACTAGAATAATTGTTGGATGGAATCCCAAATTATTTGATGTTATGGTTATATCTCAATCGAAACAGGTGATACATTGCTATGTCAAATTTTCTGGTTCTAATTATAGCATGTTTTTTTCCTTCATCTATGCTGCTTCCGGTTATATTGAAAGAAGGGCTTTATGGGAAGATTTGAAAAAATTCAGCTTAACAGTGAAAAAGGAAGCTTGGTGTATTTTGGGTGATTTCAATGTTGTGTTAAAAGATTCCGACTATTCAGAAGGCTGCTCGAGAATTCTGAAAGGAGTTGATGATTTTCGTGAATGTATCAATTTTATTGAAGTTGAAGACTTGAATAGCACTGGTTTTCAATTCACTTGGAATAAATCTCCTTCTGGGAATAAGGGAATTCTAAAGAAGCTGGATAGGATTATGGTCAATTCGAAATTCATTTCTGATCATCCTTCAGCTTATGCTGCTTTTAAACCATACAGAACTTCTGATCACTGTCCTGCTATTCTTTTCATTCCTAATGGTATAGTGAGATGGAAATCTTCTTTTAGATTTGCTAATTTCATTGCGGATAAAGAAGAATTTCTGCCTATGGTGAAGGATATTTGGTCTTCAAATATTGAAGGTTTTTTTATGTTCAAAGTTACTCAGAAACTGAAAGTGTTGAAGAAACAGTGTAGACAGCTGTGTAGCAAATTCAGAGGGTCGGGAATGAGAATTAAGGATCTAAGGAAGCAATTGGGAAATATTCAAATGAAAATTGATCAGGAGCCGTTTAATGCCTCATATCGGGAGGAGCATGCTAATATTCTTTTTGAATATAATGTTGCTTGTAATGATGAAGAAAAGCTGCTTTCTCAAAGATCTAAGATCAAATGGCTATCTGATGGGGATAATAATACTAAGTTTTTTCACAGTTGTTTGAAAAGTAGGATTAATAGGAATCGAATTTTGATGGTGCTTGATGAGGATGGAAGATGGATTAGGGGGAATGCTATGAAGGAGAAATTTATTAATCATTTTAAGAATTTCTTGGGATGTGAAGTTGCCACTGATTTGTCTATACTTAATGATGAATTTTTTCTTAATAAGTTGGATAAAAAAGTGGCAATGAATATGATAAGAGTGGTTACAGATGAAGAAGTTAAAGTTGCTATGTTTGATATTGCTGACAATCATGCCCCTGGACCTGATGGTTTTTCCTCTAAGTTTTTTAAGAGTGCTTGGAGTATTGTTGGGCCAGAAATATGTAAAGCTGTGAGGGAATTTTTCTGGACAGGCAAATTATTGAAGGGTATTAATGCCACAAGGATTGTTTTGATTCCTAAAGTGGAAGAGCCGAGGAAAGTCACTGATTTTCGGCCTATTGCCTGTTGCAACATTTTTTATAAATGTATCAGCAAAATAATAGTTAACAGAATAAGGAGCAGCTTAAGTGATATAGTTAGCCATAACCAATCTGCTTTTATTCAAGGAAGATCAATTCTTGACAATATTCTCCTTGCTCAAGACTTGATGGTGGGATACAAAAATAAAAAAGGAGTGCCTAAATGTACCTTAAAGATTGATATACAAAAGGCCTATGATACTGTTGACTGGAAATTTCTTAATAGGATTCTTCTTGGATTTGGATTTCATCCTGTCATGGTTAATTGGATTATGGCATGTACTTCTTCTCCTTGGTTTATGCTGAATTTTAATGGTGAAGACCATGGATATTTTGAAGGAAAAAGGGGGTTAAGGCAAGGAGATCCTTTATCTCCCTACTTATTCACGTTGGTTATGGAGGTTTTTAATCTAATTCTGGTGAAGAAAATTGAAGACAGCCAAAGTTTCAAATTTCACTGCAAGTGTGAATCTCAGAGGATCACTCACTTATGTTTTGCAGATGACTTGCTGGTGTTTTCTTTTGGTAATGGTAATTCTGCTAGAGTGATAAAAGCTGCCCTTGATGATTTTAATTTTGTTTCTGGTTTGAAAGCGAGCATGGAAAAAAGCCAAATTTATTTTAGTTGTGTGAAGCCTAACATGAGAAGGATTATTTTGGGAATTTTACCTTTTGACATTGGTAAAATTCCTTTCAAATACCTTGGGATTCCTATGTGTGTGAATATGCTTTTCAAAAGAGATTGTTTATCTCTTGTTGATAAGATTAAATTGAGAGTGTGTAATTGGAAAAACAAGATGCTTTCCTTTGCTGGAAGGATACAGCTCATAAATTCTGTTTTGACTTCTATTCATGTGTATTGGGCTTCAATTTTCAAAATCCCTATAGCTACTATTAGGGAGATCGAAATGATTTGTAGAAATTTCCTGTGGGCTAATGGAGAAGTGGTTAGAGGGAAAGCTAAAGTTAAATGGAGTGATGTTTGTAAGCCCAAAATAAATGGGGGGCTGGGAATTAAGGATTTAAGATTCTGGAATGATGCTTTATTAGTCAAACACATTTGGAATCTGATTATTAACAAGAAGTCTCTGTGGGTTCAGTGGGTGAGAGAAAACTACATTGGTGATAGAAATTTCTGGGATATTTGGCAGAAGAAAAGTATGAATTGGACTTGGAAAAGATTTTTGGAATTGAGAAAAACTGTTAGACATCATATTGTTTCATGTATTGGTAATGGTAGAAATACTTCTTTATGGCATGATTGGTGGCATCCAATTGGCATTTTAAGTACAATTATATCTAGGAGGGATTGGATTAGAAATGGATTTAGTGATAATTCATTAGTCAGTGATGTTTTGACTAATGATACTTATAGATGGCCTGTTGATTGGGTAATTAATTTTCCTGGTCTGAAAGATGCTCCCATGTTTTGTAATATTGGTAATCATAGGGATATTACTGTTTGGAGGGATATGAATGGTGTGAATAAAAGATTTTCTTGCAAGCAAGTTTGGAGAGATATCAATAATTTTGGAAGCAAAGTCGGTTGGGTTAACTGTGTTTGGTATAGTAATTGTATTCCCAGGAATGCCTTTATTTTATGGCTTGCTGTGCTGAATCGTCTGAAAACTCAAGATCGAGTTAAATACTGGGAGAAATCAGGTTCATTACTATGTCCTTTCTGTTTAAAAATTCCTGATTCTCATGATCATCTCTTCTTTCAATGTGATTTCTCGCATATTATCAGGAAACATTGTTGTTCTAAGGCTGGAATTGACATTTCTTATTCTAATTGGAATGATCTAGTTCTTAAATTGTCTTCAGCCTTAAATTCGAGATCTGTTGAGATTTTGATCAAAAAATGGGTGTTTGCTAGTTGTGTTTCTCACATTTGGAAAGAAAGAAATTCGAGAACTTTTAGTAATATGAGAAAATCGAATGAAGGAGTTATTTTGTGTATTGAGAATGAAATTCAATTGAAGTTATTAGGGTTGAGGAAGATGAATGTTATGGTCAGCAGGGAGATTTTACAAAGCTAGGGTATTTTTGGAAAAAATTGATGGGTTTAATGAATTTTTTTGTAAGGATTAGCTGTTGTGATTCTGTTTGTTTTGAGGATTGGGATGATATGGAGCTGTTGAGTTGTTTGACTGTCTTTATGGGAGGCTTGTATTGGGGGTTTTTTCGGAATGATAGTTTTAAAGGAATTGACGGTTATCAAGGAATTGACGGATTAATTCACTGGTTTAAGAGCTTGATCTTGAATTTTGTGATTTGTACCTTTGGGATTTTTTGTTTGGATATGATCTTAATTGAGATTATTCAAATGGAAAATCCTAGACATGTGATTGATGCCATGTCAAGTCTGCAACTGGGTTTGATAATATGGCGGTATTGTGATTTCCTGTGTAGGTTTTTTTATATTTGCAGGAAAGGAGTTATGAAGCTGTTTGTCGTGCGTTTTGATAGTGGGAATGTTTATAGCAGGAAGGACATTATGATAAGTCACCTTTGGATGATGAAGGATAAAAGAGAGAACAATAAAGGAGGGATACAAGGGCTGAAAGATGGTAGAAGTTGCTGGATTGATTTCTTGATGATTGTGCAGTGGGTTTTGGTTTATATTTTTTGTGTTTCTTGGTTCATTATTTTTGTCTGTAGGATGTTTGGGTTTGAACATTTATGGGGTTGTTTTTTAAGTTCTCACTATTGGACTGTGGGTTTTTTTAAGGGCCTTACCCCTTGCTTTGGTCTTAATGGTGATTGGTGGTGTGGTTATTGCAAGGGGTGAAGTTACCTTTTTTCCCACCTTTAATAAGTCCTTGGTGTAGGCTTATGAACATTAAGGTTTTTTGGGGCTTTTGGAGCTTAGTTGAGATGTTTAAAAAGTGGGTGGGAAGTTGGTTATGGATAGGTTGGATTGTTTAGGGGTTTGTTTGTTTTTATTTTATTTGTATTTGTATTCTTTTATTCTTTTTAATAAAGTTTGCTGAGCTTTGGCGCTTTTCAAAAAAAAAAAAAATAATGCTCATCAATGCTTTGCTAAAATTGCATTGACTTCGATTGTGGAACTCAAGAATAAAACAATGCTCATCAAACCTTCGCTAAATTGCAAAGACTACTTCTATTGTGGAACTCAAGAATTAAACGATGCCCATCAAAGCTTTGCTAAATTACAAAAACTTCTAATGTGGAACTCAGGAATAAAACAATGCTCATCAAAGATTTTCTAAAATTACATAGACTTCGATTGTGGAACTCGAGAATAAAACAATGCTCATCTAACCTTCGCTAAATTGCGAATACTACTTCTATTGTGGAGCTCTAGAATTAAGCAATGCTCATCAAAGCTATGCTAAATTGCATAGACTTCTAATGTAGAACTCAAGAATGAAACAATGCTCATCAAAGCTTTGCTTAAATTGACAACTCCACACTCGCCCGATTGCTGGAGTGCATGATACCATATTAATAGATGGAACGATAAGCATAGATCTTGATAGGGCTTCAGGTATAGGTTTGGTTGAGAACTCATTGTTTGCTCATACACATACAAACTCATTACTCATTATAGCAATAAACTTGTTTATTAATTATAGCAATGAACTTTATTTCTCATTACAACAACGAACTTTATTACTGTGAACTTATATACATGTCTTAGTGATGAAATTGTTTGCTCCTTGTAGCAACAAAATTGATTGCTCATTTTAGCAATGAAACTTGTTTACTTGTTTGAGTAACGAACTTTATTTTTGTCACACCCCGAAAACCGAAGGCGGAAACATTTCCGGGGCGGACTCCACGTTTAGTATCAAATCAAATGCACATAGTAAGTAAAGTAAACAACCATTACATTACATATAAAAGTTTACATTTAATATATATATATATATATATATATATATATATATATATATATATATATATATATATATATGAACTAAAGTAAGACGAGTCTTCTACGCACTACGTCTTCGCCAAAAGGAATCATCGGGTACCTGTCTAATGCGGACCTGAGAATACAAGCGGTTTGAAAATCAGCATAACGCTGGGGAGTTCATAAGCGGTTTTGTTTTTCTGAAAATGTACAAGTTCCTGTCTGTTTTCTGAAAAAGTTACGCACCAAGAAAATCTCATATTTTCTTAAAAGTTGGTTATCGAATTCAAAGTGTAATGTAATGTAAAAGATGTACACTGAAAACATGTTTACCCTTGTGAATTGTAAAGTTTGGTTATCTGAATTGTTTCACGTTTCTGATTATGTATAAATGTTACCCCAGGAAAATCCCATATTTTCCTAAATGTTGGTTACCAATCCGAATTATAATGTAAAAGATGTATACCGAAACCTGGTTGACCTTGTGAAATGTATTAGTTTTAACACGTATATAAAACTAATATGTACAAAGTAAACTAGTTACTAAATCCATTATTACTAACAAGTAAATCTCTGTTATCCAAATTGCGAGTTCCATAACCATACGATAGACTAGATATGACAATAAATAGTCCACATCACCTTATGACTTTCGTCACCCTTGAACCTTTCAGTTCGGCTGTAGCTAGCACCCAGGTGTGGGGTAGTCAGCCCCGTATAGATCTATACACTCAAGTCACGCTCCCTATCTAAGAGATTCTGGTTACGGGTGCGGTCCTCCACTCGCGTATCTCTGTGGAGTGTTCTCCGAGGATGTGTCTCCAATTTATAGGAATAACAAATTTACTAGTAATAATACAGAAAGATACTATTACAACAATGATCCTCCACTCGCGTATCTCTGTGGAGTGTTACCGAGGACAAAATAGTGTACTAAGTTTTATGTTCAAAGTTCAAATGTCATGCTTTTAACTGATTTACTGTGGAAAACCATTTGTGAAATATAAAACATAATAGTTTATAACTTATTTCACAAATAATATGTTTATGTGTTCGGCATGTTCAAACGGTTACCTGTTATGACTATCATTGTTAAAAGCATATGTAATATGAAACTCAACACATGTAAAACAAGTTTTGAGTACAAGTATTCCCTTGTACTTTGCTTGTATTCCCCCCTGAAAACAGTGAAAACATTGAAAAAGAGTAGGGGTATAGAGTCACCAGACAAGAAAACGCGACGGTTTGAATGCTAAGTGTCGGTTCGGGGCTTGATAACGCGTGAGGTTCCTTTGTAAAATGAAATGACATACAAATGTATCTAATTAGACTTCAAACCACTAATTAGATATGATTATACACTCCAATGCGCGAAAACACTTCAAATCAAGTGTTTGGAGTGACCCGAGTGACATCTACGGATGTATAGGGCTCGGATAATGGGTTTGTTCTTCAAGAGTAAACTCCTTAGGGAGTTTACGGCCCTAAGACCATGACCACACGAGTTCACGGCCGTGAATTCATGGTTGATGGGTTTTAAGGTGCTAAATGGTCAAATATCACTTGGGGAATGTTGGTATGATTTAATCTAAGGCATGAGAATGAATTAAACCACCAAGGACCTTACCAAATGGAGTTTACGGCTGTAAACTAGGAGTTTACAGTCGTAAGCTCCTATGTAACCATTCCTTACATGATTTTGTGGCTCTAGCTCAATCACATGTGATTCAAACCAATTTTACAAGCCTTAGAATGAATTTAGGGCACCATTTGACTTATATATGTGAGTTCACGGTCCAGGTGTAACAACCCAAAACTTTGCTTCCTCGCCGTAACCGTTCCGTCAAAACTCGTCTTAAGCGAATTGTTCTGATTTCGTCCTGAACTAGGTCAATTAAGTCAAAACCTTTATTTTGACTTGGTAAGTATCCAAACATGTTGGAAACATGCGAAAACGTCCCGAACTAGTAATTTGAAAAATTATAGTTTCGACCATATCGGGTGACGACAACTTAATCGGGTGCGACCCAAAGCATCGGTTAACGTCGGTATCGGGTAGAATTCCACCGTGTATCCAATTCAAACCATATTTAAAGTGGATTAAGCCTCATTTGAAGCTTTTTCACTCTCTCTCTAACCTCTCTCCTCAAATCCATATTGTTAAGCCAAAATCAACCATTTCAAGCCTTAAAACACCAAGGTAAGCATCCTAGCTCCTAGTATATCATCCTTAGCTTTCATTTTCGTGTTTAAATCATGTGTAAGGACCATAAACATGTGTGTACGGCCCTAGATCAGCCTTAGGCCGTGAACACATGTAATTGGGGTTTTTGAGCCTTAAAACCCTTCCAAATCACCATAGGAGCTTAGATAAGGCTTAAGGAATTATTGGAATGGACTTGGAACACCTTGAATGTCAATTTTAAGTAGTAAACATCAGTTTACTGCCCAAGAATATGCTTGGGCCATAAACTCATATAAATGGGTGGTAAACTTCTTTTTGGGTGTTAAAATGCAACTTACACACCCCTTAGGCTTTGGAATAAATTATGGAACCAACCAAAAATCATTTAAGGGCCTTAAACTCATCATAAACACTCTAATTGAGAGTTTACGGCCAGAGCATATGCTCCAGGGCCGTAAACTCCTAGATGGATGCCATTTGAAGCCCTAAACTCACCCCAAGCCTTGTAAAAATTAGTTGAATCATTTGTGATTAATCCTTGGCCTTCAAAGTAATTAAGTTGGATGTGGGTGAGAGTTTACGGCCGTAAACTCTTAGTTTACTATCCTAAACTCTTCTATTAATTCATATAATGATTTAATCCCTTTTAATTGCTCAAAAACCAAACCTAGCAACAACTCTTATTTGATTTAAGGCCATTTAGCTCATAAAAACACCCACCATGAGTTTACGGCCGTAAACTCATGGGGATGTGGTGTTAGGGCCGTGAACACTCCCTAAGAGTTTACCCTTGAAGAGTAAACTCTAAATCCTAGTCATTCATGTCCTGAAACGCCACCCGGGTCACTTCAAACGCCCATTTTGGAGTATTTTTGCGTCTTAGAATGTTCAAGTGTATCTAATTAGTTATCTAAATCTAATTAGATATATATTGTGTATTATTTAATATTACATAGGAGCATCGCTCGTATTCAAGCCTCGGTTCGACGTTTAGCATCCCATTCGACCCATTTCCGCGTCCGGTGAGTTCATACCCCTACCCTTTTTCAATGGTTTTTCAATGTTTTCAGGGGGGGAATACAAGCAAGAGTACAAGAATATCTTGTACTTAAACTTATGATTTTAGTTAAATGGTTTCATACTTGTACATTTTTAAGGATTGAAAACCCTTTTAACAAACTGTTTTAACTTGCAGAGTTATTTGTTTAACAACCGATTTTCAATTCTTATTATATACTGTCATATTGTATACTTCACATTTGATTGTGTAACAACCCGAAACTTTGTTTCCTCGCCGTAGCCGTTTCCACCTAAACTCGTCTTAAGCAAAGTGTTCCGATTTCGTCCGGAACTAAGTCAATTAAGTCAAAACCTTTATTTTGACTTGGTAAGTATCCCAATAGGTTGGAATCAAGAGAAAACGTCCCGAACTAGTAAATTGAAGAATTATAGTTTCGACCATATCGCGTGACGGCAACTTAATCGGGTGCGACCCAAAGCATCGGTTAACGTCGGTATCGGGTAGAATTCCACCGTGTATCCAATTCAAACCATATTTAAAGTGGATTAAGCCTCATTTGAAGCTTTTTCACTCTCTCTCTAACCTCTCTCCTCAAATCCATATTGTTAAGCCAAAATCAACCATTTCAAGCCTTAAAACACCAAGGTAAGCATCCTAGCTCCTAGTATATCATCCTTAGCTTTCATTTTCGTGTTTAAATCATGTGTAAGGACCATAAACATGTGTGTACGGCCCTAGATCAGCCTTAGGCCGTGAACACATGTAATTGGGGTTTTTGAGCCTTAAAACCCTTCCAAATCACCATAGGAGCTTAGATAAGGCTTAAGGAATTATTGGAATGGACTTGGAACACCTTGAATGTCAATTTTAAGTAGTAAACATCAGTTTACTGCCCAAGAATATGCTTGGGCCATAAACTCATATAAATGGGTGGTAAACTTCTTTTTGGGTGTTAAAATGCAACTTACACACCCCTTAGGCTTTGGAATAAATTATGGAACCAACCAAAAATCATTTAAGGGCCTTAAACTCATCATAAACACTCTAATTGAGAGTTTACGGCCAGAGCATATGCTCCAGGGCCGTAAACTCCTAGATGGATGCCATTTGAAGCCCTAAACTCACCCCAAGCCTTGTAAAAATTAGTTGAATCATTTGTGATTAATCCTTGGCCTTCAAAATAATTAAGTTGGATGTGGGTGAGAGTTTACGGCCGTAAACTCTTAGTTTACTATCCTAAACTCTTCTATTAATTCATATAATGATTTAATCCCTTTTAATTGCTCAAAAACCAAACCTAGCAACAACTCTTATTTGATTTAAGGCCATTTAGCTCATAAAAACACCCACCATGAGTTTACGGCCGTAAACTCATGGGGATGTGGTGTTAGGGCCGTGAACACTCCCTAAGAGTTTACCCTTGAAGAGTAAACTCTAAATCCTAGTCATTCATGTCCTGAAACGCCACCCGGGTCACTTCAAACGCCCATTTTGGAGTATTTTTGCGTCTTAGAATGTTCAAGTGTATCTAATTAGTTATCTAAATCTAATTAGATATATATTGTGTATTATTTAATATTACATAGGAGCATCGCTCGTATTCAAGCCTCGGTTCGACGTTTAGCATCCCATTCGACCCATTTCCGCGTCCGGTGAGTTCATACCCCTACCCTTTTTCAATGGTTTTTCAATGTTTTCAGGGGGGGAATACAAGCAAGAGTACAAGAATATCTTGTACTTAAACTTATGATTTTAGTTAAATGGTTTCATACTTGTACATTTTTAAGGATTGAAAACCCTTTTAACAAACTGTTTTAACTTGCAGAGTTATTTGTTTAACAACCGATTTTCAATTCTTATTATATACTGTCATATTGTATACTTCACATTTGATTGTGTAACAACCCGAAACTTTGTTTCCTCGCCGTAGCCGTTTCCACCTAAACTCGTCTTAAGCAAAGTGTTCCGATTTCGTCCGGAACTAAGTCAATTAAGTCAAAACCTTTATTTTGACTTGGTAAGTATCCCAATAGGTTGGAATCAAGAGAAAACGTCCCGAACTAGTAAATTGAAGAATTATAGTTTCGACCATATCGCGTGACGGCAACTTAATCGGGTGCGACCCAAAGCATTGATTAACGTCGGTATCGAGTAAAATTCCACCGTGTATCCAAGTCAAACCATATTTAAAGTGGATTAAGCCTCATTTGAAGCTTTTTCACTCTCTCTCTAACCTCTCTCCTCAAATCCATATTGTTAAGCCAAAATCAACCATTTCAAGCCTTAAAACACCAAGGTAAGCATCCTAGCTCCTAGTATATCATCCTTAGCTTTCATTTTCGTGTTTAAATCATGTGTAAGGACCATAAACATGTGTGTACGGCCCTAGATCAGCCTTAGGCCGTGAACACATGTAATTGGGGTTTTTGAGCCTTAAAACCCTTCCAAATCACCATAGGAGCTTAGATAAGGCTTAAGGAATTATTGGAATGGACTTGGAACACCTTGAATGTCAATTTTAAGTAGTAAACATCAGTTTACTGCCCAAGAATATGCTTGGGCCATAAACTCATATAAATGGGTGGTAAACTTCTTTTTGGGTGTTAAAATGCAACTTACACACCCCTTAGGCTTTGGAATAAATTATGGAACCAACCAAAAATCATTTAAGGGCCTTAAACTCATCATAAACACTCTAATTGAGAGTTTACGGCCAGAGCATATGCTCCAGGGCCGTAAACTCCTAGATGGATGCCATTTGAAGCCCTAAACTCACCCCAAGCCTTGTAAAAATTAGTTGAATCATTTGTGATTAATCCTTGGCCTTCAAAATAATTAAGTTGGATGTGGGTGAGAGTTTACGGCCGTAAACTCTTAGTTTACTATCCTAAACTCTTCTATTAATTCATATAATGATTTAATCCCTTTCAATTGCTCAAAAACCAAACCTAGCAACAACTCTTATTTGATTTAAGGCCATTTAGCTCATAAAAACACCCACCATGAGTTTACGGCCGTAAACTCATGGGGATGTGGTGTTAGGGCCGTGAACACTCCCTAAGAGTTTACCCTTGAAGAGTAAACTCTAAATCCTAGTCATTCATGTCCTGAAACGCCACCCGGGTCACTTCAAACGCCCATTTTGGAGTATTTTTGCGTCTTAGAATGTTCAAGTGTATCTAATTAGTTATCTAAATCTAATTAGATATATATTGTGTATTATTTAATATTACATAGGAGCATCGCTCGTATTCAAGCCTCGGTTCGACGTTTAGCATCCCATTCGACCCATTTCTGCGTCCGGTGAGTTCATACCCCTACCCTTTTTCAATGGTTTTTCAATGTTTTCAGGGGGGAATACAAGCAAGAGTACAAGAATATCTTGTACTTAAACTTATGATTTTAGTTAAATGGTTTCATACTTGTACATTTTTAAGGATTGAAAACCCTTTTAACAAACTGTTTTAACTTGCAGAGTTATTTGTTTAACAACCGATTTTCAATTCTTATTATATACTGTCATATTGTATACTTCACATTTGATTGTGTAACAACCCGAAACTTTGTTTCCTCGCCGTAGCCGTTTCCACCTAAACTCGTCTTAAGCAAAGTGTTCCGATTTCGTCCGGAACTAAGTCAATTAAGTCAAAACCTTTATTTTGACTTGGTAAGTATCCCAATAGGTTGGAATCAAGAGAAAACGTCCCGAACTAGTAAATTGAAGAATTATAGTTTCGACCATATCGCGTGACGGCAACTTAATCGGGTGCGACCCAAAGCATTGATTAACGTCGGTATCGAGTAAAATTCCACCGTGTATCCAAGTCAAACCATATTTAAAGTGGATTAAGCCTCATTTGAAGCTTTTTCACTCTCTCTCTAACCTCTCTCCTCAAATCCATATTGTTAAGCCAAAATCAACCATTTCAAGCCTTAAAACACCAAGGTAAGCATCCTAGCTCCTAGTATATCATCCTTAGCTTTCATTTTCGTGTTTAAATCATGTGTAAGGACCATAAACATGTGTGTACGGCCCTAGATCAGCCTTAGGCCGTGAACACATGTAATTGGGGTTTTTGAGCCTTAAAACCCTTCCAAATCACCATAGGAGCTTAGATAAGGCTTAAGGAATTATTGGAATGGACTTGGAACACCTTGAATGTCAATTTTAAGTAGTAAACATCAGTTTACTGCCCAAGAATATGCTTGGGCCATAAACTCATATAAATGGGTGGTAAACTTCTTTTTGGGTGTTAAAATGCAACTTACACACCCCTTAGGCTTTGGAATAAATTATGGAACCAACCAAAAATCATTTAAGGGCCTTAAACTCATCATAAACACTCTAATTGAGAGTTTACGGCCAGAGCATATGCTCCAGGGCCGTAAACTCCTAGATGGATGCCATTTGAAGCCCTAAACTCACCCCAAGCCTTGTAAAAATTAGTTGAATCATTTGTGATTAATCCTTGGCCTTCAAAATAATTAAGTTGGATGTGGGTGAGAGTTTACGGCCGTAAACTCTTAGTTTACTATCCTAAACTCTTCTATTAATTCATATAATGATTTAATCCCTTTCAATTGCTCAAAAACCAAACCTAGCAACAACTCTTATTTGATTTAAGGCCATTTAGCTCATAAAAACACCCACCATGAGTTTACGGCCGTAAACTCATGGGGATGTGGTGTTAGGGCCGTGAACACTCCCTAAGAGTTTACCCTTGAAGAGTAAACTCTAAATCCTAGTCATTCATGTCCTGAAACGCCACCCGGGTCACTTCAAACGCCCATTTTGGAGTATTTTTGCGTCTTAGAATGTTCAAGTGTATCTAATTAGTTATCTAAATCTAATTAGATATATATTGTGTATTATTTAATATTACATAGGAGCATCGCTCGTATTCAAGCCTCGGTTCGACGTTTAGCATCCCATTCGACCCATTTCCGCGTCCGGTGAGTTCATACCCCTACCCTTTTTCAATGGTTTTTCAATGTTTTCAGGGGGGGAATACAAGCAAGAGTACAAGAATATCTTGTACTTAAACTTATGATTTTAGTTAAATGGTTTCATACTTGTACATTTTTAAGGATTGAAAACCCTTTTAACAAACTGTTTTAACTTGCAGAGTTATTTGTTTAACAACCGATTTTCAATTCTTATTATATACTGTCATATTGTATACTTCACATTTGATTGTGTAACAACCCGAAACTTTGTTTCCTCGCCGTAGCCGTTTCCACCTAAACTCGTCTTAAGCAAAGTGTTCCGATTTCGTCCGGAACTAAGTCAATTAAGTCAAAACCTTTATTTTGACTTGGTAAGTATCCCAATAGGTTGGAATCAAGAGAAAACGTCCCGAACTAGTAAATTGAAGAATTATAGTTTCGACCATATCGCATGACGACAACTTAATCGGGTGCGACCCAAAGCATTGATTAACGTCGGTATCGGGTAAAATTCCACCGTGTATCCAAGTCAAACCATATTTAAAGTGGATTAAGCCTCATTTGAAGCTTTTTCACTCTCTCTCTAACCTCTCTCCTAAAATCCATATTGTTAAGCCAAAAATCAACCATTTCAAGCTTTAAAACTCCAAGGTAAACATCTTAGCTCCTAGTATAACATCCTTAGGCTTCATTTTCGTGTTTAAATCATGGGACAAGACCATAGACATGAGTTTACGGCCTTAGAACTATACTAGGCCGTAAACTCATATAAAAGGGGTTTTTGGAGCCAAATAACCCTTCCAAATCATAGTTGGGACTTAGATAGGACCTTAAGGCTTGCAAATAAAGACTTACAACCATTAAAACATGAATTATATGAGACAAAAGAGAGTTTACGGCCAATACTCCTTCTTGGGTCGTAAACTCCACTAAAATGGGGTTTTATGCCATTTAACCCTCCCTAGTCTCAATCAAGCCCTAGATATGATTTTTAGAAATTGTGTAATGGACTTGGAACTCATTAAACATCAATTTTGAGAGGTTTGTATGATTTTACGGCCAAGGCATATGCTTGGGCCGTAAACTCCTCAAACTTGTGTGTAAAATCACTTCTAAAGTGTTAGAATGCCATCCAACACCACCAAAAGCCTTGGAATAAATTAGGGAACCAACCAAAAATAGATTAGAGGCCTTAAACACATAAAAAATGTCACATATAAGAGTTTACGACCTAGGAGCATACCCTTGGCCGTAAACTCATGAAACTTGGTCAAAAGATTCATCAAATTCACTCTAATGGCTTGCATAAATTTCTAGAATCACATGTGATTGTTTTAAACATCAAAAACTAATTTTTCAAGAGCATAGGAGAGTTTAAGGCCATAGAAGGCTTAGAAAATTAACTAGAATCACATGTGATTGTTCTTTGTACCTAAAATGAATTGTTTTTGACCATAATAGAGTTTACAGCCGTAAACTCCATGTTTAAGGCCGTAAACTCCCTTTTTAAATGTTATAAATCCAAACAAACCATTCCAATGCATTTTAGAAATCCATTCCAACAATCCCCATGTCCAAACAAGCCATTAAACACCCAAACTCACACCAACATGAGTTTACGGCCGTAAACTCATGTATGGGTGTGTTTTGTGGTTGTAAACTCATTTAAATGTTTACTCTTGGGGAGTAAACTCAAGTCCCAAGTCCCTAATGCCAATACACGTCCGTAGATGTCACCCAGGTCGCTCCAAACACTCGTTTTGAGGCGTTTTCGTTCGTTGGAGTGTAAGTTCATATCTAATTAGAAATTGTGACTCTAATTAGATATGTTTGTATGCTATTTAATATTACATAGGAACCTCGCTCGTATTCAAGCATCGGCTCGACGTTTAGCATCCCATTCGACATTTTCCGCGTCCGGTGAGTTCATACCCCTACCCTTTTTCAATGGTTTTTCAATGTTTTCAGGGGGGAATACAAGCAAGAGTACAAGAATATCTTGTACTTAAACTTATGATTTTAGTTAAATGATTTCATACTTGTACATTTTTAAGGATTGAAACCCTTTTAGTAAACTGTTTTGACTTGCAGGTTGTTTGTTTAAAACCGATTTTCAATTCTTATTATATATTGTCATATTGTATACTTCTCAGTTGATTGTTCATACTTATATTGATAGAAAACATAAAACATTGTAAAGTCTGTAATAAAATACCTTAGGTACGAGTATATAAGTCAGACACCATAAAGTACACATAAAACTTCGATACGTCTTTAGTAATTCACCTCGGCTCGAGTGTAAATGAATAATTATCATTAGAAAACATAGAACATTTGTAGTGTCCTTAATAATACACCTAGGACCGAGTGTAAAGGACAGTCATCATTAAATAACACCTAGGCTCGAGTGTAATGTCTTTAATAAAACACCTAGGCCCGAGTGTAAAGGACAGGTACGTTAGAACCTAGTTAGTCATAGATACCACTTCCCTAGACGAGAAGTGATGAGTAATCTTAAAGATTGGAGACACGTCCTTGGTAACACGTCCCTTGGCACGAGATAGTGGAGGACTAACCCTGTAACCAGAATCTCCGTTCGTGGGAGAGCGTGGCTTGAGTGTATAGATCTATACGGGACTGAAAATCCCGCACCTGGCTGCTAGCTACAGCTGAACCGCAAAGTTCAAGGGTGACGAAAGTCATAAAAAGGATACTGGCCCCGACGCGAGTCATATCTAGTCTGAGTATGGTTAAGGACTCGCAATCTAGATTATTAACACTTTAGACTCTTTTACTAGCTTTATGTACGTAGTAAAGTTAAGGTACATTTTGGGATATCACACACATTCAGGAAAACATGGCATTTTCCTATGGACAATAATGAACATAATCCGAATTGGTAATGATACACACTCACATTCAGGAAAACATGGGGTTTTCCTATGGATAATAATGAACATAATCGAAATCAGAAATAGTACACACTTATACGCATAGGAAAATATAGGATTTTCCTGAGTAACATTAGTTTGTAACCATAAAAGTGTAATGAGTTAAATAATTATACTTTACAAAATCATTGAATAATCATGTTTTTATTATTCATCATTTACTTTACTTTCGGATTTAGAAACTATGTTTACATAAGAAAATATGGGATTTTCTTGGTTAACCGCTTTTTCAGGAAATTAAAGGAACTCGTTCTTTACATAAAACAAACCGCTTATGAACTCACCAGCTTTATGCTGATTTTCAAACCGCTTGTATTCTCAGGTCCGCTTTAGACAGGTACCCGACGATCTCTTTTGGTGAAGACGGAATGCGTAGAAGATTCGTCTCTCTTTTGTTTAATTTATGTATCTATGAAAACACGTACTACTTCACTTTTCAACTGATGTAATGAAATCTATGTAATGTAAATGTTTGTGTTTTACTTCGCTTACTATGTACATTGGTTATGATTCTCATGAAGTCACCTCCGCCCCGAGACGTTTCCGCCTTCGGTTTCGGGGTGTGATAGATTGGTATCAGAGCCCTTGTTTATAGTGAACTAAGTATACCAAACGTTACATGGTATAAGACTATAAACATTAAGGGGCCTAAGTGCTCTGAACTAAAAGTATACCTCAATATAAAAGTATTTTCAAAAAGTATACAAGTATCCTAGCCGTCGAGAATCGTATCTATAAATAGAACATAACATAACTAAATGGGTGTTGTATGCTGCAGTTAAGCCTGGGCAGTTATGTCGTCGTGTCTAGGATCAATATAGCCTGATCAACTATATTCGTTCGAGACACGGCCAACATGTGCTTGGGAGTGACTGTGGAATGCAGCATACCTAAAACTTACCCAAATACCACAAACAACGAGTCGTCGTTGCAATGAATCGTGAAATACTATGGGAGTATTTCTTTTATCCAACCTTGTTGTAGAAGTTCCTCATTCAAGCGTTTCCCCTCGATCATTCCATTATCGATAAATATCTGCTTTGATAATTCATTCCTGTTTATTCGCTTAACCGAATTATATGTCTGTCATAAAGAGATATCCTTTGTTTCATATCTCTTGATTCAGTTTAGAGGACTTATTATCCTCTTTTCCTAATCTTTTAGATCGAGATGTCTTCAAAGAAAGAGCCTAGCCCAAGGAACAACAACTCTTCACCGTCATACTCCTATTCGCGCGACTACTTTCTGATACAAACAACTGTTACCGCTACATTGGCAGCCGCAATGGCGATTTTGAACCCTGGCAAGTCCAGTGGTCCAGGAAGTGTCGTGTACTCTCAAAACCATAAAAATAATCAAGAACACCAAAACGAGAATAATCAGAAAAAGAAGAAAGTGTTCTGGAAAAAGCGAAAAAGTCAGAGTTCCCAAGGACCCTCCAAGAAGCTCAAAAATGTGGCAGCCCAAGTTGCTACTAATCATGTCGCTGTTCCTGTAGTTCAAACTACCACTGTTCCTGTTGCTGTGCCTACAGCCCCAGCACCTACTACTATGTATGCTAGTAGTCTCCCTTGGTGCGACAAATGCAAATATCACCATTATGCTTCCGGTCCGTGTATTAATAAGATTTGCAACAAATGTGGCATAAAGGGTCACTTTGCTCGAAACTGCAAAACGCCAAGTCGAATAATTGGTCAAGCTTCCGGATCAAATACCGTACGTGCTTGTTATAATTGTGGAGAGATCGGGCATTTCAAGCGAAACTGCCCAAAAGCAACAACCCCCAATAATGTCAACAACGCTGGGATGGTCTTAGCTTTGAGGCAGGAGGAGACAATTGCCAATTCCTCCAACGTCGCGGGTATATTTCTTTTCGACAATCCTTGTCCTCGTATTCTTTTCGAATTCGGTGTTAAGAAAATTTTATTAACAACTCATTCATTTATTCGTTAGACATAGTCCTCGTCTAATAACCGAAACAACGACCATCAAGATAGTTATCAGTGAGAATGAGTGCATAAACGACTTATCTCTACATTGTGTTCTTACCTTGAGTAATCATTCATTTCTTCATTAACCTGATGTCAGTTTCGGTAAGAACTTTGATGTTACCTTCAATATGTATCGATTGAGCCCCGATTGTGTTGATATACCTCGTTATAGAAAGCTAGTTATCTCAATCTTTCCTCTGATCAGACCCTTATAATTCATGGTGGCAAGTTTAGCCCAAATCCTTGCTTCGTTCAATGCGTCAAAGCTCGAAAGTTCCTGCAAAAGGAAGTGTCAAGTATTCCTAATCTATGTGATCAGCGAGAAACAAGGAGTTGAGAACCCCAAGAACGTCTCCGAAGACTAATATTCTTGATATCTTTCTGAATAGATCCCGATAATTCCTTCCGATCGCCAAGTTGAGTTTCGTATCAACTTAATCCTTGGATCTATCCCCGTAGCCAAACCTCCGTATCGCTTTGCTCTAACAGAAATCCATTCCAGTGTGACCGAGAACCTTGATATACCCAAACTCCCTGGACGAGCAAACTAAGATCATAAGCTAAGTAATCAAGCGTATGAAACCGAGCCATGTCCCATTAGTGAAGGTTCCAAGTGAGAACCTGAATTCGCAGAGGAGCGCGAAGACCCGATACAGCAGTCATATCCTCATCCTTTGTCAGTATCTTGTATCTAAATTCTTGAATTTCGGGACGAAATTCCCTCTAACGGGGGGATAATGTAACAACCCGAAACTTTGTTTCCTCGCCGTAGCCGTTTCCACCAAAACTCGTCTTAAGCAAAGTGTTCCGATTTCGTCCGGAACTAAGTCAATTAAGTCAAAACCTTTATTTTGACTTGGTAAGTATCCCAATAGGTTGGAATCAAGAGAAAACGTCCCGAACTAGTAAATTGAAGAATTATAGTTTCGACCATATCGCGTGACGGCAACTTAATCGGGTGCGACCCAAAGCATTGATTAACGTCGGTATCGGGTAAAATTCCACCGTGTATCCAAGTCAAACCATATTTAAAGTGGATTAAGCCTCATTTGAATCTTTTTCACTCTCTCTCTAACCTCTCTCCTAAAATCCATATTGTTAAGCCAAAAATCAACCATTTCAAGCCTTAAAACTCCAAGGTAAACATCTTATCTCCTAGTATAACATCCTTAGGCTTCATTTTCGTGTTTAAATCATGCGACAAGACCATAGACATGAGTTTACGACCCTAGAACTATACTAGGCCGTAAACTCATATAAAAAGGGTTTTGGAGCCAAATAACCCTTCCAAATCATAGTTGGGACTTAGATAGGACCTTAAGGCTTGCAAATAAAGACTTACAACCATTAAAACATGAATTATATGATACAAAAGAGATTTTACGGCCAAGACTCCTTCTTGGGCCGTAAACTCCACTAAAATGGGGTTTTATGCCATTTAACCCTCCCTAGACTCAATCAAGCCCTAGATATGATTTTTAGAAATTGTGTAATGGAATTGGAACTCATTAAACATCAATTTTGAGAGGTTTGTATGAGTTTACGGCCAAGGCATATGCTTGGGCCGTAAACTCCTCAAACTTGTGTGTAAAATCACTTCTAAAGTGTTAGAATGCCATCCAACACCACCAAAAGCCTTGGAATAAATTAGGGAACCAACCAAAAATAGATTAGAGGCCTTAAACACATCAAAAATGTCACATATAAGAGTTAACGGCCTAGGAGCATACCCCTGGTCGTAAACTCATGAAACTTGGTCAAAAGATGCATCAAATTCACTCTAATGGCTTGCATAAATTTCTAGAATCACATGTGATTGTTTTAAACATCAAAAACTAATTTTTCAAGAGCATAGGAGAGTTTATGGCCATATAACATGCTTCTAGGCCGTAAACTCCTAAAAGTATGTTAAATGATGTTCTAAATTCATAACAAGGCTTAGAAAATTAACTAGAATCACATGTGATTGTTCTTTGTACCTAAAATGAATTGTTTTTTACCATAATAGAGTTTACGGCTGTAAACTCCATGTTTAAGGCCGTAAACTCCCTTTTTAAATGTTATAAATCCAAACAAACCATTCCAATGCATTTTAGAAATCCATTCCAACAATCCCCATGTCCAAACAAGCCATTAAACACCCAAACTCACACCAACATGAGTTTACGGCCGTAAACTCATGTATGGGTGTGTTTTGTGGTTGTAAACTCATTTAAATGTTTACTCTTGGGGAGTAAACTCAATTCCCAAGTCCTTAATGCCAATACACGTCCGTAGATGTCACCCGGGTCGCTCCAAACACTCGTTTTGAGGCGTTTTCGTTCGTTGGAGTGTAACTTCATATCTAATTAGAAATGGTGACTCTAATTAGATATATTTGTATGCTATTTAATATTACATAGGAACCTCGCTCGTATTCAAGCCTCGGCTCGACGTTTAGCATCCCATTCGACATTTTCCGCGTCCGGTGAGTTCATACCCCTACCCTTTTTCAATGGTTTTTCAATGTTTTCAGGGGGAATACAAGCAAGAGTACAAGAATATCTTGTACTTAAACTTATAATTTTAGTTAAATGATTTCATACTTGTACATTTTTAAGGATTGAAACCCTTTTAGTAAACTGTTTTGACTTGCAGGTTGTTTGTTTAAAACCGATTTTCAATTCTTATTATATACTGTCATATTGTATACTTCTCAGTTGATTGTTCATACTTATATTGATAGAAAACATAAAACAATGTAAAGTCTGTAATAAAATACCTTAGGTACGAGTATATAAGTCAGACACCATAAAGAACACATAAAACTTCGATACGTCTTTAGTAATGCACCTCGGCTCAAGTGCAAATGAATAATTATCATTAGAAAACATAGAACATTTGTAGTGTCCTTAATAATACACCTAGGATCGAGTGTAAAGGACAGTCATCATTAAATAACACATAGGCTCGAGCGTAATGTCTTTAATAAAACACCTAGGCCCGAGTGTAAAGGACAGGTACGTTATAACCTAGTTAGTCATAGATACCACTTCCCTAGACGAGAAGTGATGAGTAATCTTAAAGATTGGAGACACGTCCTTGGTAACACGTCCCTTGGCATGAGATAGTGGAGGACTAACCCTGTAACCAGAATCTCCGTTCGTGGGAGAGCGTGGCTTGAGTGTATAGATCTATACGGGACTGACAATCCCGCACCTGGCTGCTAGCTACAGCTGAACCGCAAAGTTCAAGGGTGACGAAAGTCATAAAAAGGATATTGGCCCCGGCGCGAGTCATATCTAGTCTGAGTATGGTTAAGGACTCGCAATCTAGATTATTAACACTTTAGACTCTTTTACTAGCTTTATGTACGTAGTAAAGTTAAGGTACATTTTGGGATATCACACACATTCAGAAAAACATGGGGTTTTCCTATGGACAATAGTGAACATAATCCGAATTGGTAATGATACACACTCACATTATGGAAAACATGGGGTTTCCCTATGGATAATAATGAACATAATCAGAATCAGAAATAGTACACACTTATACGCATAGGAAAATATAGGATTTTCCTGAGTAACATTAGTTTGTAACCATAAAAGTGTAATGAGTTAAATAATTATACTTTACAAAATCATTGAATAATCATGTTTTTATTATTCATCATTTACTTTACTTTCGAATTTAGAAACTATGTTTACATAAGAAAATATGGGATTTTCTTGGTTAATCGCTTTTTCAGGAAACTAAAGGAACTCGTTCTTTACATAAAACAAACCGCTTATGAACTCACCAGCTTTATGATGATTTTCAAACCGCTTGTATTCTCAGGTCCGCTTTAGACAGGTACCCGCCGATCTCTTTTGGTGAAGACGGAATGCGTAGAAGATTCGTCTCTCTTTTGTTTAATTTATGTATCTATGAAAACTCGTACTACTTCACTTTTCAACTGATGTAATGAAATCTATGTAATGTAAATGTTTGTGTTTTACTTCGCTTACTATGTACATTGGTTATGATTCTCATGAAGTCACCTCGGCCCCGAGACGTTTCCGCCTTCGGTTTCGGGGTGTGACAGATTGTTCATACTTATATTGATAGAAAACATAAAACATTGTAAAGTCTGTAATAAAATACCATAGGCACGAGTATAAAAGTCAGACACCATAAAGAAAACATAAAACTTCGGTATGTCATTAATAATACACCTAGGCTCGAGTGTAAAGGACAACAGTCATTTGATAATGTAGAACATTGTAATGTATTTAATAATGTACCTCGGATCGAGTGTAAATGGATAGTCGTCATTAGAAAACATAGAACATTTGTAATGTCCTTAATAATAACACCTAGGCCCGAGTGTAAAGGACAGGTACGTTAGAACCTAGTTATTCATAGATACTACTTCTCCTAGGCGAGAAGTAATGAGTAATCTTAAAGATTGGAGACACGTCCTTTGTAACACGTCCCGTGGCACGAGAGTGGAGGACTACCCCTATAACCAGAATCTCCGAACGTAGGAGAGCGTGACTTGAGTGTATAGATCTATACGGGACTGACAATCCTGCACCTGGTTGCTAGCTACAGCCGAACAGAAAGGTTCAAGGGTGACGAAAGTCATAAAAAGGATACTGGCCACGACTCGAGTCATATCTAGTCTGAGTATGGTTAAGGACTCGCAATCTAGATTATTAACGCTTTAGACTCATTTACTAGCTTTATGTACGTAGTAAAGCTAATGTACGTTCAAGGATGACAGGCACACACATACACACATTCAGGAAAACATGGGGTTTTCCTGAGGAGAACACTGAACATAACCAGGATCGGTAACGACGCACACACACACACACACATTCAGGAAAACATGGGGTTTTCCTATGGATAACAATGAACATAATTAGAATCGATAACAGTTAGCATACACAGAATTTGTAATAGTACACACACACATTCGGGAGAACATGGGGTTTTCCTATGGATAATAATGAACATAATCGAAATCAGTATCAGTTAGCTCACACAGAACCAGTAATAGTTCATACTTACACATATAGGAAAGTATAGGATTTTCCTGAGTAACAGTAGTTTGTAACCAGATAAGTGTAATAAGTTAAATAACTGAACTTTACAAATCATAAGAACAATCATGTTTTCATTTAACATCTTTTACAATACAATTTGGATTTGGTAACTTAACTATTAAGAAAATATGGGATTTTCTTGGTTAATCACTTTTTCAGGAAACTAAAGGAACCCGTTCTTTTCATAAAACAAACCGCTTATGAACTCACCAGCTTTATGCTGATTTTCAAACTGCTTGTATTCTCAGGTTTTCCTTAGACAGGTATCCCGCATTCTTTTGCCGAAGACGGAGCGAATGGAAGTCACGTCTTTCTTTTATTTAAACTTGTGTATTTATGAAACTTGTACTACTTTACTTTTCAACTGATGTAATGAAATCTATGTAATGTAATGTTTTGTGTTTTACTTCGCTTACTATGTACATTGGTTATGATTCTCATGAAGTCACCTCTGCCCCGAGACGTTTCTGCCTTCGGTTTCGGGTGTGACAGATTGGTATTAGAGCCCTTGTTTATAGTGAACTAAGTATACCAAACTTTACATGGTATAAGACTATAAACACTAAGGGGCCTAAGTGCTCTGAACTAAAAGTATACCTCAAAATATAAGTATTTTCAAAAAGTATATAAGTATACCTAACCGTCGAGAATCGTATCTATAAGTAGAGCAGAACATAAGTAAATGGGTGTTGTACGCTACAGTTAAACCTGGGCAGTTATGTAGTCGTGTCTAGGATCAATATAGCCTGATCAACTACTCATTCGAGACACGGCCAACATGTGCTTGGGAGTGACTGTGGAATGTGGCATACCTAAAACTTACCCAAATACCACAAACAACGAATCGTCGTTGCGGTGAATCGTGAAATACTATGGGAGTATTTCTGGATCCAACCTTGTAGTAGAAATTCCTCATTCAAGCATTGCCCCTCGATCATTCCGTTAGCGATAAATGTCTGCTTTGATAATTCATTCCTGCTTATTCGCTTAATAGAAATATATGTCTGTCATAAAGAGATATCCTTTGTTTCATATATCTTGATTCAATTTAGAGGACTTATTATCCTCTTTTCCTAAACTTTTAGATCGAGATGTCTTCAAGGAAAGAACCCAGCTCGAAGAACAATGACCCTTCGTCCCCACCCTCATCTCGCTTCGACCCTGTGATGTTCCAGCTGGCTGTTTCTGCTGCAGTGACGGCTGTAATGACGATTTTGAACCCTAACAAGTCCATTGGTCCAGGATATAACCCCTACCCCCAAAACCGTGAAAATGTTCAGGAGCATCAGAATGAGTTTGATGAGAGTAATAAGGTTATCTGGAAGAAGCGAAAGGGTCAAAGTTCCCAAGGACCCTCCAAGAAGCTCAAAAATGTGGCAGTCCAAGTTGCTACCAATCCTGTCGCTGTTCCTATAGTTCAAGCTACCACTACTCCTGTTATTTCGTCTAAGGCTCAAGCACCTGTCACTGGGTATGCTGGTAATCTCCCTTGGTGCAGCAGGTGTAGTTATCATCATTATATTCCTGGCCCATGTCGCAAGATGATTTGCAAACACTGTGGCAAGAAAGGTCATCTAGCTAGAAGCTGCAGAACACTAGTCCAACACCTCGAACAAACTTCTGAATCAAGTATCGAACAGGTCTGCTATAGTTGTGGAGAAATTGGGCATTTCAAGCGAAACTGCCCAAAAGCAACAACCCCCAACAATGTCAACAACGCCGGAATGGTCTTAGCTTTGAAGCAGGAGGAGGCAGCCGCCGATCCCACTAACGTTGCGGGTATATTTCTTTCTGACTATCCTTATGCTCGCATCCTCTTCGAATCTAGTGTCAAGAAAGTTCAATTAGTCATTCATTCAATTATCTTGTTAAACATAGTCCTCGTTTGACAACCAAAAACATTTACCGTCAAGATAGTTGTCAGTGAGAATGAGTGTATAAACGACTTATCTCTACGTTGTGTCCTTACCTTGAGTAATCATTCATTTCTCATTAACCCGATGTCAGTTTTAGTAAGAGCTTTGATGTTATCCTTATTATGTACCGATTGAGCCCTGACTGTGTTGACACACCTCGTTATAGAAAGCTATTCGTCTCAATCTTCCTTTTGATCAGACCCTCATAATTCATGGTGGCGAGTTTAGCCCAAAGCTTCGCTTCGTTCAACGCGTCAAAACTCGAAAGTTCCTGCGAAAGAAGTGTCAAGTATTCCTACTCCATGTGATCAACGAGAAACAAGGAGTTAAAGACCCCAAGAACGTCCCCGAGGACTATAATGTTCCTGATATCTTTCCGAATAGATCCCGAGAATTCATTCCAAACGCCAAGTTGAGTTTCATATTAACTTAATCCCTGGATCTATCCCCGTAGCCAAACCTCCGTATCACTTTGCTCCAGCAGAAATGCAGGAGTTATCCAATCGGCTTAATGAGTTGATCGTCAAAACCGATATTCTCTTTCTTGAATAGACGATTTCTTCGATAACTTCAGGGAGCCAACTACTCCTCGAAGATATGCCTCAGGTCAAGACACCACCAGCTATGAGTTCATGTTTCAAAGACAGCATTCAGGATTAGATATGATCACTAAGAGTTCGCATTGATATCCTTCGGTCAAACCATTTTCTTTTCGGTCATGTAGTAGATGATGAAGACGTACGCGTAGATCCTTCTAAGATCGAAGCAATAGAGAATTGTTCGTCACCAAAGACACCCATAGTAAACTTGATAAGGCATGGAAAACTTAGTCTGTGGTACATTAGACCCTTTGAGATCCACATTCGGATTGATTCCTTAGCCTTCAGCTCCGAAATACCTTCAGTAATTAGCAGCGTTCATCTTGTACCTTGCACCTCTATCCTTAATGAATACCTGCCTGATAAAACCACAGAAATCCATTATAGTGTGACTAAGAACCTTGATATACCCAAACTCTCTGGACGAGCAAACTAAGATCATAGACCAAGTAATCAAGCGTATGAAACCGAGCCACGTCTCGTTAGTGAAGGTTCCAAGCGAGAACCTGAATTCGCCTGGGATCGCGAAGACCCGATACAGCAGACACATCAACACCCTTTGTCCGTAATTTTGTATCTAAATTCTTGAATTTTGGGACGAAATTCCCTCTAACGGGGGGATAATGTAACAACCCAAAACTTTGCTTCCTCGCCGTAACCGTTTCGTCAAAACTCGTCTTAAGCGAATTGTTCCGATTTCGTCCTGAACTAGGTCAATTAAGTCAAAACCTTTATTTTGACTTGGTAAGCATCCAAACATGTTGGAAACATGCGAAAATGTTCCGAACTAGTAATTTGAAAAATTATAGTTTCGACCATATCGGGTAACGACAACTTAATCGGGCGCGACCCAAAGCATCGGTTAACGTCGGTATTAGGTAGAATTCCACCGTGTATCCAATTCAAACCATATTTAAAGTGGATTAAGCCTCATTTGAATCTTTTTCACTCTCTCTCTAACCTCTCTCCTCAAATCCATATTGTTAAGCCAAAATCAACCATTTCAAGCCTTAAAACACCAAAGTAAGCATCCTAGCTCCTAGTATATCATCCTTAGCTTTCATTTTCGTGTTTAAATCATGTGTTAGGACCATAAACATGTGTTTACGGCCCTGGATCAGCCTTAGGCCGTGAACACATGTAATTGGGGTTTTTGAGCCTTAAAACCCTTCCAAATCACCATAGGAGCTTAGATAAGGCTTAAGGAATTATTGGAATGGACTTGGAACACCTTGAATGTCAATTTTAAGGAGTAAACATGAGTTTACTGCCCAAGAATATGCTTGGGCCATAAAATCATATAAATGGGTGGTAAACTTCTTTTTGGGTGTTAAAATGCAACTTACACACCCCTTAGGCTTTGGAATAAATTATGGAACCAACCAAAAATCATTTAGGGGCCTTAAAATCATCATAAACACTCTAATTGAGAGTTTACGGCCAGAGCATATGCTCCAGGGCCGTAAACTCCTAGATGGATGCCATTTGAAGCCCTAAACTCACCCCAAGCCTTGTAAAAATTAGTTGAATCATTTGTGATTAATCCTTGGCCTTCAAAATAATTAAGTTTGATGTGGGTGAGAGTTTACGGCTGTAAACTCTTAGTTTACTACCCTAAACTCTTCTATTAATTCATATAATGATTTAATCCCATTCAATTGCTCAAAAACCAAACCTAGCAACAACTCTTATTTGATTTAAGGCCATTTAGCTCATAAAAACACCCACCATGAGTTTACGGACGTAAACTCATGGGGATGTGGTGTTAGAGCCGTGAACACTCCCTAAGAGTTTACCCTTGAAGAGTAAACTCTAAATCCTAGTCATTCATGTCCTGAAACGCCACCCGGGTCACTTCAAACGCCCATTTTGGAGTATTTTCGCGTCTTAGAATGTTCAAGTGTATCTAATTAGTTATCTAAATCTAATTAGATATATATTGTGTATTATTTAATATTACATAGGAGCATCGCTCGTATTCAAGCCTCGGTTCGACGTTTAGCATCCCATTCGACCCATTTCCGCGTCCGGTGAGTTCATACCCCTACCCTTTTTCAATAGTTTTTCAATGTTTTCAGGGGGGAATACAAGCAAGAGTACAAGAATATCTTGTACTTAAACTTATGATTCTAGTTAAATGGTTTCATACTTGTACATTTTTAAGGATTGAAAACCCTTTTAACAAACTGTTTTAACTTGTAGAGTTATTTGTTTAAAAACCGATTTTCAATTCTTATTATATATTGTCATATTGTATACTTCACATTTGATTGTTCATACTTATATTGATAGAAAACATAAAACATTGTAAAGTCTGTAATAAAATACCATAGGCACGAGTATAAAAGTCAGACACCATAAAGAAAACATAAAACTTCGGTATGTCATTAATAATACACCTAGGCTCGAGTGTAAAGGACAACAGTCATTTGATAATATAGAACATTGTAATGTCTTTAATAATGCACCTCGGCTCGAGTGTAAATGGATAGTCGTCATTAGAAAACATAGAACATTTGTAATGTTCTTAATAATAACACCTAGGCCTGAGTGTAAAGGACAGGTACGTTAGAACCTAGTTATTCATAGATACTACTTCTCCTAGGCGAGAAGTAATGAGTAATCTTAAAGATTGGAGACACATCCTTTATAACACGTCCCGTGGCACGAGAGTGGAGGACTACCCCTATAATCAGAATCTCCGAACGTAGGAGAGCGTGACTTGAGTGTATAGATCTATACGGGACTGACAATCCTGCACCTGGCTGCTAGCTACAGCCGAACCGAAAGGTTCAAGGGTGACGAAAGTCATAAAAAGGATACTGGCCACGACTCGAGTCATATCTAGTTTGAGTATGGTTAACGACTCGCAATCTAGATTATTAACGCTTTAGACTCATTTACTAGCTTTATGTACGTAGTAAAGCTAATGTACGTTCAAGGATGACAGGCACACACATACACACATTCAGGAAAACATGGGGTTTTCCTGGGGAGACCACTGAACATAACCAGGATCGGTAACGACGTACACACACACACACATTCAGGAAAACATGGGGTTTTCCTATGGATAACAATGAACATAATTAGAATCGATAACAGTTAGCATACACAGAATTGGTAATAGTACACACACACATTCAGAAGAACATGGGGTTTTCCTATGGATAATAATGAACATAATCGAAATCAGTATCAGTTAGCTCACACAGAACCAGTAATAGTTCATACTTACACATATAGGAAAGTATAGGATTTTCCTGAGTAACAATAGTTTGTAACCAGATAAGTGTAATAAGTTAAATAACTGAACTTTATAAATCATAAGAACAATCATGTTTTCATTGTACATCTTTTACAATACAATTTGGATTTTGTAACTTAACTATTAAGAAAATATGGGATTTTCTTGGTTAATCACTTTTTCAGGAAACTAAAGGAACCCGTTCTTTTCATAAAACAAACCGCTTATGAACTCACCAGCTTTATGCTGATTTTCAAACTGCTTGTATTCTCAGGTTCTCCTTAGACAGGTATCCCGCGTTCTTTTGCAAAAGACGGAGCGAATGGAAGTCACGTCTTTCTTTTATTTAAACTTATGTATCTATGAAACTTGTACTACTTTACTTTTCAACTGATGTAATGAAATCTATGTAATGTAATGTTTTGTGTTTTACTTCGCTTACTATGTACATTGGTTATGATTCACATGAAGTCACCTCCGCCCCGAGACGTTTCCGCCTTCGGTTTCGGGGTGTGACACCAGGAACCCATTCTTGGGGGGTTTATGGTCGTTCACACTCAAAGGAGTGGTTTTCATCATGTTTAAGGCCCCTTAATTGATTGTGGTTGGTTCTAGAATTTAATCCAAGGCTATTGGTGTGTTTAAGTGGCATTTAAACACTTGATTTTGAGTTTACTCCCCATGAAGATGAGTTTACGGCCCAAGCATGTTCTTGGGCAGTAAACTCATGTTTACTCCTCAAAAATGATGTTCAAGGTGTTCTAAGTCCGAATTGATAAGCCATTTAGTCATATCTAAGCCCCAAAGTTGGTTTGGAGGGGTTTTAAGGCACAAAAACCCTCTTTATATGTGTTTACGGCCCAAGCATGTTCCAGGGTCGTAAACTCATGAATATGGTCCTTTTCCAAAGGTTAAACACGAATTTGAAGGCTAATGGTGCAATACTATGAGTTAGTGAAGTTACCTCGATGAATTGGAGCCTTAAATTGATCTTTTTGGACCTAATTCTTTGGTTTGAGGAGAGAGGTTAGAGAGAGAGAGAGTAGTGAGAGAGAGCAAAAGCTTCAAATGTAAGCTTAATCCTCTTTAAATAGGGTCTAAGATTTGGACACGGTGGAATTCTACCCGATACCGACGTTAGACGTGGCTTTTGGTCACACCCGATGAAGTTGCCGTAACCCGATATGGTCGATTCTAAAATTTTTCAGATTACTAGTATGGACGTTAATATGAGTTCTAATCGCGTTGGGACACCCATTAAGTCATAATAGCAATCTCAATTTAATGAGTTAATTTAATAGTGTAAACGGAAATGAATTTGAAAACGACGAATGGATTAACGAAAAGGGTTACGAAAAGGATTGCAAATAATGGTATGAACTTCGGGTTGTCACATTATCCCCCCATTAAAGGGAATTTCGTCCCGAAATTCAGAATTAAAATACATATCATGGATCTAGAAAGAGATGCGAATACTTCTGTTTCATTGAGTCTTCCCGCTCCCAAGTGAATTTCGGTCCCCGCTTGGCATTCCAGCGAACCTTCACTATCGGGATGCGGCTTTGCTTTGTACGTTTGACCTCTCGATCCATGATTTTGCTTGGTTCCTCCACGAAGTTCAAGTTTTCGTTAATTTCGATCTCGTCTAATGGAATCACTAGGGTTTCATCGGATAAACACTTCTTGAGATTTGAGACATGGAAGACGAGATGGATGTTACTGAGCTCATGGGGTAATCGAAGTTTATAGGCTACAGGCCCGATCCTGGCGAGGATCTCGAAGGGTCCAATGTACCTCGGATTAAGTTTCCCACGCTTTCCGAAGCGTACCACGCCTTTCCAGGGTGAGACCTTCAACAGGACACGGTCTCCAACCTGGAACTCCAAAGGCTTCCGTCTGTTATCAGTGTAACTCTTTTGGCGATCTCGTGAAGCTTTCAATTGTTCCCGGATTTGGATGATTTTTTCGGTGGTTTCGCGAATGATTTCAGGACCAGTGAGAGCACTGTTGGGGACTCGACTCTTGGCTAGCTGCGTGTCCCCTACCTCAGCCCAACACAGAGGGGATCTGCACTTGCGACCGTAGAGGGCTTCAAACGGGGCAACCTTGATGCTGGTGTGATAACTGTTGTTGTACAAGAACTCGATCAAAGGCAGATGTGTGTCCCACGACTTTCCAAAATCGATGACACATGCTCTAAGCATGTCTTCCAGGGTGTGGATAGTTCTCTCACTCTGTCCATTGGTCTGAGGATGATAAGCCGTGCTCATGTCTAGTTTGGTTCCAAGAGCCTTCTGGAGAGACTGCCAAAATCTGGAGGTAAACCTGCTATCTCGATCAGAGATAATGGATGCAGGTACACCGTGCAGTCGGACTACCTCTTGGATGTAACTTCACGCGAGTCTTTCCATCTTGAATGATTCTTTGATCGGAATGAAGTGAGCGGACTTTGTCAAACGATCGACGATTACCCAAATAGTGTCGTACCCACTCGGGCACTTGGGTAACTTGGTGATGAAATCCATGGTAATCATCTCCCCTTTCCATTCGGGAATCTCGGGTTGCTGGAGCAGACCCGAGGGTTTCTGGTACTCGACTTTCACTTTGGCGCAAGTCAGACACTTGCCCACAAATGTAGCGATCTCAGCTTTCTTGTTTGGCCACCAGTATTATTTCTTGAGATCCAGGTACATCTTATCCGAACTTGGGTGAACAGAGTATCTGGTCTTGTGTGCTTCCTCCATGACAATCTTCCTGAATCCTCCGGACTTTGGATTCTCGATTCGGTCCATGAAACAGTAGACTCCATCACCTCTGATCTCAAGTTTCTTATCCATTCCCTTCAAGGCTTCGATTGGCACGTTCTTGGGTTTGAGGGCTTTTAACTGGGCTTCTCGGATTTGCATGGATAAGTGGGAATAGATTGTCATCGTCAGGGTCTTCACTTTTCGGCTTGAACTCTCTTTTGGGCTATGTCACACCCCCGAACCAGACGGCGGAAACGTCCGAGGGCTATTGTGACTCAATTGAATACCATCACAATGATTATACATGAATCATAACATCATTCATCACCATGCATTGTAATATTACAACTGATATTATTTACATTCAGTACATTGTTTTAAACATTACATTTCCATAACTTAAACCGTTTGATACTAATTTAAACAAAACACCGTGACATCACTGGATACATATTCTTTTACCTGTTACCTGAGAATACAAGTATTTTGGAAAAACGTCAACATGTGAAATGTTGGTGGGTTCATAAGTCATGTTTGAAAAATAATGATTTTTGTGTAGTTTGAAAACCCAGAAAATCCGATATTTTCTTAAACGAATATTTTATATAAGAAAAAGTGTGGAGATCCGTAGTATGCTTGTCGATCTTTGTAAACGTGTATAATTGTTAAACCTTGTATACATCACTTAGGTAAAAGTGTTGAACTTCCCGGGAAAACCCGATGTTTTCCTCATACATAATTCCAGGTGACATTGGATTAATTATGGGTTGTGAGTCGTTATAATCACGCATTAATGAAGATGACTAGTTTATAACTACCAAATACAAAAAGATCCCTTAGGTTTCATCCGTACTACTCACTTAATCCAACCACCCTGACTTCTCATAGCCCCACAACCGAGGAGAAAGGAAGGTACGAAGCCCCCATTATTTCCATAAGTCGTTCAAGGCTATTGGGAATACGAAAGGCACTTGGCCCGACTCGCATTTGACTTCTCGACTTTGCTAGCAGTACCAATGGGCCCTTGGGGCCCAACAGCACAATAAAGCTATTGAAAGTCCTTTTACATGGAATTAGGTCATAGAAGGCCCAATAACATGTAAGCGCGTTCCCTTCGGGCCTAAAGATCATGTTATTGGGCTAGCTAGGCCCAACAAGCACGATTTGAAACTTTCAAGCCCAAAGATTGAATATTGACTTCTTGTAAATTTCGCGTGTTTATTGAAGTACTATTGTTTATTGATTTTTGATTCGTTATTGATTCGAGACCGAATCAATTCGTTTGGTAACGATATTGGTGTTGAAAGTGAATTTGTTATTACGTTTCGCCGGTAGCCGTGGTGCACGTATTTTATCTTAAGGGATTTATTGTTTAAAAATAAGAGTTTACCTTTTCATGATCCTTCTTGGATAAAATTTACACTTTTAACGCTTTATATAAAAGAATTTCCATTTTAGTCCTTAAACCATTTTTTTCTTAACATTGTAGTATCAAAACTTATTGAAAAGACATTTTCAGCCCAGATTTACTTGATAAACAGCTTAAGTCCTTCAAAAGTGAAATTTTCTCAGTTGGAACCCCCATTTTCACAACCTTTACAGTTTTGGCCCAAAATGGAAAATTTTTGCATTTTTGATCCCTTTTGACTTTGAAAAACTTTTTTGACCCTTGAAATAGTTTTATTACACTTGTAATCCCCTGTTTTACAAAAACTTGCATTTTCAGCCCCTCAATTTCAAAAATCTCGCAATTTGGGGCTTATTGGGCCGAAAAGCCCAATTTAGCCCATTATGTTCAAAATTTACATTTTAAGCCCCTCAAAAGTGTTGATATTCAGAAAATTTATATTAGAAACTGTTTGGACTCTTTTCAACCTCTAGAAATTATCATTTCTCGTTTTGGAACCTTAGTTTTGTATTTTTGACAATTTGAGCCCAAAAATGGGTTTTAAGTCCAAAAATGTTCATTCTAACCAAATAAACTATTTTTCTAGACTTGATTAGTGTAAAATGGTATAAGTTATGTTTAGTTATTCCTCATATTGTAGATCTCGGTTTTTAGGTTCTTTTTGGCTAACATATTCATCAGAAAACACATAAGATCATACATACAAGCATAAAAATCACACAATGCATACATTTACTCATAGATCTACACATTTGCTTGTATTCTCCCCCACAAAAACTCATAAAATCCGAAAAGAGGGGGTATGAAGCTCACCTTGGGTGTGGTTTCGGTTTTGGAAGGAAAAATGAGAAAAATTCGGCCTTAGCAACCTTCCTTGGAAGATCTCGAACTTGGATGCTTCTAAGGTGCTAAATCATAAGTTTGAATGGATTAAGAGATGATTCTTGAATGGAATGAAATAACTAGCTTATGGATCTAACATCAACTTACCTTAGATGATGTGTTTGTGGGAAAACCCTCCTTGAAAGCTTCCTAATTTTCGAACACTTGGAGAGGAGTGGAGAGAGTTTCTTTTGAGAGAGTTAGAGTGAAGTGTGTATGTGTGTGTGTTTGGGTTCGGCCGAGAATCAAGAAGAAAGGAGAGAAGAGAGATGTGTGAAAGGATGGTGCATGGAAGTATGAGTTCTCTTGCATGGAAGTCCCTTGAATAATTGTGAGGTGGCACACACAAAGTCAACTCTTCCTTCCTTTGGGCTTGGGCCGTGAATGGAGAGGGAAAGAGGAGATTTTTGGGCTTTTTGCCCTTAAGCCCATATTATAGTTAAGCTAGATGATGCTTGACTCAAATAAATCAAAGTATAATTTTTATGACCTATTAGGGCTAAATTAGGTAAATTATGCCCCAAAATGGTTCATGTAATTAATTTATTTCACTTTAGGCCCAATATGGCCCAAAAAATTGAAATACATGGAAGTGGGTCCAAATAGAGCCCAATTAAGAGTTCTAAGCCCAAGATGGCCAAATTGGACGCTTATTGGTCCATTGGGCCCAATAAGGAATTCCTAGTCCAAAATGGACTTAAACAAGAACTCCTAGGGTTTCCAATTGCTTATTGACTACTTGAAATGCTTGCATGGGGTGTTTGTTTGAAATTTTATTGTCATAGAGTATGCATCATACATGCTCTTATGTCTTTGATTCATAATTTGGCTTAAGTGTTGTAGTTACAAGGCACAAAAATTTCTAGTTGTGACATCATCCCCCCGTTAGAGGGAATTTCGTCCCGAAATTCTTTTGAAAGCTAGATTTGAGAATGCTAGAATAGGTGAGGGTACTTTTGCTTCATTTGGTCTTCGCGTTCCCACGTGAATTCTGGCCCACGCTTTGCGTTCCACCGTACTTTCACGATCGGGATGCGACTTTGCTTAGTACGCTTCACCTCCCTGTCCATGATTTCGACTGGTTCTTCGACGAACAGGAGATTCTCGTTGATTTCAATCTCGTCAAGGGGAATGACGAGAGTTTCATCTGATAGGCACTTCTTTAGATTGGAAACATGGAACACGGGGTGTACACTACTTAGCTCAGCGGGTAGCTGCAGTTTGTACGCCACTGGACCTATTCGGACAACGATCTCGAAAGGTCCAATGTATCATGGGTTCAGTTTTCCTTGTTTTCCGAAACGAATGACCCCCTTCCAAGGTGAAACTTTTAACAGCACTCGATCCCCGACCTGAAACTCTAAGGGCTTTCGTCGTCTATCAGCGTAGCTCTTTTGTCGGTCGCATGATGCTTGTAGTCGAGCTCTGATTTGAACTATCTTTTCTGTGGTTTCACGAATGATCTCCGGTCCCGTTACTGCCTCGACCGATGCCAGTTTCTTTGCTAGCTGGGTGTCTCCCACCTCAGCCCAACACAACGGTGATCTACACTTACGTCCATATAGTGCTTCGAAAGGAGCGACTTTGATGCTCGAATGATAACTGTTGTTATAGGAGAATTCAACTAAGGGTAAGTGGGTATCCCAAGACTTCCCAAAGTCTATCACACATGCGCGAAGCATGTCTTCGAGCGTCTGGATGGTTCGTTCGCTTTGACCGTCCGTTTGTGGGTGATAAGCGGTGCTCATGTCGAGACGGGTTCCAAGTGCTTTCTGAAGTGATTGCCAAAAACGTGAAGTGAATCTACTGTCTCTATCTGAGATAATAGACACTGGTACTCCGTGAAGTCTCACGATTTCTCGAATGTATAATCGTGTCAGTCTCTCCATCTTGTAGGATTCTTTTATTGGCAGGAAATGGGCGGATTTCGTCAGTCGGTCAACTATTACCCATATGGTGTCTAATCCATCTGACATCTTGGGTAGCTTGGTCACAAAGTCCATAGAAATCCCTTCCCATTTCCACTCGGGGATCACCGGTTGCTGTAATAACCCCGAGGACTTCTGGTACTCCACCTTTACTTTGGCACAAGTAAGGCATTTGCTGACATAGGTGGCAATTTATGCCTTCATGTTAGGCCACCAATAATGTTGTTTAATATCCAAGTACATCTTGTCCGAACCGGGATGGATGGAGTATCGCGTCTTGTGAGCTTCATTCATGACTACCTCCCTAAATCCTCCGAGTTTAGGGACCCAAATACGGTTCATGAAATAGTATACTCCGTTCTCCTTTACCTCTAGATTCTTCTACATCCCGCGTAAGGCTTCGCTTGTTCTGTTTTCCGTCTCCATGGCATCTGACTGGGCTACCCCGATCTGAGTGGTTAGGTGAGACTGGATGGTTATTGAGAGAGTTTTCGCACGACGATTAGAGTACTCCTTCTAGCTCAAGGCATCAGCTACCACGTTGGCCTTGCCCGGGTGGTACGTGATTTCACACTCGTAATCGTTTAATAGTTCAACCCATCTTCGTTGCCTCATATTCAGCTCTTTCTGATTCAAGATGTGTTGGAGACTTTTGTGGTTCGTGAAGATGGTGCACTTCGTACCATAAAGGTAATGCCTCCAAATTTTCAGAGCAAAGACCACTGCTCCCAATTCCAGATCATGGGTTGTATAATTTACTTCGTGTGTTTTTAATTGACGAGATGCGTAAGCTATCACTCTTCCATGCTGCATGAGAACGCAACCTAAACCCTGATTCTACGCGTCACAGTAGACCACGAAATCTTCTGTTACTGCAGAGGGCTTGCTTCAAGGTTCGAAATGCAACTTCTTGTTTGTCCGTCCATTTGAATGGTACGCCCTTTTGTGTAAGCGAGGTAAGTGGCTTGGCGATCTTCGAGAAGTTTTGAATGAACCTCCTATAGTAGCCTGCTAGGCCTAAGAATTGGCGGATTTCTGTGGGTGTCGTCGGGACTGCCCATCCTTCGACGGCTTTGACCTTAGAAGGATCCACATGAATTCCTTCCCGACTAACAACATGACCTAAGAAGTTCACGCTACGGAGCCAGAACTCACACTTAGAGAGTTTTGCGTATAGCTTTTCCGTTCGCAGGGTTTCTAGGATTTGTCGGAGATGTTGGCCATGCTCTTCTTCGCTTCGGGAATAGACTAGAATGTCGTCAATGAAGACGATGACAAAGTTGTCGAGGAATGGTCGACAGATTTGGTTCATCAGGTCCATAAATGAGGCAGGGGCATTTGTTAGACCAAAGGGCATTACGACAAATTCATAATGTCCGTAACGAGTTCGGAAAGCGGTTTTGGGAATATCCTCTTCCCGGACCTTGAGCTGATGATACCCAGACCGTAGATCTATCTTAGAAAAGTAACTAGCCCTTTGGAGCTGGTCAAATAGATCGTCAATTCGTAGGAGTGGATAGCGATTTTTGACGGTGAGTTTGTTTAACTCTCTATAATTGATGCACATTCTAAAAGATATGTCCTTCTTTTTGACAAAGAGGACCGGAGCTCCCCATGGCGAGTAGCTGGGTCGGATGAATCCTTTGCCCATGAGTTCGCCAAGTTGGCTGGACAATTCCTGCATTTCAGCAGGAGCTAGCCGGTAAGGTAATTTAGCGAGAGGGGTTGCTCCTGGGACGAGGTCAATTCGGAACTCAACTTGTCTCTCTGGGGGTACTCTAGGAAGATCTTCAGGAAATACGTCTGGGAATTCACGTGCTACTGGAATGTCTTGAATGTTAACCTCTTCCTTGGTTTTATCCACTATGTGAGCCAAGAACGTCAAATCTTTCTTTCGTAGATGCTTCTATGCCTGGACGCACGAGATGAGGCGAAGGCTCATGCTGGGTTTGTCTCCGTAAATAACTAGGGTTTCGTGATTGGGAAGGCGAAGGCGAAGGACCTTCTCGTGACACATAATTTCAGCATGGTAGGGGCTTAACCAGTCCATGCCAATAACCACATCGAAACTCCTAATGGAAACATGCGTTAAGTCTATTCGAAAGACGTGTTGGTTCAGGGTTACGGTACATCCGATGTAGATTTCCCCAGTGGATTCGGTTTTCCCATTGGCCATTTCCACCGTAAAGGTTTCATTGAGCTTCTGGGGTTGTTGTTTTAAATAATGTTTAAACTTATTGCTCACAAAGCTTTGCTCTGCTCCGGTGTCAAATAGGATGCATGCATAAGTGTGGTTTAGGGGAAACGTACCGGTAACAACAGCGGGATCCTGAATTGCCTCCCCCTGACCCATGACCAACATCCTTCTTGTCCCTCCATTTCCGAGATTGTTGTTGTTAGGGCAATCTCGATGGAAATGCCCAGTCCTTCCATACCCATAGCAGGTGTGGCTAGGTCCGGCATTGTCGCCGCCGGTGTTGGTGTTGTTGTTGTTGCTTCCTTGTTGTTGATTCTGAGGAGGGTAAGTCCTGCAGTACCTTGCCGTGTGCCCTTTCCGATTGCAACTGGTGCACTGCATCTCCCTGCATTCTCCATTGTGATGGAGGCTGCACTTGTTGCACTTGGGAAGATTACCAGAATAAGGTCTAGGAGCATTTGGAGCAGCTGAGGCTGGAGCATGTGGTGTGTCCGGTACTTGCACGGTGGCAGCATTAACCGCCACTGTCTGCTGCTTCTTGGAAGTCTCGGAGCCTTGACGCCCCTTTCTCTTGTTGTTCTTCCCCTTCTTGCCATCACTTTCCTTCTTGGCCTCGGTCTCCGCTGGCTTCTCACCCTTCTTATTGTTGTGGTCATAAAGCTTCTTGGCCAATCTCTTAGCACTGTCAAAAGTTTCAGGATTTGCAGCTATCACGTTTCCTTGGATCGGGGAGGTTAGTCCCCAGATGAATCGCCCGATCTTCTTTCCTTCCGAGGTGATCATGCCAGGACACAACAGAGATAGCTCGCTAAACCTTGATATGTAGGCATCTATATCAGCATTCCGGATAGTGAGGTTCCACAGCTCTTGGTCCATTTTCTGAATTTCACCGTGAGGGCAGTATTTGGCCATCAGCATTTCTTTCATTTCTGTCCATGGCATGGAATTGGCTACGGGGAGTGTCATGGCTTCCATGTGTCCGTTCCACCAAGTGAGCGCTTGGTCAACAAAAGTGCATGCAGCAAACCTCACCTTCATCTCTTCAGGGCAATCGCATATCTCGAACACCGATTCCACCTTTTCGATCCATCGTTTCAGGGTGATCACTCCTCCAGCGCCGTTAAAGGTTCGTGGTTTGGCATTTGTGAAGTCTTTGTAGGTACATGTTTTGGTGGGTCCTTGATTCATTCTGTTGTTCGAACTCCCGACCCTTTGTCTGTTGACTCCTCCGTTGTTCCCTTGGTGAATTTGTGCCATTGCTCACCGCAGCAGATACGGCTGCTTGAAATGCAGTTGAGTCAACTTCGGGTGGGGTTGGTCCAGGGTTTCCGCGAGTAGGTCGTCGAGGCATCTTTCTGTCATGAAACGGAAAGATGTTGAGTGTATGTGGTTTCTGTGAGGTTGTGATCCTACCGACTAGGTGCATGGTACGAACTTAAGTACTTCTACAAATTAGCATACAATCATGGATTCGCAACACATAGCAGATTATAATGTCATCATAAAACACATAAAAGTTTACTAATATTATCCGCATTTGATACATGAAAATTTTGCTCGTAAGAACATACATGAGTGATATTAGTTCGACAGCATAACGGCTCTATGAGTAGTGTAGTCACTTAAACATAGAGTCGGGTACATAGCATAGATCCTAATGACCTAGTAAGATAACTCCATCCCTAATCGCGATGAGCTGTGCTCGGGGGTGGTGCTGAGGAAGTGGATGCTCCCTGAAGGCGAGCCACCAGTCGTTCTGCGTCCTGGAGTTGAGACTCCCACCTCACCTGCTTCATATGGAACTCTCGAAGAACGTCATGTGTCTCCTGCTCTGCACGCTCGACCCAAGTCCACAGCTGGCGTACCTGGTCGGCGGTGCTCTAAGCGAGGTCGCCGGTGTTCCGTAACCGTCTCACCGTGATCGGAAGGGCTCGATCGGCCAATCCTCCGTCCCTTAGGTCAAAGAACTCGCGTGACATGCCGAATTGGGGTCGCTGTCCCTGCTGTCTGCTCCATCTCCAAAGATCAATACCCCAGGGAGGTGTAGGACCAGTGGGGCCTACCCTGTAAGCGGGCACCCTAATCGGGTAAGGGGGGTTGATGACTTCGGACTCCGCATCCAAATCACCCCTTCGTCATCGTCGGGTTCCTCCTCAAAGCTTCCTTCATCTTCTTCCTCCTCCTGCTCTTCTTCTGGTTCGGCAGGTTCGCCCTCGACTCCTGCCTCCAGTTCCCCGTAAGATTCCTCCTCGGGGTCTTCCTCAGGCTCCTCATCTAACCATTTGTTATTTCCCTGGTTAGGGAAGTAAGGATCTCCGGGGTGATGGAAACCAGCCATGCTGTCTGCGAGAGTGTATAAATATGCTAACATTATTCCTAGGATGTTACAACTATTGTACGGACTAAACGGATGTTCTCTTTTTGGTGATAAAGGGGTACGTTTTTAGGTTCCCTAGCTATCACGATTTCCTCAGGACGTGTGATAGTTATACCTTGGAGGGAATGTAGTTGATCAGGCTACATCCGCTCCTTGATACAACTAAGAACAGTCCTGGATTAACTGGGATACTAGCATTATCTTGTTTGGTTCGGTGTTATGTTCTTTTTCCTAATACAAGGAAGGTTGTTTTTGTTGTTATGTTTTACTTGTTTTGTTCAGAGTTGTGTTAGTCCCTCTTTTGGTTTATAGTTGCATATCAATGTGTGGTTAGATATGCTAGTTCGCTATAAACAGAGCTCTGATACCAACTTGTCACACCCCGAACCAGACGGCGGAAATGTCCGAGGGCTATTGTGACTCAATTGAATACCATCACAATGATTATATATGAATCATAACATCATTCATCACCATGCATTGTAATATTACAACTGATATTGCTTACATTCAGTACATTGTTTTAAACATTACATTTCCATAACTTAAACCGTTCGATACTAATTTAAACAAAACACCGTGACATCACTGGATACATATTCTTCAATTTACCTGTTACCTGAGAATACAAGTATTTTGGAAAAACGTCAACATGTGAAATGTTGGTGAGTTCATAAGTCATGTTTGAAAAATAATGATTTTTGTGTAGTTTGAAAACCCAGAAAATCCGATATTTTCTGAAACGAATATTGTATATAAGAAAAAGTGTGGAGATCCGTAGTATGCTTGTCGATCTTTGTAAACGTGTATAATTGTTAAACCTTGTATACATAAAAGTGTTGAACTTCTCGGGAAAACCCGATGTTTTCCTCATACATAAAATTTCGTGTCTTGTTTATTGTTATATCGATACGACAATTATTTTCAATAATTCCAGGTGACATTGGATTAATTATGGGTTGTGAGTCGTTATAATCACGCATTAATGAAGATGACTAGTTTATAACTACCAAATACAAACGATCCCTTAGGTTTCGTCCGTACTACTCACTTAATCCAACCACCCTGACTTCTCATAGCCCCACAACCGAGGAGAAAGGAAGGTACGAAGCCCCCATTATTTCCATAAGTCGTTCAAGGCTATCGGGAATGCGAAAGGCACTTTGTAACAGCCTGAAATTTTGTTCCCTCGTCGTAACCGTTTCGTTAATAAAACTCGTCTTAAGCGGGTTGTTTCGATTTCGTCTTTGAACTAGGTCTATTAAGTTAAAACTTTTATTTTTGACCTTGTAAGTATCCAAACATGTTGGAAACATGTGAAAATGTCCCAAATTAGTAATTAGAAAAAAATTAGTTTTGACCATATTGGGTAACGACAACTTAATCGGGTGCGACCCAAAGCATCGATTAACGTCGGTATCGGGTAGAATTCCACCGTGTATCAAATTCAAACCATATTTAAATTGATTTAAGAATCATTTGGAGCCTTTTCACTCTCTCTCTAACCTCTCTCCGTAAACAAAGATTTAGGTCGAAAAATCATCCATTTCAAGCTTCAAAACACCAAGGTAATCATCTTAGCTCCTAGTATAACATCCTTAGCCTTCATTTTCATGTTCAAATCAAGAGATAGGACCATAAACATGTGTTTACGGCCCTGGAACAGCCTTAGGCCGTGAACACATGTAAATGGGGTTTTTGAGCCTTAAAACCCTTCCAAATCACCATAGGAGCTTAGATATGGCTTAAGGACTTATTGGATTGGACTTAGGACACCTTAAACTCAACATTTGAGGAGTAAACATGAGTTTAATGCCCAAGAACAAGCTTGGGCTGTAAACTCATATGCATGGATAGTAATCTCCTTTTTGGGTGTTAAAATGCAACTTACACACCTCATAAGCATTGGAATAAATCCTAGAACCAACCAAAAATTATTTGGGGACCTTAAACATAACAAAAACCATCCATTTGAGAGTTTACGTCCATAGCATATGCTCCAGGGCCGTAAACTCCTAAATATGTGTCATTTGATGCCCTAAACTCACCCCAACACTTGTAAAATTGAGTTGAATCATTTGTGATTAATCATTGGCCTTCAAAACAATTAAGAATGATGTGGGTGAGAGTTTACGGCCGTAAACACTTAGTTTACTGCCATAAACTCATCTATTGGTCCATATGGTTAAATTCATTCATTGAAGAGTAAACTCCATATCCTAGTCATTCATGTCCAGAAAAGTCACCCGGGTCACTCCAAACGCCTATTTTGAAGTGTTTTCACATCTTGGAATGTTTAAGTGTATCTAATTAGTAATTTAAATCTAATTAGATATATTTGTGTATTATTTAATATTACATAGGAACCTCGCTCGTATTCAAGCCTCGCTTCGACATTTAGCATCCTAGTCGTCACATTTCGCGTCCGGTGAGTTCATACCCTACCCTTTTCAATGGTTTTTTCAATGTTTTCAGGGGGGGGGGGGGGGGAATACAAGCAAAAGTACAAGAATATCTTGTACTTAAACATTTTTATTTCATTAGAAATGTTTCGTATCTCACTTGCTTTTAACAATTGAAACTGTATTAATCAACTGTTTAACTTGCAGAACCAGTTACAAACCGATTTCATATCTAATTATATAACGTTATATTATATATTTCACAAGTGATTTGTACTATAATATTTTTGTTAAAAGCATTACATTATTTTATATGTTTTGTCCTCGGTGAACACTCCACAGAGATACGCGAGTGGAGGATCGTCTTTATAAAAGATTATAGAATAAGATTTTTAGCATTATTACTTGTAAATTGTTAATCCTATATAATTGGAGACACGTCCTCGGTGAACACTCCACAGAGATACGTGAGTGGAGGATCGCCCCCGTAACCAGAATCTCTTAGATAGGGAGCGTGACTTGAGTGTATAGATCTATACGGGGCTGACTACCCCGCACCTGGCTGCCAGCCACAGCCGAACCGAAATGGTTCAAGGGTGACGGAAGTCATAAGGTGATGTGGACTACTTATTGCAATATCTAGTCTATTGTATGGTTATGGAACTCGCAATTAGGATAACAGAGATTTATTTAATAGTAATAATGGATAAAGTAATTAATTTACTTTGTTAATATTAGTTTTATATATGTGTTAAAAACTAATACATTTCACAAGATAACCAAGTTTTCAGAATACATCTTTCACATTTGGTAACCAACATTCAGGAAAATATGGGATTTTCCTGGGAAAGACACTCATACATAACCAGAAACATGTAACATTTTCAGATAACTAAACTTTACATTTCACAAGAACAATCATGTTTTCAGTGTACATCTTTTACAATACATTTTTGGGTTGGTAAACAAACACACACTTCACAAGGTTAATCATATTTTCAGTACACATCTTTCACATTAGGAAAATATAGGATTTTCCTGGGGTAATCACAATTCATAACTAGAACCGTGTAACGTAACAGAACAACTAAACTTTACTTTTAAGAAAATAGAGGATTTTCTTGGTTCGTAACTTTTTCAGAAAACACAAAAGGAATCTCGTACATTTTCATAAAATCAAACCGCTTATGAACTCACCAGCTTTATGCTGATTTTTAAAATGCTTGTATTCTCAGGTTCTCCTTAGACAGGTACCCCGCGTCCTTTTTCTGAAGACGGAGCGAATGGAAGTCACGTCTTTCTTTTGTTTAAACTTATGTATCTTTAAAACCTGTACTACTTCACTTTTCAACTGATGTAATGAAATCTATGTATTGTAATGTTTTGTGTTTTACTTCGCTTACTATGTACATTGGTTATGATATTCACATGAAGTCACCTCTGCCCCGAGACGTTTCCGCCTTCGGTTTCGGGGTGTGACAGATTGGTATCAGAGCCCTTGTTTATAGTGAACTAAGTATACGAAACTTTACATGGTATAAGACTATAAACATTAAGGGGCCTAAGTGCTCTGAACTAAAAGTATACTTCAAAATATAAGTATTTTCAGAAACATACAAGTATACCTAACCGCCTAGATCCGTAACTACAAGTAGAACAAAACATAAGTAAATGGGTGTTGTACGCTGCGGTTGAACCTGGGCAGTTATGTAGTCGTGTCTAGGTTCAATATAGCCTGATCAACTATATACATTTGAGACATGGCCAACATGTGCCTGGGAGTGACTGTGGTGTTAAGCATGCCTAAAACTTACCCAAATACCCCAAACAACGAACCGTCGTCGTAGCAAATTATGAAATACTATGGGAGTATTTCTAGATCCAACTTTGTTGTAGAAAACTCTTATTCAAGCGTTGCCCCTTCGATCATCCCTTTAGCGATAATTTATCTGCCTTGACAATTCATTCATGCTTTATCGCTTAATAAGAATTAATTTCTGTCATAAAGAGATATCCCTTGTTTCATATCTCTTGATTTAATGCAGAGGAGTTACCATCCTCTTTTTCCTAATCACTTTAGATCGAAATGTCTTCAAAGAAATGATCCAGTTCAAGTAACAACAGCCCTCCGTCGCCACCTCCTTCTCGATTCGACCCAGTGATGTTCCAATTGGCTATTTCGGCCGCAGTGACTGCCGCAGTGACATATTTCTGCCCTGATAGGTTCGGTATACCAAGAAGTAACTCCAACCCTAAGAACCATGAAAATGTTCAGGAGCATCAGAACGAGCGTAAAAAGAGTAAGAAGGCTTTTTGGAAAAAGCGAAAGGGTCAGAGTTCACAAGGACCCTCCAAGAAGCATGAAACTGTGGCAGTTCAAGCTGCCACTACTCCTGTTGCTGTGTCTGCAGTTCAAGCTGCCGCTACTCCTGTTGTTGTGTCTACAGTTCAAGCTATCGCTACTCCAGTTGTTGCGTCTACAGCTCAAGCGCCTGCCTCTAGATATGCGGGTAACCTCCCTTGGTGCAACAAGTGCACATACCACCATTATACCTCTGGCCCGAGCCTCGAGAAGATCTGCAAAAGATGTGGCAAAAAGGGCCACACCGCTCACAACTACAAAACACCAGTTCATCTAATCAATCAAGCTCCCGGATCGAGTACTTTTCGAGCCTGCTATGGTTGTGGAGAGATCGGGCATTTCAAGCGAAACTGCCCAAAAACAGCAACCACCAACAACGTCAACAACGCCGAAATGGTTTTAGCTATGAAGCAAAAGGAGGCACCCACTGATCCCACCACTGCCGCGGGTATATTTCTTCTCGACAATTCCTATGCTCGTATCCTTTTCGAATTTAGTGTCAAGAAAGTTTTATTAGTCATTCATTCAAATATCATTGTAAACATAGTCCTTGTCTAATAACCGAAACATTTACCGTCGATATGGTTACCAGTGAGAATGAGTGCACTAACGACTTATCCCCAAGCTATATCCTTACATTGAGTAATCATTCTTTCCTCATTGACCTGATGTCAGTTTCAATAAAGAGCTTTGATGTTATCTTTAGTATGTATCGATTGAGCCCCAATTGTATTGATATACCTCGTTATGGAAAGCTATTCGTCTCAATCTCCCCTCTGACCAGACCTTCATGACATATGGTGTCAAACTTAGCCCAAATCTTCGCATCATTCCCTACATTAAAGCTCGAAAGTTTCTGCGAAAGAAGTGTCAGGTATTCCTAGTCCATGTAATCAGCGAGAAACAAGAAGTTAAAGACTCCGAGAGCGTCTCCAAAGACTGTAATATTCCTGATATTTTTCTGAAGAGATCCCGAGAATTCCTCCCGAACGCCAAGTTGAGTCTCGTATCAACTTAATCCCTGGAACTACCCCCGTAGCCAAACCTCCGTATCGTTTTGCTCCAGCAAAAATGCAAGAGTTATCCAGTCGGCTTAATGAGTTGACTGTCAAAACCCATATCCTCTTTCCTTAATTAGATGACTTCTTCGATAATTTCAGGGAGCCAGCTACCTCTCGAAGATATACCTTAGGTCGAGACACCATCAACTACGAGTTCATAGGAGTGATGTTTCAAAGACAGCATTTAGGACTCGATATGATCATTAAGAGTTCGTATTAGTACCCTTCGGTCAAACCATTTTCCTCCAGGTCATGTAGTAGGCAATGAAGACACACGCGTGGATCCTCCTAAGATCGAAACAATAGGAAATTTGTCGGCACCGAAGACACCCATAGAAGACCTGTCAATTCTTGGGTTTCGCCGACTATTGTTGCAAGCCCATCCATAAAATTTTTCCGAAATCATCAAACCCTTAACCACTCCGACACAGAAAGGTGTAGCCTTTTCATTGGAGTGAATAGTGAGATACATCATTCCAAGCATTGAAGTAAGACTTATGCATCACACCTATCATGTCCCTGCCAGAAGAGACAGATGACTTCGTTTTTCCTTTGCAGTACGCTCAATCCAAGTTTAGACTATGTATTTAGACAGCAAGACTTAAGACATTGACAATGACCACCTGCCCCTGTTTAATTGCTCAGACCTGAGAAGCTTAGCCAGAAACCCTTGGGACTATTCTAGCAGCCTAGATACCCGAATGGAAATGGTAAATAACCAACATGAATTTCACCATTACGTTACCCAGTTTTCCCGAGTGAGTACGATGCCATTTGGGAAAAATGTCGATCCTTCGATAAAAATCCACTCACTTTCCTCCGATCACAGAATCATTCATGATGAAAATACTCTCGCGAACCCACATCCAAGAAGAAGTCCGACTGCATAGTATACCTAAGTTCTTGGCAAGTCCCTCCAGAAAACTCACGAAACCAAGCAGGACATGAGTACAACTTATTACTCTCAGACAATTGGACAGAGCGAGAAAGTTATTCAGGTCATGGAAAACATGCTGGGAGCATGTGTCATAACTGCCGAGTAACTTGAAATACCCCTTTACCTTCGATCGAACCCTTGTATAACAACAGTTATCATATCAGTATCTAGATTGCACCACTTGGAACCCTCTGCGGTTAAAAGTACATATTCCTTTGTATTAGGTCGAAATAGGAGTCACACGGTTAGCCAAGAGTCGATTCCCCGATAGTACCCTCATTGATCCTAAAATCATCCGCGAGACCATCGAGAAGATCATCCGGGCCCTAGAACGATTGAAAAACTTCACTAGATCGACAGAAGAGTTACGCCGATATACAATGTAAGCCTTTGAAATTCCAGGCTGGAAATCGTGTCCTGTTAATGGTCTCACCCTGGAAAGACATGATACACTTTGGAAAGCATGGAGAATTTAGCTTGTAGTACATTAGACCTCTCGAGATCCTCGTTAGGATCGATTCTGTGGCCTTCAAACTCCGTGTACCTTCAGAACTTAGCAACACTCATCCTGTACCTTGCGCCTCCATTATTAATGAATACCTGTCTGATAAAACCATAGAAATCCCTTCTAGTGTGACCGAGAACATCGATATACCCAAACTTTTTGGATGAACAAACTAAGATCTTAGACCAAGTAACCAAACGTTTGAAACCAAGCCGTATCCCGATAGTGAAGGTTCGCTGGAATGGCATGCGAGGACCTGAAATCACTTGGGATCATGGAAGATTCGATGTAGTAGATATATCCACACCTTTGTCCATAATCTATATCTTAATTCTTGAATTTCGGGACGAAATTCCCTCTAACGGGGGGATAATGTAACAACCTGAAATTTTGTTCCCTCGCCGTAACCGTTTCGTTAATAAAACTCGTCTTAAGCGGGTTGTTTCGATTTCGTCTTTGAACTAGGTCCATTAAGTTAAAACTTTTATTTTTGACCTTGTAAGTATCCAAACATGTTGGAAACATGTGAAAACGTCCCAAACTAGTAATTAGAAAAATTTTAGTTTTGACCATATCGGGTAACGACAACTTAATCGGGTGCGACCCAAAGCATCGATTAACGTCGGTATCGGGTAGAATTCCACCGTGTATCAAATTCAAACCATATTTAAAGTGATTTAAGACTCATTTGGAGCCTTTTCACTCTCTCTCTAACCTCTCTCCTAAAACAAAGATTTAGGTCCAAAAATCATCCATTTCAAGCTTCAAAACACCAAGGTAATCATCTTAGCTCCTAGTATAACATCCTTAGCCTTCATTTTCGTGTTCAAATCATGAGATAGGACCATAAACATGTGTTTACGGCCCTGGAACAGCCTTAGGCCGTGAACACATGTAAATGGGGTTTTTGAGCCTTAAAACCCTTCCAAATCACCATAGGAGCTTAGATATGGCTTAAGGACTTATTAGATTGGACTTAGGACACCTTAAACTCAACATTTGAGGAGTAAACAAGAGTTTACTGCCCAAGAACAAGCTTGGTCCGTAAACTCATATGCATGGGTAGTAAACTCCTTTTTGGGTGTTAAAATGCAACTTACACACCTCATAAGCATTGGAATAAATCCTAGAACCAACCAAAAATTATTTGGGGACCTTAAACATAACAAAAACCATCCATTTGAGAGTTTACGGCCATAGCATATGCTCCAGGGCCGTAAACTCCTAAATATGTGTCATTTGATGCCCTAAACTCACCCCAAGACTTGTAAAATTGAGTTGAATCATTTGTGATTAATCATTGGCCTTCAAAACAATTAAGAATGATGTGGGTGAGAGTTTACGGCCGTAAACACTTAGTTTACTGCCATAAACTCATCTATTGGTCCATATGGTTAAATTCATTCATTGATAATGCCCTAGAACCAAACCTAGCAACACCCCTCATTTGATTTAAGGCCATTTAGTACATAAAAACACCCACCATGAGTTTACGGCCGTAAACTCATGGGGATGGGTGTATAGGGCCGTGAACAGTCCTTAGAGTTTACTCTTGAAGAGTAAACTCCATATCCTAGTCATTCATGTCCAGAAAAGTCACCCGGGTCACTCCAAACGCCTATTTTGAAGTGTTTTCACGTCTTGGAATGTTTAAGTGTATCTAATTAGTAATTCAAATCTAATTAGATATATTTGTGTATTATTTAATATTACATAGGAACCTCGCTCGTATTCAAGCCTCGATTCGACATTTAGCATCCTAATCGTCACATTCCGCGTCTGGTGAGTTCATACCCTACCCTTTTCAATGTTTTCAGGGGGGAATACAAGCGAAAGTACAAGAATATTGTGACAACCCAAATTTATTGCCGTTACATAATCCTGTTTCCACTAACGGAATCCGTCGTTATGTATTAATTTCCGTAATACTTGGAGTCGTCAATAAATAAATATCTATCTATTTACATTTCCTTGACATGATCTCTTTAATATGAGTAAATATAACTTGTAAGTGTTAACCCCGTTTAACCAAACAAAGCTATATTACTTTTAACCACTTCACCCGGGTAAAAAGTTTTAACCCTGTTAAACTTTAGCATCGGGTAGCCGTGTACCGGGTGCAATACTCGAGGCATATATAAAGTAAATGAACACCACTTTGAACCCTTTTACCACTCATTCACTCTCTCTCACTACTTTCTCTCTCTAGACTCGTTTCCGACCCCGAAAACCGCAAATTCCGGCTCCCATACGTAAGATCTTCCTCCCTAACTTGTTCTAAACATGCATCCTAGTGGTTATAGCTCAAAAATCGTGTGAATGGGACATGAACAAGGAGTTTACGGCCTAAGAAGCTCCTTAGGCCGTAAACACCCAAAACTTGGCCAAATGTCCCATTTTCCCTTCCTTTAAGCTTGGATACTAATTAAAGAAATAGCCTAGATGAGTTTGGACATGAAAACACAAGTTTTTAGGGACTAAAAGAGGGTTTACGGCCCAAGCTTGTGCTTAGGCCGTAAACACCCAATTTCTATGTTAAATAGCCCCAAAAACTCTTCCAAGGCAAGATAGAATTTAGATATGATCTTAGTTTAAGGCCATAAAACAACACATTTTAGAACCAAAAAGGGGAGTTTACGGCCAAGCCTATGCTAGGGCCGTAAACACCCATTTCTCACGCTAAAGTGTCCCAAAAACCCACCCAAGGCCTTCTAGAATTTAGCTAAGATTTAAGGGAGTGATTAGGACCATTTAACAATCCATTTTGAGAGACAAAATGGAGTTTACGGCCCAAGCACAAGCTAGGACCGTAAACTCCCTCAAACGCCACCAAATGAAGGTTTTAGCCCCCAAATTTGGTCCTAGGCATTCACTAGAAATTTAGGGGATGGATTAAAGGCCTTATCTTGCAATTTTGGGTGAAGGACACGAGCTTACGACCAAGCCTAGGGGCTTACGGCCGTAAACTCCCAAGGAGTGGCCTTTGGGCCGTAAACTCCAAGGGAGTAAACTCTTGGACTCCCCCGTAACCCCTATTTGGCCTTATACGATCCCCGAGAACCCCTTCTAAGCCCTAAGACCCCGAACCAATGCTAGAATATCTAAATATCTTAAAGAAAAGCACAAAATGATTAATTTCTTGTAAAATACATATTTCATATGATATTAGGGTCTTAAAAGGTGCACAAGTCCTCATTTGGTACAAAACGCTCAACCGACACTTTCACCCGATTTACCCCATTTACTCGGTTTCAGGTGAGTTCATACCCCTTTAATGAACCTTTCAAATGTTTTTATATGTTTTAGGGGGGATACAAGTCAAATATATAGGTTTATGGAGATTAATCACATGTGATTCACTATCCGTAGTTCAAATCATATGTGATTTACCACCATGTTTTATAAAAGGACTTTCGTTTTCAAAACTATTTTGGATTAATAAACTATTTTCTAAATGTTCCTTTTTGACAAGATTTTTATTAAATAAATTCCTCATAAATGTAACCATACTAATATGTTTATATAAGTAAGATTTGAAAGACTTAGGACCGATAGCTCGCCCTATTTCCTGTTCTTGTTTGATTGTGGGCTTAGGGTAGTTGTTATCCGTCCGACTATCATTGACTTCTTAATTATATATCATATATATTAGTATTGGATACGAGTATTTTCATTTCATTCGATGTTTAAACCACTAAATTGACAAGAACCATATACACTAAGTTAACTATAATAGGTATAGTTAAGGCCATTATTGCTCGCTATAGCTACTCCTCTACCCTCTATAATACACCCTATTACGATACTATATACTAATAAGAGAACACACTACGAGTTATACAAAAGACTACTACACTATAATACAAGAGAAAGCACTAATCAGGAGATAACACACTAACTCACTATGAGATACTCTATTCGCTACGCACTACGCCCAGAGTTTTCCGCCAGGAGAACGACGCTACATGTATAGATCTATACGGGGCAGACACTATTACTTCCCGACTGTTTACTTCAGTCCGAGTCGTGCAGGCCTAGGGATGCCGCTACTTCACTACACTGTGCATGACCGGGAAGGTCATGGGGTCCGTTATTATACACACTATTGGTATCATACAAGGAATACACTATAACCACACTAAAACACTAAACTAAAAGCTATGTTAATATCCCGAAGTAAACAAGTATTTAACACTAAAGAAAGTTTGCACCACTATTATTGACTTCAGGCATAATCTACTGTATTGCATTACTTATTGGAAATTCACTATTATACTTTTACAATAAATGGTTTTCAAAGATGAAAATGACATGTTTCTTAAAGGTTTTCACCTACAATGTATTTCTGGAAAATATAGAATTTTCTAGGATTTTCTACTACTTATGAATGTAAAATTGCAGCTTTTCATACTATCGGTTCTAATGCTTTTTATACAAAAACTCACACTAAACTCTTATGAACTCGCCAGCTTTATGCTGATATTCGTTTTCAAAATAACTTGTATCCTCAGGTCAAAGATAGACAGGTACAGGTGCAGCAATTTGGAGAAGGTGGAGCATACAAGATCCATCTCTTATTTTTGTATTACTTTTGGTGTTTGCTAAACATTACAAAACACACTTGTAATTAAACTCACTATGTAATGCAATGGTTGTATGTTTCTTGTTTTTACTATTATGCAATTGTGATGATACTGTACATGACGTCCTCCACCCTGAAATGTATTTCCGCCGTTATCGGTTTTGGGGTGTGACAAATATCTTGTACTTAAACGTTTTTATTTCATTAGAAATGTTTCATATCTCACTTGCTTTTAACAATTGAAACTGTATTAATCAACTGTTTAACTTGCAGAACCAGTTACAAACCGATTTCATATCTAATTATATAACGTTATATTATATATTTCACAAGTGATTTGTACTATAATATTTTTGTTAAATGCATTAGATTAGTTTATATGTTTTGTCCTCGGTGAACACTCCACAGAGATACGCGAGTGGAGGATCGTCTTTATAAAAGATTATAGAATAAGATTTTTAGCATTATTACTTGTAAATTGTTAATCCTATATAACTGGAGACACGTCCTCGGTGAACACTCCACAGAGATACGTGAGTGGAGGATCGCCCCCGTAACTAGAATCTCTTAGATAGGGAGCGTGACTTGAGTGTATAGATCTATACGGGGCTGACTACCCCGCACCTGGCTGCTAGCTATAGCCGAACCGAAATGGTTCAAGGGTGACGAAAGTCATAAGGTGATGTGGACTACTTATTGCAATATCTAGTCTATTGTATGGTTATGGAACTCGCAATTAGGATAACAGAGATTTATTTAATAGTAATAATGGATAAAGTAATTAATTTACTTTGTTAATATTAGTTTTATATATGTGTTAAAAACTAATACATTTCACAAGATAACCAAGTTTTCAGAATACATCTTTCACATTTGGTAACCAACATTCAGGAAAATATGGGATTTTCCTGGGAAAGACACTCATACATAACCAGAAACATGTAACATTTTCAGATAACTAAACTTTACATTTCACAAGAACAATCATGTTTTCAGTATACATCTTTTACAATACATTTTTGGGTTGGTAAACAAACACACACTTCACAAGGTTAATCATATTTTCAGTACACATCTTTCACATTAGGAAAATATAGGATTTTCCTGGGGTAATCACAATTCATAACCAGAACCGTGTAACATAACAGAACAACTAAACTTTACTTTTAAGAAAATAGAGGATTTTCTTGGTTCGTAACTTTTTCAGAAAACACAAAAGGAATCTCGTACATTTTCATAAAATCAAACCGCTTATGAACTCACTAGCTTTATGCTGATTTTCAAACTGCTTGTATTCTCAGGTTCTCCTTAGACAGGTACCCCGCGTCCTTTTGCTGAAGACGGAGCGAATGGAAGTCACGTCTTTCTTTTGTTTAAACTTATGTATCTTTAAAACCTGTACTACTTCACTTTTTAATTGATGTAATGAAATCTATGTAATGTAATGTTTTGTGTTTTACTTCACTTACTATGTACATTGGTTATGATATTCACATGAAGTCACCTGCGCCCCGAGACGTTTCCGCCTTCGGTTTCGGGTGTGACACACTTGGCCCGACTTGCATTTGACTTCTCGACTTTGCTAGCAGTACCAATGGGCCCTTGGGGCCCAATAGCACAATAAAGCTATTGAAAGTCCTTTTACATGGAATTAGGTCATAGAAGGCCCAATAACATGTAAGCGTGTTCCCTTCGTGCCTAAAGATCATGTTATTGGGCTAGCTAGGCCCAACAAGCACGATTTGAAACTTTCAAGCCCAAAGATTGAATATTGACTTCTCATAAATTTCGCATGTTTATCGAAGTACTATTGTTTATTGATTTTTGATTCGTTGTTGATTCGAGACCGAATCAATTCGTTTGGTAATGATATTGGTGTTGAAAGTGAATTTGTTATTACGTTTCGCCAGTAGCCGTGGTGCACGTATTTTATCTTAAGGGATTTATTGTTTAAAAATAAGAGTTTTCCTTTTCATGACCCTTCTTGGATAAAATTTACACTTTTAACCCTTTATATAAAAGAATTTCCATTTTAGTCCTTAAACCATTTTTTTTCTTGACACTGTAGTATCAAAACTTATTGAAAAGACATTTTCAGCCCAAATTTACTTGATAAATAGCTTAAGTCCTTCAAAAGTGAAATTTTCTCGGTTGGAACCCCCATTTTGGCAACCTTTACAGTTTTGGCCCAAAATGGAAAATTTTTGCATTTTTGATCCCTTTTGACTTTGAAAAACTTTTTTGACCCTTGAAATAGTTTTATTACACTTGTAATCCCCTGTTTTACAGAAACTTGCATTTTCAGCCCCTCAATTTCAAAAATCTCGCAATTTGGGGCTTATTGGGCCGAAAAGCCCAATTTAGCCCATTATGTTCAAAATTTACATTTTAAGCCCCTCAAAAGTGTTGATATTCAGAAAATTTATATTAGAAACTGTTTGGACTCTTTTCAACCTCCAGAAATTATCATTTGTCGTTTTTGGGCCCTTAGTTTTGTATTTTTGACAATTTGAGCCCAAAAATGGGTTTTAAGTCCAAAAATGTTCATTCTAACCAAATAAACTATTTTTCTAGACTTGATTAGTGTAAAATGGTATAAGTTATGTTTAGTTCATTCCTCATATTGTAGATCTCGGTTTTTAGGTTCTTTTTGGCTAACATATTCATCACAAAACACATAAGATCATACAAGATCATACATACAAGCATAAAAATCACACAAGGCATACATTTACTCATAGATCTACACATTTGCTTGTATTCTCCCCCACAAAAACTCATAAAAACCAAAAAAGAGGGGGTATGAAGCTCACCTTGGGTGTGGTTTCGGTTTTGGAAAGAAAAATGAGAAAAATTCGGCCCTAGCAACCTTCCTTGGAAGATCTCGAACTTGGATGCTTCTAAGGTGCTAAATCATAAGTTTGAATGGATTAAGAGATGATTCTTGAATGGAATGAAATAACTAGCTTATGGATCTAACATCAACTTACCTTAGATGATGTGTTTGTTGGAAAACCCTCCTTGAAAGCTTCCTAATTTTCGAACACTTGGAGAGGAGTGGAGTGGAGAGAGTTTCTTTTGAGAGAGTTTGAGTGAAGTGTGTATGTGTGTGTGTTTGGGTTCGGCCGAGAATCAATAAGAAAGGAGAGAAGAGAGATGTGTGAAAGGATGGTGCATGGAAGTATGAGTCCTCTTGCATGGAAGTCCCTTGAATAATTGTGAGGTGGCACACACAAAGTCAACTCTTCCTTCCTTTGGGCTTGGGCCGAGAATGGAGAGGGAAAGAGGAGATTTTTGGGCTTTTTGCCCTTAAGCCCATATTATAGTTAAGCTAGATGATGCTTGACTCAAATAAATCAAAGTATAATTTTTATGACCTATTAGGGTTTCCAATTGCTTATTGACTACTTGAAATGCTTGCATGGAGTGTTTGTTTGAAATTTTATTGTCATAGAGTATGCATCATACATGCTCTTATGTCTTTGATTCATAATTTGGCTTAAGTGTTGTAGTTACAAGGCACAAAATTTTCTAGTTGTGACAGGCTAAGGGCATTTGCTACCACATAGGCCTTGCCGGGATGGTAACGGATTTCACACTCATAATCACTGAGTAGTTCTACCCATCGCTGTTGTCTCATGTTCAAGTCTTTCTGATCAAGAATATGTTGCAGGCTCTTATGGTCCGTGAAGATCGTACACTTGGTTCCGTAGAGATAATGTCTCCAAATCTTCAGTGCAAAGACTACGGCTCCTAACTCCAAGTCGTGCGTGGTATAGTTGACCTCGTGTGCTTTCAACTGTCTCGAGGCATAAGCAATTACCTTTTCTCTTTGCATAAGCACACAACCTAAGCCCTGATTAGACGCATCACAATAGACAACGAAGTCCTCTGTCCCTTCGGGTAGGGACAGAACAGGCGCGCTGCACAAAGCTTGCTTTAATGTCTGGAACGTTGTTTCTTGCTCTTCACTCCAACAAAAGGGTACACCTTTCTGTGTCAGAGTGGTTAAGGGTTTGGCGATTCTGGAAAAGTTCTGGATGAATCTCCGATAATAGCCGGCGAGACCCAAGAATTGACGGATTTCTGTGGGTGTCTTCGGTGCCAACCAATTCTCTATCGCTTTAATCTTGGAAGGATCCACATGAATACCCTCCTCGCTTACCACATGACCGAGGAAAGTTACCTTCCGAATCCATAATTCACACTTAGAGAATTTCGCATACAGCTTCTCGGATCTAAGGGTTTCCAACACTAGCCTCAAGTGTTGTTTGTGATCTTCTTTGCTTTTGGAGTAGACAAGTATGTCATCAATGAACACAATGACGAACTTGTCCAGAAAAGGGCGAAACACCCGGTTCATCAGGTCCATGAACAATGCCGGTGCGTTGGTTAGACCGAAGGGCATCACTACGAACTCGTAGTGTCCATATCGAGTCCTGAAAGCTGTTTTGGAAACGTCGCTCTCATGAACTCGTAGCTGATGGTACCCTGACCGAAGGTCTATCTTTGAGAAGTAGCTGGCTCCCTGGAGTTGATCGAAGAGGTCATCTATTCGCGGAAGGGGATATCAGTTTTTGACGGTCAACTTGTTCAGTTCACGGTAGTCGATACACATCCGGAAGGATCCATCTTTCTTCTTTACAAATAATACCGGAGTTCCCCAAGGTGAGGAACTCGGTCTAATGAATCCTTTACTGAGCAACTCATTGAGTTGGCTGGATAACTCCTGCATTTCTGCTAGAGCTAAGCGATACAGAGATTTCGCTACGGGGGTAGCTCCAGGAATTAGGTCAATGCGGAATTCAACCTATCGTTCGGGAGGAATTCCTGGAAACTCTTCGGGAAACACATCAGGAAAGTTACAGACTTCGGGGATGCTCGCGAGGTCTTTAACTTCCTGTTTCTCATTGATTACATGTGCTAAGAATGCATGACACTCCTTACGCATGAGCTTTTGAGCTTTGATGCAAGAAATGATGCGAAGGTTGGAGCTGAGTTAGTCCCCATATGAACCTCTCTATCTTCTTACTCTCCGGGGTAACCAATCCCGGACAGAGTAGTGCTAGATCATCGAATCTAGAAGTGTATGCAGCAATATCAGAACCCTTCATCTTCAGGTTCCAGAGCTCGTGCTCTAATTTCTGTATTTCGCCCTGAGGGCAGTACTCAGCTAGGAGGAGTTCTTTCATGGCTTCCCAGCCCATGGCATTGGCTACAGGTAGGGTCAAGGATTTGACTCGGCCGTTCCACCAAGTCAAGGCTTTATCAATGAAGGTACAGGCTGCGAATTTCACTTTATCGGATTCCAAACAAGCACATATTTCAAAGATGGATTCGATTTTCTCGAACCATCGGGAAAGGGAAATGACACCTCCAGTGCCATCGAAGGATGTAGGTTTTGCATTCATGAAATCTTTATAGGAACCTTCCTTTCGGTGTCCCTGACTGCCTTCTTGGTTCTGAGTTTGAATACCACCTCCCGAACCACCGGAACCACCAGAACCACCGGTGTTCAATTGTGGCATAGCAGCTGCCACTGCGGCGGTAACAACTGCCTGAAACACCACAGGGTCAATTTCAAGAGGAGGTGGTGGCGGAGGGTTGTTGGTCTTTGAGTTGGGTCTCTTTCTTGGAGGCATCTTGATCTAATAAGATCAAGAAAGAGAGGATGATAAGTCCTCTGAATCGAATCAAGGGATATGACATATATATATATATATATATATATATATATATATATATATATATATATATATATATATATATATATATATATTCCGAATAAGCGATAAAGCAGGAAAGAGTTATCGAAGCATATAAATTATCGCTAAAGGAATGATCAAGGAACAATGCGTGAACGATGATTTCTACAAAGGATTGGCTCGAGAAATACTCCCTGTCACACCCCAAAATCGGAACGGCAGAAATGTTTTGGGGTGGATGACGTCATGTCAAGTATCACAACATATGCAATATAGTAATCAAAGTACAACAACCATTGCATTAATAGTAATAGTTTTACATAGTTTACATTTCATAGAAGCATTGAAGTAATACAAGTAATAATAAAGGTGCAGCTTGGTACTAAACGGTCTTCACCAAAAGCGCCTTGGATGTCCCTGTCTAATGCTGACCTGAGAATACAAGTTATTTGAAAGCGAGTATTAGCATTTTTACAAATGCTGGTGAGTTCATAAGTATTTAGTGTCATTTTATTCAAATAACTTTCTATAAGTAGTAGTTTTAGAGTATACAGTGAATTAGAGTCCTTTCCAGAAAATATCGTTACCTGCCCAAGAACATGCTTGGGCCGTAAACTCCCCTTCATGGGGAGTAAACTTAAATTCAAGTGTTAGATGCCCTCAAACACCTCCTATGGCCTTGGAAAATATCTAGAAGCAACCCCCATTGAAGTAAAGGCTTTAAACTTCAATTAAACCAAGGAAATAGGAGTTTACGACCGTAAACCCCCCTAGGAAAGGTCCATGGGCCATAAACTCCCAAAAGGTGGCCAAATGATGCCCTAACACCCCCATTTGACTTGGAAAAACACATAGGATTTTATTCTCTACCACTTAAGACCCTAAAACACAAAAAGAAGATGCATATAGGAGCTTACGGCCATAAACTCCTTGTTTAGGGCCGTAAACTCCTCAAATGGTCCATTTGGTGCCTTAAATCCATTCATACACTTTGTATTTGGACCTAGCTTAATTCTTTGAGTGATATAAGACCTTTTGGCATCCTAGAACACCCTCACCATGAGTTTATGGCCGTAAACTCATAGGGAGTTAGTCCCAGGGCCGTGAACTCTATAAAGAGTTTACTCTTGAAGAGTAAACTCCATTCCTAAGCCATACACACCCTTAAATGTTACCCGGGACACCCCTATCACTTAATCAAAGTGTTTTCCGCACTTTAGGATGCGTATACTTGTTTAATTAGTATTATATGTACTAATTGTATGAAAACATATGTTATCATATGTTAATAGGTCACTAAGTGTGTTCAAGTCTTTACTTGACACCGAGCACCCAACCAACACCTTCGTCGGATCCACTTACAACAGTCACGTTCATACCCCTGAATTAACCTTTTAAATGTTTTTTACATGCTTTTATGGGGGGATACAAGTTAAACATGCCAGTTATCATATCAATCACATGTGATTGGTAACCCGCATGCACAAGGATTTACTACACTGTCAAATGTTTTGCCATGTATGATACTGTAAATAGTTTCCAAAATGACTTCACTTGTTCAAATCTTTACTTATATTGTTTTATCAAAGTTATAACCAAAACTTGTTTATGAAAGATTTTTTGAGGGTTTCTAAAGGTTTTCAAACTTATTTTACTAAAGAATACTAAGTCGTGCTTTTCTTAAGTGTAAAGGTTTTCCGAAGTTTTTCATCAAAGTTTTCTTCCACGTTTTTATACTCCTACTTGTTAGAAACTACTGCTTCATTACATTTCCACGTAGTTACTGCTCCTACTTGGTTAAATACTACTACTTTGATAACACTTTTACTTCGTAATACACTCTTACTTTGTGATACACTTTTACTTCGTAATACACTCTTACTTTGTGATACACTTTTACTTCGTGATATACCCTTACTTCGTGATACGCTTCTACTTCATGACACGCTTATGCTCGTTAAACGCTTCTACTTCGAGAAATACTACTACTTCGTAAACACTTCTACTTTATTACCGCTTCTACTTCACGAACCACTCCTACTTTATTAATGCTACTACTTCACGAACCACTCCTACTTTATTAATGCTACTACTTCGTAAACGCTTATACTTCATTGACACTCCTACTTCGATAAACGCTTCTACTTCGTGAAACACATCTACTTTGTTAACGCTTCTACTAGGTTAAATGTATGTCTCTACTTGTGTAGTTATATATAAATGATGTTTAAAGGACTTAGGAAGGCTAGTTCGCCCTATTTCCTTTTCCTCATTTGGATGTGGTCTGGTGGGATCGGATTTCCATCCGAAGGTCGTTTGATCATTAGTTATATATTATGTATACATGTATAGACATATGGGTTTTACATCGGTCAGCTCAGTTATGAGTCTCTACTGCTAGTCCAACACTTTCATCAGAATTCACTATTTGGGATACATCCTCAGGACACGGCCTTCTCCGTTGTCTAGTTGGTAACCAGAGTCTCTTGTAGGGAGAGCGGACATTATGTGTATAGATCTGTACGGGATTGATACCCCCACACCCTGACTGCTAGCTACAGTCCATGGCCTACCGAGCCAAGGGGTGACAAATGTCATACTTACATCGACGCTTGCAGGGCGTCAAGTACTCTAGTGTCGATTAGTATGGTTACGAGTATCTCCATGTTACCTTATAATTCATGGTCTTAATTTAACGATATTTAACACTGTATGCTGGAAACACACTCTTAGAATCACACTGTTTTAGACTTGTCAGCTGTATCTTTCATTAATACTGTCTGGGGTCTGTATTCACTATTTTAGACCTTGTCAGCTGTATCTTTCATTTGATACTGTCTGGGGTTTGTATTCACTGTTTTAGACCTTGCTAACTGTATCTTTCATTTGATACCGTCTAGGGTCTGTGTCTCCTTTCATTAGACTGAGCAAGGCGTACCGTTCATTCGATACTCTCCTGAAGTCTATGATTTCTTTTGCCTTGATCAACAGTCTTCACTGCTGAGGCATGTGTTATTTTCCCTGATATTCTCCTACTTTCTTTAAAATCAATACCATATTTTGATAATGATAGTGTTAAGGGAAAAATTACTTTTTACAACATAACTCTGTCCACTCTTGGTAGAAGACTGCTTTTAATTAGAAAATATAGGATTTTCTGGAAAGGACTCTAATTCAGTGTATATTCTAAAACTACTACTTATATAAAGTTATTTGAATAAAATGACACAATATACTTATGAACTCACCAACATTTGTAAAAATGTTGATACTCGCTTTCAAATAACTTGTATTCTCAGGTCAGCATTAGACAGGTACATTCCAGGCGCTTTCAGTGAAGACCGTTTAGTACCAAGCTGAACCCTTTATTATTACTTGTATTACTTCGATGCTTCTATGAAATGTAAACTATGTAAAACTATTACTATTAATGCAATGGTTGTTGTACTTTGATTACTATACTGCATATGCTGTGATACTTGACATGACGTCATCCACCCCAGAACGTTTCCGCCGTTCCGGTTTTGGGGTGTGACAGATTGGTATCAGAGCATTGTTTATAGTGAGCTAAGTTTATCAATTCATAAAAGATATAAGAACATCCAGAATCTAAACACTCGAACACAAGTATCACAAGAAGAACAATAATAAAAGTCTTCGGATGTTGAGCATTACCGTCAAACCTGGACAATTATGTAATCGTAAGCTGGAATAAATGTAACCTGATCAACTACATTTATTCGAGATGCGATGAACGTGTGCTTGGGAGTGATAGTGATGTTGCAACAGGTCTGAAACTTACCAACTAGGAATGCTAGAGCCAAACATAAAGTTTAAAATGCTATGGGAGTATTTTGGAATACTAAAAGGCTCACATTAATCCTAGAATCAAATTCAGAAGATAAGAAACAAACAAGAAATTAAAATACCATAGGGGTATTTTAGGATCCATAGACAACCTTGTGTGAAGAACTAAAAAGATCCTTATTGATATACCTACAATTACAGAGAGTATACTCCTAAGGTTATATATAATAAGGATCCCATAGGCTCAGAATGTGTGGTTTCGCTCTACTTCCTTTTCCTCGTTGGGATGTGGATATAGAGTAGTATCACATATTTGAAGGCCTATCGGATCTAAGCTATATATGATTTGTGTATCCTATGTGATTGTAGCAGGACTCGATATGGATCACCTAGTGAAATGTTAATAATCTCTTAGGCTTCTTTAGACATTTCCATTCTCGCACGAACCCTGTAGAAAACCCCATCCACCACAGTGTGCGACAGAAGAGTGGATTCAGACCCAGAAGAGGTTCATTGAGAAGATTTCTAGTTCGGAAATAAATGAACTAGGTCGAGACTATTGAAATCACCAAGTGCCTATATCTTTTAGGGACATCGGTGAGAGAGATTCGCCTAAACTTCCGATATTTCCAGTCATCCATCATGAAGTGATGACACCCAGAGTCGGATTCGGAAGTAAGGCAGAGTAGAAATTCAATACGTCTTCACGAGAAAAGAACCCTAGGTAACTATCCGAAGAAAACCAACGCCGGTCCCAGTTAGGGATACGAGGTAGACAGAGGGAGCCAGTGCATGGAACCCAAGAGATGTCTCTTCCTCGTGTTCGTCACACTATGTGTTAGGTAAAACGCCTTTTCCCGTTGTAAGTAACACGATTAGAGCGGATCCCCACACCTCTATTGAGAGTATTTAGCCATAAGTCTTCATGAGCCTTTCTTCCCGCGGTCTTCGTTCCTAACTGTTCTCAGATCTTTCCAAGCCGGAGAATCAACCTTTCCTAGTATAAAGGTAACTTAGTAGGAACGATTCCCATCTTATCAATTGATCCGATACTCATACTCCTACCTTGAATACCAGGACTACATCATAGGGATGTAGGTCGACACTCAGGCAACCAATATCCGAAGCACGAGAAAAGTTTATGCCTAATACAGTAAGGACAGATATGTCCAGGGTTAGCAATCGTCTCTCATCAGCTTGTGTTCCTTTCCGTATAGGAAAAACCAAGCCTCTAAAGAAGCGTAACCCATCCGCCGGCAAGAAACCAACTCTCCTACTCGATGAAGCTACGTTCCAAGCTGCAGTCTCGGCAGCCGTTGCAGCTGTCATGGCTCAACTGAATGCTAACAACGCCAATGTTAGCAAGAGCCCTATCGGGAATTCCGATCTTAGTAATAGACAGCAGCAACCAACCTCTGTGTACCCAGCCACTCGAGAACCTCAACCCAATCCACTAAAGAGAAAACTCAAGATCGAGGAGGAAAGTACCTCGGCTCAAGGACCTTTCGTAGGGCATCGGGCTGAGACAGTCAATACCCCTGCCAGCTCTTCCATCCCGACTTCAAGAAGACCATACCTAGGAAGCCTTCCCCACTGCGGCAAGTGTAGCTACCATTATCATGGTATATGCCGGGAACTCTTTTGTGCTAGGTGCAACATGAAGGGGCATACTGCTCGCGTCTGCAGAACCCCGGTTGAGTTTATTACATCAACCACCAATGTGGCGGCCAATCCAGTTTGCCGTCTATGTGGTGAGATTGGACACTTCAAGAAGGACTATCCAACCGAAGGAAACAACAAAGACTCAGGAGGAGTCTGACTCTAATGCTTAGGGAGAAGCATCAAGGAACTTGGTAGATTTTGGTACGTCTCTCAATCTCAGATAACTAACCGAAAACATTAAAAGGCTAATTCTAAATGTAATTATTTCCCCGATTAAGGACATTACGATTGATTTATGTGTTCTGATGGTGTCTGCCTTTCACACTCGAGCCTAGGTGTATTGTTAAGGACATACAGATGTTTTGTGTTTTCTAATGGTGTCTGTCTTTTACACTCGAACCTAAGTGTTTTATTACAGACATTACAATGTTTTAAGTGTGAACAATCAATTTGTAAAGTATACAACATAACAGTATATAGTAAGAATTGAAAATCGGTTTGAACAAACAACTCTGCAAGTTAAAACAGTTCGTTAGTAGGTTTTCAATTCTTAAAAAAATGTACAATTATGAAACCGTTTAACTGAAATCATGAGTTTAAGTACAAGATATTCTTGTACTCTTGCTTGTATTCCCCCCCTAAAAACATTGAAAAACCATTGAAAAAGGGTAGGGGTATGAACTCACCAGACGAGAAAACGTGTCGTTTCGGACGCTAAGTGTCGAATCGAGGCTTGATAACACGCGAGGTTCCTATGTAATATGAAATGATATACAAATATATCTAATTAGATTTTAAATTACTAATTAGATGTAATATTACACTCCAATTAGCGAAAACACTTCAAAACGAGTGTTTGGAGTGACCCGGATGACATCTACGGACGTGTAAAGATACGAGGGACTTGGGAATTGAGTTTACTCTTCAAGAGTAAACTCCTAATGGAGTTTGCAGCCTTATACACCACTCACACATGAGTTCACGGCCGTGAACTCATGTTGGCAAGGTTTATGGTGCGTAATGGGTCAATAACACTTGGAATGAGTTGGAACAATTTTTCCTAAGGCTTGGGATTGATTTAATTCATCAACTAACACCACTTAAGGGAGTTTACGGCCCTAGCATGGAGCTTATGGCTGTAAACTCCTATACCCCCCTTGAATAAGTGTTTTAATGTCCCAAAATTAATCACATGTGATTCCAATAATTTTTACAAGCCTTGAAATGAATTTGGGGCACCAAAAGACACACAATTAGGAGTTTACGGCCATGAAACACATGCGATGGCCGTAAACTCTCAAATGCAAAGTTTGGTTATGTTTAAGGTCCCCAATCTATTTTTGGTTGGTTCTATGATTTATTCTAAGGCTTTTGGTGAAGTTATATGGCTTTCTAACATGTTGGAAATGAGTTTACTCTCATGTTTGAGGGGTTTACGGCCCAAAGCACATGCCTTGGCCGTAAAATCATGCAAATCCCTCAAAATCCATGTCTAAAGTGTTCTAAGTCCATTTCATGAAGTCATATAGCCTTACCTAAGGTCTAGTTGTGGTTTGGAAGGGTTTAAGGGCTTAAAAACCCTCTAAATATGTGTTTACGGCCTAAGCACCTTCCTGGGCCGTAAACTCATATACAAGGTCCTAATTCATGCTTTAATCTCGAATTTGAAGGTCAAATATGATACACAATGAGTTAAGGAAGGTACCTTGGTGATTTGAAGCCTAATTTTGATGATTTTGGACCTTGAATCTAGTTTGAGGAGAGAGGTTGGAGAGATGGTTGTCAAATGAAGCAAAAGATTCAAATGAAAGCTTGGTTCACTTTAAATAGTGTCCAAGTTCGGGACACGGCGGAATTCTACCCGATACCGGCGCTAGACGGGGCTTTTGGTCTCACCCGGCCAAATTGCCGTAACCCGATATGGTCGATTTTAGAAATGTTCCGATCGCTAGAATGGGGTGTTAAAATGATTTCTAAATGTATTAGGACACTCATTAAGTCATAAAATAAAATACACATTAATGACTTAATTAAATGTCGGAATTGGAAACGGCGATTGGATGATCGAAATGAGTCGCGAAAAGGGGTACAAGCAGTGATACGAATTTCGGGTTGTTACATTATCCCCCCGTTAGAGGGAATTTCGTCCCAAAATTCAAAGATTCGAACACATATCACGTAGTGAAAAGAGATGTGAGGATGAATCTACTGCTTCGGGTCTTCATGCTCCTAAGTGGAATCGGGTCTCCGCTTGACATTCTAGCGAACCCTCACTGTCAGGATGTGGCTTTGTCTCGTACGGTTAACCTCTCAATCCATGATCTCAATTGATTCATCCATGGAGGTTCGGACTTCCGTTGGTTTCGATCTCATCAAGGGATTTCTAGGGTTTCATCAGGTCGACACTCCTTACGAACAAAGATGTGGAATACCAGATGATTGTTGCTAAGTTCTGAAGATAGCTCGGAGAGGGCTATGGAATCGATTCCTAACAAGGATCTTGAAGGGACTAATGTTCCACGAGTTAAGTTTTCCGCGCTTCCCAAGGCATACTATGTCTTTACAGAGTAAAACTTCCAACAAGTGGGTACATTTTCACGTGGCAGAGTAACTAAGGGTCCGATGGTCCTAAAGGAAATTTCTAGATGGGTCTATGATCATAGTCGGCGGAACCCAAGAATGGACGGGTTTCTATGGGTATCCCCAGTGCCGACTAATTCTTTATTGCCTTAGCTTTTGGAAAGGTCCACAAGTATGACTGCTTTGCTTATCTGCTTGACTAGGAAAATGGTTTGACCAAAGGGCACCACTACTACCTCGTAGTGATCATATCAAGCCCTGATTGCTGTCTTGGACACATCGTGCTCACTAAGGTTTTGGCTACGAGGAAATTTCAGGGATTAGGTCGATACAAAACTTAACTACGCGTTTGGAAAGAATTCTCAAGAATTCTTCAGAAAAGGCATCGGGGAAAAGAGTTGCAGACTTCTTGTTTCTCAATGATCACACGGACGAGGAATACATGGAAAAACTTTTTAAGCTTTGATGTACGAAGATCATGAGAGTCGGGTCGGAGGAAGGTTAAGACGAATGGCTTTCTCGAAACCAGGAATAGCAGCATGAATGAGGCTCGGTTATTACATGCTAAAGGTGACATCAAAGCATTCCTTGAAAAGTTTTGCCATTATATCGAACGGAAAAGAATAATTGTTCGGGTTGAGGATACAATCTACGGATATGACGTTAGCGTTCTCATTCTCACTTGATAACCATCTCGACGGTATACATTTTGATTACTCACAAACGACAGTGTTTAAAAGATGTTCAAATGGATGGTTAGCAAATCTCTTTCGGTACTAGAATCGAAAAGAATCAAAGGCATAAAATTTAACGAGGGGAAATATACCTGTGGCAACGGTGGGATCGGTGGCTGTCTCCTCCCTTCCTATCGCTAGAACTCTTCCGGCGTTGCCAGGTGTTACTTCCTTGAGGCAGTTTCGCTTGAGATGTCCAACTTCTCCACAACCATTGTAGGCCCGACCAATGCCCGCTCCGGAAGTTTGACTCGTTGATTGATTTGGTGTCTTACAGTTTTTCGCCATGTGACCCTTTATGCCACATTTGTTGTAAATTACCTCTATACATGGACCGGAAGGAAGGTGATGATATTTGCACTTGTCACAACTAGGAAGGGTTCCAGCATAACTATTGGCGGGTTTTCGAGTTGAGGATCCAACAACAGAAACAGTTGCAGGGGAACTGACAGCGTGAACTGCCACCGTTTGCTGTCTCTTCGAAGACTCTTGTGATGTCTGACTTTTCTCCTTCTTCCCAACTTTTCTTTTCTTACCACTCCTCTCTATCGGCTCAGGAGTGGTAGCTGCCTCCTCAAGGTCTTCACTATGATCGATTAGGATTTGTGCTAAGCGTTTGGCGCTGTCGTATGTATCCGGCCTTGCAGCTCTGACGTTTCCCTTCGTTGGCTGGGTCAGCCCCCAGATGAATCTCTCTATCTTCTTACTCTCCGGGGTAACCATTCCCGGGCAAAGTAATACCAAGTCATCGAACCTGGAAGTGTAAGCAGGGATGTCGGAACCTTTCATCTTCAGGTTCCAAAGTTCATGTTCTAACTTCTGCATTTCGCCCCGAGGGCAATACTCAGCCAGCAGAAGTTCCTTCATGGCTTCCCAACCTATGGCGTTGGCTACAGGTAAAGTTAGGGATTTGACTCGGCCGTTCCACCAAGTCAGGGCTTTGTCGATAAAGGTGCAGGCGGCAAACTTCACCTTGTCAGATTCTGAGCAGGCGCATATTTCAAAGATGGATTCGATCTTCTCAAACCATCGGGTGAAGGAAATGACACCTCCCGTGCCATCAAAGGAAGTGGGTTTTGCGTTCATGAAATCCTTATAGGAACCCTCTTTTCGGTGTCCCTGACTGCTTTCTTGGTTTTGGGTTTGGGTACCACCTCCCGAACTACCAGAACCGTCAGAGTTCCGTTGAGACAAGGCAGCTGCCACTGCGGCTGTAACAGCTGCCTAGAATACTACAGGGTCAATTTGGGGAGGAGGTGGTGGCGGAGGGTTGTTGGTCTTGGAGTTGGGTCTCTTTCTTGGAGGCATCTTGATCTAATATGATCAAGGAAGAGAGGATGATAAGTCCCTTGAATTGAATCAAGAGATATGACAGATATATGCTAACAAGCGATAAAGCAGGAAAGAGTTATCAAAGCGAGAAAATTATCGCTAAGGGAATGATCAAAGAACAATGCATGAACGAGGATTTCTACCAAGGATTGTCTCGAGAAATAATCCCATAGTATTTCATGATTCGTTACGATGCTGGTTCGATGTTTGTGGTATTAGGGTAAGTTTTAGGCATGCCGCATACCACAGTCACTCCTAAGCACATGTTGGTCGTGTGTGTACTATTATCGATTCCGATTATGTTCAATGTTATCCCCAGGAAAACCCCATGTTTCCCTGAATCTGTGTGTGTGAACTGATAGTCCGATTATCCCTGAATGTACATTAGTTTTATTACGTACATAAAACTAATAGATAAGGTAAAATGTTAATAATCTTGATTGCGAGTCCTTAACCATACTTAGACTAGATATGACTCGGGCCAGGGCCAGTATCCTTTTTATGACTTTCGTCATCCTTGAACCTTTCGGTTCGGCTGTAGCTAGCAGCCAGGTGCGGGATTGTCAGTCCCGTATAGATCTATACACTCAAGTCACGTTCTCCCTCCTGGAGATTCTGGTTACAAGGTAGTCCTCCACTCTCTCGTGCCAAGGAAGTGTTACAGAGGACGTGTCTCCAATCTCTAAGATTACCCTTTACTTCTCGTGCCTAAGGAAGTAGTATCTATGACTAACTAAGTTCTAATGTGCCTGTCCTTTACACTCAAGACTAGGTGTATTATTAAGGACGTTGCAATGTTCTATATTATCTAATCGTGACTGTCCTTTACACTCGAGCCTAGGTGTAATATTAAGGACATTACGATTGATTTATGTGTTCTGATGGTGTCTGCCTCTCACACTCAAGCCTAGGTGTATTGTTAAGGACATACAGATGTTTTATGTTTTCTAATGGTGTCTGTCTTTTACACTCGAACCTAAGTGTTTTATTACAGACATTACAATGTTTTATAATCTCTATCAATATAAGTGTGAACAATCAATTTGTAAAGTATACAACATAACATTATATAGTAAGAATTGAAAATCGGTTTGAACAAACAACTCTGCAAGTTAAAACAGTTCGTTAGTAGGTTTTCAATTCTTCAAAAAATGTACAATTATGAAACCATTTAACTGAAATCATGAGTTTAAGTACAAGATATTCTTGTACTCTTGCTTGTATTCCCCCCTGAAAACATTGAAAAACCATTGAAAAAGGGTAGGGGTATGTACTCACCAGACGAGAAAACGTGTCGTTTCGGATGCTAAGTGTCGAATCGAGGCTTGATAACACGCGAGGTTCCTATGTAATATGAAATGGTATACAAATATATCTAATTAGATTTTAAATTACTAATTAGATGTAATATTACACTCCAATTAGCGAAAACACTTCAAAACGAGTGTTTGGAGTGACCCGGGTGACATCTACGGACGTGTAATGATACGAGGGACTTGGGAATTGAGTTTACTCTTCAAGAGTAAACTCCTAATGGAGTTTGCGGCCTTATACACCACTCACACATGAGTTCACGGCCGTGAACTCATGTTGGCAAGGTTTATGGTGCTTAATGGGTCAATAACACTTGGAAGGAGTTGGAACAATTTTTCCTAAGGCTTGGGATTGATTTAATTCATCAACTAACACCACTTAAGGGAGTTTACGGCCCTAGCATGGAGCTTATGGCCGTAAACTCCTATACCCCCCTTGAATAAGTGTTTTAATGTCCCAAAATTAATCACATGTGATTCCAATAATTTTTACAAGCCTTGGAATGAATTTGGGGCACCAAAAGACACACAATTAGGAGTTTACGGCCATGAAACACATGCTATGGCCGTAAACTCTCAAATGAAGAGTTTGGTTATGTTTAAGTTCCCCAATCTATTTTTGGTTGGTTCTATGATTTATTCTAAGGCTTTTGGTGAAGTTATATGGCTTTCTAACATGTTGGAAATGAGTTTACTCTCATGTTTGAGGGGTTTACGGCCCAAGCACATGCCTTGGCTGTAAACTCATGCAAATCCCTCAAAATCCATGTCTAAAGTGTTCTAAGTCCATTTCATGAAGTCATATAGCCTTACCTAAGGTCTAGTTGTGGTTTGGAAGGGTTTAAGGGCTTAAAAACCCTCTAAATATGTGTTTACGGCCTAAGCACCTTCCTGGGCCATAAACTCATATACAAGGTCCTAATTCATGCTTTAATCTCGAATTTGAAGGTCAAATATGATACACAATGAGTTAAGGAAGGTACCTTGGTGATTTGAAGCCTAATTTTGATGATTTTGGACCTTGTATCTAGTTTGAGGAGAGAGGTTGGAGAGATGGTTGTCAAATGAAGCAAAAGCTTCAAATGAAAGCTTGGTTCACTTTAAATAGTGTCCATGTTCGGGACACGGCGGAATTCTACCCGATATCGGCGCTAGACGGGGCTTTTGGTCGCACCCGGCCAAATTGTCGTAACCCGATATGGTCGATTTTATAAATGTTCTGATCACTAGAATGGGGTGTTAAAATGATTTCTAAATTTATTAGGACACTCATTAAGTCATAAAATAAAATACACATTAATGACTTAATTAAATGTCGGAATTGGAAACGAAATTGGAAATGGCGATTAGATGATCGAAATGAGTCGCGAAAAGGGGTACAAGCAGTGATACGAATTTCGGGTTGTTACATATTTTGAAGGATACTTTTAGTTCAGAGCACTTAGGCCCCTTTAATGTTTATAGTCTTATACCATGTAAGGTTTGGTATACTCAGTTCACTATAAATAAGGGCTCTGATACCAATCTGTCACACCCCGAAAACCGAAGGCGGAAACATTTCCGAGGCGGACTCCACGTTGCGTATCATAACCAATGTACATAGTAAGCGAAGTAAACACAAAACATTACATTACATAGATTTCATTTCATTTGTTTAAAAGTAAAGTGATACGAGTTTCATAGATACATAAGCTTTAACAAAAGAAAGACGTGACTCCATACGCTCCGTCTTCTGCAAAAGAGCGCGGGATACCTGTCTAAGGAGAACCTGAGAATACAAGCAGTTTAAAAATCAACATAAAGCTGGTGAGTTCATAAGCGGTTTTATTTTATGAAAATGTACAAATTCCTTTCCGTTTTCTGAAAATGTTACGAATCTAAGAAAATCCCATATTTTCTTAAAAGTTGGTTATCAAATGTGAAATATGTAATGTAAAAGATGTACACTGAAAACATAATTGCCTTTGTGAATTGTAAAGTTTTATTATCTGAAATGTACTCGGTTCTGGTTATGTACTAATGTTATCCCAGGAAAATCCTATATTTTCCTAAAAAGTTGGTTACCGATCCGAAACGTAATGTAAACGATGTATACTGAAAACCTGATTATGCTTGTGTAATGTATGTTAGTTTTAACACATATATAAAACTATCAACATAGTAAACTAATTTCAAAGGTTATTAATTTACTATATTCATTATTACTAACCAGTAAATTTCTGTTTTCCAAATTGCGAGTTCCATAACCATACGCTAGACTAGATATGGCAATAAGAAGTCCAAATCATTTTATGACTTTCGTCACCCTTGAACCTTTCGGTTCGGCTGTAGCTAGCAGCCAGGTGCGAGGTAGTCAGCCCCATATAGATATATACACTCAAGTCACGCTCCCTATCTAAGAGATTCTGGTTACAGAGGCGGTCCTCCACTCGCGTATCTCTGTAGGGTGTTCACCGAGGACGTGTCTCCAATTTATAGGAATAACAAATCTACAAGTAATAATGCGGAAAATCCTGTATATATTCTATTTACAAAGACGATCCTCCACTCGCGTATCTCTGTGGAGTGTTACCGAGGACAAAACATATGAACTAATATAATGCTTTTAACAATAATATTATGGTACATATCACTTGTGAAATATATAATATAACATTATATAATAAGATATGAAATCTAATTGCATAAACTTCTAATGTGGAACTCAAGAATGAAACATTGGTCATCAAAGCTTTGCTTAAATTGCATAGACTTCTATTGTGGAACTCAAGAATTAAACAATGTTCATCAAAGTTTTGCTAAATTGCGAAGACTACTTCTCTTGTGGAACTCTAGAATTAAACAATGCTCATCAAACCTTTGCTAAATTGCGAAGACTACTTCTACTGTGGAACTCAAGAATTAAACAATGCTCATCAATGCTTTGCTAAATTGCAAAGACTACTTCTACTGTGGAACTCAAGAATTAAACAATGCTCATCAATGCTTTGCTAAATTGCATAGACTTCTAAAGTGGAACTCAAGAATGCAACAATGCTCATCAAAGATTTGCTTAAAATGCATAGACTTCTATTGTGGAACTCAAGAATCAAACAATGCTCACCAAAGCTGTGCTTAAATTGCATAGAGTTCTATTGTGGTGCTTAAGAATAAAACAATGCTTATCAAATCTTTGCTTAAATTCCATAGACTTCTATTGTGGAACTCAAGAATTAAACGATGTTCATCAAAGCTTTGTTAAATTACAAAAACTTCTAATGTGGAACTTAAGAATAAAGCAATGCTCATCAAAGCTTTTCTAAAATTGCATGGACTTCGATTGTGGAACTCAAGAATAAAACATGCTCATCAAACCTTCGCTAAATTGCAAAGACTACTTCTATTGTGGAACTCTAGAATTAAACAATGCTCATCAAAACTATGCTAAATTGCATAGACTTCTCATGTGGAACTCAAGAATGATACAATGCTCATCAAAGCTACACATAAATTGCATACACTTCTATGATGGAACTCAAGAATGAAACAATGCTCAACAAAGCTTTGTGAATTTGCATAGTCTTCAATTGTGGAACTCAAGAATCAAAGAACGCTCATCAAAGATTTGCTTAAATTACATAAACTTCTATTGTGGAACTCAAGAATCAAACAATGCTCATCAAAGATTCGCTTAAATTGCATAGACTTCTATTGTGGAACTCAAGAATAAAACAATGCTCATCAAAGCTTTGCTTAAATTGCATAGACTTCTATTGTGGAACTCAAGAATTAAACGATGCTCATCAAAGCTTTGCTAAATTACAAAGACTTCTATTGTGGAACTCAAGAATAAAACAATGCTCATCAAAGCTTTTCTAAAATTGCATGGACTTCGATTACGGATCTCAAGAATAAAAGAAAGCTCATCTAACATTCGCTAAATTGCGAAGACTACTTCTATTGTGGAACTCTAGAATTAAACAATGCTCATCAAAGCTATGATAAATTGCATAAACTTCTAATGTGGAACTCAAGAATGAATCAATGCTCATCAAAGCTTTGCTTAAATTGCATACACTTCTATTGCGGAACTCAAGAATTAAAGAATGCTCATTAAAGTTTTGCTAAATTGCGAATATTACTTCTATTGTGGAACTTAAGAATTAAACAATCAATGGTTTAATAAATTGCATAGACTTCCAATGTGGAACTCAAGAATGAAACAGTACTCAAGAAACCTTTGCTAAATTGCATAGTCTTCTATTATGGAACTCAAGAATCAAACAATACTCATCAAAGCTTTGCTTAAATTGCATAGACTACTATTATGGAACTCAAGAATCAAACACTGCTCACCAAAGCTTTGCTTAAATTGCATAAACTTCTATTGTGGTACTCAAGAATTAAGCGATGATCATCAAAGCTTTGCTAAATTGCATAAACTTCTAATGTGGAACTCAAGAATAAAACAATGGTCTTCAAAGCTTTACTTAAATTGCATAGACTTCTATTGTGGAACTCAAGAATTAATCAATGCTCATCAAAGTTTTGCTAAATTGCGAAGACTACTTCTATTGTGGAACTCTAGAATTATACAATGCTCATCAAAGTTGTGCTAAATTGCATTGAGTTCTAATGTGGAACTCAAGAATGAAACATTGCTCATCAAAGCTTTGCTTAAGTTGCATAGATTTCTATTGTGGAACTCAAGAATTAAGCAATGCTCATCAAACCTTTGCTAAATTGCGAAGACTACTTCTGTTGTGGAACTCAAGAATTAAACAATGCTCATCAATGCTTTGCTAAATTGCAAACACTACTTCTACTGTGGAACTCAAGAATTAAACAATGCTCATCAATGCTTTGCTAAATTGCATAGACATCCAATGTGGAAACCAAAAATAAAACAATGTCATCAAAGCTTTGCTAAATTGCATAGACTTCTATTGTGGAACTCAAGAATCAAACAATGCTCACCAAAGCTTTGCTTAAGTTGCATAGACTTCTATTTTGGAACTCAAGACTAAAATAATGCTCATCAAAGCTTTGCTTAAAATGCATAGACTTCTATTGTGGAACTCAAGAATTAAACGACGCTCATCAGAGCTTTGCTAAATTTCAAAAACTTCTAATGTGGATCTCAATAATAAAACAATGCTCATCAAAGCTTTTTCTAAAATTGCATGGACTTCGATTGTGGAACTCAAGAATAGAACAATGCTCATCTAACCTTCGCTAAATTGTGAAGACTACTTCTATTGTAGAACTCTAGAATTAAGCAATGCTCATCTAAGCTATGCTAAATTGCATAGACTTCTAATGTAGAACTCAAGAATGAAAGAATGCTCATCAAAGCTTTGCTTAAATTTCATAGACTTTTATTGTGGAACTCAAGATTTAAACAATGCTCATCAAAGCTTTGCTAAATTTCGGAGACTACTTCTATTGTGGAACTCTAGAATTAAACAATGCTCATCAAAGCTGTGCTAAATAACCAAACTTTACAATTCACAAGGGTAAACATGTTTTCAGTGTACATCTTTTACATTACATTACAATTTGAATTCGATAAGCATCTTTTAAGAAAATATGGGATTTTCTTGGTGCGTAACTTTTCCAGAAAACAGAAAGGAACTTGTACATTTTCAGAAAAACAAAACCGCTTATGAACTCACTAGCGTTATTCTGATTTTCAAACCGCTTGTATTCTCAGGTCCGCATTAGACAGGTACCTGATAATTCCTTTTGGCGAAGACGGAGTGCGTAGAAGACTCGTCCTACTTTTGTTCATATATATATATATATATATATATATATATATATATATATATAAACTTTTACAACTTTATGTAATGTAATGGTTGTTTACTTTACTTACTATGTGCATTGGATTTGATACTCAATGTGGAGTCCGCCCCGGAAATGTTTCCGCCTTCGGTTTTCGGGGTGTGACATATTGGTATCAGAGCCATTGTTTATAGTTAATAAAGTATACCAAACCTTACATGGTATAAGACTATAAACACTAAGGGGCCTAAGTGCTCTGAACTAAAAGTATACTTCAAAGTATAAGTATTTTCTTAAGTATACAAGTATACCCAACCGTCGAGATCCGTAACTACAAATAAAACAAAACATAAGTAAATGGGTGTTGTACGCTGCGGTTAAACCTAGGCAGTTATGTAGTCGTGTCTAGGATCAATATAGCCTGGCCAACTATATTCATTCGAGACACGACCAACATGTGTTTGGGAGTGACTGTGGTGTGCGGCATGCCTAAAACTTACCCTAATACCACAAACATCGAGCCAGTGTCGTAAGCGAATCCTGAAATACTATGGGAAGGTGACAACCCGAAATTTATTTCGTCATTTTTAACCCCTTCTCCGTTAATAAGCCTCGTTTTATTTAACTGTCCGTTAACTTTTGGACTGGTTAATTAATTTGGGATTTTTTTAAATGACTTAGTAAGAGTTGAAACAAATTAGAAACACTCTCATTAATCCCTTGAAAAATTTTAGTTTCAACCAAGTCAAAATACGACCACTAAATCGGGTGCGACCAAAAGCCCCGTTTAACGGCAGTATCCGGTAGATTTCCACTGAGCCCCAACTCAAACCCCTATATAAGGATGAGTGGAGTCCATTTGAGACATTTTCACTCTCTCGCCGCTCTCTCTCTCTCTCCAACTTATTTCCGAGCCAAAAACGTCCGTTTCGAGCCCCAAACGAGTAAGTAATCTACCCTAACTTGTTGTATAGCTTATTTAGCATGCAAATTCGAGTTTAAGACATCAAATAGGGGCAAGATTATGTTTTTACAGCCCAAGAACACTCTTGGACCGTGAACACCCTTAAATGGGGTTTTTAAGCCCCAAAACCCCTCAAAACTACCCCTAAGGCTTAGATATGGCTAAATGACTTATGGGAACGGACTTAGAACACATTGAGCTTGAATTTTAGGAGTTTACTGCCCAAAATTTAAGTTCAAGGTGTTCTAATTCCGTTCCCATAAGTCATTTAGCCATATCTAAGCCTTAGGGGTAGTTTTGAGGGGTTTTGGGGCTTAAAAACCCCATTTAAGGGTGTTCCTAAGCTCTCGGAAGGGTAGAGTTTTTCAGTACTTAAACATAGTGTGCTTCTATGCCAAGATCATCACTGGCATGATCGCCATTCTGAAGTTCCAAACGTTCTCTCTCATATTGGAAGTGTAGTCCTTCAGGTTGGTTCTTAGAAAGCTCAGGTTGTCCTTGGATTCGCGTTTCCTGTCAATTGGCTTTTAGAGACCTTCTAGATCATCAGATGGATTGCGTGTCTATGGGTACTTGTTTTCTGCAGAGTGTCTATCTCAATCTTGTGCAAAATGAACCTGCACTTCTGATTCTTGAGATATTTCTAACGGAAACCCTCAGGGTTGGGGAGATAGGGTTTCACCAGACGAGTATTGGACTATCTTTGGAGGTGGTTATACTATTTCTGTGCGAGATAGTATTCGTGGAACACCTAGTAGTCCAATGAATCTCTAGGACATGTTCTAATCTGCAAGGCGTTGGTTTATTTTAGTGTGGAAAGCGTGTGCTCTTGTATAACCCATCGACTAACATCTAGACTGGTGTCACGTCTATAATCTCTTCGGAATCGGGGTTATAAGGCTTAACACAACTACTTTCGCATTTTGATCAAGTATTCCTGGCTGCGAAAGTTATTCTGTGGTTCTCGGTATTCTAGTGTTCACTTCGGAGAATACAGTCTATCTTCGACGGTGATTTCCTCCATGCGAGAAGGCGGAGGTTTCTAGGCGCTACTCATCGGTAACAGGGTGGACGAAGTGTCTGAGTAGTGTGAACATCTTCAGTAACTACTCTTCCGAAGGTTCTGTGTTTTCTCGGTCTAGGTCAAATCTAGTGAGTATAGGGTCCCGTCATTCGGAACTTTAATCTCCTCATCCACTCTCCGAAGAGTGTAACTCGTCGCAGCTTTCGGATTTCCGAGATATCTGCTGAAATGCTTAATTTAGGGGATTAAGCGTGAATGGATGGTCATAGTCAATGTCCTTGGCTCTTACGACTTAGATTCCCTTACCAACTGAGGGTGTTGGCTACTATGCTGGCTTAACCAGGATAACAACAAATTTCGGATTTGTGGTCATTATAGTGGCTCAACCTGTCGTGGTTTTCTTGACTCTAGCACCTATTCTATGAAATAGGACGAATGGTTTTACTATGAGGTTCGTGGTAGAGCTCATACTCGGGTTAACCACTAATACTTGGTGTATGCGAGCCATATATAATTGAGGTCGACAGGATGTTCAGTTGTGCGGCTCCACCCCAGACCCACAACCAACGAGGAACAGGGAGTAGGGAGGAAGCACACATCTTAAATCTTTTTGACCTCAATTATATACCACCCATACGCATATTCTCAGTTACAGTGGTCAGTCCCATGAGTTCTATCCTCTTGATTCACGAACCTGATTGCGACGTGTGAAGGGTCTTTCTAGGTTTCTACGAAGTATGCTTCGGGTGGTTATCGCCTTCTGGAATACCTGTAGTGTCTTTCGCTTTGGTTTCTATCTATCTAAGAGGGGTTAGTTAACAGCGCGCGGTACCCTTCTCCTGGGTACTTCGGAAGGCTTGAGATAAGAGTGACGACTGACAGATCGCATTAATCTTTAGTATTTTTATTATGTTTAGGTTCGGAAGAACCTTTATTTGCCGAAATGGCTGTGGAGAAAGTTCTTTTTACACAGCACTCGGGATTTACACATGGTTGCATGAAGTCGAACCATGATTGATAGAGTCGTTGAAGTTGGCACACTTCGACATGATACAGTAGGAGGGTCGATAGAGTCATGTGCCGAACGAGCACACAAGTTCTAGGTATCTCGGGTTTCATCCCGTGTATCACTGCCGCAGATACTTGGACCGATAGAGTCGGCACGGAACTATAGAGGGTCCTGAATGTTTCTGAGTAGAGTACCTTTTCATGAATGGATTCTCACGAGGCATTTCTATAATCGCCTAACATATACTAGTCATGTATAATTAAGGTGGGGAGGACTGTTGACTGAGCGACTCTGCCATAAATCCAGGAGGGAGAACGTGACTTGAGTGTATAGATCTATACGGGACTGACAATCCCGCACCTGGCTGCTAGCTACAGCCGAACCGAAAGGTTCAAGGGTGACGAAAGTCATAAAAAGGATACTGGCCTTGGCCCGAGTCATATCTAGTCTAAGTATGGTTAAGGACTCGCAATCAAGATTATTTACATTTTACCTTATCTATTAGTTTTATGTACGTAATAAAACTAATGTACATTCAGGGATAATCGGACTATCAGTTCACACACACACATTCAGGGAAACATGGGGTTTTCATGGGGATAACAATGAACATAATCGGAATCGGTAACAGTACACACACACATTCAGGAAAACATGGGGTTTTCCTGGGGATAACATTGAACATAATCGAAACCGGTAACATTTCGTGCACACAGAATCAGTAACAGTTCACACACATATAGGAAAATATAGGATTTTCCTGAGTAACCGTAGTACGGAACCAGAAGAATGTACAAGTTAGATAACTAAACTTTACAATTCACAAGAACAATCATGTTTTCATTTTACATCGTTTACATTACTTTTCGGATTTGGTAATCAACTTTTAAGAAAATATGGGATTTTCTTGGATAACCACTTTTCAGAAAACTAAAGGAACTCGAACATTTTCAGAAAAACAAACATCTTATGAACTCACCAGCTTTATGCTGATTTTCAAAGCGCTTGTATTCTCAGGTCAGCATTAGACAGGTACCCAAAGATCCTTTTGTATGAAGACGCAGAAGACTCGTTTTGTGTTGTTCATATATATTATGTATCACTTGTATAACTTGTGCTTTTGAAACAAATGTAACACTTTTCTATAAGTAATGTAATGGTTGTTTTACTTTACTTACTATGTGTCACACCCCAAAACCGATAACGGCGGAAGATGTTTCGGGGTGGATGACGTAGTGAACAGTATCATCACAATTGCATAATAGTAGAAACAAGAAACATACAACCATAGTATCACATAGTGAATTTAATTACATGCGTGTTTTGCAATGTTTAACAATCACCCAAAAGTAAATCAAAAATAAGAGATGGGTCTTGTGTACTCCATCTTCTCCAAAAATGCCGCGCCTGTACCTGTCTATCTTTGACCCGAAGATACAAGTTATTTTGAAAACAATTATCAGCATAAAGCTGGTGAGTTCATAAGAGTTTAGTGTGAGTTTTTGTATACAAAGCATTAGTGTTAAAGATGTATCATTTATGTTCATAAGTAGTAGAAACTTAGAAAATCCCATATTTTCCAGGAAATACATTGTAAGTGACAATCTGTGAAAAGTATGCATTCTTTATTCCTTTGAAAACAGTTTATTTTAAAAATACATTGGCAAATCTCCAAATAACAAGTGTGATGGAATAGGTAAAGCAGTAATGTTTGTATCCCATACTGATATACAGATTATATAAGTAAGAAATCAACGACAGTCGGACGGATAACTACTACCCTAAGCCCACAATCAAACAAGAACAGGAAATAAGGCGAGATATCGGTCCTAAGTCCTCCAAGTCTTATTTATATAAATATATCAGAGTGGTTACATTTTATAAGTAAATTGATTTAATAAAAGTATTTTTCCAAAGGAACATTTATTATCTGACTCACTGTTTAAAAATAGTTTGAAAAGGGTGAAACCCGTTTATAAGGCATAGGGACAAATCACATGTGATATGAACTAAGAGTAGTGAATCACATGTGATTAATCCTTGTAACTCGGAAATCGTTCTGTAAAACTTTACATAAACATTTATAAGCAACTTGTATCTCCCCCCTAAAACATGTAAAACACTTGAAAGGTTCATTAAAGGGGTATGAACTCACCTGAAATCGCAGAAATCGGGTGAATCGGGTAAATCGGGTAATAGTGTCGATTGAGCGTTTGGTACCAAATAACCACTTGAGCACCTTTTAGGACCCTAATGTCATATGAAATATGTATTTTACAAGAAGTTAATCATCTTATGCTTTTCATTATAGTATTTGGACATTCTAGTGTCGTTTTCGGGGTTTTAAGGCCTAGAAAGGGTTCCCGGGAGTGGTACAAGGCCATGAATGATTTACGGGAGGGTCCATGAGTTCACTCTTTTAGAGTTTATGGCCTAAAAGCCCCCCATTGGGAGTTTACGGCCGTAAGCCCCCCATTGGGAGTTTACGGCCGTAAGCCCCCTAGGCTTGGCCGTAAACTCTTGTGACACTCCAAAACATGTGTTTAGGGCCTTATCTCACTTCCTTAATTTAGTGGTGTGTGTTTTGGACCAAAAGGAAAGGATTAAACATCATAAATTGTGACATTTTTTGGGAGTTTACGGCCAAGACTTGATCTTGGGCCGTAAACTCCTATAGATCCCTCAAGATGTAGGTTTTACTTGTACATCATGGTCTCATATGTCTTAGAAAAATCCTAGAAGGCCCTATAGTGAGTTTGGAACAATTTGGCATACATTTTTGGGGAGTTTACGGCCCAAGAACATCCTTGGCCGTAAACTCTTCATTTTGTTCCCAAATGTGAAGTTTAATTGTACAACACACTCCCATAGGCCTTAGATAAATTCCTTTCATGCATTAGGGTAGTTTAGGGACTTGTTTGACACAAAAATTTGGGTGTTTACGGCCCAAGCTTAGCCTTGGCCGTAAACTCCTCTTTTTGTGTTCAAATGATGATGTTTAATGCACTTAAGCCTTCCTTGTTGTCATGTCTAAATTACCAAACACCCTAATTGATCTTTTGGGACTTTAAACATAGATTTATGAGGTGTTTGAGGTGTTTACGGCCTAAGCACAAGCTTGGGCCGTAAACTCCTTTTTACATGTCAAATCCTTGTGTTTTAGTGTCCAAACCCTTCTAGATATATGCCTTAATTAGTATACTAGCTTAAAAGAAGGAAAAACTTGGTCTTTGGCATGGATTTGGGGGTTTACGGCCTAAGGAGCTTCTTAGGCCGTAAACTCCTTTATGGTCCTTGGTTTCCATGATTTTTGGCCCCTAAATTCCATGAAACATGACTAGATTAAGATAGAGGATGAGTACTTACGTTTGGAAGTCGGAAATTAGCGGAATCGGGGTCGATTTCGAGTCTAGAGAGAGAAAGTAAAGAGAGAGAGAGAGAGTGGGTGTGTAGTAAATGAGTGTTCAAATGTTGTGCACACCCATTGCATATGTCTCGGGAATCGCACCCGATACACGGCTACCCGATGTTTAAAGTTAACTGGGTTAAAACTTTTTACCCGGGTGAAGTGGTTGAAAAGGTAATACAACTCTATTAGGTTAAACGGGGTTAACACATACGAGTTATATTTCTTATAATAATATCAAGCCATGCATAAACTTAGATATTCGGATATTGACGATTCCAAATATTACATAAAATAACGTATAGTGACACGTTCCGTTAGTGAAAATGGGATCTGTAACGGAATTAGATTTGGGGTTGTCACATCATCCCCCCATTAGGGGAATTTCGTCCCGAAATTTTAGAATACAAACAGATACGATATTACAATACTACTAAGCGAAGAGATGAGGGTATTTGAGTTTCATTTGATCTTCGCGCTCCCAAGTGAATTCCGGTCCTCGCTTGGCGTTCCACCGAACCTTCACAATTGGGATGCGGCTTTGTTTCGTCCGCTTTACTTCACGATCCAAAACCTCAGCAGGTTCTTCCACGAAATTGAGGCTCCCATTGATCTCAATCTCGTCGAGGAGGATCACGAGAGTCTCGTCCGACAGGCATTTCTTCAAGTTTGAGACGTGAAAGGTAGGATGTATGTTACTTAGCTCGCGGGGTAAGTTTAGTTTGTAAGCTACGGGGCCGATTCTAGCAATAATCTCAAAAGGCCCTATGTACCTTGGGTTTAACTTTCCACGCTTCCCAAAGCGTATCGTGCCTTTCCAGGGCGAGACCTTCAGAAGGACTCGGTCTCCCACCTGGAATTCCCAAGGGTTTTCTTCGTTTGTCGGCGTAGCTTTTCTGTCGATCCCTAGCGGCTTTTAGTCGTTCACGTATCTGTACAATCTTCTCGGTCGTCTCTCGAATGATCTCTGGACCAGTGAGGGCGCTATCAGGAACTCGTCCTTTAGCTAACTGAGTGTCTCCCACCTCGACCCAGCACAAAGGGGATCTGCACTTTCGGCCGTAGAGAGCTTCGAATGGAGCTGCCTTAATGCTCGTGTGATAACTATTGTTGTAGGAAAACTCTACAAGAGGTAAGTGTGTATCCCACAATTTCCCGAAGTCGATCACACAAGCTCGCAGCATGTCTTCTAATGTTTGGATCGTCCTCTCACTTTGTCCGTCAGTCTGCGGATGGTAGGCTGTACTCATATCCAGCCTTGTCCCTAGTGCCTTTTGTAATGATTGCCAAAATCTAGAGGTGAATCTACTATCTCTATCTGATATAATAGATATAGGGACGCCATGCAATCGCACTATTTCTTTTATATAAGTCCTAGTGAGCTTTTCCATCTTATCCGTCTCTTTGATGGGTAGGAAGTGGGCGGACTTGGTCAACCTGTCAACGATGACCCAAATGGTATCTAATCCACCTGTCGTCTTGGGCAGCTTGGTGATGAAGTCCATTGTGATTCGCTCCCACTTCCATTCTGGTATTTCCGGTTGTTGGAGGAGTCCTGATGGCTTTTGACATTCTACTTTGACCTTTGCGCAAGTAAGGCACTTACCTACAAAGGTAGCGATCTCCGCTTTCATGTTTGGCCACCAATAAAGCTTTTTGAGATCCAGATACATCTTATCTGAACCCGGGTGGACGGAGTAACGAGTGTTGTGTGCTTCCCTCATAACCAAATCTCTGAAACCTCCATGGCGTGGAGTCCAGATTCGGTCCATAAAGTAATAGGCTCCGTCACCCTTAACCTCCAGATTTTTATCCATTCCGCGCAGAGATTCTCCCTTCACATTTCCAGGCTTTAAAGCTTCCAGTTGAGCCTCTTTGATCTGCGTGGATAGATGTGAATGTATAGTCATTGTCAACGACTTGGTTCTTCGTCCGGAGTATTCTTTTCTGCTCAGGGCGTCTGCTACTACGTTGGCTTTCCCCGGATGATATCTAATTTCACAGTCGTAATCGTTAAGTAATTCGACCCATCAACGCTGTCTCATGTTGAGTTCTTTTTGGTTTAGTATGTGTTGGAGGCTCTTATGATCAGTGTACACCACGCTCTTCGTCCCATACAAGTAGTGTCTCCAGATTTTTAGTGCGACGACGACTGCTCCTAACTCAAGGTCGTAAGTAGTGTAGTTCACTTCATGGTTCTTTAGTTGTCTCGAGGCATAGGCGATAACTTTGCCTCGTTGCATCAAGACACAACCGAGCCCCTGATTGGATGCATCACAGTATACGACGAAATCTTCTGTTCCTTCGGGAAGGGATAATACTGGTGCGGTGCATAGGGCTCGCTTCAAGGTCTGAAAAGCCTTCTCCTGTTTCTCTTCCCAGTCGAATGATACACCCTTCTGTGTTAACGTGGTGAGAGGTTTCGCAATCCGAGAGAAATTTTGGATGAATCGATGGTAGTAGCCAGCGAGGCCTAGAAATTGATGAATTTCCGTAGGCGTCTTTGGTGCTGACCAGTTCTCAATAGCCTTGATTTTGGAGGGGTCCACATGGATTCCTTCTTCACTGACCACGTGTCCTAAGAATTCAACTCTCCGGATCCAAAACTCGCACTTAGAGAACTTCGCATACAACTTCTCGGATCGCAGGTTTTCCAGAACTAATCGTAAATGATTTCTGTGCTCTTCCTCGCTTCGAGAGTAGACGAGAATGTCGTCAATAAAGACGATGACGAACTGATCTAGATATGGACGACACACCCTATTCATCAAGTCCATGAATACTGCAGGGGCGTTAGTCAGTCCAAAGGGCATTACTACGAACTCGAAATGCCCGTAGCGGGTTCGGAAAGTTGTCTTTGGAACATCTTCCTCAAGCACCCGTAACTGATGGTACCCCGATCTAAGATCAATCTTGGAGAAGTAACTGGCTCCTTGGAGTTGGTCGAATAGGTCGTCGATACGAGGGAGAGGATAGCGATTTTTGATCGTAAGTTTATTGAGTTCCCTATAATCGATGCACATTCGAAACGACCCATCCTTTTTCTTCACGAACAAGACCGGAGCTCCCCAAGGTGAGAAGCTTGGTCTTATAAAGCCCTTGCTGAGCAGTTCGTTGAGTTGACCGGATAGTTCTTGCATTTCGGCGGGCGCTAGGCGGTAGGGCGACTTAGCTACGGGGGTAGCTCCTGGGATTAGGTCGATTCTGAATTCAACCTGTCGTTTGGGAGGTAGGCCTGGAAGATCCTCCGGAAAGACGTCAGGAAAATCGCATACTACAGGAATGTCTTTTGGATCTTTCGATTTCTGGTTAGTGTCGACAACGTGAGCAAGAAAGGCACGATATTCCTTGTGCAAGTATAAGCCTGAATACTAGAGATGATATGAAGGTTTCTACTTGGCTTATCTCCGTATATCAATAGGGTCTCTCGATTCGGAAAGTTCAGGCGAATGGCTTTCTCGGAGCATAGGATGTCGGCGTAGTGAAGGCTTAGCCAATCCATACCAACAATGACATCGAAATTTTTGATTGAGACTGGTATAAGATCGATTAAAAAGGGGTGATCATCTAACGTGAGAGTACAACCCATATAGATTTCATTAGAGCTTTCTGTCTTCCCATTAGCCATTTCTACGACGAATGTTTCTTTTAGTGGTTGAGGGGTTTGTTTGAGTAAGTGTTTAAAGTTTTGATTTATGAAGCTTCTTTCTGCACCACTATCGAATAAGACACGGGCATAAGAGTTGTTGAGAAGAAACGTACCCGTGACCACCGTGGGATCGGCTACCGCTTCATTGTGACCGATAGCAAGTAACCTTCCAGTTCCCCCAGCATTTGCAGCCTTCGGATAGTTCTTCTTAAAATGGCCCGCTTCACCGCAGCCATAACACGTCGGGGTCACTCCCGTACCAGGAACCTGTGTGATAGGTTTGGGAGGGGCCTTGCAAAATCGGACAGTATGGCCCTTCTGTCCGCAGTTGGAACACTGCAATTCACGGCATGGACCGTTGTGGTGAAAAGGGCACTTGGGACACTTAGGCAAGTTCCCACTGTAAGCCTTTGGTGGGACTGGATCAGCTGGTGCGGCTGGAATGGTGGCAGCATGGACCGCCACAATTTGCTGATCCTTGAAGGCGGTTTGAGTCTTCTTGCCCTTCTTCTTATCCCATCGTTTCCTTTTTCTATCAGATGATCCAGATGGTGCAGTGGTAGTTGTGGTTGTTGTTGCTGGAGTGGAGGAGATTTCGTGGTTGATCAGACTCTGGGCCAATTCCTTGGCGCTGTCAAAAGTGGTAGGGCGTGAGGCCAGAACATTTCCTCGATACGGGGGCACTAAACCCCAGATGTAACGCTCAATCTTCTTGCTTTCAGAGGGGATCATGTTGGGACACATAGCCGCCAAGTCGCAAAACCTGACCGTATAAGCCGTTATGTCGGTCCCCTTCATCTTGAGGTTCCAGAGTTCTTCCTCAAGCTTCTGAACTTCGCCCCTAGGGCAGTACTCTCCTCTCATGAGTTCTTTTAGAGTGTCCCAGCCCATGGCATTGGCTGTGACCAAGGAGAGTGCGTTGACATGGCCGTTCCACCATGACAAAGCCCTGTTAGTGAGGGTAGCGGTAGCGAACTTGATTTTGCTCTCTTCGGGACAAGAGCACATTTCGAATACAGCTTCGGTCCTTTCGAACCATTGGGACAATGCTAGAATTCCTCCGGTACCATCGAAGAAAGCAGGTTTACAATTCATGAAGTCCTTATAAGTGCATCCCTGCACTCGTTGGTGGACTTCACCAAATCTAGAATTTCCACCGCTCGCATCACCCGAGTTCATTTGGGCCATGGATGTTGTTACAGCCGCAGTCACAGCCGCTTGAAACAACACCGGATCGAACTGCGGAGGAGGAGGTGGTGGAGGAGGGGTTTGAGTTTCAGGTCTTCCTCTGCTGGGACGCTTTCGTGGAGGCATCCTTCACTGGAAGATCATAGAAATGATAGCAATAGTAAGCCTATTGCGAACATGAATAGTACGTTTCGTGGATTAAATCAACATAATCCAAGATCCGGGTAAGAGTTATAGTAATAGAGAAATCATCTGCCAATATACTGGTATTAATGATGCAACAGAAGTTCATGAAAATTGACCTAGCAGTAGGTCTTACATCACACCATAGAGAAAATGTTGGCAGTTTAGAGGTTCAGCTAGAGTACTTTTAACTAGGAATGTTTACAGACAAGAGATCTACAGAACATAGGGATAAAAGGCTAGTCCTTTAAGCAAAAGAGTGAGGTAACTAGATGTCTTCTACTGGCGACGGCTGCTTGTCGGGCGAATCCTCAGATCCTCCAGTTGATGCATAACTTCTTGAAGGTGTCGATCACGGGTCCTTTGGCGTGCTCGGAGTTCCCTAACTTCAACTCGGGATGCAGCCAGCTGATGCTGTAGAGCCTCGTTGGTCCTCCTTGTCCTGTCCACAGCTTCCTCAAGTTGGCGAATGCGAACAGTGTTGAGGTTTGAGTTGGCATCCACTTCTACCACTCGACCAATGGCAGCTTGACTTTGCTCAACATTCCTGGCAATTCTTCGGATCATGATGGGCAGAACCCGATCTGCTGATCCTCCTTCGCTTATGTTGTAGAAACTTCGGTCTCCATTGTAAGGTAAGGGCTGACCCTGCTCCTCGCTCCATCGACGCAAAGATATTGCCCACATAGGAGTGGGGCCCTGAAATGCCGGTCGGGGGTTAGGGTTCAGGGCATCAGGGGGTTGGTTGTTGACTTCTGGCTCGGAGTTCGAGCTATCCGAGAAGCCTTCAGCATGATGATCATCCAAAGGAATAGGGTGATCGTCGTCTGACTCCTCTTCGAGCCATCCTCCATTGCCCTGGTTCGGAAAGTACGGATCGCCGGGTAGGTGGAAGCCAGCCATGCTATCTACGCGAGAAAGGGGGAAAGAAGATTAATAGACGTACTATTCTAAGATACTTATAGGAGGAATCATTACCAGTTGACCCAATACTTGCATAGTGCATACCGATTACATGTAACCGAAGCAAGATAGTCCTTCGAATAAACCACCCTAACTTCAGACCCCCAATCAAACAAGAACAGGGAATGAAGCAAAGGCTGCAGATTCTGAGTCTATAGCGCCCTAATCACATGTAATTGTGGTGTATCCACTTAGCAACTATCGTCCTACTAGTAACGACCCTTTTTGTTAACACATACGTATAATCTAGAGATACATAATACTCCTATAGTATTCTTATGTTAGCGTTATTGTGGTATTGTTGGTAAGTTTTAGACTTGTTGCAACATCACAACCAAACTTAGGCACATGCTAGTCACTCCCAGGAAAACGTAGTTGATCAGGCTACATCATCCTGAATGTGACTATATGTCTCTAAACCCAATTGCGCTGCCCAACAATCTTAATACTTTCGTTTTGTTCTAGGATAATACTGATTCCTGTGATTCATAGTGATGAGTGTATATATATACTTGGTTAGATCTTTTAGATACTTAACAGTATATATTCTTGGTCAGAGTGTTTTAGTCCCGAAGTGTTTATAGTTCGTATATCTTTTATAGGTTGATATACTTGATTCACTATAAACAATGCTCTGATACCAATCTGTCACACCCCAAAACCGATAACGACGGAAGATGTTTCGGGGTGGATGACGTAGTGAACAGTATCATCACAATTGCATAATAGTAGAAACAAGAAACATACAACCATAGTATTACATAGTGAATTTAATTACATGCGTGTTTTGCAATGTTTAACAATCACCCAAAAGTAAATCAAAAATAAGAGATGGGTCTTGTGTACTCCATCTTCTCCAAAAATGTCGCGTCTGTACCTGTCTATCTTTGACCTGAAGATACAAGTTATTTTGAAAACAATTATCAGCATAAAGCTGGTGAGTTCATAAGAGTTTAGTGTGAGTTTTTGTATACAAAGCATTAGTGTTAAAGATGTATCATTTATGTTCATAAGTAGTAGAAACTTAGAAAATCCCATATTTTCCAGGAAATACATTGTAAGTGACAATCTGTGAAAAGTATGCATTCTTTATTCCTTTGAAAACAGTTTATTTTAAAAATAGATTGGCAAATCTCCAAATAACAAGTGTGATGGAATAGATTGAGCCTGTAATCAGTGATAGAGGTGCAAGCTTCCTTTAGTGATAGATACTTACTTACTTCGGGATGCAGTTTAGCATTTAGTGTGGTATTTTAGAGTAGTTGTAGCGTATTCCTTGTATATTACTAATAGTGAGGATAATAGAGGATCCCATGACCTTCCCGATCATACACAGTATAGTGAGTAGTGGCATCCCTGGGCCTGCACGGCGCGGACTGAGATTAACTGTCGGGATGTAATAGCGTCTGCCCCGTATATATCTATACATGTAGAGTTGTCTCCTGCTGGAACACTCCGGGCGTAGTGAATAGCGAATAGAGTATCTCGTAGCGGGTTAGTGTATTATTGTTTGTTTAGTGTTTTCTCTATTGTTATAGTGTAGTAATCTTTTAGTATGATCATAGTGTATTCTCTTACTAGTGTATCGTCTAGTAATAGTGAGTATCATAGTGTAGTTAGTAATAACTTTAGCGAGTAGTAGCGGTAGCGACCCTAACCATACCTATTATGGTTATCTTAGTGGGGATGTTTCTTAGCACGTTAGTGACTTTAGCATTAAGTGAAAGCAGTAATGTTCGTATCCCATACTGATATACAGATTATATAAGTAAGAAATCAACGACAGTCGGACGGATAACTACTACCCTAAGCCCACAATCAAACAAGAACAGGAAATAAGGCGAGATATCGGTCCTAAGTCCTCCAAGTCTTATTTATATAAATATATCAGAGTGGTTACATTTTATAAGTAAATTGATTTAATAAAAGTATTTTTCCAAAGGAACATTTATTATCTGACTCACTGTTTAAAAATAGTTTGAAAAGGGTGAAACCCGTTTATAAGGCATAGGGACAAATCACATGTGATATGAACTAAGAGTAGTGAATCACATGTGATTAATCCTTGTAACTCGGAAATCGTTCTGTAAAACTTTACATAAACATTTATAAGCAACTTGTATCTCCCCCCTAAAACATGTAAAACACTTGAAAGGTTCATTAAAGGGGTATGAACTCACCTGAAATCGCAGAAATCGGGTGAATCGGGTAAATCGGGTAATAGTGTCGATTGAGCGTTTGGTACCAAATAACCATTTGAGCACCTTTTAGGACCCTAATGTCATATGAAATATGTATTTTACAAGAAGTTAATCATCTTATGCTTTTCATTATAGTATTTGGACATTCTAGTGTCGTTTTCGGGGTTTTAAGGCCTAGAAAGGGTTCCCGGGAGTGGTACAAGGCCATGAATGATTTACGGGAGGGTCCATGAGTTCACTCTTTTAGAGTTTATGGCCTAAAAGCCCCCCATTGGGAGTTTACGGCCGTAAGCCCCCCATTGGGAGTTTACGGCCGTAAGCCCCCTAGGCTTGGCCGTAAACTCTTGTGACACTCCAAAACATGTGTTTAGGGCCTTATCTCACTTCCTTAATTTAGTGGTGTGTGTTTTGGACCAAAAGGAAAGGATTAAACATCATAAATTGTGACATTTTTGGGGAGTTTACGGCCAAGACTTGATCTTGGGCCGTAAACTCCTATAGATCCCTCAAGATGTAGGTTTTACTTGTACATCATGGTCTCATATGTCTTAGAAAAATCCTAGAAGGCCCTATAGTGAGTTTGGAACAATTTGGCATACATTTTTGGGGAGTTTACGGCCCAAGAACATCCTTGGCCGTAAACTCTTCATTTTGTTCCCAAATGTGAAGTTTAATTGTACAACACACTCCCATAGGCCTTAGATAAATTCCTTTCATGCATTAGGGTAGTTTAGGGACTTGTTTGACACAAAAATTTGGGTGTTTACGGCCCAAGCTTAGCCTTGGCCGTAAACTCCTCTTTTTGTGTTCAAATGATGATGTTTAATGCACTTAAGCCTTCCTTGTTGTCATGTCTAAATTACCAAACACCCTAATTGATCTTTTGGGACTTTAAACATAGATTTATGAGGTGTTTGAGGTGTTTACGGCCTAAGCACAAGCTTGGGCCGTAAACTCCTTTTTACATGTCAAATCCTTGTGTTTTAGTGTCCAAACCCTTCTAGATATATGCCTTAATTAGTATACTAGCTTAAAAGAAGGAAAAACTTGGTCTTTGGCATGGATTTGGGGGTTTACGGCCTAAGGAGCTTCTTAGGCCGTAAACTCCTTTATGGTCCTTGGTTTCCATGATTTTTGGCCCCTAAATTCCATGAAACATGACTAGATTAAGATAGAGGATGAGTACTTACGTTTGGAAGTCGGAAATTAGCGGAATCGGGGTCGATTTCGAGTCTAGAGAGAGAAAGTAAAGAGAGAGAGAGAGAGTGGGTGTGTAGTAAATGAGTGTTCAAATGTTGTGCACACCCATTGCATATGTCTCGGGAATCGCACCCGATACACGGCTACCCGATGTTTAAAGTTAACTGGGTTAAAACTTTTTACCCGGGTGAAGTGGTTGAAAAGGTAATACAACTCTATTAGGTTAAACGGGGTTAACACATACGAGTTATATTTCTTATAATAATATCAAGCCATGCATAAACTTAGATATTCGGATATTGACGATTCCAAATATTACATAAAATAACGTATAGTGACACGTTCCGTTAGTGAAAATGGGATCTGTAACGGAATTAGATTTGGGGTTGTCACACTATGTACATTGGATTTGATACTCAACGTGGAGTCAACCCCGGAAATGTTTTCGCCTTCGGTTTTCGGGGTGTGACAAAATATAAGTATTTTCAAAAGTATACAAGTATACCTAACCATCAAAATCCGCAACTATAGTTAGAACAAACATAAGTAAATGGGTGTTGTACGTTGCGGTTAAACCTGGGCAGTTATGTAGTCGTGTCTAGGATCAATATAGCTTGGCCAACTATATTCATTCGAGACACGGCCAACATGTGCTTGGGAGTGACTGTGGTATGCGGCATACCTAAAACTTACCCAAATACCACAAACAACGAGTCGTCATTGCGGCGAATCATGAAATACTATGGGAGTATTTCTAGATTCAACTTTGTTATAGGAAAATTCTCATTCAATCGTTGCTCCTCAATCATTCCTTTAGCGATAGTTTGTCTGCCTTGATAATTCATCCTTGCTTTATCGCTTAATGGAATTATATGTCTGTCATAAAGAGATATATCTTATTTCATATCTCTTGATTTAATTCAGAGGACTTACCATCCTCTTTTCCTAATCATTTTAGAATCGAAATGTCTTCAAAGAAAGAACCCAGCTCAAGGAACAACAACTCTCCGCCGTCATACTCTCCTTCGTTCGACTTCGTCCTGTTTCAAACAGTTGTTACCGCTGCAGTAACGGCTGCAATGACGCTTTTGAACCCTAGCAGGTCCAGTGGACCAGGAAGTATCATGTACCCTCAAAACCATGAAGATGATCAAGGGCACTAGAACGAGAGTAGTAAGAGAAAGAAGAAGGTTTTCTGGAAAAAGCGAAAGGGTCATAGTTCACAAGGACCCACCAAGAAGCTAAAAATTGTGGCAGTCCAAGTTGCTACTAATCCTGCCGTTGTTCCTATAGTTCAAGGTACCACTACTGCTGTGGCTGCGTCTATAGCTAAAGCACCTACCACTAGGTATGCTGGTGATCTCCCTTGGTGCAATAGGTGTAATTATCACCATCGTATTCTCGGCCCATGCCGTGAGAAGGTTTGCATCAGATGTGGCATGAAGGGCCACCTCGCTCGAAACTGCAAAACGCCAATTCAACTAATCAATCAAGCTTCTGGATCTAGTACCGTACAGGCCGGTTATAGTTGTGGAGAAATCGGGCATTTCAAGCGAAGCTGCCCAAAAGCAGCAACTACCAACAACGTCAACAACACCGAAATGGTTTTAGCTATGAAGCAAGAAGAGGCAGCCACTGATCCCACCAACGTCGCGGGTAGATTTCTTTTCGACAATCCTTATGCTCGCATCCTTTTCGAATTTAGTGTCAAGAAAGTTTTATTAGTCATTCATTCAAATATCTTGTTAAACATAGTCCTCGTCTAATAACCGAAACATTTACCATCAAAATAGTTCCCGATGAGAATGAGTGTACTAACGATTTATCCCTAAGTTGTATCCTTACCTTGAGTAATCCTTCTTTCCTCACTGACCTGATGTCAGTTTCAATAAAGAGCTTTGATGTTATCTTTGGCATGTATCAATTGAGTCCTGATCGTACTAATATACTTTGTTATGATAAAGTTATTCGTCTCAATCTTCCCTCTGACCGGACCCTCATGATTCATGGCGATAAGCTTAGCTCTAATCTTCGCATCATTCCCTGCATCAAAGCTCGAAAGTTTCTGCGAAAGGAGTGTCAGGTATTCCTAGTTCATGTGATCAGCAAGAAACAAGAAGTTAAAGACCCCAAGAGCGTCTCCGAAGACTGTAATATTCTTGATATCTTCTCGAAGAGATCCTGAGAATTCCTCTCGAACGCCAAGCTGAGTCTCGTATCAACTTAATCCCTGGAACTACCCCCGAAGCCAAATCTCTGTATCGTTTTGCTCCAGCAGAAATGCAGGAGTTATTCAGTCGGCTTAATGAGTTGACCGTCAAAACCCATATCCTCTTTCCCGAATAGATGAATTCTTCGATAATTTTAGGGAGCCAGCTACTCCTCGAAGATATACCTTAGGTCAAGACACCATCAGCTACGAGTTCATGAGAGTGATGTTTCAAGGACGGCATTCAGGACTCGATATGATCACTAAGAGTTCTTATTGATACCCTTCGGTCGAACCGTTTTCCTTCGGTCATGTAGTAGGCAATGAAGACATACGTGTGGATCCTCCTAAGATCGAAACCATAGAGAATTGGTCGGCACCGAAGACACCCATAGAAAACCTGTCAATTCTTGGGTTTTGTCGGCTATTATCATAGAACCATTCCAAAAATTCTTCCGAAATCATCAAACCCTTAACCACTCCGACACAGAAAGGTGTACCCTTTTCGTTGGAGTGGAAAGCAAGATACATCATTCCAAGCAATGAAGTAAGACTTATGCATCACGCCTATCCTATCCCCGTTTACTCGCTCAGACTTGAGAAGCCTAGTCAAAAGCCCTCGGGGACTGCTCTAGCAGGCCAAATACTTAAATGGGAATGGTAGATAACCAACATGGATTTCACCATCACGTTACCCAGTTTTCCCGAACGTGTACGATACCATTTGGGATAATTGTCGATCCTTCGATAAAAATCTGCTCACTTCCTTCCGATCAGAGAATCATTCATGATGAAAATACTCACGCTAACCCATATCCAAGAAGTAGTCTGACTGCATAGTATACCTACGTCCCTTATCTTTGGTTGAGATAACAGGATTACCTCAAGGTTTTGGCAAGTTCCTTCAAGAAAAACTCACGGAACCAAGCTGGACATGAGTACAACTTATCATCCTTAGACAATTGAACAGAGTGAGAAAGTTATCAAGAACATAGAAAACATACTGGGAGTATGTGCCATAAACTGCCGAGCAACTCGAGATACCCATTACCTTTGATCAAGCCCTCGTATAACAACAGTTATCGTACCAGTATCCAGACTGCACAATTGAAACTCTCTACCGTTAAAAGTACAGATTCCTTCGTATTAGGCCGAGGTAGGAGTCACACAGTTTGCCAAGAGTTGATTCCCCAGTAGTACCCTCATTGGTTCTAAAATCATCCGCGAAACCATCAAGAAGATCATTTGGACCCGAGATCGATGGAAAGCTTCACTAGATCGATAGGAAAGTTATGCTGATATACAATGTAAACCTCTGGAATTCCAGGCTGGAGATCGTGTTTTGTTAATGGTCTCACCCTGGAAAGACATGCTATACTTTGGAAAGCACGGAGAACTTAACTCGTGGTACATTAGTCCCTTCATCCCCGTTAGGATTGATTCCGTAGCCTCTATTCTTAATGAATACCTGTCTGATAAAACCATAGAAATCTATCCTGATGTGACCAAGAACCATGATATACCTAAACATTCCGGACGATCAAACTAAGATCATAGACCAAGTAATCAAACGTATGAAACCAAGCCGCATCCCGATAGTGAAGGTTCGCTGGAATGACATGCGGAGACCTGAATTCACTTGGGATCGTGGAAGATTCGATGTAGTAGATATATCCGCACCTTTATCCATAATTTGTATCTTAATTTTTGAATTTCATGACGAAATTCCCTCTAATGGGGGGATAATGTAACAGCCCGAAATTGTTCCGTCGTCGTAACCGTTTCGTCAATAAAACTCGCCGGTAGCAAATCGTTCCAAGTTCGTTTTTGATTAGGTCAATTAACTTAAGGCTTTTATTTTGACCTCGTTAGTACCCAAACACATTATAAACTCAAGTAAGCACCTCAAACTATTAATTAGAAAAATTTTAGTTTTGACCATATCAAGTTACGACAACTTAATCGGGTGCGACCCAAAGCATTGAATAACGTCGGTATCGGGTAGAATTTCACCATGTCTAAACTTCAAAACATATTTAAAGTTGTTTAAGCCTCATTTGAAGCCTTTTCACTCTCTCTCTCTCTCTAACCTCTCTCCTCAAATCAAACTTGTTGATCCAAAATCACTCATTTCAAGCTTCAAATCACCAAGGTAACTATACTAGCTTCTAGTATAACACTTCTAGCCTTCAAATTCGAGTTTAAATCATGGATTAGGACCATTATCATGAGTTTACGGCCCTAGAACAGTCCTAGGCCGTGAACTCATATAGAATGGGTTTTTGAGCCATAAACCCTTCCAAACCTCATTTGGAGCTTAGATATAACTAAGGGAATTACCAAATCGGACTTAGAACACCTTGAACATCATTTTTGAAGAGTAAACATGAGTTTACTGCCCAAGAACATGCTTGGGCCGTAAACTCATATGCATGGAGAGTAAACTCATTTTAATGTGTTAAGATGCCACTTAAACACACCATAAGCCTTAGGATAAATTCTAGAACCAACCACAATCGACTTGGAGACCTTAAACACGATAAAAACCCTTCATTTGAGAGTTTATGGCCATAACCCCCAAGAATAGGTTCCAGAGCTGTAAACTCCTAAACATGGATCATATGATGGCCAAAATTCACTCCTTGGCTTGTAAAATTAGTTGGAATCACATGTGATTGTCCTAGCATCATCAAAATAAATAATGAATATGTGTAAGGGAGCTTACAGCCATAAACACTTAGTTTACTGCCGTAAACACCTCATTTAGTCCCTAAAATGTTTATATCTCATTCTAATGTCTTGAAACCAATTCTAACATCACCCCTAAAATGGTACAAGGTCATTTAGCAAATTAGAACACCCCACCATGAGTTTACGGTCGTAAACTCATGGGGAATGGTCAATAGGGCCGTGAACTCCTTTGGGATTTTACTCATGAAGAGTAAACTCCATATCCAAGCATTATACTTCATTAAATGTCACCCGGGTCACGCCAAACACTTGATTTTAAGTGTTTTCGCGTCTTGGAGTGTAAAATTGTATCTAATTAGGGAATTAAAATCTAATTAGATATATTTGTGTATTATTTAATATTACATAGGAACCTCGCACGTTTTCAAGCCTCAATTCGACGTTTAGCATCCTAGTCGACACATTCCGCGTCCGGTGAATTCATACCCCTACCCTTTTCAACGATTTTTTAATGTTTTCAGGGGGAACTTGCAAAAGTACAAGAATATCTTGTACTTAAACGTTATTATTTCATTAGAAATGTTTCATATTTCACTTCCTTTTAACAATTGAACCCGTATTAATCAACCGTTTAACTTGTAGAATCAGTTACAAACCGATTTCATATCTTATTATATAATGTTATATTATATATTTCACAAGTGATTTGTACCATAATATTATTGTTAAAAGCATTATATTAGTTCATATGTTTTGTCCTCGGTAACACTCCACAGAGATACGCGAGTGGAGGATCGTCTTTGTAAATAGAATATACACAGGATTTTCCGCATTATTACTTGTAGATTTGTTATTCCTATAAATTGGAGACACGTCCTCGGTGAACACTCCACAGAGATACGGGAGTGGAGGACCGCCTCTGTAACCAGAATCTCTTAGATAGGGAGCGTGACTTGAGTGTATAGATCTATACGATGTTGACTACCCCGCACCTGGCTGCTAGCTACAGCCGAACCGAAAGGTTCAAGGGTGACGAAAGTCATAAAATGATTTGGACTTCTTATTGCCATATCTAGTCTATCGTATGGTTATGAAACTCGCAATTTGGAAAACAAAAATTTACTGGTTAGTAATAATGAATATAGTAAATTAATAACCTTTGAAATTAGTTTACTATGTTGATAGTTTTATATAATTGTTAAAACTAACATACATTACACAAGGATAATCAGGTTTTCAGTATACATCGTTTACATTACGTTTCGGATTGGTAACCAACTTTTTAGGAAAATATAGGATTTTCCTGGGATAACATTACTACATAACCAAAAACGAGTACATTTCAGATAATAAAACTTTACAATTCACAAAGGCAATTATGTTTTCAGTGTACATCTTTTACATTTGATAACCAACTTTTAAGAAAATATGGGATTTTCTTGGATTCGTAACATTTTCAGAAAACGGAAAGGAATTTGTACATTTTCATAAAACAAAACCGCTTATGAACTCACCAGCTTTATGCTGATTTTTAAACTGCTTGTATTTTCAGGTTCTCCTTAGACAGGTATCCCGCGCTCTTTTGTAGAAGATGGAGCGTATGGAGTCACGTCTTTCTTTTGTTAAAACTTATGTATCTATGAAACTCGTATCACTTTACTTTTAAACAAATGTAATGAAATCTATGTAATGTTATGTTTTGTGTTTACTTCGCTTACTATGTACATTGGTTATGATACACAACGTGGAGCCCACCCCGGAAATGTTTCCGCCTTCGGTTTTTGGGGTGTGACATGAATGAAGTTAAGTCTTGGCTTGGAAAGTGTTTTGCCATGAAAGACCTTGGAGAAGCCGCCTATATTCTTGGGATTAGAATATTGAGAGATAGAAAGAAGAGACTAATTGGACTTAGTCAGAGCACATACTTGGATAAGGTACTAAAGAGGTTTAGTATGGAAAATTCCAAGAAGGGAGAGCTACCTATCCAGAGCAATACCAAATTGAGTAAGACTCAATGCCCGAGTACAGATGAGGAAATAGATGACATGAGTCGTGTACCTTATGCTTCCGCTGTCGGATCGATCATGTACGCTATGACATGTACTCGCCCTGATGTGGCATTTGCTTTGATCATGGTCAGTCGCTATCAGGGAAACCCAGGTAGAGCTCATTGGATATCCGTAAAGAATATACTCAAGTATTTGCGAAGGATGAAGGATTGGGTCCTTGTGCTTGGTGGCAATGATACTTTGAGGGTAGATGGTTACAGTGATGCCAGCTTTCAGATGGATAGAGATAACTTCCGTTCTCAGTCGGGCTGGGTATTTTTACTGAATGGAGGAACAGTTACTTGGAAGAGTTCCAAGCAAGATACGGTGGCTGATTCTACTTGTGAATCAGAGTACATAGCAGCAAGTGAAGCATCGAAAGAAGCAGTTTGGTTGAGGAACTTCATCAGAGATCTCGGAGTTGTTCCAACCATCCAGGAGCCTATGGAACTGTTCTGTGATAATGAAGGAGCGGTTGCCTTGACAAAGGAACCGAGAGATCATGGTAAAACCAGAAATATCGACAGAAAGTACCATTTCATCAGACATAGAGTAGAAGAAGGCCATCTTATAGAGAAGAGGGTGTCATCTGAAGATAACCCAGCAGAGCCCCTCACAAAGGGTATGAGTAGGGCTAAGCATATTCAGCATGCTCGGAGCATAGGACTGAAAGATGATGTTAGTTTTAGTAGTTAGATTAGTTTTCTGAAACTTGTAACAAAGTAAATGTAATTGACTTTTGGTGATTAAATAATAAAGTATTATTTATATGTTTGGGTTCTACCTTTTGCCAATTGTTTATTATTGTGTTTCATTTTTGCATGTTTTACTTCCTGAATAATAAGATTATTCAAACTCCACAGTCGCTCGTACTTTTGGAAGTAAGTAGTGAATTAAGACTGTCATGAATTGGATTGCAGATTGTCTAAGGATAGACATGGCAATAGATTTGCTGCAACGTTCATGAGTACTCAGAAATTGAGATTTGAGTATTGGATAAACCCTCGCTCAGAGTATTACTTCATGGAATTCATCACGAGTAATACTGAGACGATAATATCTTATAATCTTGAAACGAAGATATATGAGTTGTAATTTACAAATCGGTCATGCATTGGTGATACGAAAACGCATCAGTAACTTGGTGTTATAAAACGTATTGTCATGTATAATTTGATGAGTAAAAGATACAAGCATATGAGTCAACGTTTATTCGTTCCTTTTTCCCTAACCGGAAAAGCGATATCTATGGGCCCCTCGATGATTTGGTGTTGACTTATGTGCTGGGCCCAGCCAGGACTAAATTGATGTGTTCAATTAGAAGTCCTACATCATCACAAATAAGGAATCAGGAAACATAGATTCTGGACAAAGAGATTGATTGCATTTCATGTCTTTTGTCTAGGGATATCTAGCAGAATGAAGGATTATATGATCACTTATCTTAGGACACGTAACTGACTGGGTCAGAGTTCGGCAGCAGCTTTTTGGAAGCTACAATTTGCTGGTCAAATTTAGAAGGCATACTAGCAATTATAGTTACAGACTTATCCAAGTGGGAGACTGTTGGATTAGGTGTCTAAGCCCATAACTATAATTGGTATGTACTTGAATTGATAGCAGCACAGTCCTTTTGGGTTGCCCTCAAACCTAGCAACTGGACAAGGAAATTATGAAAGGAGAGATATTAATTTATTATAAGATTAATAAACTAATATAAATGAATTTATTAATATGTTAAAAGATTAATATATTAATACAAAATCATTTTGTTTAATTAATTGTTAGCCAGAAATTAATTAGAATTAATTTTGGGGTTAAAAGAATTAATTATAAAGTGCAGGGACTAGTTTGCAATTATCTAATAGTTGAGTGGAAGGCTCTAGAACCCCCTTGGATGAGGGTGGACGAAATCTTTAGGGGAAACCCTAATAATTTCGTCCATAGGGGCTTGGATAAGGCCCTTGGTTTTGCTTAGGCCCTAAGCAAAGGATAACTAGGGTTTACCCTAAACCCTAGATCCCTCAGCTATATAAGGAGACTCCCGGTTCATGTTTTTGTCACTCTTTCTTTTGAAGAAACCCTAAGGGCCGAAATTTTGCATACTCCCTCTCCCCTTTCTCTTCTACTTTCCTTCTTGCTAGTTTGGGTGTGATTCTCTTAGAGGCATTACACTTGTGGTACTAAGCTTCCAAGAAGATCAAGATCAAGATCAAGGGAATTATCAACTGTTTTCTATAACAAGTAGTAATATAGGTGCAGCTTGGTACTAAACTTCTTCACCAAAAGCGCCTGAGATGTACCTGTCTATTGCTGACCTGAGAATACAAGTTATTTGAAAGCGAGTATCAGCATTTTTATAAATGCTGGTGAGTTCATAAGTATTTAGTGTCATTTATTCAAATAACTTTATAAAAAGTAGTATTTTAGAATCAACGGTGTATTAGAGTCCCTTTCCAGAAAATCCTATATTTTCGAAATAAAAGTAGTCTTCTACCAAGACCCGACAGTGTTATGTTTTAAAGAGAATTTCCCTAAAATATTATCCTTACCAAAATACGGTATTTGACTTTAAAGAAAGTAGAAGGATATCACAAGTAAAAGCATTAGGGAAAATAACATAAGCCTCAACAGGAAATACTGCTGACTAAGGCAAAAGAAATCATAGACTCCAGGAGAGTATCGAATGAACGACACGCCTGACTCAGTCTAACGAAAGGAGACACAAACCCCAGACAGTATCAAATGGATGATACGTCTAGCAAGGTCTAAAAACAGTGAATACAGACCCCAGACAGTATCAAATGAATGATACATCTAGCAAGGTCTAAATACAATGAATACAGACCCCATACAGTATCAAATGAATGATATGTCTAGCAAGGTCTAAAAACAGTGAATATAGACCCCAGACAGTATCAAATGAATGATACGTCTAGCAAGGTCTAAAAACAATGAATACAGTGTTAATTCCCGTTACCTTAAGGCCATGAATTATAAGGTAACCCCGAGATACTCGTAACCATACTGATAGACACTAGAGAACTTGACGCCCTGCAAGCGTGGGAAAGAATGTGACATTTGTCACCCTTTGGCTTGGTAGGCCGTGGACTGTAGCTAGCAGTCAGGGTGTGGGGGTGTCAATCTCGTATAGATCTATACACACAATGCCCGCTCTCCTAACAAGAGACTCTGGTTACCAACTAGACAACGGAGAAGGTCGTGCCCTGAAGATGCATCTCGTATAGTGAGTTTTGATGTAAAATACTGGACTAGTGATAGAGACTCACAACTGAACTAACTGACGTAAACCTTCATGTCTATACATGTATACATGATATATAATTAATGATTAAACAACCTTCGGACGGATATCCGATCCCACCAGACCACATCCAAACGAGGAAAAGGAAATAGGGCGAGCTAGCCTTCCTAAGTCCTTTAAACATTATTTATATAACTATAGACGTACATGCATGCCTTTAACTAAGTAGAATCGTTAACAAAGTAGGAGCGTTTCAAGAAGTAGAAGCGACAATAGAGTAGAAGTGTTTACGGAGTAGTAGCATTAATAAAGTAGAAGCATTTCTCGAAGTATAAGCGTTAATAAAGTAGAAGCGTATACGAAGTAGTAACATTAACAAAGTAGGAGCGTTTACGAAGTAGTAGCATTAATAAAGTAGAAGCGTTTACGAAGTAGTAGCATTAATAAAGTAGAAGCGTTTACGAAGTAGTAGCATTAATAAAGTAGTAGCGTTTCTCGAAGTATAAACGTTAATAAAGTAGAAGCGTATACGAAGTAGTAGCATTAACAAAGTAGAAGCGTTTAACGAAGTAGTAGCATTTACTAAGTAGGAGTATTTAACGAAGTAGAGGCATAAACAAGTAGTAGTATCTAACGAAGTAGAAGGATAAAAACATGGAAGAAATCCTTGATGAAAACTTTGGAAAACCGTTACACTTAAGAAAGTCATGACTTGGTAATCTTTTGTAAAATAAGTTTGAAAACCTTTAGAATCCTTTGAAAAACCTTTCATAAATACGTTTTGACTGTAATCTTGATAAAACAATATAGGTAGAGAAAAAATTTGTTTAAAACAGCATAGAAAATGATTTGAGAAAAGATTTAAATAGGTAAAAACATTTTGGAAAATCATTTATAGTATCATACTGGTAAAACAGCTGACAGTGTAGTAAATCCTTGTGCATGCGGGTTATTAATCACATGTGATTGATATGATAACTGGCATGTTTTAACTTGTATTCCCCCCATAAAAGCATGTAAAAACATTTAAAAGGTTCATTCAGGGGTATGAACTCACCTGTTGTAAGTGGATCGAACAAAGGTGCCGGTTGGGTGCTTGGTGTCAAGTAAAGACTTGAACACATTTAGTGACCTATTAACATATGATGACATATGTTTACATACAATTAGTAAATATAATACTAATTAAACATGTATACGCATCCTAAAATGCGGAAAACACTTTGGTCAAGTGCTAGGAGTGTCCCGGGTAACATCTAAGGGTGTGTATCGCCTAGATAGGGAGTTTACTCTTCAAGAGTAAACCCTTTATAGAGTTTACGGCCCTAATACCTTATCCCCATGAGTTTACGGCCATAAACGCATGGATGGTGTGTTCTTTGATGCATTAAGGTCTTATAACACTTGTATGATTAAGCTAGGTTCAATTCTAGGGCTTATGAAGGGTTTAAGGCCTCAAAATGGACCATTTGAGGGGTTTACGGTCCATGACCACTCCTTGAGGAGTTTACGACCGTAAACACATGAGTTTATGGTTTTAAACTCATGTTTGGCCATTTCTTTTGTTGTTTGGTGGTTCTAACTCATGCATGTAAGGTTCTAGCCACTTTTATGAGCATAGGAAGGTGTTTAGGGCAATTAAACACCTTGGAAAGGTGTTTACGGTCTAAGAAGATGTTCCTGGGGAATTTACTACCTTAAACACATGAGTTTATGGCAATAAACTCATGTTAGTCCATAAATCATGTGTTTTTGTGGTTATAGGTTAAGCATACGAAGTTTTAGGTCCAATTCCAAGCCATACAAAGTGTTAAGGGCACTTTAACACCCTTTGGGGGTGTTTATGGTCTAAGAATGGGTGTTTACGGTCCAAGAACCTTCTTGGGCCGTAAACTCAAGTGTGACACATATTTGTATGCTTTGGTGCATATCATGAAGGAAAATAAGGCTCTATGCACTCAAGGAAGTTCATGGAAGCCCTTGGAGGTGTTTGAGGGGTAGTTTAACACTTAAACAAGTGTTTATGGTCCATGAAGATGGGTTTACGGTCTAAGAACATCCTTACACCGTAAACTCATGTTTACTCCCCATTTGGTCCGATTTTGGTGTTCTAAGTCCTTTCGGGTAAGCCTCTAAGCCATTGCTAAGCATGAGAAGTGTTTGGGAAGGGTTTTTGAGCATTAAAACCCCTATCCAAGGGGTTTACGGTTTTGGGATGCTCCCAAGACCGTAAACTCATGTTCTTGGGGTTTTTGGATGATTAAGTCACGAATTTGCAAGCTAGATAAGTTAGATAACAAGCTAGGAAGGTTTACTTACCGATTTGAGGCTCGGAGGGGCGATTTTTGACCAAAACCCATTTGTAGAGAGAGAAAGTAGAGAGAGAGAGAGAGTGTCTAAGGTAGGGAAAAAGGTGGGAGTGAATCCCACTCAACCCTTATATAGGGTGGAGCTTATGGCCTGGCTGGGGTTCTCCTGACACCAACCGCGAACGAGGTTTTTCACCACTATCTTAATCACGACAAATTTTAAAATTATACCGCCTAAATTTTGGTTCGCTAGACGAATATTATTTAAAATATTCCCACGGGTTTAATTCCGGTCAAAAATATTTTCGGGATAAATTTGGCTAATTTTTGACGTAATTAATTTCGACATTAATTTCGAAATTAAAACTAACGGAAATTTTTGGGTTGTCACACTGTTATTAAGGGAATTCTGTTTTGGGGGTATTTTCGGAATGGCAGATTTGAAGGAATTGACGGATATAAGGGAATTGACGGATTAATTCACTGGTTTAAGAGCTTGCTCTTGAATCATGTGATTTGTACCTTTGGGATTTTTTGTTTGGATATGATCTTTATTGAGAATATTCAAATGGAAAATCCTAGACATGTGATTGATGCCATGTCTAGTCTGCAACTGGTTTTGAAATTACGGTGGAATTGTGGATTCCTGTGTTTCTTTTTTTATGATTGCAGGAAGAGCATACAACAGCTAATGGTCAAGCTTTTGATTGTGGGATTGCTTATAGGATGATGTCTATTATGATGAGTTATCTTTTGATGATGAGGGATAAGAGAAGGAAAAATAAAGGATGGATACAGGGGCTGAAAGAAGGTAGAAGATGCTGGATTGGTTTCATGATGATTCTGCAGTGGATTTTGCTAAATGTTTTTTGTGTTTTTTGGTTCAATCTTTATGTCTTTAATATGTTTGGAATTGGATCTTTATGGCATTGGTTATTAAGACTTCACTATTGGACTGTGGGTTTTTTTAAGGGCCTTACCCCTTGCTTTGGTCTTAATGGTGATTGGTGGTGTGGTTATTGCAAGGGGATGAAGTTACCTTTTTTCCCACCTTCAATAAGTCTTTGGTGTAGTCTTACGAACTTTAAGATCTTTTGGGGATTTGGAGGATTGTTGAGGTGTTTAAAAAATGGTTAGGAAGTTGGTTATAGATAGGTTGGATATGCTTAGGATTTTTGGGATAACTTTTTTATTTTTATTTGTATTTGTATTCTTTAATTCTTTTTAATAAAGTTTGCTGAGCTTTGGCTCTTTCCCAAAAAAAGAATAAAACAATGCTCATCAAAGCTTTTCTAATATTGCATGGACTTCGATTATGGATCTCAAGAATAAAAGAATGCTCATCTAACATTCGCTAAATTGCGAAGACTACTTCTATTGTGGAACTCTAGAATTAAACAATGCTCATCAAAGCTATGCTAAATTGCATAAAATTCTAATGTGGAACTTAAGAATGAATCAATGCTCATCAAAGCTTTGCTTAAGTTGCATACACTTCTATTGTGGAACTCAAGAATTAAAGAATGCTCATTAAAGTTTTGCTAAATTGCAAATATTACTTCTATTGTGGAACTTAAGAATTAAACAATGCTCATAAATGTTTTGATAAATTGCATAGACTTCCAATGTGGAACTCAAGAATGAAACAGTGCTCAACAAACCTTTGCTAAATTGCATTGTCTTCTATTGTGGAACTCAAGAATCAAACAATGCTCATCAAAGATTTTCTTAAATTGCATAGACTACTATTGTGGAACACAAGAATCAAACAATGCTCACCAAAGCTTTGCTTACATTGCATAAACCTCTATTTTGGTACTCAAGAATTCAACGATGATCATCAAAGCTTTGCTAAATTGGATAAACTTCTAATGTGGAACTCAATAATGAAACAATGGTCATCAAAGCTTTGCATAAATTGCATAGACTTCTATTGTGGAACTCAAGAATTAAACAATGTTCTTAAAAGTTTTCCTAAATTGCGAAGACTACTTCTATTGTCGAACTCTAGAATTAAACAATGCTCATCAAAGCTGTGCTAAAATGCATTGAGTTCTAATGTGGAACTCAAGAATGAAACATTGCTCATCAAAGCTTTGCTTAAATTCCATAGACTTCTATTGTAGAACTCAAGAATTAAACAAGAATTAAACAATGCTCATCAATGCTTTGCTAAATTGCATAGACTTCCAATGTGGAAACCAAGAATGAAACAATGTCATCAATGCTTTGCTAAATTGCATAGACTTTTATTTTGGAACTCAAGAATTAAACAATGCTCATCAAAGCTTTGCTTAAATTGCATACAATTCTATTGTGGAACTCAAGAATAAAACAATGCTCATCAAAGATTTGCTTTAATTGCATAGACTTCTATTGTGGAACTCAAGAATTAAACGATGCTCATCAAAGCTTTGCTAAATTACAAAAACTTCTAATGTGGAACTCAAGAATAAAACAATGTTCATCTAAGCTTTTCTAAAATTGCATGGACTTCGATTGTGGAACTAAAGAATAAAACAATGCTCATCTAACCTTCGCTAAATTGCGAAGATTACTTCTATTGTGGAACTCTAGAATTAAACAATGCTCATCAAAGCTAAACTAAATTGCATAGACTTCTAATGTTGAACTCAAAAATGAAATAATGTTCATCAAAGCTTTGCTTAAATTGCATAGACTTTTATTGTGGAACTCAAAACAATGCTCATCAAAGCTTTGCTAAATTTCGAAGACTACTTCTATTGTGGAACTCTAGAATTAAACAATGCTCATCAAAGCATTGCGAAATTGCATAGACTACTAATGTGGAACTTAAAACAATGCTCATCAAAGCTCCACATAAATTGCATACAATTCTATTATCGAACTCAAGAATGAAACAATGCTTAACAAAGCTTTGCCAAATTGCATAGTCTTCAATTGTAAAACTCAAGAATCAAACAACGCTCATCAAAGCTTTGCTTAAATTACATAGACTTCTATTTTGAAACTCAAGAATCAAACAATGCTCATCAAAGATTTGCTTAAATTGGATAGACTTCTATTGTGGAACTCAAGAATAAAACAATGCTCATCAAAGCCTTGCTTAAATTGCATAGACTTCTATTGTGGAACTCAAGAAGTAAACGATACTCATCAAAGCATTGCTAAATTACAAAGACTTCTATTATGGAGCTCAAGAATAAAACAATGCTCATCAAAACTTTTGTAAAATTGCATGGACTTCGATTATTGATCTCAAGAATATAAGAATGCTCATCTAACATTCGCTAGATTGTGAAGACTACTTCTATTGTGGAACTCTAGAATTAAACATTGCTCATCAAAGCTATGCGAAATTGCATAAACTTTTAATGTGGAACTCAAGAATGAATCAATGCTCATCAAAGCTTTGCTTAAGTTGCATACACTTCTATTGTGGAACTCAAGAATTAAAGAATGCTCTTTAAATTTTTGCTAAATTGCAAATATTACTTCTATTATGGAACTTAGGAATCAAACAATGCTCATCAATGTTTTGATAAATTTCATAGACTTCCAATGTGGAACTCAAGAATGAAACAGTGCTCAACAAACCTTTGCTAAATTGTATTGTCTTCTTTTGTGGAACTCAAGAATCAAACAATGCTCATCAAAGATTTTCTTAAATTGCATAGACTACTATTGTGGAACTCAAGAACCAAACAATGCTCACCAAAGCTTTGCTTACATTGCATAAACCTCTATTGTGGTACTCAAGAATTAAACGATGATCATCAAAGCTTTTCTAAATTGGATAAACTTCCAATGTTGAACTCAATAATGATACAATGGTCATCAAAGCTTTGCATAAATTGCATAGACTTCTATTGTGGAACTCAAGAATTAAACAATGCTCTTAAAAGTTTTGCCAAATTGCAAAGACTACTTCTATTGTGCAACTCTAGAATTAAACAATGCTCATCAAAGCTGTGCTAAATTGCATTGAGTTCTAATGTGGAACCCTAGAATGAAACATTGCTCATCAAAGCTTTGCTTAAATTGCATAGACTTCTATTATGGAACTCAAGAATTAAACAATGCTCATCAATGCTTTGCTAAATTGCATAGACTTCCAATGTGGAAACCAAGAATGAAACAATGCAATCAATGCTTTGCTAAATTGCATAGACTTTTATTTTGGAACTCAAAAATCAAATAATGCTCATCAAAGCTTTGCTTACATTGCATATAGTTCTATTGTGTAACTCAAGAATAAAAGAATGCTCATCAAAGCTTTGCTTTAATTGCATAGACTTCTATTGTGGAACTCAAGAATTAAACGATGCAATGCTCAAACTTTTTCGCTTTCTCTCTCTTCCCCTGTTTCTCTCTAACGGTGGTGCGATCTAGTTTTTGATTCATCGATGTTGCTTTTCTGGCGATTGTTCCTAATCGGTGAAGCAATTTCTCTTCTATTTCCGTTGTCCTAATGGGAGCATCATCCAAAGCGGATCGAGTGAAGGAAGTGAAGGTTAAACCACCAGATAAAAGTGCTGATGTCCGGTATACTAAGACTGAAGTGGATGTGAAGGAGCTTGTTCCTCCTGGAATTATTGAGCAATCTTCAGCTACGATCTATAAAGCTCGTCGTAAGCCTAGTGCCTCTGGAGCTGTTGCGTCAGGAATTGGTAAAGTTGAGTGGAAAATGGAGGGGAAAGCTTTCAGAGTTAAGAATAGAGCTCGGAAAATTGTGGATGGGATATCTCCGATGGATGCTGAGGAGTACTATGATGAGGATGCTACAGAAGAAGAAACTAAAGATGATTTGGATTCTGTAAAAGCGTGGGAGGCGGATTCTAAGATCTCATTGACCGGAAATGATAGTTCTATAAAGGGAATGAAGAATGGAGGTCCTGAAGAGATGAAGACAATTGGATCGATCATGGTTAATATTCCTTCAGGTAATACAGCTAACCTAATGAAATATTGGGATGGATCAAAAGTGAATGATGAATTATTGAACCCTGTTTCGGATTTGAAGAATGTCACGAATGAAATGTTGAGAGTTAATTCTAACATTGTTGTTAGTGATGATTCTAATCAGTTTAGTTCTGTGCTGAATGTCAAAAAAGTTGGAGAATCTATATCTGATGTTGATAAGTGTGTCATTAATAATGAAGAGTTTATTCCAGGGGTTGGGTTTCAGTTTCTTAGTAAATTGAAGGAGGATATGGTTGTGGGGAAAGAAGCTGATAATGGGATGAATCAGAGTATGGATATGGATATTTCAAAATTGATTAAGCAAAATGATATGGAAGAAGGTATTAATGAAGATGATAGCTCTTCTGAAGAGGAAGGGGAAGTTGAATTAAGTGAAGAGGAGTCTAGTGAAGATGAGGAAAGAATGATGGAAGAGGAGACTAATGAGAAGAGTAATATTGAAGCTAAAGGGAAGTTGGAGTCTGGTACTGTAGTCAATAGTATTAGTACTCTTCCTTCTATTTTGGGAGCTGCTAATAATGGCAAAAAGGTGGAAAGTGGTGTGCAGGGGAAATTAGAGAATTCTTATGCTGGTGTTTTAAAAGGTAATAGGCATAAAGGTAAAATTGATGTCAGATACATGCCTGGGGATTAATAGGTAAAGAAGATGATCCTGTTATTATCCCAATTGAAAATTTAAAGAATGCTAGTATTCCTTACATGAACACTTTATATGGGTATATGATTGATAAGAAATTGGCTTTCCCAGTGATACAAAAAGAAGTCAAAAGATTATGGAAGAATGTGGGACTTGAAGAGGTGTTTATGAACAATAAAGGATTTTTCTTCTTTAAATTTAGTGATGAGCAGCGGATGTTGTCTATTTTGGAGGAAAGTCCATGGCTAATGTTCAATAATATGCCTCCTTTTCTTCAAAGATGGAGACCAGTGTTGACTTTAACTAAGAATAGTCATGATAAGATTCCTGTTTGGGTTAAAATCTATGATTTACCTTTGGAAGTATGGATTGGAGATAATCTGTGTATTATTGCTAGTAAACTGGGAATTCCTCTTGCTTTTGATTCATTTACTGAAGAGATGTGTTTGGAACATAAGGGAAGGAATGCCTATGCTAGAATCTTAATTGAAATGCCGGCTGAAAAAGAATGGAAGAGAAGTATTGATGTTTCAACTTGGGATTTTGTAACTAATTCGGCTGTTATTCAAAAGTTTGAAGTGGAGTATGCTTGGGTGCCTTCTAGATGCAGCCATTGTAAGGTTTATGGACACATGGATAAGATATGTATGGCAAGCATGAAGGGTAGTAATTCATTGCAAAATGGGGATAATGGAATTAATAAGGAAGAAAAAGGGAAATCTGTGATTGATAATGAAGGGTATATTAAAGTTGTTAATAAGAAAAATAAGAATGTCAATGATGGAGAAGGCACTAGTAAATCATTGATGAATTCAGCTAATAATGTTAATCAAAAATACAATGGAAGGAGTAATTTTTCAAGAGTGGGAAACAAATTCAAGGGACAAAATTGGAATAGAGGTGGAAATGGTCGGGGGCAAAATGGGTATTGGAATAATAAAGGGGTAAGTCATTGGAATATGGAGAAAAATAAAAGATATGAGAAGGTTTCTGGGCAATATGATAATAATGATAGGAGCTGTAAGGGAGAAATTAAGCAGGGGGAAATTGAAAAGAAGGTAAGCGGAAAAGAGGAGAATAAGAAGATGGATAAGGTAACTGATAAATGCAATAAAAACAGTTTTGAAGTATTGGGGTTGATTGATGAGGATGTTATAATTGGAATGGAAGAGGATGATAAAGGAGATAAGATTGGTATTCTTTCTGATAATAAGATTTGTTTTCAATCAACTATTGATGATAGCAGATTGAATAAAGATTTGATTCATTCTATGGGAATTAGAAAAGAAGATTTAGATATGGTTAACAATGAAAATAAGATGGATAACACAAGGAATGATAATAGCAGCAGCAATGGTGGTTCTTCTCAGGCATTTGAGATGGTAAATGCCAAGAATAATGTTGTTATCCAATGATGTCGATTGGTGTTTGGAATATTAGGGGGCTGAATAAAGTTGTTAAGCAAAAAGAGGTTATTGATGTTACTAAGGATAATAACCTAAGGATATGTGCTATGGTTGAATCCCATGTCAATTGTTTAAATTTAAAGAATGTGTGTTGCAGAACTTTTGGGAACTGGGATTGGATTTCTAATAGCAGTTCTTGTGAAGTTGGTACGAGAATAATTGTTGGATGGGATCCAAAATTATTTGAAATTATGGTCATTTCTCAATCTAAACAAGTGATTCATTGCTTTGTTAAATTCATGGATTCTGGGTATAGTATGTTTCTTTCATTTATCTATGCTGCTTCTAGATATATTGAAAGAAGGGACTTATGGGAAGATTTGAAAAAATTTAGCCTAACTGTGAAAAAAGAAGCTTGGTGTTTATTGGGTGATTTTAATGTTGCTTTAAAAGAGTCTGATTATTCAGAAGGATGTTCTAAAATGCTGAAGGGTGTTGATGAATTTTCTGATTGTATCAATTTTATTGAAGTTGAAGATTTGAATAGTATAGGATTTCAGTTCACTTGGAATAAATCCCCAGCTGGTAACAAAGGTATTTTGAAGAAGTTGGATAGGGTTATGGCTAATATGAAGTTCATGTCTGATCATCCTCTAGCTCATGCAGCTTTCAAACCGTACAGAATTTCTGATCATTGTCCTGCTGTTTTAATAATCCCAAATTGTAAATTGAGATGGAAATCTTCATTCAGATTTGCCAATTTTATTACAGATAAAGATGAATTTTTGCCTATGGTTAAGGATATTTGGTCTATAAATATTGAAGGTTTTTTATGTTCAAAGTTACTCAAAAGCTGAAACTGTTGAAAAAGTGTTGTAGACAGTTGTGTAACAAATTCAGAGGTTCGGGATTGAAAATTAAAGAATTGAGGAAGGAGTTGGGGAATATTCAAATGAAAATTGATCAAGAGCCTTATAATGCTAAATATAGGGAGGAGCATGCTAATATTCTTTTTGAATATAATGTTGCTTGTAATGATGAAGAAAAGCTGCTTTCTCAAAGATCAAAGATCAAATGGTTAGTTGAGGGGAATAATAATACGAAGTATTTTTCACAATTGTTTGAAAAGCAGGAATAACAGGAATCGAATTTTGATGGTGCTTGATGAGGATGGAAGATGGATTAGGGGGAATACGATGAAGGAAAAATTTGTTAATCATTTTAAGAATTTCTTGGGATGTGAAGATGACACAGATTTATCTATTCTTAATGAAATTTCTTTTCATAATAAGTTGGATAGAAATGTGGCTATGAATATGATAAGGGTAGTTACTGATGATGAAGTTAAAGTGGCTATGTTCAATATTGCTGATAACCATGCCCCTGGACCTGATGGGTTTTCTTCTAAATTCTATAAGAGTGCTTGGAATATTGTTGGGCCAGATATATGCAAAGCAGTGAGGGAATTTTTCTGGACTGGGAAATTATTGAAGGGTATTAATGCCACTAGGATTTTTCTGATTCCTAAAGTGGATAGTCCAAGAAAAGTCACTGAATTTAGGCCTATTGCTTGCTGCAACACTTTTTATAAGTGTATCAGCAAGATAATAGTTAACAGAATAAGGAACAACTTAGGTGATATTGTTAGCAAAAATCAATCTGCCTTTATTCAAGGGAGATCAATTCTTGATAATATTCTTCTTGCTCAAGAATTGATGGTAGGATATAAAAATAAGAAAGGAAGGCCGAAATGCACCTTAAAGATTGATATACAAAAGGCTTATGACACTGTGGATTGGAAATTTCTTAAGAGGATCTTGTTGGAATTTGGATTTCATCCGATCATGGTTAATTGGATCATGGCATGTACTTCTTCTCCTTGGTTTATGCTGAATTTTAATGGAGAAGACCATGGATACTTTGAAGGAAAAAGGGGGCTGAGGCAGGGAGATCCATTATCTCCCTACTTGTTCACTTTGGTTATGGAGGTTTTCAATTTATTATTGCTGAAGAAAATAGATGATAGCAATAGATTCAAATATCATTGCAAATGTGAAAACCAAAAAATTACTCATTTATGTTTTGCAGATGATTTACTAGTGTTTGCTTATGGCAATGGGAATTCTGCTAGAGTTATAAAGTCTGCTCTTTATGATTTTAAAACTGTTTCGGGGCTGAAAGCGAGTATGGAGAAGAGCCAGATTTACTTTAGTTGTGAGAAGCCAAACATGAGAAGGATTATTTTGGGTATTTTACCTTTTGATATTGGTAAAATTCCCTTTAAATATCTTGGAATACCCATGTGTGTGAATACACTGTTCAAAAAAGATTGTAAAGCTCTTGTCGATAAGATTAAATTGAAAGTGTATAATTGGAAAAATAAGATGCTTTCTTTTGCTGGAAGGTTACAGCTCATAAATTCTGTTTTGGCTTCAACTCATGTTTATTGGGCTTCTATTTTCAAAATTCCTATTGCTACTATTAAGGAGATCGAATCGATTTGTAGAAGTTTCCTGTGGGCTAAAGGAGAAGTGGTCAAAGGGAAAGCCAAGGTTAAATGGAGTGATGTTTGTAAACCAAAGATAAATGGAGGTCTTGGAATTAAGAATTTGAGATTCTGGAATGATGCTTTGTTAACCAAACATGTTTGGAATTTAATTAATAATAAAAACTCTCTGTGGGTTCAATGGGTGAGAGAAAATTATATTGGTAAAAGGAATTTTTGGGATATATGGCAAAAGAAAAGTATGAATTGGACTTGGAAGAGATTTTTGGAATTGAGGAAAACTATTAGACCTCATGTTGCTTCATGTATTGGTAATGGGAGGAATACTTCATTGTGGCATGATTGGTGGCATCCAATTGGTATTTTAAGTACAATTATTGCTAGAAGGGATTGGATTAGAAATGGATTTAATGATAATTCTTTAGTCAGTGATGTTATGACTAATGATACTTACGCTTGGCCTGTTGATTGGGTGAATAAGTTTCCTGGATTGAAAGATGGGCCCATGTTTTGTAATATTGGAAATAATAGGGATATGATTGTTTGGAGGGATCTGAAAGGCTTGAGTAAAAAAATTTCTTGCAAGCAAGTTTGGAGATATATTAATAATTTTGGAGACAAAGTTAGTTGGGCTGACTGTGTTTGGTATGGGAATTGTATTCCCATGAATGCTTTTATTTTGTGGCTTGCTGTGCTGAATAGATTGAAGACTCAAGATCGAGTTAAAATATGGGAGAATTCAGGATCTTTACTATGTCCTTTCTGTTTAATCATTTCAGATTCTCATGATCATCTTTTCTTCCAATGTGAGTTCTCGAATGCTATTTGGAATCATTGTTGTTCCAAGACTGGGATTGATGTTTCTTATTCCAATTGGAATGACTTAGTTCTTAAAATGTGTTCTGGTTTAAAGTCTAGATCTGTTGAGAATTTGATCAAAAAATGGGTGTTGGCTAGTTGTGTTTATCATATTTGGAAAGAAAGAAATTTGAGGATTTTTTGTAATTTGAGAAATTCGGATAGAGGAGTGATTTCATGTATTGAGAATGAAATTAAATTGAAGTTGATAGGGTTGAGGAAAATGAATATTATGGTCAGTGAGGAAGTGTTACAGTCCTGGGGTATATTTGGAAGTAATTTCTGTAAAAAAATGAAGGTCTCTATCTGGGTTTTCGGTGATGGTTCTATCTGTTTAGACATTTGGGTTGATATGGGATTGATGGTTAGTTTGGTTGCCTTTATGGGAGATTTGTATTGGGGGTATTTTCAGAAAGGCAGATTTAAAGGAATTGACGGTTATCAAGGAATTGACGGATTAATTCACTGGATTAAGAGCTTGCTCTTAAATCATGTGATTTGTACCTTTGGGATTTTGTATTTGGATATGATCTTATTTGAGAATATTCAAATGGAAAATCCTAGACATGTGACTGATGCCATGTCTAGTCTGCAATTGGTTCTAATTTTATGGTGGTTTTGGTGCTCCCTCTGTTTCTTGATTTTTGAATGCAGGATGATCTTATTGCTGATGATTGTCAAGCTTGTTGAAGTTGGGATTGCGTATAGCAGGAGGTTCAATTTGAGGAGTTATATTGTGATGATAAAGGATATTAGATGGATCAACATAGGGTGGATACAAGAGCTGATAGGAAGAAGAAGATGCTGGTTTGATCTCGTGAAGTTTCTGCATTGGAATTTGTTTAATGTGTCTTATGTTTTTTGGTTCATTATTTTTGGCTTTAGTATGTTTGGGATTGGACCTTTATGGATTTGGTTTTTAAGTCTTCACTATTGGACTGTGGGTTTTTTTAAAGGCCTTACCCCTTGCTTTGGTTATAATGTTGTTAGGTGGTATAAATTTTGCAAGGGGATGAAGTTACCTTTTTTCCCACATTTAATAAGTCCTTGGTGTAGTCTTATGAATTTTAGGGTTTTTTGGGGTATTTGGAGGATTATTGAGGGGGTTAAAAAATGGTTAGGAAGTTGATTATGGATATGTTGGATTGAGTAGTGTTTTTGGGTTGTTCTTTATTTTATTTGTATTTGTATTCTTTTATTCTTTTTAATAAAGTTTGCTGAGCTTTGGCTCTTTTCAAAAAAAAAAAAAAGAATTAAACGATGCTCATCAAAGCTTTGCTAATTTACAAAAACTTCTAATGTGGAACTCAAAAATAAAACAATGCTCATCAAAGCTTTTCTAATATTGCATGGACTTCGATTGTGGAACTAAAGAATAAAACAATGCTCATCTAACCTTCGCTATATTGCGAAGACTACTTCTATTGTGGGACTCTAGAATTAAACAATGCTCATCAAAGCTATACTAAATTTCATAGACTTTTAATGTGGAACTCAAGAATGAAATAATGCTCATCAAAGCTTTGCCTAAATTGCATAGAATTTTATTGTGGAACTCAAGATTTAAACAATGCTCATCAAAGCTTTGCTAAATTTCGAAGACTACTTCTATTGTGGAACTCTAGAATTAAACAATGCTCATCAAAGCTTTGCTAAATTGCATAGACTTCTAATGTGGAACTTAAAACAATGCTCATCAAAGCTCCACATAAATTGCATACACTTCTATTATGGAACTCAAGAATAAAACAATGCTCAACAAAGCTTTGCCAAATTGCATAGTCTTCAATTGTGGAACTCAAGAATCAAACAACGCTCATCAAAGTTTTGCTTAAATTACATAGACATCTATTGTGGAACTCAAAAATCAAACAATGCTCATCAAAGATTTGCTTAAATTGCATAGACTTCTATTGTGGAACTCAAGAATAAAACAATGTTCATCAAAGCCTTGCTTAAATTGCATAGACTTCTATTGTGGAACTCAAGAAGTAAACGATACTCATCAAAGCTTTGCTAAATTACAAAGACTTCTATTATGGAGCTCAAGAATAAAACAATGCCCATCAAAACTTTTGTAAAATTGCATGGACTTCGATTATGGATCTCAAGAATATAAGAATGCTCATCTAACATTCGCTAAATTGTGAAGACTACTTCTATTGTGGAACTCTAGAATTAAACAATGCTCATAAAAGCTATGGTAAATTGCATAAACTTTTAATGTGGAACACAAGAATGAATCAATGCTCATCAAAGCTTTGCTTAAGTCGCATACACTTCTATTGTGGAACTCAAGAATTAAAGAATGCTCATTTAATTTTTGCTAAATTGCAAATATTACTTCTATTGTGGAACTTAAGAATTAAACAATGCTCATCAATGTTTTGATAAATTACATAGACTTCCAATGTGGAACTCAAGAATGATACAGTGCTCAACAAACCTTTGCTAAATTGTATTGTCTACTATTGTGGAACTCAAGAATCAAACAATGCTCATCAAAGATTTTCTTAAATTGCATAGACTACTATTGTGGAACTCAAGAACCAAACAATGCTCACCAAAGCTTTGCTTACATTGCATAAACCTCTATTGTGGTACTCAAGAATTAAACGATGATCATCAAAGCTTTGCTAAATTGGATAAACTTCTAATGTGGAACTCAATAATGAAACAATGGTCACTAAAGCTTTGCATAAATTGCATAGACTTCTATTGTGGAACTCAAGAATTAAACAATGCTCTTAAAAGTTTTGCCAAATTGCGAAGACTACTTCTATTGTGCAACTCTAGAATTAAACAATGCTCATCAAAGCTGTGCTAAATTGCATTGAGTTCTAATGTGGAACTCAAGAATGAAACATTGCTCATCAAAGCTTTGCTTAAATTGCATAGACTTCTATTATGGAACTCAAGAATTAAACAATGCTCATCAATGCTTTGCTAAATTGCATAGACTTCCAATCTGGAAACCAAGAATGAAACAATGTCATCAATGCTTTGCTAAATTGCATAGACTTTTATTTTGAAACTCAAGAATCAAACAATGCTCATCAAAGCTTTGCTTAAACTGCATATAGTAATATTGTGGAACTCAAGAATAAAAGAATGCTCATCAAAGCTTTGCTTTAATTGCATAGACTTCTATTGTGGAACTGAAGAATTAAACGATGCTCATCAAAGCTTTGCTAATTTACAAAAACTTCTAATGTGGAACTCAAGAATAAAACAATGCTCATCAAATCTTTTCTAATATTGCATGCACTTCGATTGTGGAACTAAAGAATAAAACAATGCTCATCTAACCTTCGCTATATTGCGAACACTACTTCTATTGTGGGACTCTAGAAGTAAACAATGCTCATTAAAGCTATACTAAATTACATCGACTTCAAATGTGGAACTAAAGAATGAAATAATGCTCATCAAAGCTTTGCTTAAATTGCATAGACATTTAATGTGGAACTCAAGATTTAATCAATGCTCATCAAAGCTTTGCTAAATTTCGAAGACTACTTCTATTGTGGAAATCTAGAATTAAACAATGCTCATCAAAGCTTTGCTAAATTGCATAGACTTCTAATGTGGAACTTAAAACAATGCTCATCAAAGCTCCACATAAATTTTATACACTTCTATTATGGAACTCAAGAATGAAACTGTGACAACCCCAAATCTAATTCCGTTAAAAATCTCATTTTCAGTAACGGAACATGTCACTATACGTTATTTATGTAATATTTGGAACTGTCAAAATCCGAATATCTAAGACTATGCATGACTTAATGTTATCATAAGTAATATAACTCATATGTGTTAACCCCGTTTAACCTAATAGGGTTGTTTTACCTTTTCAACCACTTCACCCGGGTAAAAAGTTTTAACCCAATTAACTTTAAACATCGGGTAGCCGTGTATCGGGTGCGATTCCCAAGACATATGCAATGGGTGTGCACATCACTTGAACACTCATTCACTACACACTCACTCTCTCTCTCTACTTTCTCTCTCTAGACTCGAAAACGACCCCGATTCCGCTAATTTCCGACTTCCAAACGTAAGTACTCATCCCCTATCTTATCCTAGACATGCTTCATTGAATTTAGGGGTCAAAAACCATAGAAATCAAGAACCATAAAGGAGTTTACGGCCTAAGAAGCTCCTTAGGCCGTAAACCCCCAAATTCATGCCCAAGGCCTTGTTTTTCCTTCTTATGTGTTAGTATACTAATTAAGGCTTTTAACTAGAAGGGTTTGGACCTTAGAACACAAGAAAATGAGGCTTAAAAAGGAGTTTACGGCCCAAGCATGTGCTTAGGCCGTAAACACCTCAAACACCCCACAAATCCATGTTTTAAGCCCCAAAAACACTTCTAGGATGTTAGGTAAATTAGACATGACTCCAAGGAACACTTAGATGCATCAAACAACTCCAATTGAGGCCAAAATGAGGAGTTTACGGCCTAGCCTAGGCTTGGGCCGTAAACACCCAAGAAATGGTGTCAAACAAGTCCCTAAACTACCCTAATGCATGAAAGGAATTAATCTAAGGCCTATGGAAGTGTGTTGTACCATTAAACACTTCATTTTGACACCAAATGGAGAGTTTACGGCCAAGGATGTTCTTGGGCCGTAAACTCCCCATAAATATGTGCCAAATTGCTCCAAACTCACTATAGGGCCTTCTAGGATTTTTCTAAGCCATTTGGGACCATGTTGTACAAGAAAAACTATCATCTTAAGGGACTTATAGGAGTTTACGGCCCAAGAACAAGCCTTGGCCGTAAACTCCCCTAAAATATCACAAATTTAGATGTTTAATCCTTCCCTCTTGGTCCAAAACACACACCACTAAATCGAGGAAGTGAGATAAGGCCTTAAACACACATTTTGGAGTGTCACAAGAGTTTACGGCCAAGCCTAGGGGGCTTACGGCCGTAAACTCCCAATGAATGGCTTTTAAGCCATAAACTCTAAGAGAATAAACTCTAGGACCCTCCCGTAAATCATCCATGGCCTTGTACCACTCCCGGGAACCCTTTCTAGGCCTTAAAACCCCGAAAACGACACTAGAATGTCCAAATTCTATAATGAAAAGCATAAGATGATTAACTTCTTGTAAAATACATATTTCATATGACATTAGGGTCCTAAAAGGTGCTCAAGTGGTTATTTGGTACCAAACGCTCAATCGACACTATTACCCGATTCACCCGATTTCCGCGATTTCAGGTGAGTTCATACCCCTTTAATGAACCTTCCAAGTGTTTTACATGTTTTAGGGGGGAGATACAAGTTGCTTATAAATGTTTATACAAAGTTTTACAGAACAACTTCCGAGTTTCAAGGATTAATCACATGTGATTCACTACTCTTAGTTCAAATCACATGTGATTTGCCCCTATGCCTTATAAACGGGTTTCACCCTTTTCAAACTATTTTTAAGCAGTGAGTCAGATAATAAATGTTCTTTTGGAAAAATACTTTTATTAAATCAATTTACTTATAAAATGTAACCACTCTGATATATTTATATAAATAAGACTTGGAGGACTTAGGACCGACATCTCGCCTTATTTCCTGTTCTTGTTTGATTGTGGGCTTAGGGTAGTAGTTATCCGTCCGACTGTCGTTGATTTCTTACTTATATAATCTGTATATCAGTATGGGATACGAATATTTCTGCTTTCACTAAATACTAAAGTCACTAACGTGCTAAGAAACATCCCCACTAAGATAACCATAATAGGTATGGTTAGGGTCGCTACCGCTACTACTCGCTAAAGCTATTACTAACTACACTATAATACTCACTACCACTAGACGATACACTAGTAAGAGAGTACACTATGATCAATACTAAAAGATATCTACACTATAACAACAGAGAAAACACTAAACAAACAATAATACACTAAACCACTACGAGATACTCTATTCGCTATTCACTACGCCCAGAGTGTTCCAGCAGGAGACGAATCTACATGTATAGATCTATACGGGGCAGACGCTATTACATCCTGACTGTTAACTCAGTCCGCGCCGTACAGGCCCAGGGATGCCACTACTTCACTACACTATGCATGACCGGGAAGGTCATGGGATTCTCTATTATCCACACTATTGGTAATATACAAGGAATACCCTACAACTACATGAAAACACTACACTAAATACTAAACCACATCCCGAAGTAAGTAAGTATCTATCACTAAAGGAAGCTCGCACCTCTATCATGAATCACGGGCTTAACTTATCCTATCACATTTGTCATTTGGAAATTGCCAATGGATTTTTACAATATACTGTTTTCAAAAGAAATAAAGAATGCATACTTTTCTCAGATTGTCGCTTACAATGTAATTCCATGGAAAATATGGGATTTTTCCAAGTTTCTACTACTTATGAACCTAAATGATACATTTTCAACACTAATGTTTTGTATACAAAAACTCACACTAAACTCTTATGAACTCACCAGCTTTATGCTGATAATTGTTTTCAAAATAACTTGTATCTTCAGGTCAAAGATAGACAGGTACAGATGCAGCATTTTTGGAGAAGGTGGAGCACTCAAGACCCATCTCTTATTTTTGGAACTACTTTTGGGTGATTGTTAAACATTACAAAACACGCATGTAATTAAATTCACTATGTAATACTATGGTTGTTTGATTCTTGTTTCTACTATTATACAATTGTGATGATACTGTTCACTACGTCATCCACCCCGAAACGTATTCCGCCGTTATCGGTTTTGGGGTGTGACAGATTGGTATCAGAGCATTGTTTATAGTGAATCAAGTATATCAACCTATAAAAGATATACGAACTATAAACACTTCGGGACTAAAGCACTCTGACCAAAAATATATGCTGTTAAGTATCTAAAAGATCTAACCAAGTATATATATACACACATCACTATGAAACACAGGAATCAGTATCATCCTAGAACAAAACAAAAGTATTAAGATTGTTGGACAGCACAATTGGGTTTAGAGACATATAGTCACATTCAGGATGATGTAGCCTGATCAACTACGTTTTCCTGAGGGTGACTAGCATGTGCCTAAGTTCGGTTGTGATGTTGCAACAAGTCTAAAACTTACCCACAATACCACAATAACGCTAACATAAGAATACTATAGGAGTATTCTGTATCTCTAGATTATACGTATGTGTTAACATCAAGGGTCGTTACTAGTAGGACAATAGTTGCTAAGTGGATACACTACGATTACATGTGATTGGGGCGCTATAGACTCAGAATCTGCAGCCTTTGCTTCATTCCCTGTTCTTGTTTGATTGGGGGTCTGAAGTTAGGGTGGTTTATTCGAAGGACTATCTTGCTTCGGTTACATGTAATTGGTATGCATTATGCAAGTATTGGGTCAACTGGTAATGATTCCTCCTACAAGTATCTTAGGATAGTGCGGCTATTAATCTTCTTTCCCCCTTTTCGCGTAGATAGCATGGCTGGCTTCCACCTACCCGGTGATCCGTACTTTCCGAACCAGGGCAATGGAGGGTGGCTCGAAGAAGAGTCTGACGACGATCACCCTATTCCTTTGGATGATCATCATGCTGAAGGCTTCTCGGATAGCTCGAGCTCCGAGCCAGAAGTCAACAATCAACCTCCTGAAGCCCCGAACCCTAACCCCCGACCGGCATTTCAGGGCCCCACTCCTATGTGGGCAATGTCCTTGCATCGATGGAGCGAGGAGCAGGGTCAGCCCTTGCCTTACAATGGAGACCGAAGTTTCTACAACCTAAGCGAAGGAGGATCAGCAGATCGGGTCCTGCCCATCATGATCCGAAGGATTGCCAGGAATGTTGAACAAGGTCAAGCAGCTATTGGTCGAGTTGTAGAAGTGGATGCCAACTCAAACCTCAACACTGTTCGCATTCGCCAACTCGAAGAAGCCATGGACGGGACAAGGAGGACCAACGAGGCTCTGCAGCATCAGCTGGCTGCATCCCGAGCCGAAGTTAGGGAACTCCGAGCACGCCAAAGGGCTTATGATCGACACCTTCAGGAAGTTATGCGTCAACTAGAGGATCTGAGAGTTCGCCCAACAAGCAGCCGTCGTCAGTAGAAGACATCTAGTTACCTCACTCTTTTGTTTAAAGGACTAGCCTTTTATCTCTATGTTCCGTAGGTCTTTTGTCTGTAAACGTTCCTAGTTTAAAAGTACCCTAGTTGAACCTCTAAACTGCCAACATTTTCTCTATGGTATGATGTAAGACCTACTGCTAGGTCAATTTTCATGAACTTCTATTGCATCATTAATACCAGTATATTGGCGGATGATTTCTCTATTGCTATAGCTCTTACCCTGATTTCGGATTATGTTGATTTAATCCACGAGACACTCTATTCATATTTGCAATAGGCTCTTACTATAGCTATCATTTCTATGATCTTCCAGTAAAGGATGCCTCCACGAAAGCGTCCCAGCAGAGGAAGACCTGAAACCCAAACCCCTCCTCCACCACCTCCTCCTCCGCAGTTCGATCCGGTATTGTTCCAAGCGGCTGTGACTGCAGCGGTAACAGCAGCCATGGCCCAAATGAACTCGGGTGATGCGAGCGGTGGAAATTCTAGGTTTGGTGAAGTCCACCAACGAGTGCAGGGATGCACTTACAAGGACTTTATGAATTGTAAACCTGCCTTTTTCGATGGTACCGGGGGAATTCTGGCGTTGTCCCAATGGTTCGAAAGGACCGAAGCTGTATTCGAAATGTGCTCTTGTCCTGAGGAGAGCAAAATCAAGTTCGCTACTGCTACCCTCACTAACAGGGCTTTGTCATGGTGGAACGGCCATGTCAACGCACTCTCCTTGGTCACAGCCAATGCCATGGGCTGGGACACTCTAAAAGATCTTATGAGAGGAGAATACTGCCCTAGGGGCGAGGTTCAGAAGCTTGAGGAAGAACTCTAGAACCTCAAGATGAAGGGGACCGACATAACAGCTTATACGGCCAGGTTTTGCGACTTGGCGGCTATGTGTCCCAATATGATCCCCTCTGAAAGCAAGAAGATTGAGCGTTACATCTGGGGTTTAGTGCCCCCGTATCGAGGAAATGTTCTGGCTTCACGCCCTACCACTTTTGACAGCGCCAAGGAATTGGCCCAGAGTTTGATCAACCACGAGATCTCCTCCACTCCAGCAACAACAACCACAACAACCACTGCACCATCCGGATCCTCTGACAGAAAAAGGAAACGGTGGGATAAGAAGAAGGGCAAGAAAACTCAAACCGCCTCCAGGGATCAGCAAATTGTGGCGGTTCATGCTGCCACCATCCCGGCCGTACCAGCTGCTCCAGCCCCACCGAAAGCTTACAGTGGGAACTTGCCTAAATGTCCCAAGTGCCCTTTTCACCACACCGGTCCATGCCGTGAATTGCAGTGTTCCAACTGCGGTCGGAAGGGCCATACTGTCCGGTTTTGCAAGGCCCCTCCCAAACCTATCACACAGGTTCCTGGTACGGGAGTGACCCCAACTTGTTATGGCTGCGGTGAAGCGGGCCATTTTAAGAAGAACTGTCCGAAGACTGCAAATGCTGGGGGAACTGGAAGGTTACTTGCTATCGGTCACAATGAAGCGGTAGCCGATCCCACGGTGGTCACGGGTACGTTTCTTCTCAACAACTCTTATGCCTGTGTCTTATTCGATAGTGGTGCAGAAAGAAGCTTCATAAATCAAAACTTTAAACACTTACTCAAACAAACCCCTCAACCACTAAAAGAAACATTCGTTGTAGAAATGGCTAATGGGAAAACAGAAAGCTCTAATGAAATCTATATAGGATGTACTCTCACGCTAGATGATCACCCCTTTCTAATCGATCTTATACCAGTCTCAATCAAAAATTTCGATGCCATTGTTGGTATGGATTGGCTAAGCCTTCACTACGCCGACATTCTATGCTCCGAGAAAGCCATTCGCATGAACTTTCCGAATCGAGAGACCCTAGTGATATACGGAGATAAGCCAAGTACAAACCTTCGTATCATCTCTAGTATTCAGGCTCAGAAATACTTGCGCAAGGAATATCGCGCCTTTCTTGCTCACGTCGTCGACACTAACCAGAAATCGAAGGATCCAAAAGATATTCCTGTAGTATGCGACTTTCCTGATGTCTTTCCCGAGGATCTCCCAGGCCTACCTCCTAAACGACAGGTTGAATTCAGAATCGACCTAATCCCAGGAGCTACCCCCGTAGCTAAGTCGCCCTACCGCCTAGCGCCCGCCGAAATGCAAGAACTATCCGGTCAACTCAACGAACTGCTTAGCAAGGGCTTTATAAGACCGAGCTTCTCACCTTGGGGAGCTCCGGTCTTGTTCGTGAAGAAAAAGGATGGGTCGTTTCGGATGTGCATCGATTATAGGGAACTCAATAAACTCACGATCAAAAATCGCTATCCTCTCCCTCGTATCGACGACCTATTCGACCAACTCCAAGGAGCCAGTTACTTCTCCAAGATTGATCTTAGATCGGGGTATCACCAATTACGGGTGCTTGAGGAAGATGTTCCAAAGACAGCTTTCCGAACCCGCTACGGGCATTACGAGTTCGTAGTGATGCCCTTTGGACTGACTAACGCCCCCGCGGTATTCATGGATTTGATGAATAGGGTATGTCGTCCATATCTAGATCAGTTCGTCATCGTCTTTATTGACGACATTCTCGTCTACTCTCGAAGCGAGGAAGAGCACAGAAGCCATTTACGATTAGTCCTGGAAACCCTGCGATCCGAGAAGTTGTATGCGAAGTTCTCTAAGTGCGAGTTTTGGATCCGAAGAGTTGAATTCTTAGGACACGTGGTCAGCGAAGACGGAATCCACGTGGACCCCTCCAAAATCAAGGCTATTGAGAACTGGTCAACACCAAAGACGCCTACGGAAATTCGTCAATTTCTAGGCCTCGCTGGCTACTACCGACGATTCATCCAAAACTTCTCTCGGATTGCGAAGCCTCTCACCACGTTAACACAAAAGGGTGTGCCATTCGACTGGGAAGAGAAACAGGAGAAGGCATTCCAGACCCTGAAGCGAGACCTATGCACCGCACCAGTATTATCCCTTCCCGAGGGGACAGAAGATTTCGTCGTATACTGTGATGCATCCAATCAGGGGCTCGGTTGTGTCTTGATGCAACGAGGCAAGGTTATCGCCTATGCCTCGAGACAGCTAAAGAACCACGAAGTGAACTACACAACTCACGACCTCGAGTTAGGAGCGGTCGTCTTCGCACTAAAAATCTGGAGACACTACTTGTATGGGACGAAAAGCGTGGTGTACACTGATCATAAAAGCCTCCAACATATACTAAACCAGAAGGAACTCAACATGAGACAGCGTCGATGGGTCGAACTACTTAACGATTACGACTGCGAAATTAGGTATCATCCGGGGAAAGCCAACGTAGTAGCAGATGCCCTGAGCAGAAAAGAGTATTCCGGACGAAGAACCAAGTCGCTAACCATGACTATACATTCACATCTATCCACGCAGATCAAGGAGGCTCAGCTGGAAGCCTTGAAGCCTGAAAATGTGGCGGGAGAATCCCTGCGCGGAATGGATAAAAATTTGGAGGTTAAGGGTGACGGAGCCTATTACTTTATGGACCGAATCTGGACTCCACGCCATGGAGGTTTCAGGGATTTGGTTATGAGAGAAGCACACAACACTCGCTACTCCGTCCACCCGGGTTCAGATAAAATGTATCTGGATCTCAAAAAGCTTTACTGGTGGCCGAACATGAAAGCAGAGATCGCTACCTTTGTAGGTAAGTGCCTTACTTGCGCGAAGGTCAAAGTAGAATGTCAAAAGCCATCAGGACTCCTCCAACAACCGGAAATACCAGAATGGAAGTGGGAGCGAATCACAATGGACTTCATCACCAAGCTGCCCAAGACAGCAGGTGGATTAGACACCATTTGGGTCATCGTTGACAGGTTGACCAAGTCCGCCCACTTCCTACCCATCAAAGAGACGGATAAGATGGAAAAGCTCACTAGGACTTATATAAAAGAAATAGTGCGATTGCATGGCGTCCCTGTATCTATTATATCAGACAGAGATAGCAGATTCACCTCTAGATTTTGGCAGTCATTACAAGAGGCACTAGGGACGAGGCTGGATATGAGTACAGCCTACCATCCGCAGACTGACGGACAAAGTGAGAGGACGATCCAAACATTAGAAGACATGCTGCGAGCTTGTGTGATCGACTTCGGGAAAACGTGGGATACACACTTACCTCTTGTGGAGTTTTCTTACAACAATAGTTATCACACGAGCATCAAGACAGCTCCATTCGAAGCTCTCTACGGCCGAAAGTGCAGATCCCCATTGTGCTGGGCCGAGGTGGGAGACACGCAGTTAGCTAAAGGACGAGTTCCTGATAGCGCCCTCACTGGTCCAGAGATCATTCGAGAGACGACCGAGAAGATTGTGCAGATACGTGAACGACTAAAAGCCGCTAGGGATCGACAAAAGAGCTACGCCGACAAACGAAGGAAACCCTTGGAATTCCAGGTCGGAGACCGGGTCCTTCTGAAGGTCTCGCCCTGGAAAGGCACGATACGCTTCGGAAAGCGTGGAAAGTTGAACCCAAGGTACATAGGGCCTTTTGAGATTATTGCCAGAATCGGCCCTGTAGCTTACAAACTAAACTTGCCCCGCGAGCTAAGTAACATACATCCGACCTTCCACGTCTCAAACTTGAAGAAATGCCTGTCTGACGAGACTCTCGTGATTCCCCTCGACGAGATCGAGCTCAACGAGAGCCTCAACATCGTGGAAGAGCCTGCGGAGGTATTGGATCGTGAAGTAAAGCAGACGAAACAAAGCCGCATCCCAATTGTGAAGGTTCGGTGGAACGCCAAGCGAGGACCGGAATTCACTTGGGAGCGCGAGGATCAAATGAAACTCAAATACCCTCATCTCTTCGCTTAGTAGTATTGTAATATCGTATCTGTTGTATTCTAAATTTCGGGACGAAATTCCCCTAACGGGGGGATGATGTGACAACCCCAAATCTAATTCCGTTAAAAATCTCATTTTCACTAACGGAACATGTCACTATACGTTATTTATGTAATATTTGGAACTATCAAAATCCGAATATCTAAGACTATGCATGACTTAATGTTATCATAAGTAATATAACTCATATGTGTTAACCCCGTTTAACCTAATAGGGTTGTTTTACCTTTTCAACCACTTCACCCGGGTAAAAAGTTTTAACCCAATTAACTTTAAACATCGGGTAGCCGTGTATCGGGTGCGATTCCCAAGACATATGCAATGGGTGTGCACATCACTTGAACACTCATTCACTACACACTCACTCTCTCTCTCTACTTTCTCTCTCTAGACTCGAAAACGACCCCGATTCCGCTAATTTCCGACTTCCAAACGTAAGTACTCATCCCTTATCTTATCCTAGACATGCTTCATTGAATTTAGGGGTCAAAAACCATAGAAATCAAGAACCATAAAGGAGTTTACGGCCTAAGAAGCTCCTTAGGCCGTAAACCCCCAAATTCATGCCCAAGGCCTTGTTTTTCCTTCTTATGTGTTAGTATACTAATTAAGGCTTTTAACTAGAAGGGTTTGGACCTTAGAACACAAGAAAATGAGGCTTAAAAAGGAGTTTACGGCCCAAGCATGTGCTTAGGCCGTAAACACCTCAAACACCCCACAAATCCATGTTTTAAGCCCCAAAAACACTTCTAGGATGTTAGGTAAATTAGACATGACTCCAAGGAACACTTAGATGCATCAAACAACTCCAATTGAGGCCAAAATGAGGAGTTTACGGCCTAGCCTAGGCTTGGGCCGTAAACACCCAAGAAATGGTGTCAAACAAGTCCCTAAACTACCCTAATGCATGAAAGGAATTAATCTAAGGCCTATGGAAGTGTGTTGTACCATTAAACACTTCATTTTGACACCAAATGGAGAGTTTACGGCCAAGGATGTTCTTGGGCCGTAAACTCCCCATAAATATGTGCCAAATTGCTCCAAACTCACTATAGGGCCTTCTAGGATTTTTCTAAGCCATTTGGGACCATGTTGTACAAGAAAAACTATCATCTTAAGGGACTTATAGGAGTTTACGGCCCAAGAACAAGCCTTGGCCGTAAACTCCCCTAAAATATCACAAATTTAGATGTTTAATCCTTCCCTCTTGGTCCAAAACACACACCACTAAATCAAGGAAGTGAGATAAGGCCTTAAACACACATTTTGGAGTGTCACAAGAGTTTACGGCCAAGCCTAGGGGGCTTACGGCCGTAAACTCCCAATGAATGGCTTTTAAGCCATAAACTCTAAGAGAATAAACTCTAGGACCCTCCCGTAAATCATCCATGGCCTTGTACCACTCCCGGGAACCCTTTCTAGGCCTTAAAACCCCGAAAACGACACTAGAATGTCCAAATTCTATAATGAAAAGCATAAGATGATTAACTTCTTGTAAAATACATATTTCATATGACATTAGGGTCCTAAAAGGTGCTCAAGTGGTTATTTGGTACCAAACGCTCAATCGACACTATTACCCGATTCACCCGATTTCCGCGATTTCAGGTGAGTTCATACCCCTTTAATGAACCTTCCAAGTGTTTTACATGTTTTAGGGGGGAGATACAAGTTGCTTATAAATGTTTATACAAAGTTTTACAGAACAACTTCCGAGTTTCAAGGATTAATCACATGTGATTCACTACTCTTAGTTCAAATCACATGTGATTTGCCCCTATGCCTTATAAACGGGTTTCACCCTTTTCAAACTATTTTTAAGCAGTGAGTCAGATAATAAATGTTCTTTTGGAAAAATACTTTTATTAAATCAATTTACTTATAAAATGTAACCACTCTGATATATTTATATAAATAAGACTTGGAGGACTTAGGACCGACATCTCGCCTTATTTCCTGTTCTTGTTTGATTGTGGGCTTAGGGTAGTAGTTATCCGTCCGACTGTCGTTGATTTCTTACTTATATAATCTGTATATCAGTATGGGATACGAATATTTCTGCTTTCACTAAATACTAAAGTCACTAACGTGCTAAGAAACATCCCCACTAAGATAACCATAATAGGTATGGTTAGGGTCGCTACCGCTACTACTCGCTAAAGCTATTACTAACTACACTATAATACTCACTACCACTAGACGATACACTAGTAAGAGAGTACACTATGATCAATACTAAAAGATATCTACACTATAACAACAGAGAAAACACTAAACAAACAATAATACACTAAACCACTACGAGATACTCTATTCGCTATTCACTACGCCCAGAGTGTTCCAGCAGGAGACGAATCTACATGTATAGATCTATACGGGGCAGACGCTATTACATCCTGACTGTTAACTCAGTCCGCGCCGTACAGGCCCAGGGATGCCACTACTTCACTACACTATGCATGACCGGGAAGGTCATGGGATTCTCTATTATCCACACTATTGGTAATATACAAGGAATACCCTACAACTACATGAAAACACTACACTAAATACTAAACCACATCCCGAAGTAAGTAAGTATCTATCACTAAAGGAAGCTCGCACCTCTATCATGAATCACGGGCTTAACTTATCCTATCACATTTGTCATTTGGAAATTGCCAATGGATTTTTACAATATACTGTTTTCAAAAGAAATAAAGAATGCATACTTTTCTCAGATTGTCGCTTACAATGTAATTCCATGGAAAATATGGGATTTTTCCAAGTTTCTACTACTTATGAACCTAAATGATACATTTTCAACACTAATGTTTTGTATACAAAAACTCACACTAAACTCTTATGAACTCACCAGCTTTATGCTGATAATTGTTTTCAAAATAACTTGTATCTTCAGGTCAAAGATAGACAGGTACAGATGCAGCATTTTTGGAGAAGGTGGAGCACTCAAGACCCATCTCTTATTTTTGGAACTACTTTTGGGTGATTGTTAAACATTACAAAACACGCATGTAATTAAATTCACTATGTAATACTATGGTTGTTTGATTCTTGTTTCTACTATTATACAATTGTGATGATACTGTTCACTACGTCATCCACCCCGAAACGTATTCCGCTGTTATCGGTTTTGGGGTGTGACAGAAACAATGCTCAACAAAGCTTTGCCAAATTGCATAGTCTTCAATAGTGGAACTCAAGAATCAAACAACGCTCATCAAAGCTTTGCTTAAATTACATAGACTTCTATTGTGGAACTCAAGAATCAAACAATGCTCATCAAAGATTTGCTTAAATTGCATAGACTTCTATTGTGGGACTCAAGAATAAAACAATGCTCATCAAAGCCTTGCTTAAATTGCATAGACTTCTATTGTGGAACTCAAGAAGTAAACGATACTCATCAAAGCTTTGCTAAATTACAAAGACTTCTATTATGGAGCTAAAGAATAAAACAATGCCCATCAAAACTTTTGTAAAATTGCATGGACTTCGATTATGTATCTCAAGAATATAAGAATGCTCATCTAACATTCGCTAAATTATGAAGACTACTTCTATTGTGGAACTCTAGAATTAAACATTGCTCATAAAAGCTATGGTAAATTGCATAAACTTTTAATGTGGAACACAAGAATGAATCCATGCTCATCAAAGCTTTGCTTAAGTCGCATACACTTCTATTGTGGAACTCAAGAACTAAAGAATGCTCATTTAATTTTTGCTAAATTGCAAATATTACTTCTATTGTGGAACTTAAGAATTAAACAATGCTCATCAATGTTTTGATAAATTACATAGACTTCCAATGTGGAACTCAAGAATGATACAGTGCTCAACAAACCTTTGCTAAATTGTATTGTCTACTATTGTGGAACTCAAGAATCAAACAATGCTCATCAAAGATTTTCTTAAATTGCATAGACTACTATTGTGGAACTCAAGAACCAAACAATGCTCACCAAAGCTTTGCTTACATTGCATAAACCTCTATTGTGGTACTCAAGAATTAAACGATGATCATCAAAGCTTTGCTAAATTGGATAAACTTCTAATGTGGAACTCAATAATGAAACAATGGTCACTAAAGCTTTGCATAAATTTCATAGACTTCTATTGTGGAACTCAAGAATTAAACAATGCTCTTAAAAGTTTTGCCAAATTGCGAAGACTACTTCTATTGTGCAACTCTAGAATTAAACAATGCTCATCAAAGCTGTGCTAAATTGCATTGAGTTCTAATGTGGAACCGTAGAATGAAACATTGCTCATCAAAGCTTTGCTTAAATTGCATAGACTTCTATTATGGAACTCAAGAATTAAACAATGCTCATCAATGCTTTGCTAAATTGCATAGACTTCCAATGTGGAAACAAAGAATGAAACAATGCAATCAATGCTTTGCTAAATTGCATAGACTTTTATTTTAGAACTCAAGAATCAAATAATGCTCATCAAAGCTTTTCTTAAATTGCATATAGTTCTATTGTGGAACTCAAGAATTAAACAATGCTCATCAAAGCTTTGCTTTAAATGCATAGACTTCTATTGTGGAACTCAAGATAAAAACGATGCTCATCAAAGATTTGCTAAATTACAAATAATTCTAATGTAGAACTCAAGAATAAACTAGTGCTCATCAAAGCTTTTCTAAAATTTGATGGACTTCGATTGTGGAACTAAAGAATAAAACAATGCTCATCTAAGCTCTACTAAATTCATAGACTTCTAACGTGGAACTCAAGAATGAAATAATGCTCATGAAAGCTTTGCTTAAATTGCATAGACTTTTATTGTGGAACTCAAGATTTAAACAATGCTCATCAAAGTTTGCTAAATTTCGAAGACTACTCCTATTGTGGAACTCTAGAATTAAACAATGTCCATCAAAGCTTTGCTAAATTGCATAGACTTCTAATGTGGAACTTAAAACAATGCTCATCAAAGCTCCACATAAATTGCATACACTTCTATTATGGAACTCAAGAATGAAACAATGCTCAACAAAGCTTTGCCAAATTGCATAGTCTTCAATTGTGGAACTCAAGAATCAAACAACGCTCATCAAAGCTTTGCTTAAATTACATAGAGTTCTATTGTGGAACTCAAGAACCGAACAATGCTCATCAAAGATTTGATTAAATTGCATAGACTTCTATTGTGGAACTCAAGAACAAAACAATGCTCATCAACGCTTTTCTAAAATTTCATGGACTTCGATTATGGATCTCAAGAATAAAATAATGCTCATCTAACATTCGCTAAATTGCGAAGACTACTTCTATTGTGGAACTCTACAATAAAACAATGCTCATCAAAGCTATGCTAAATTGCATAAACTTCTAATGTGGAACTCAAGAATGAATCATTGCTAATCAAAGCTTTGCTTAAGTTGCATACACTTCTATTATGGAACTCAAGAATTAAAGAATGCTCATTAAAGTTTTGCTAAATTGCAAATATTACTTTTATTGTGGAACTTAAGAATTAAAGAATGCTCATCAATGTTTTGATAAATTGCATAGACTTCCAATGTGGAACTCAAGAATGAAACAGTGCTCAACAAACCTTTGCTAAATTGTATTGTCTTCTATTGTGGAACTCAAGAATCAAACAATGCTCATCAAATCTTTTCTTAAACTGCATAGACTACTATTGTGGAACTCAAGAATCAAAAATTGCTCACCAAAGCTTTGCTTACATTGCATAAACTTCTATTGTGGTACTCAAGAATTAAACGATGATCATCAAAGCTTTGCTAAATTGGATAAACTTCTAATGTGGAAATCAATAATGAAACAATGGTCATCAAAGCTTTGCAAAAATTGCATAGACTTCTATTATGGAACTTAAGAATTAAACAATGCTCTTAAAAGTTTTGCCAAATTGCGAAGACAACTTCTATTGTGGATCTCTAGAATTAAACAATGCTCATCAAAGCTGTGCTAAATTGCATTGAGTTCTAATGTGGAACTCAAGAATGAAACATTGCTTATCAAAGCTTTGCTTAAATTGCATAGACTTCTATTATGGAACTCAAGAATTAAACAATGCTCATCAATGCTTTGCTAAATTGCATAGACTTCCAATCTGGAAACCAAGAATGAAACAATGTCATCAATGCTTTGCTAAATTGCATAGACTTTTATTTTGAAACTCAAGAATCAAACAATGCTCATCAAAGCTTTGCTTAAACTGCATATAGTTATATTGTGGAACTCAAGAATAAAAGAATGCTCATCAAAGCTTTGCTTTAATTGCATAGACTTCTATTGTGGAACTGAAGAATTAAACGATGCTCATCAAAGCTTTGCTAATTTACAAAAACTTCTAATGTGGAACTCAAGAATAAAACAATGCTCATCAAATCTTTTCTAATATTGCATGCACTTCGATTGTGGAACTAAAGAATAAAACAATGCTCATCTAACCTTCGCTATATTGCGAAGACTACTTCTATTGTGGGACTCTAGAAGTAAACAATGCTCATTAAAGCTATACTAAATTACATCGACTTCAAATGTGGAACTAAAGAATGAAATAATGCTCATCAAAGCTTTGCTTAAATTGCATAGACATTTAATGTGGAACTCAAGATTTAATCAATGCTCATCAAAGCTTTTCTAAATTTCGAAGACTACTTCTATTGTGGAACTCTAGAATTAAACAATGCTCATCAAAGCTTTGCTAAATTGCATAGACTTCTAATGTGGAACTTAAAACAATGCTCATCAAAGCTCTACATAAATTTTATACACTTCTATTATGGAACTCAAGAATGAAACAAAGCTCAACAAAGCTTTGCCAAATTGCATAGTCTTCAATAGTGGAACTCAAGAATCAAACAACGCTCATCAAAGCTTTGCTTAAATTACATAGACTTCTATTGTGGAACTCAAGAATCAAACAATGCTCATCAAAGATTTGCTTAAATTGCATAGACTTCTATTGTGGAACTCAAGAATAAAACAATGCTCATCAAAGCCTTGCTTAAATTGCATAGACTTCTATTGTGGAACTCAAGAAGTAAACGATACTCATCAAAGCTTTGCTAAATTACAAAGACTTCTATTATGGAGCTCAAGAATAAAACAATGCTCATCAAAACTTTTGTAAAATTGCATTGACTTCGATTATGGATCTCAAGAATATAAGAATGCTCATCTAACATTCGCTAAATTGCGAAGACTACTTCTATTGTGGAACTCTAGAATTAAACATTGCTCATCAAAGCTATCAAAGCTTTGCTTAAGTTGCATACGCTTCTATTGTGGAACTCAAGAATTAAAGAATGCTCATTTAATTTTTGCTAAATTGCAAATATTACTTCTATTTTGGAAGTTAAGAATTAAACAATGCTCATCAATGTTTTGTTAAATTGCATAGACTTCCAATGTGGAACTCAAGAATGAAACACTGCTCAACAAACCTTTGCTTAATTGTATTGTCTACTATTGTGGAACTCAAGAATCAAACAATGCTCATCAAAGATTTTCTTAAATTACATAGACTACTACTGTGGAACTCAAGAACCAAACAATGCTCACCAAAGCTTTGCTTACATTGCATAAACCTCTATTGTGGTACTCAAGAATTAAACGATGGTCATCAAAGCTTTGCTAAATTGGATAAACTTCTAATGTGGAACTCAATAATGAAACAGTGGTCATCAAAGCTTTGAATAAATTGCATAGACTTCTATTGTGGAACTCAAGAATTAAACAATGCTCTTCAAAGTTTTGCCAAATTGCGAAGACTACTTCTATTGTGCAACTCTAGAATTAAACAATGGTCATCAAAGCTGTGCTAAATTGCATTGAGTTCTAATGTGGAACCCTAGAATGAAACATTGCTCATCATAGCTTTGCTTAAATTGCATAGACTTCTATTGTGGAACTCAAGAATTAAACAATGCTCATCAATGCTTTGCTAAATTGCATAGACTTCCAATGTGGAAACCAAGAATGAAACAATGCAATCAATGCTTTGCTAAATTGCATAGGCTTTTATTTTGGAACCCAAGAATCAAATAATGCTCATCAAAGCTTTGCTTAAATTGCATATAGTTCTATTGTGGAACTCAAGAATAAAACAATGCTCATCAAAGCTTTGCTTTAAATGCATAGACTTCTATTGTGGAACTCAAGAATTAAACGATGCTCATCAAAGCTTTGCTAAATTACAAAAACTTCTAATGTGGAACTCAAGAATAAACCAGTGCTCATCAAAGCTTTTCTAAAATTGCATGGACTTCGATTGTGGAACTAAAGAATAAAACAATGCTCATCTAACCTTCGCTATATTGCGAAGACTACTTCTATTGTGGAACTCTAGAATTAAACAATGCTCATCAAAGCTATACTAATTTGCATAGACTTCTAATGTGGAACTCAAGAATGAAACAATGCTCATGAAA